>NW_020954588.1:12257032-12302836 GCF_900497805.2 Vombatus ursinus | reverse complement strand
CTTCTTCTTCTTCTTCTTCTTCTTCTTCTTCTTCTTCTTCTTCTTCTCCTTCTTCTCCTCCTTCTTCTCCTTCTTCTCCTTCTTCTTCTCCTTCTTCTTCTTCCTCTCCTCCTCCTCCTCCTCCTTCTTTAGGCAGTAGGGTTAAGTGACTTGCCCAGGGTCACACAGCTAGTAAGTGTCAAGTGTCTGAGGCCAGATTTGAACTCAAGTCCTCCTGACTCCAAGGCCAGAGCTCTATCCACTGCACTATCTAGCTGCCCCACCCAATAATCTTTCTAAAACATAGGATTGGATGTGTCACACTCAACTGAAAAGCTCAAAACAACAACAACAATACATTTCTCAGCCTGGAGTTTAAGGTCTTTTATGATCTGACTCCCACCTACCTTTCCTGCCTTAACTCTAAATTAATACCTTCCTTTATGAATTCCATGTTGTAATCAAACTGTCCTACTAGCTGCTGTCAGACCTGGAGCATTACATCCCTTGCCTCTGTGTTCAGACAGGCCATTCTTCATCCCTGGAATAGGCTCCTTCTACATCTCTACCTCTCAAAATCCTTGTCTTCCTTCGATCCTCTGCTCAAGGAACACTTCCTCTTTCATAAAGCACCTAATTCACTTTATTAAATCTTGAATTTCATAGCTTCATCCGGAAGGGACACCAGCACTCCTCTAGTCCAACTGTTTCTTGTTAAAATGAGAAAACTAAGCCTGGGGGGCTAAGTATTTTGCCCCAAGTCATACAAATACAGAGGTGAGATTTGAAGCCCTGATCTCTGAGGACTTCCCTGAAGTCTCCTCCAAGCTTCTCTGTCCATAGTCATTAGTCTGGTCTTCCTCCCCATTACCTTGTTATGCACATGTCCATCCCCCAGTAGACAATAGTTTCCTTGAGGGCTGGGGATATTTTATTTTTATTTTTGTATCTCGGTGCCTAATATAGTCTGTGGTACTTTAGTACATAATGGCAAAATAGCCTTGCTATGAATCAGACTCCTGAAGAATATTTGTCTGTGAGAGATGCATAGATATAAAATATAATTACATATACCAAACTATGTATAACACATAGATAATGGTGCAAACATATTCATATTTGGGGTTGGATTTGTGTTTTAATTAGTGTGGAGAACTTTTTTGATGTGTAAAATCTCTCCATGAATGCAGACAAATAGACTATGAGGTGGTTCAGTTGATAGAAAACTGGACTTGGGGTCAGGAAGATGTGAGTTCAAATCAGACCTTAGACACTTACTAGTGGTATGTCCCTCAACAAGTCACTTAACTGCTGTGTGCCTCAGTTTTCTTATCTGTCATATGGAGAAAATAAAAATGCATACATCCCAGGGTTGCTGTCAGGATAGAATGAGATAATTGTAAAGTACTTTGTAAAAATTAAAGCACTATACATAGTCTCTCAAAAATCTCAAAGTAGTTTTAAACTTTAATAATTTCTGAAGTATGAATACAAGTTTGCAAAAATGACATTTGAAAGGTCACTTCCATTGAAATATTCATAGTTTTCTTATTAAAATTCAACATCACCACTATCTTGTGCTATTTATCACTTTAGTCAGCTTTTGAACTTTGTAAAAACCTTTGCTCATCAGCAGCTCAGAGAGGGACAGGGTTCTATCTGTCCAAAGAATGGAATTTTCATGCACATATGGCAATATTGATGTAACTCCATAAAAAAGAGTCTAGCGGATATAGTTCAGATGCCCAAACCAAATAAACAAGAGAACTTTCTCTCCCAACCCAGTGGTCTGTAAAAATGTCATCCAGAAACTGTTACACATGCAAAACATAATGACACTGTTAAAATTAAAAAATTATTACTCAAAATTTAGGAAATAAAAGTATAAGACATTTAAATAATTAAATATTCAAATTATGTTCTTTGTAAGTCTGTAACATATCCACTCCTGAATTCATTAAAGTTTAAAACTACACTAAGACTTTTGGGATATACTATGTAAGTGCTATTATTATTATTATTATTATTATTATTATCATTATACCAACAACTTTTCTATAACAGTTCTAAAGAATTGCAGGAAGGGTTTGAGAAGTTAACTGACTTATTCACAGTCAAATGGTAAGCTTGTCTCAGAGCTCTTTATGACTCCAAAGCATTCCCTTTATGCATTATGCCAGGTATGTCTCTCAAGTGCTTATATACTCGCATCAAACTCAAAATCAAAATAGATCTGTGATCTTATTTATGAAGCTATTCTCTCTAATGATGAGTATATACTCCACTCACAACTACTCATCCTGTGTAACTCTTCTGAATTTCCTCCTATATTTTGCCAGGGTCTTATGTCTTTTGATGATATCTGGTTTTCTCCTTTATTATTCATTTATGTCAAGGGCCGATGAATAGACATAGTGGGTTAAATGGGATCATTTGCACTCACATCAATCAACTAGGCTAGGCCTTAGTTTAGGAGCTTCAAGAGTGGATTATGGATTCAAGGCATGGATTTTGGAAGACCAGATCCCTGGATCCAGGTCTGGTATGCAGGATGCTTGCTTGGCAAGAGAGATGTCAGATAGCAGTTGTAGAAGCAAGATGGATAGACTGGATGACACGTGAAGGTGAAACAGGTTCTTGGAAATCAGATCTAGTTTGTTGGTGATTTCATATCTCACATATGTCAGTAGATACTCAGATCCTCAAATGGATATGCAATCTCTTTAATGTGCTTACTCTTTCAAGTGACAAGGGTCACAAATCATTCATTCCTGCCTATCCTGGATGGCACATACACTTATTTCTAGAACTCTTTGACAGGGTGCCACCCAATACGGTAGGTTTGGGGTTGGGAGAATCTTCCTTGCTTTCTCTTAATGTTGAATTACCAGGGGAGCACATGATTGGTCCATTAATTATTTCTAGCTCTCCCCATGTAATAAGCCCATCTTATTTTCTGATTGTGTATTCCTTTGATAGCATTTTTTGCTCTGTTTTTCTTCATTAATATTTACTTATTACATATAACATTCTGTTCATAGCCACCAGGAACTTAATTTCTCCCAAAGTTGGGCCCATAATTAAAAAGAGGTAGGAGAGTAGAATAGATTGCTTTGGGAAAATTGCCAAACTACATAAGTGATCCCAAACTTTTTTTCTATAAGAAAGACCCATCATTTAAATATCACTATTGATTGATTGATTGGCAGAGAGGCAGCATGGCATCATGTCTTGAAAGCCAGATTTAGAGAGAAGAAGATCTGGGTTCAAGTCCCTCTTCGAACACTAATTGATTTGATGACTCAGGGCAAGTCACTTAACCTTTCTATATTCCAGGAAAATAAAGTTTATAAATTGTAGAGAAGGTGTCCATTGGTAGATGGGAATCTTCTCATCTGGGAAATCCCAGTGAATTTCGGGCTTGGTCCCTATCACCTATTCTAAACTGCTTTGTTGTATGTCTATGAATCATAGAGTTTCCAAAGAAATAAAAATGAGTTATCTCTCTCCCTCTCTCTTTCTGTCTCTGTCTCCCATATCTTTCTCTCTCTCTTTTTTGTCTGTTTCTCATTTGTTCATCCATTTTTATCTATCTATCTATCTATCTATCTATCTATCTATCTATCTATCTATCTATCTACTTTGAATTTTCCAGTAGCATGCTTGAAGTTTGTAATGTACTTTCCACTGACAACATAAATCTTGCTGGCCAAACTTTATCATGGAAGAATACATTCTGCTGTTACTAAAATAGCAGGAATGGAATTTCCTTCTTTGAAAAGGCATCTGAGCTTTCCTTATTATTTACCTAGACAAGTAATATTAGAGCTAAGATTTTATATTTGAGGTAAGAGACATACTTATCTTGAATTATCTTTATTAACTATTTCCTTATGCTTGGCCAAGAATCTTGTAAATAGAGGGGGAAAAGAGTTGACTCTGAAGATAGATGGCATTTAAAAAAAGTGAAAGATGCGATAGTGACCTGGAAGCTTTATGTCATCAAAACATCTGGATGAAAGGTAAAAAAAAAAATTGGGCAATCATTAATCAGACAACCAAGAAGCATTTACTGATCACTTATCATGTGCCTAAGATGCATCTAAGATATAATTTTTTCAGATGTTTTGTCTGTTGAACTTCAGATTTAATATGCATATTCTTTCAAATATTTTATTATGTTTTAAGTTGGAAAGCAATTTAGAAGTGTTTGACACTAAGCAGACAAAACATCTGGATGATTGAGTTTTAAAATTTTCATTCAGATGAAAGTAAATGTGGTTTAAGTGAGAGCACATTGCTTTGCTCAAAGTAAGCACTTAACAAATATTTGTGGAATGGAATTGAAATAATTCTGGATTTGGAGTCAGAAAGACTGGTGTATAGGTCCCAGTTCTACCATCTATTAGCTATGTGTCTTTAGGCAAGTTACTTAAATTTAATAGGAAATATTTATGGTGCTAAGAAACTCCAGTAATACCTATGTTCATTTAAAGTGAGCACATTTTAGTTGCTTCCTCTGAGAGTCCATTAGGATTCTGGGTCCATTAATTCCCATTCGTTTTTCCTCCTTCTTTTGGTAACTTCTATGCCATTTGCTCTTTTGGTCTGGCTCTTTGAATTATTTCATAAAGCTCTGTTTGGAGATTCCTCATGCTTACTAATCTTAATTTCATTACTTTATCCAATTCTAGAAATATGCCTGTGCACTTAACTATTCTTCAGTGCTCAGATGTCTTTCTCTCTTTCTTTCTTTCTTTCTTTCTCTTTGTCTTTCATTCTCCAATAATTTATTCATCTATCTATCCATTTATTAATTCATCTATCATTTATTGATTGATCTACCTTATCTATTCATTCATCTATCATTTATCCATTAACTGTCCCTCATCTGTCTGTCTATCTTATATTTAGTTATCTTTCTTCTATCTATTTTTATAGTTACATTTAAAACCTCCATGAATATTTGTGAAAAGCCAGCTCTTTTTTTTAAGGACGGTAGATAATTTTTGATAGTTCTTTTGGGGCATTTTTCTGACAGTAGTCAGTCTAATTTTACTGTAGAATAAAAATATTGTGCTCCTGGGAGAAATTTTGCTAAAAATTTGTAATAGTATTCTGCTTAAAACTGCTACAATTGTTCATACTTAAAAGGAAACAATAATGACAATTTGAGGATAAGATAGTACCATGAACGGATGGCCTGTGTGTTGGGAAGACTGTTGTTGTGTGTCTTGAGGCGAAGATAGACATCTCTAGCCTGTTCTTCCCCCACTCTTCTCCAAGAGAGACTTTCATTCCTTCCAGGAAGGGAAGCAAGAAGTTGGGATAGGAGGCCACCACTCCACTCTCCTTGGAGATAAGGAGTACTGGGCTAGAAGTATATTATCTGCTCTCTTAAATATTATGCATCTAGGGGATTTGATCAGGTTCCATTTAACTTCTGATTACTTTGTCATTTTTATGGGAGAAGGGGTCTCAAACTTTATATCCAAGGCTTGACCTCTTTCCCCAGCTTATAACAGTTCCACAATGAACATATGTAGCAAATAGCAAAGAAACCCATTTATCCAAATCATAGCAAAAACAGAAATCAGAGAAGGTTTACATAGGAGAACATATGCCAGACAAGATAAAGTGAAGAAGTTCTGCCATTGGGAGTGAGGTAATAGCTCAACCAAGAGGGAGGGTCCTGATTCTCAGCCAAGTGGAAACGTCCCAAAGTATGTAGAGTAGCAAGCTAGGGACAGAGATATGATTGAGACTGCCTGCTCCTCTCATATCTTCCCATTCGTTTCCTTTAGTAACCTGAAGTGGGGTTGGTCTCTTCATTTCCTCTCTCAAAGATGAAAGACAAATAGATGCTACTCTTGAAGAAGACTTTCTCACTTGGAGGGTCCTGAAAGTGGGATTTGAAACTTGAGGAGTCCCAAAGAAGCCTTGAAGGGCACTGGGGAAAGCTCTCTCACCTCTCCCCTTTCTCACCTCTTATTTCTCCACCCTGCCTTTCATGTAGGGCAGGGCATTCATTTCTACCAATAAGGAAGGAGTCCCATAGTAATGGGATTTGAGTGAGGGGTTACAATGGGATCAGAGATTTAGAGTTGGAAGTCACTTAAGATGTCATTAAATCCAATGGGTTTACTTTACAGAGATGAAATTTAGGCTTAGAGAGGTTAAGCAACTCAGCCAGCATCTGAGTAGAATCTGAACTCATTCTTCATGATTCCAAGTTCAGTCATTTAGTAATTATAGTACACTAAGTCACAAAACATCAAAACAAAGTAGCTAAGGATCAATGGTGGAATGGTTTGTATGGAACATAAAGAGGATTTAGATAAATGGTACAAACAGAAATGAAGAGCCCACCATTTTGCCCTCTTGCCTATGCTCTACAGCAGAGATGTCAAACACCCAGTAGGCCTGCATCTGCAACACTCCTTGAACTAGATTAAAATGTATTTGGGAAATACTTAACAAAATCAATGAAAATACAATAGAACATAGAGAATATTAATATGTGGTTTAATAAGTCAATATGAGACCCATGGGGACCCTTATGAACCATTTAGTGCCCCATACCTACTTTTATTTGAGTTGATATTGCTGTTCAGTAATTTCCAACTCTCTGTGACCATATTTAGGGGTTTTCTTGGCAAAGATACTAGAGTGGTTTGCCATGAGGAACTCAGGCAAACAGGGTTAAGTGACTTGCTCAGAGTCACACAGATAATAAATGTCTTAGCCTGGATTTGAAAGCACTAAGATGAGTTTTCCCAATTCCAAGTCCAATGCTCTATCCACTGCACCACATAGCTGCTCATTTAAGTTTGATGCCACTGTTCTACAGCATGATGAGAGACATCTTGTCTTCGATGGCTCCGATTCTTTGCTTAGCATTTTGTGAGAGGGGCTGCTCTTTGAAATGACAAGATTGTTCTCTACTGTAGGGAAGAAGGCAAGAGGGGATGTGAGAGGGAGGGAACTGAGACCATAATTCAAAATGCAATGGGAAAGGAACAAACTGGGAACACATTTTCTTCAATATCACCACTGGGACTGTTCTTGTCCACACTATTCAACAAAAAAAATTACTCTTGGTGAATTTAGTTACTGAGTCACAACACTCCAGTTGAATGAAAAATATTAACTGAGTAATTTCTACTCTCCCCCCCAGCAGATGATTTTTGTGCTTGTGTTGCAGGAATACAAAGACTTAGAGAAGCATTGTAGGGTAGTGGGAAGAGCACTGATCTTGGAGTTAAGTCAACAAACATCTATTAAAGTGCCTACTGTGTGCCTGGTACTGTGATAAACATGGGGGATAAAAAGTAAGCCAGACACCTCTTGAAGAAGGTGGAATTTGAGCTGAGATTTGAAATGATTGGTATGACCCTGGAAAAACCAATTCACTTCTCTGAAACTCAGTTTCCTCATCTCTAAAGTGGAGATTCTAATGTCTTACCTATGTCATGGGGTTGTTGTGAGGAAAGTGCTCTCTAAGCCTTAGTGCTGTGGAAATGTGGATTCTTTTACAATAATTCACATTGTTCTCAGCTGGGGTAGATGCCATTTCTGAAATGTACATCTCCTCTAAAGATGTCAGGCTCCTTTATAAACATCACACTAGCTAATTTCTTTGCATGACACATCTCTTTTGGAAAAGAAAAGATACAGCACAATAGAAGCCTTGCTGTACAGTTTGTTATCCTGAATATGACACCTGAATTTCTAGGGGACATTTTTTAGGTGACTCCTCCTCTTTGGAGGCTCCCCAGTCTTCTAGGTAGTTAATGATTTTTTTAGTCTATGTTCCTTGTACATGTCCCCTCTCCTCACCCCATTCCCTGCCTGAAGGCTGAGTCTGTTTGAATTCTGCCTTTGTTAACACAGGGCCTTGGACATCATAGGAACTTCACAGATGTTTGTCTAGTTCAGGGGTGGGGAACCTGCAGCCTTGAGGCCACATGTGGCCTTCAAGGTCCTTGGGTGCGACCTTTTGACTAAGTCAAAGTTTTATAGAACAATTCCTTTTATTAAGGGGATTTGTTCTGTGAAGTTTGGATTCAGTCAAAGGGTCACACTTGAGGCCCTAGAGGGCCACATGTGGCCTTGAGGCCACAAGTTCTCCACCCCTGGTACACTTGAACTAATTTGATAATGATACAAATAGTCCTTGATGAATTAGTTGTGCATAAAGTGCAACTGCAGTTCTCAAAACTATGAATTCTGATTTGTTCACTGAGAGCGTCTTTACATTAAGAGAACAAAAAGCCATATCATTTTTTCTTTCAATTTTCTAATTTTTGAATTAGAGGAGACTTTTAATTGGCTTAGCATTTCTAATAATAATAACTTCCATTTATACTACAGTAAGATTTTCAAAGTGCTTTCCTTATACCAACCCTGTAAGGTAGAAACTCAGGTTCAGAGGGGTAAGTGATTTCTCCAGGGTTGCACAGCTTGTAAGTATCAGAACCAGGATTCAGACTCAGGTCTTCCAAGTCATGGTCTCCTATTCCTTCTACTACACTAAGCTGCCTAAGGAGCACCTTGTAAATTTATACTTTTCTTGAGAAGACTTTATTTTTTTCTTTGCATAATTTTGCAAATTAGCAAACATAAAATAGCAAAATGAAAACCAAGGAAACAGTGTTATGAAGCATTTTTTGTTCATAACCCCCCCTCTAGGTTAATAATTGAATCAGCCAGAAGAGACCATCTACTTTAATTTTCTAATATAAGACGGGGTCACTCTTAAGCATTCTGCTTATTTTTTTTTTAACATTGTCCTTCCAACTTTGCAAGAGCTTTACAAATTAAATGGGGACAACTTTTCCTGGAATTTCTCACTAAATATTCAGGTACATTCGCAAATTAAGCAACCTTCTATGGGTAAATGTGCCAGAGATTATCTTGTAGCCATCCTACCTCAGAAGAATTCATTTGTGTAGAAATGACAATTTTGCTATAATTGTGGGGTTACCTCCCTCAAATAAGAGAGGTTTCACCATGCCCATTAGAAAGATTTAACGATGAATTTGTGATGTGCATAGACAGGAAAAATGAGAGGTATATTGGGGGAAAAAAAGTGACCAGAAGTCAGAAAGTCTGGGTTTCAATTTTGATGCAGTCACTACTTGGCCATATGTCCTTGGGCAAGCAACCTACTCTGGACCTCAGTTTTCTTATATGTAAGATGAAGGGTTAGAATAGATGATCTTTAAGGATTATTCTATATATTCTAAGTAGGCACTGAAGGAAATTATCTTCCATGGGGAGACAATGTGGAATAAAACTAATAATGATGATAACAATGATAATAATAAAATTACAATACCAACTATTATTTGTATAGTGCCTGAAGCTTTGTAAAATATTGTAAAGAGATCTGAATTCTAATTCTGACTTTTTCACTTCTTAGTTGCATTACTGTTGGTAAGTCATTGCATTTCTAAGAAGCTTAGTTTTTACTTCTGTCTAATGTGGATCAGCAACACTGGTTCTACCTACCTTATGGGGTTGCTGGAAGGAAAGAATTTTTTTTTTTGTAAACTTGAAAGTTCTATATGAATGAATTATTGATTCTCTTAATTCTCTGCCATTTCTTCCATTCCTCTCTGAATTTCATGGTCTTTGCCCCTTTTACTATATTATCTTTTCATGCAGCAGATTGTGAATATGGGCCTAATTAGATGGTAGAAAGATCCATTCTTTAGAAGGGCAGCATTCTGTTTTAAATAGTGTTTTGGCAAAACAGACTATTGGACCCTGACCAGTTGTAGCAAAAAGTTTGCGGATAAAGAGTGGTAATTGATGGAAGAGTTTCTCTTGGCCAGGACCTCTTTCATCGGCTCCTGGGCATGCTTGTTTCTTGTTACTAGCTCTAGCCCTCTAATTAATAATGGTCCAAAGAGAAAGAGAAGGGAATGGTAGAGTTGGGCATTTCGTCCTCAGAACCCGAATCAAACAGGAAGATGGCCAGAGGTAGAAGATGCTTGGAAAGACTTTGAGATAAGGGTTCAATCCCTGCACTGAGCCAGATACCCTTTCAGTTGCTCCAATTCCAACTCCCTCTTTTGCTTCTTAACTCTCCTCACTACAGAGCAGCCCTTCTGTTTGTTGACATTTCCAGGTGCTAAACTGACTTCTGAGGTGCTGTGAGAATGCTCCAGCTCACAGACTGAATTGGACTAATTTGGCCACAAAGAGAGCCGTGCTTGGGGCTGGCTTTAGGCAAAATTGAGAAATAGGAAAATTTTCTTGTTTCTCTCTTTGTTCTCCATCTCTGACACCCTTCCCTTTTTTTATGGGAAAAAAAATCTCTCTTCCAAAGTGCCTCACATCTTCATACTGTCTTCTGGATGACTAGGATTTTTCACCATGGGGCCTCATCTTAGACCTGTCCACTCTAGACTGGGCAGAGTATGTGATCCATTCAGTCTTTTTACGTTTCTTGTCAATTAGCTAGAAAATTATTTAAAGTCCGCCTCTGAGGAATCAAGGTTTACGGGTTAGTTGGTAGGTTATTGATTTTCTCCCATTCCACACCATCTCCCCTCTCATATTTATCCCCTGAACATTGTTGTATATATGTGGATATACACATGCACACACCCCTTGGCATTTGTGTGCAAAACTGTTTGATATGGGGTTGATTTAAAAATAGAAATGTGTGCTAGCGTCTTCAGGATCACTCTCAAGAAAAGTGATAGTTATTGTTTCTCTGTTGCTGTGCTGGTTTTTTTTAAACCATTAGTCAAATGTATTCAACAGAAATCTCATTGTTACAAACTGTTTGTTTAATATAATTGTCAAGTGTTTGGAGATTGAAAGGAGAATGGTCTGATGAATATCAAAAGGAAAAAAATGCCAGTTGTTAACAAAGGTTTTGTAGGATGTAGCTATATGACACAAAAGTATCGAGATGAACAGAGAAAAATTCAGTCAGTGTCCAAGACGCTTTGTTTATTTTGCCTTTAATATCTGGATATTTGGGGATATTTGGGTGAATTTCTCCCTTTTCCTCGGGCAGTCTGCTGCTGTGTATTGGGTGAAAACATGAGTGTATATTTTTGGTCATTGAGAACTTCATTTCTTTACTTAAAAGACACTTGAGGGATAAGCAACACATTACATTTAATTACGAAGATTTTGACGTAATTGCCTTGTGTACTTTATATCATCTATAGAATAAACAAGCCTCTTAATTGTTTTCTTTCCTGAAATTAATTGAATTGCAACTGTCATATTATGTTAGATTAAAAACTGAAACATCTTGATTCCATTGCCAGGATTTATTGGGTTTGTCTTAACTTTGTATCTTTTCATCATCTAGTATGCCATATTCACCAAAGTAATAATCAGAAAAATGTTTATAAGTAATCTTTTTTTATACTAGTTAATAGTCTTGATTTTTGATTTATGTAATGATCTTTCTTTGTAAATTTCTCAGGGCAGGGTTTTTGTTTGTTTGTTTGATTCTATTTTACTTCTTCAAACCCCTATTAATTTTTTGACCACCCTAGGTAGTTTTTGGTGAATGATAGTTATAAATTTATAGAACTCAATTTTGATCAGTAAGTGTTCCTATTTTATTTCTGAATACACCCGAGACTACATTAAAAAATTCTCTGACATTTGCATTTTAAAAGCTGTTACTACTATAACAAGAAGAACCAGTGGCTTTTAACTTTTGATAGCAATAAACTAATCTACAAAATGACAATTTTATACAGCTAAACAAATAAATATTAAACATGTGGGCCCAAAAAAACCTAGTAAAATTACATCAAATACACTTCGTAAGCTAGATGAACAAATGCGTTTTCGTTCTTTTCTCATCAGTCTCCTTTATATTTTTAGACAGTCTTTATGTGAATACAATGACTCCAATATCAAACATTTTAAATGATGCTTGAAATATCCGTCACTTGACTTTGATGTCACACACAATTAAATTCAACCCATCTTCTCTCAGTTAATAACAGCAATCTCACCAAGTCTAGTGCCTAATTAATACAAGCTATTTGTCACATAGAGGTGACACATGTATATCAGAAAGCCTGAAATATTGTTTTGTGCTGAAATGTGGCCAGCCAGCCCTGCAATATAGAATCTGTCTTATGTATGATTGGCTTTAAAGATTTCAAAGGCCCCAGAGCTTAGTGTGCTCAAGCTGGGACTCGACAGTGCATAGAAGGTGTTACTGATGTGACGGGTCCCTTTAGGCTGCTAAGTAGTAAGGTATTCAGAAAGAAATGCAGCTCTAACGGAAAGCTTCCAACTTGGTAATTCATTTAGGTGACGGGCAGAATTAAGACTACAATCCCTATGGTAATTTGCTTAACCTGCAGTTTTGAAGCCATGTGACAGAACACACAATCATAAATTTTCTTTTCTTGCATAAACATTTCTTGTACACTTCTGCTCAGTTTTTTTACATATATATGTATGTGAATATGTACATATATATATACACACATATATATATCTACCAAAGAAATCTGATAAACATATAAAATCTGATCTATCTATCTATCTATCTATAAATCTGGTACATATATACTTACACATACTTATGTACATATATACAATACATACACCACATATATATGTATTTATATATATGTATGTGTATAGACACACACATATACACACATACCAGATATGAGCCAGATTTCTTTGGTAGATCATTCTAATATATAGCTATTGCTGTATATAAAATGACCTACCAAAGAAATCTATTTTCTGTCTCCTAAGTTTGTTAATATTACACCCTTACAAAAAACTTTAAATTAGGCTATAGAATTATCTGCCAAATTACAGGAAAGGATGGTTTGCTGGACAGCTTTATAATACAGTCTTAAGATATGGGGAAAAGTGACAAAGGAGATTTTTGACCATTTGTGGAACATTTATAGTTATAGTTACCCAGCTTTCAAATGATAACAGATGTGTGCTTATTTGTTCCTTTTTTATATTTGATTTATGTATTTGTTATTCATGGAGTGCTTTCATTGAAGACTCTCATTTATTTTTCCTACAAACCCTTGTTAACTGCATCTGTCTGCAAGGCCTTGTCCTGAGTGTTGAGTCAATTAGTCAACTAGTACTTGTTAAGTGTCTACTTAATTGCCAGACCCCGTGCTAAGCATCGGGCGATACTGAGACGAAAGAAAGTCCCTACTTTCAGAGAGCTTACAGTGTAATGGAGATACAAAATAAAACACCTTTTTGGACTCCTCTGAGTCTCTTAGCTTGCTTTTCACATTTGTCATTTGGAGTGATAGTGTAAGAGTTCTTACCCTTTGTTCCATCATGGACCTCTTTGGCAGTCTGTTAGAGCGATGGTCCCTTCTCAGGTGGTCCTGAAGTCAGGAAGACTTATCTTCCTGAGTGCAAATCTGGCTTCAGACTTTGGGCAAGTCATTTAACCCTGTTTGCCTCAGTTCCTCATCTGTAAAATGAGCTGAAGAAGGATATGGCAAACCACTCCAGTATCTTTGCCAAGAAAACCCCAAATGGAATCACAAAGAGTTGGACACAACTGAAAAAAATGACTGAACAATAACAACAATACATAGAATTACAAAGGTTAATAATGAAATAAAGATGCATTTTTCTCTTCATACAAATTCATGGACCCCCTAAAATCTATCCATAAACCCCTTCTGTGGACCCTAAGTTAACAACTGCAGAGGGCTGGGCCTGGAGTCAAGATGACTTTCATTTAAGTCCTGCTCCAGGCAGTTCCTAGCTCTGGACAATCTCTCTGAGCTGTCTGCCGTTTCTCATTTGTCAAATGGACTAATGACATTAGCACCTACATTACAGGGTTATTATGGGGATCAAATGAAATACATTTGTGTAAGTGCATTGCAAATCTGAAAGTGCTATATAAATGTCATTTGTTATTATATAATTTATTTCTTCTAATAGGACATCCACATGATGGCGGTCTAGAGGAAAAGGAAACTGCTCGACACGGTTCAGTTAATCTAGTCGTGCTTCTGAAAAATTTCATTGACTTTTCTTCACCCTCCCAATTCTCTTTACAGTTAATGCCATTTGCAGATTGGGAGTCAGACTTTGGGTTTCAGGGGCATTCAAAGAATGTGATTCTTTTTAACTCCTTTTCAACTCTTTTTGAGGCACTGGGAGATCTACCAACAGAGCAGTGTCCTTTAGTGATCAGGGAAGAGATGAATTGGCACAAACAGTGAACCCTAGAAAAGGGTGACGGAAGAATGAAACGTAATCCTCTCTTCCCAGCTGAAAGCTATCTGTTTATAATTGGATAGTCATAAGATACGGGGGAAAGTGACATGGGGAGGTTGTCTCAGGCAGCCAAGTCAAGGAAAAATAATACTGAATCAGCACCAAAGCAGACAATCGCTTTGCAATTCCATTCATTTTGGGGTATCTCCATTTACAAAGGTTACCAGTTCCATGTAGGGTGTTTTGTTTTGTTTTGTGAGGGTTGGGGAGGCTGCCTTTAGATATCTACACAACTTATTGAAAACTGGAAAAATTTGGTTCAGCAATTGGAGTTTCTTTTTCAGGTTCATGGTGCAAAATAATTAGCTTGGTCTAATTTTGAAAAGTTCACCGTGACCTTGGACAAGTCACTTAATTACAATTCTCTCATCTGTGTTGGTGATGTTTGTACTTACCTTTTCTACTACTTAGGATTGTTGTCAGCAAAGTCTTTTGCAAACTTTAAAGTACCAAATAAATGTGAGTTGCTATTAGATGTCATTCAATGTTAGTGTTGTGGAAATATTTTGCATTTAAAATAATTTCACATATCTTGCTTTCCAGTCACTATGATTTTGTTAGAATTGTGCCTAGGGAAAGAAACATGAGGACCTACAAAATCTTTAGTATAATTATCCCTTCCACATCACAGGGGTTAGGGGCATGGTGTCCCCACAATCCAGAAAATCCATGTAAAATTTTTTGGCCTTCCCTTTGTACCAGAGAAGTCTGAATATTTTTTTTTCTTTTATGGGGTGTTTATTGTACCATATTTTAAAATTGGGTCAAGTGTTTGATCATAGGCTCTGTGTTGCCTGCTGGCCTTCATGTGTTATCTGTGGCTTCTGCAAAACTCCCCCCAAATTCCCATTTAATTTCTTATGCCAACCTGTGATATATCAAAAACATGTTAGGGAAAGTCAAGATGTGGAAGAGATAATTGTAGTCTCATCAACAGTATAGTTACAAGAACACTGGATTAGTAGGCATAAGGCATGAGTTCAGCCCCCATCCAATTCTACCACTTACAAGCTACATAAACTTGGGGAAATTTTTTCACTACTTTGAGCCTCAGTTTGCTAATTTGTAAAATAAGGGGGTTGGGCTAGAAGACTTCTCTAAAACCATATGATTAAAGAGTATTTCCATTAACAAACCAAAACATTTGAAAGTACAACCATGTGGTGACACTGTAGATAGAATGGAGTCACGAAGAAAGATCTAAGTTCGAAATCTGCCTTAGACTCTTTCTAGCTGTGTGCCCCTGGACAAGTCATTTAACCTGCATCACCTGCAGTTTCCTCATCTGTAAAATGGGGATAATAATACCTATTTCATAAGACTGTGTGAGGAGCTGCTTTATCTGGTTTCAACTCCACCAGAACAAGATGCCCTCCCAGGATAAGCTTATCACCTCTAATCTCCTCACCTGGCTACTAACTCAAGCCTTGATTGACTCCATCTTCCTCAGCCTCCACTCTGCTCTGGTTGGAGGGCTAGAAGAAGGAGTACCAAACTCCTTTTGCAGGGGTCAGAGGGCAGAAAGTGATCTCAGATTATTCCATTTTTCATCTGCTGCCCTGCTTGCTTTGAACTTCATGGAAAAGGATGCCCCCCTACAAGATACCCCTGGTGTTCCATCCCTCTTCCCACTACTTTCCTTTCTGTGTTGCCCTCCCCCTCTAGATTGTAAGCTTGTTGAAGGTAAGGACTGTCTTTCTTTTTATTAATTGTGTCCCTCGAACTTAGTGCAGTCACTCGAATGTTGTAGGCATTTAATAGATTTTTTTTTGGATTGAGTAAAGTACTTTGCAAACAAAGTGTTCTATAATCCACAGTCAGAGAATGATAGATTTAAAAATGGAGGTGATCATTGGATTCTAGATTTATAGACCTTAGAGGTCATCAGGTCCAAGACTTTTATTTTACAGATGAGGAAACTGAAACCCAGAGAAATTAAAGGATTTGTCTAAGATCACATAGTTAACAAATGATAGAAGAGAGATTTGAACCCAAGTCCTCTGACTCCAAAACTAGAGCTCTGTATTCTGTACCACTTTGTCCTCTAATATTAGATGCTACCTGTTCCAATCCCCATTATTTTAGAGAGGAGGAAAAGGATGCCTAAAGAAGTTAAATGACTTACCCAGAGGCATATGGTAGTAAATGGCAGAGATGAGACATGAATTCTGGTCTTCTGATTCCAAACCCCAAAGTTTCTCTTCTCTTTTTTTCTGCCCCTTCCTAGTCACAATTTTTGCTCTCCAGAAATCATCATCATCTCCTCCAATGGGAACCTTGAACTCCATTCATTAGCCCTCGGCTCTGCTAAGTGAGATTTTTTTCTTCTGTTGTGGAGGACCCATCCTCTATGACACTACATGATTGGTTATCCTTCCCTTTCCATTTCTAGGACCTCGCTATGTGTTATCTTCTCCCATTAGATTTTAAGCTTCTTGAGGACAGGGACTGTCTTGCTTGTATTTGTCCCCCCCCAACACTTAGTATAGTGTTTAGTACATAATAAATGCTTAATATGTGCTTTCTCTATCATCCATCCATCCATCCATCTATCTATCTATCTATCTATCTATCTGCCTGTCTATCTATCTATCTATCTATCTATCTGCCTGTCTATCTATCTATCTATCTATCGATCTATCATCTATCTGACATTTTTCCAGTTAGTGTGACCATGACACACTTTTAGTCTTCAAATGCATTGGTAGAACCCATAAAGGTTGGTTCAGGGGGACCTGAGAGGTTGAGATATCCTTGAGATTAAAAATAACTTTGAGCAATATAGAGATCAATAAACCTATTTTAATAATAATAATAATAAAAAAGAGAACCTTGTCATGGTCCTGTAATTTTTGGCTGCTAGGGTCCTTTGATTCTAATGTGGGAATGCCTGAAATAATACAAAAGGGCTCAGAAGGTGATTCTAAAAGTTCATTCTATGTTATTTTATGACATAGAATAAGAATTCTCCAAACTTATTGGTGATTTGTTCTCCTTAAGACCTTCGGCTAAGTGAAGCATTCACAGCATTACCTAAGACCTTCCCAGGGGCAGAAACAATATACTCTTTAAGCAGAACTAATTACCTAAATAGATTACCAACTAACTGCCTAGAGCCAGGTAATAGTTAGAATCTTCCCTTCTCCCTTCCCCTTCGTTCTTTTAATTTCACTCCATGTTAGATGGTGAAGGAGTACAAATATTTACCTAATGAATTCATTCTCTTTCCACCACCACCACCTTCGCCACCACCTGCTCCTCCACCTCCTCATCTTCCTTCTCAAATCTCATCAACCTGAACCAAATGGTAATAGAAATTAAAAGCTAAGTATGTAAACTGTATGTTGTATTTGCTGCTGAATTTTCTTTATATCTGGCCTGCTGTACTTAAAGCTTTACTTAACATCTTTGGGGTTTATAAGTAATTGGATGAAAAAGTTATGTTTGAGTTACAAATCACAAAGTATCAAGACTGGAAGGGGCATGAAAGATCACCTAGTCTGACTCCCTGAAACTAAACCTCATCTGGGTGATGAGGAAACAAACTATCCAACCTCCCTCAGTTAAATATACCTGTGGGTATATCCCAGGTTTTTCAAAGCCAAGGCTAAAGCTCTTTATACTCCACCATGTTTCTTTATCTCTTCTTGCTTAGCTAAAGAAACTTAACTTACTTGAAGAAATGAGAGCTCTCTTACTGCTAGGGTCAAAAGTGTAGGGACTCTCAGTTTACAGTCATACTCAGTTACAACCCTTGGGAAATATGCAGATCTAGCATAGCTATGAGTCTTGGCTTAACATTGGATTTTCAGCTGTACTCTAATTAAAATGTCAGAGTGTGATATGATGGTCACCCACATCACCTTTCTGAGAAAGATGCTACTTGATATGATGGTTAATTATCTCCATATACTTCTCATAAATAATTTCCACTTCATCATCTTTTCCATTGGGGTTTCTTTTGGTATGAATGGCATGAATGATACCCCAAACTCCATTGAATGGGATTGTAATCTGTTCTGACTACACATACTGGTTTTCACTTGGTTTAATCAATGGAGAAAACTAAATATTTCATAGTTTTAGTGATAAAACAACACTTTTCTGAAAAAAAAAACATTTAAAAGGAACTTGGAAGTATGTATAGTCTAATCCCCTCATTTTACAGAGGAAAAAAAATGGAGTCCAAAAGAAGTGAAGTGAATTACCCACAATTACAAAGTTTGTAAGTGGCAGAGGGGGGATTTGAGGCCCAATAAAGTAACTCTAAATTGGCCAATCTTGAGGCCTATCCAATTTAAGATCAGATTAACAGTAGGGTATGACCTATATATCTATTTCCGTGCGATCAGCTTTTAAATTTTTTTTCTTTTTGTAATTAACTTATTTATCAGTGAAAACATCAATATTTGAAGAAGGAAAAATTGTATATTAAACTGTGGAATCTGGTCATATAGCTTGCTTTTTTTTTAAAGTATGTATTAAATTTAACATGGTAAACCCTTTAAGACTACAAAAAGGTGCTGACCTGTATTTGTAGACAATAAAAGTAGATAAAAAAGACAAAAAAGAAGTTCCTCACTAGGAGCTTACCTTCACCAATGAAATCACAGGTCTGGTGATAAAATATACACATACTTCAATACATATTCACATATACCCATATATATATATATATACATACATAAACACACACATGAATAAATACAGTTTACAATCTCCCTGATTATTTTTCTCTTCTCATGCATTTTCTCTAGAGACTCATAAATTCACAGCAAATGGAATTTTTCATGGGAAGGAATTTAGCTTCATTTTTGTTGGGTTGTTTTGTACAGGGTGGGGATGGCATCATCGACTACAGTGAATAGGATTGTTATTTGTTCTAATAATCCAGCCAGGTCTTGATTAGTATGAATAATGAGTCCCCTGAAGTGGTTACATGTACTCAAATTTTCACTATTCTGAGTTATAATCATGTAAAATATAATAATTGGTTCCAGACCAATGGAAATACACAGTGAAAATTTAAATAATGTGATGACTTTATAGGATTAATTATTTGCACTAACCAGGCCCTAGACATAACAGGTACCATTTATATAGAGCTTTAAGGTTCTGGAAATGCCTGGTATAGGTTATCTCTCTTGATCCTTCCAACAACCTTGTGACATTGGTGCCATTTTTTAACCTCCATTTTACAGAAGAACAAATAGAGGCTGAGGTTAAGTAACTTTCCCAAGGTCACACAGCTAGTAAGTACCTGAGGCAGGATTCCCCCTCAGGTCTTCCTGACTCCAAAGATCTTTCTGCTACACCATCTAGTTACTTCTAAGTAACAATATGTGTTTTGTGCACATGGTGTTCTTTTCTTGGTTTAATAAAAGGAAAAAAGCAATTGTTGCATAGCACGATGATAAATTGAACACTTCTTCTTCTTTTTATATTTGGAAGGGAATTTAAAGGCCTCCTTTTAGAGAAGAGAGAAATGAATTATCCAGAGTCACATGCTTTTAAACATGGGTTAAAGGTGTAACCCAGCATTAAGAGTGCCAAAGAGGAAGTCAACTAAAAGGAGAGATGGAGTGTTGGGCTCAGGAGGCATAAACGTAGAGTTTACATTACACGTACACATTACAAATAGGAAGGAAGATCAGGAACACAGGAGACAGAGTCAGGAAGATGACATAATGAGATCTGATGGAAAGAATACTACTTTTATGGTGAGAGGAGCAGAGTTCAGATACTGGAGCGACTATTTGGCACCTTGGATAAATTACTCTCTAGAACCGCAGTTTCCACATCTGTAAGATAAAGGAGTTACATTAATCAGCGGTTCTTGATATTCTTTGTGTCATGGGCCCCTTTGGCAGGCTGGTGAAATCTATGGATCCTATTCAGAATAATATTTTAAAGTGCATTAAAAATACATAGAACTACAGAGGAAACCAATTATATTGAAATACAGTTATCAAAAAAGTGTCTTTTTTTAAGGTCATAGACCCAGGTTAATCACTCTTGCTAGATGATCTCCAAGAACACTGGTTCTGGGTCAGGCTACTTGGGTTTGAATCCCACTTCCTGATACCTAATGACTGTAAGATTTTAAGCAAGACATTTAACCTTTCTGGTGCTCAGTTTCCCCACGTGCAGAAAGAATGAGTTACATTAGAGGGTGTCTGAGAGCCCTTCTTGTTTTAGTTCTAAGATCCTATGAGTCAATCAATGGTTCAAACCCACCTCATCTCCAAGCAGGAGCAGACTGCTTAGGAGCCTCAAGTAACCTACTGCACCTGATCGTGTCTCTTACTGAACCTGGCTCAGAGATTAACCCCTTCCTAGAAGTCTTGCTCTTTATAGATTCTAATTTTCGTTTAAAGATTGGATTAAACTTGTCTTTCTCTACACCACAGGACCTGAAAATAACAACAGCAATAATAATGCCTAGCATTAGCTTTGCAAAGCATTTTACCCATATTAACTTTTTTAACCCTTTCAGTAACCCTGGGAGGTAGGTGCCACTACTATCCTTATTTTACAGATGAGTACACTGAGGCAAACAGAAGTTAAGTGACTTGCCCAAGGTTTCACAGCTCGTAAATGTCTGAGAGTGGATTCGAGCTTAGGTCTTTCTGTCTTTGGGTCCAGTGCACTAACTACTGTACTGTACTGTAATGTACATGTACTGTAATGTACTGTACATTGTCTCAGAATAGACCTCAGTGGTCACCTAGCCAAATCCTTACCTTAGTAGGAAGCTGCTGTACAATATACCTAGCCAAGGGGTCATTAAGATTTTGCTTGAATCCTTCCAACAAGGGTCAATTTACTACTTTCTGAGGCATCCTATTAGCTCCTAATTATTGGGAGATTTGCTTCATGTTAAGCTTGGATGTGACTCTTTACAACTTTCACTCATTGTTCCTCATGCTATCCTCTGTGGCCTAGAACATGTCTAATCTCTTTTCCATGTACAGTATACTAAATGATTTGTGTTTCTTGTACTTTGCTATATTATGACCAAAAATAGGAGGTGTGAATTATGTTGCTAAACAGGGCCTCATCCGAGAACCTTCTTAAAAGGTCGGTCTGTCTCAGTTGCGATTTTTTTTTTAGCTCAATTTACTTATGTTTCACAGCTCTCAAATGTTCCAGCATTCCAGGCTTGAGACCTAATCCAGATCACTTACCAAGATGTTAATAGAGTTGTATTTCTGTGATCAGAGGCTTGGGCATATGATAAACTAAAGCAATGGAGAAAGGAAGAATAGAATGTTCCTTCATAGGAACAAAGATCCATAAAACAAGTAAATAATCTGAGCCTGCCCATCTGGGCTTGCCTAAAGTTGTCTCAATTCATTTAATAAAACGGCTTTTGTTTGAAATAGAAGTAAATGGTTGCTTTGTTAAATATTAAATTCTAGGAGATTAAAAATATAATTTGCTTGCCTTCTCTTGGTATTTCCTTCATCCCTTTGCATGGTATTCTTGGAAATCACTATTGTATTGTTTATTTTTTAAATTAAAATACTGTAACAACTGCAGTGTTTTTGCATTGTATGAATATTTTATTGCATGATGAAAAAAGAATGATTGTGCAAGTCTTAAAATGCTCAATTTTTCATTTAAATATTTTACAAGGAAAACCCGACTAAGATACATCTTCTTTTCATGGGTGTCCTGGTGGGCATCACAGAAGGGAGATGAAAAATATATTGTGCTACAACCCAATGAATTTAAATTTCATAAGAGAGAGGGGGCAGAGATGACTTTTTGTTCAAAGTGGAATACTCACGTTTTGTCTAGAGAATCACCACTCCAATATAAACTTCAGCTCCCCCATGTAGGTAAATGTAAACAACTGAGTGGCTCACCTAACCAAATAGAATGGATTTTTAGGATGCCATGATTTTCCATTCCAGGGAAGCAGAATTAGGCTGATAACATCCTTCTTGACCAGGTGTCACTTTGTCAATCAGTCAAGTTTGGATCTGAAATAAGCCTACGAAGCACATGTTACTTGCATCAGTCTCAAACAAGTTAGACAAAAGATTGCTTTTGTCTGTCTCATCAATTACAAATGACTGTGAAACCAAAATAGAAACTAGTGGCATAATTTAATTCAATTTGTGGATTTGTTTTCATTCAATTCTAAATGGTTTTAGGTGCTTTATCAATATTGACTTTAAGCATGTTAGTGGTCATGCTAATCATGATTCTGTTGTCATCTTGTATAATTGTTTTTGAGGTTCGGGAGACTTTATAATTTTAAGAGCTAAAAATATAATAGTTTGTATTTAAAATGTTAATGATTTATTTTTCTAAAGATAGTATTTTGCATTTGACATTCTATGTGGCATTTGAGGGATTTCACAGGATCTCCAGTCTACAACATGCTTAAAAATATAAGTAATGAAGTAAATAAACAGCTACATTTGAAGAAAGAGCTAGCAAGTAAATCCTGATCTCTCAAGGGAATGAATGTTAACTAAATGGAGAACTAAGCTTTTTATTTCATATTTTTTTCGAATGAAAACCCATCATTAAATCTTGGTAAATAGAGAATGATGAGAAGATTTTTTTTTTAATTTCAGAAAAGGAAATTCAGACTCTGATAGTTATTGAGCGGTTTCATTCTCTCAGATGTTTTTGTTTGCTTGTTTTTAGCTCTCAATTGTCCCTTTTGGAGGGGATCATAGATGATGCAGTTTGATCATCAAGAACAGTTGGTGTCAAAGTAGTTGATGTTTGACTTTAGTGTATATAGTGTTTTTGTCATTACATTTTCTTTTCTGGCCAAAAATTATATTTGCTTTTTTGTTTGTTTTTGTTGGAGGGCATAGAGACTGGAGTTATGTTTTCATTGGTATTGGGAAGTGCCACGAGGAACCTCTCTCTACCTATGTAGATCTATACTTGCAATGTCACTTTAAGTCTTACAAAATTGCCTTGGGTCACTGAAAGGTTCAATGATTTGCCAATAGTCACACAACCATTTTGAGTCAGATGCAATATCTGAACCCATGTCTTTCTGATTCCAACTCCAGCTCTTTATTTACTATTCTGGGATATCTCCCATGTCTTTCTGACTTTTCCATTTACTGCAATCTGATCAGTTTAGTTAAAAAAGTCAAGCTGATCATTTATCATAATGTGAACAAAATTGCCTGGAATGTCTTTTTTTTTTCCTACCTAAGTGGTTAATCTTGGCAAAAGTAAGATAAGTCCTCTTCTGGTTTGTAATTTTGAAATTAGTTGGCTTTCCTCCAGGTTGATCTTGGTTAGGCAAGTTTGCAGGCATCCAGAAGAATTCTATAAAATAGGGGAAAGTAGATGTCTAATTAAGAACTAGACCCAGATATTTCCCAATGCTCAGGTCAGAGTAAGCTGGTGGTGTCTACAATATGGGTCCATTCTGTCCTTCCAGAGATCTTTATTCAACATCCGACATAGTTTTGAAATCATTCCCAGGATTAAAATTGGCAACCTAAACATAGTTTGTGTTGAATATAATATAACTAATAAAGGGATGTATTTGATTTTTGAATCTGAAACTCAAACACTGATGTCATCGTGACTTGGGGAATGTGACAGGCCTTCTGAACATCACGGCAGAAATGAATCAGTGGCTGTTCCACGTTGTTGTGGCTGACTTTAAAGGCAGCCAGTACAACAGCATCAGAAATTCAATAGCATTTCAGCAGTCATATTTTCCTACCATAATTATAGCATCCTCTTAGCATGTGGTAGGAGAACCTTCTTTTGTAGTACTTCAGGAATCCAGCATTGCCTCCCTTTTGTCACATTGCCCATGCTGGGCATGCGCAGCTGCCAGAAGAGTCATGTAGAGTATATGAGATTGATGAGGACATCAACCTCCTAGTGCCCATTAATATAAGGAAGCAAAATTAACGTTTTTGCAGGCAATATGACTTTCACTTCGCATTCCTTCTCATGGCCTTCTGAGATCTCCAAATAGTAAGACTGGAAGGAGACTTGGCTTCTTGTCTTCTTGGCATCTCATCTTCTTGGCAGTTTTCTGGAAATAAAAATCACCAATTTGCATTTTCTTATATGATGTAAAAATCGATTTGGGCGTATTTTAAGGGATATTTAGCAAGCAGTTAATTTCCACTTTTGAACTATTTTTGACATTTGTTAAAAAATGAATACAATTACTTTTGAAGTAGTTTCAAAAATCCTTCTCATACACATTTATTTCCTTTTTATAAACATACAAAGGAAGTGCTACAGGGGATCATAACTAGTTTGGGGCATCAAGTAGACTTCCTGAAGGAGATAACTTTTGAGCAAGCTGGATAGTTTATCAAAGAAGTGGAGACATGAGCAGGGAGGAGAACGGGGAAATAGAAGGTGTGATCATTATAGGCAGAAGGAACAACATGACTAAGGATATTGAGCTGTTAAAGCCCAGGGTTTATTTCACAAACAGGGAATAATACAATTTGGCTAGAAAGTAGGTAGTAGTTACAATAATAGTAAGACATAACTCTGGAAAAGAAGGTTGAGGTCAGAGAATGGAAGGTCAAACTAAGAAGGTAGGACTATAACAGTATAGATCAGTATTTTACTCTACATCATTGAATTGTAGGGAACATGAGATAAGCCAGGGTATAATATGCATCATTGTAATAATGAATTTTTGGAAAGTGGGATCCTATTCCATTTTTATTTATCGCCAATTTGAGATTTCAAAACTACTGACTTTAAGGTCACTGTGTAGTGCAAGGTATGCCTCAAAGGTGTATAACCTAGTCTAAATCAATTTCATTGGGAAAAATGAATGGGGAACCTTCTCCATAGTCATCATAGATTGTCTGAACTGTCAATGCATGCTTCCTCCTCAGATAACTTTCTCTCTTAATTGTGTTGTATTTACTGTGATGTTCCCTAGTAGTACAACAGATGCTTCCTTTCCTTTTTTTTTGTCTTTGTATCCTTAGCACCTAGCAAAGTGTTTTGCACATAATAAATGCTTAAATGGTTTTGTAAATTGAAGAATAATGAATATGGAGCCAATAAAAATGATTTAGATAAAATAACACAATGCTTATGAATATAGCCATCAACTTTTTGGAATCTTATTTTTTTTTAAAAGGAGTTGGAAGACTTGGCTTAATCTTGCCCTTAAGGGCAACAAAAATATAATTACATATGACATTTGGTCATAGCCTATTGCAATATCCATGGTAAGTATTTCCAGAAAGACCACCAGAAAAACAATTGCAGTTTATGCACCAATATCTATTGCATCAATATCTGAAGAGGCAGAGCAATTCTATGCAGAACTTGATAGGACCCTCCAAATGAAATCCACATATATTATGAAACTCAATGTCTTTTATGTAAACAGGGAGAATGGTAAGACTTATTTTGGAAAATATGACTCAGAAATAAAGAATGAGAGAGGCCAATGACTTATAGATTATAGAGACAACCTCACAGTTATAGATCATGAATACTATATATTTTTTAATCATGAACACTTTCTTGAAAAAAGAATTGGTAGGTGTGCCAAACATGGCAAACACCAAATAAGCATGAGGAACTCCCTCCATCAAGGCTTTTTGTGATCTATGAGTCCAGGTGGGTTGCTGAAGGTACAGAGAGGTGAAATCACTTTTCTTGGGTCACACAACTAATAAATATCAGGTGGAGCTTGAACTTAGATTTTCCTTCCTATAAGCCCAACTTTCACCACAGCTCATCCCCTTCCACTTTTGGAAAATGTTGTTAGATAACCTTCTCATGAAAAATTTAACTTTTCAGGTTTTATGTGGCAAGGTTTCATGTACATAACTTTTAAAATTCTTTTTTAAGTTCAGAAAGTGCTTTCTTGTAGCTACTGTTGGAATAAAAATCATTTTTCAAGGTAGTTTCTATCCTCTTATGTTTCAAAAAATACCCAACAAATATGTTATGTAACTGACTACATATCTACTCGGTCACTTATACACCATATTTGTTGGGTCTATCTATCTATCAATTCCTTTTAACATCTTGATGTAATTTTAATCACTCAAATAAACCTTAACTGATAATTATTAATAATTATAACTCTAATAAGTAATAATAGCATTTAAAGTGCAAGACACTTTGCATTCATTGTCATTAAATCCTCAAAATAACTGCAAGGCAGGAGCTATGATTAGCCCTGTTTTATAGATGAAGAAACTGAAGCTTTGAGAGATTAAGTGACCAGTCCAGGGTCCTACAGTTAGCAAACACCTGAGACAGGACATTAATCCCAGTCCTCTTGATTTGAAGTCTAGAGCTTTATCTACAATGCCTTGCTGCCTCACAGGCATGTGCTTGTGTGATGTACACCTCTACATGTATGTACTGCTGTACTACCACCACTACCACCACTACTACCACCACCAATAACAATAACTAACATTTGTATGTCACCCACTATGTGCCAGGTACTGTGCTAAGCACTTTGCAATTATTATCTTATTTGATCCTCACAACAACCTTGGGAGGTAGGTGCTATTGTTATCCCCATTTTACAAATGAAGAAACTGAGGCAAACAGAGGTTAAATTACTTGCTCAGGGCCACACAGCTAATAAGCGTCTAAGGCTGGATTGGAACTCAGGTCCTCCTGATTCAGGTCCCAGTACTCTATCCATTGTGTAACCTAGACAGTATATCATAATGGAAGACTCACTGGAATTAAAATCAAGATATTAGAGTGATTTGCCATTTCTTCCTCTGGCTCATTACAGATGAGGAAACTGAGGTAAACAAGATTAAGTGACTTGCCCAGGGTCACCCAGCTAGTCGGTGTCTGAGGCCAGATTTGAACTCAGGAAGATGAGTCTTCTTGACTCCAGACTTGGTGCTTAATCCACTGCACCACTTAGCTGCCATTTTATACAGATCTTTTAATCCAACCCTCCTAATTTTATAGATGAGGACATCAAGGCCCAGAGAGTTTAAGTGACCAACTCGGAGTCTTTATAGGTAGTAAGTATTGGAGCTGGGATTGAACTCTGTATTCAATGTTCTTTCTACTATGCCCCACTATATAACACTAAATTGTTTCAGCCCATTATTTATTTTAAAAAAAAATATTTATTTTTGAAATGTATTATTGATGCTTTTTAAAAACATCGCTGTCACTTCCCAATAACTCTTCTTTCCATCTCCTCTATCCCTTAGAACACTCGTTTGTAACAAATTACTACGGCTTAGGAAAAGAGCACATGGACTACATCTAAAAATGCATGTTTTGTTTTGGATGCAGAGTATGCAGAGTACACCACCTCCTTGCGAAGTGGTAGGAAGCACAGCTTGTGATCAGCCCTTCAGAACTTATGATGGGTCACTGTCATTGTTACAGTTTTGAGGTCCTTCATTAACTTGACTTTATTGTGCTTATTTGGAGGCAGCTGGATGATGCAGTGGATAGAGTGCTGGGCCTGGAGTCAGGAGACCTGAGTTCAAATATGGCTGCAGATACTTCCTAGCTGTGTGACCCTAGGCAAGTCACTTAACCTTATTTGCTTCAGTTTCCTCATCTGTAAAATGGGAATACTAATGACCCCTAACCTCCTGGGTTGTCACTATGGATCAAATGAGATCCTAATTGTAAGGCTCTTAGCATAATGCCTGGTGCATAGTAAGCCCTATATAAATGCTAGCTGCTTTATAATTATTATTGTTATTATAATCGTTCCAGTTGTGTTTGCTTTGTTCTTCATCAGTTCATACAAGCCTTCAGAGGTTTGTTTTTTTAATTCTTCATATGAATTCAATTTCAGGCTTGGTTTTTTTTTTTTTTTGGTCCAGACTTGTAATTTTTGTTTTTTTGGGGTTTTTTTGGCAATTGGAATTAAGTGACTTGCCCAGGGTCACACATCTACAGACTTCTAATTTCATGGGTGTAGGGTTCGCTTGGCTCTGCCAATGCAGACCAGCAACTTTTCAGCTACTTACAGAACAGTTTTAGAATCAATAATTTCTGAAGCTTCACGTACAAATGACCAAAGAGAAACTGAATTCAGACAGGAAGAATGAATGATTTAGGACTCTAACACCTGGAACCTTTTTGGTATATAGAACCATTTGGTATACAGAGAGGTTAAGTGACTGTTCAGTGGCACAGTCAGTATATACCAGTGAACCAAGGTTCTCCTGACTTTGAGGTTGGTTCTCTATCCATTTACCAGACTGCATTTTTGTCATTTTTTTATACAGCATTTAATATTCTACCATGTTCATATACTGTAGTTTGTTCAACTATTCCTTACTTAATGGTGACCCAATTTACTCCAAATCCTTTTTGGCTACCTAAATTGCTGCTACAAATATTTTGGTACCTATAAGTCTTTTCCTTCGGCTTTGACCTCCTTGGAATGTATGTTTAGCAGAGGGATCAAAGGTGCTTTCTTTCACAGATATCTAGGAAAGCTACAGTGCCTATGAGATGGAAAACATAGGTTTTAAAAATGATATAAATTACATTAGAACAGTAAATATTTTAAAACTCCCTAACAAGAATAAAAAGATTGGGAACATTGACAAAGATAATAAATAAAGAGGGGAAAAAGATTAGAGAAACAGATATTTCGAAGGATTGGCTCGTATTTCAAATTTGTGTAAGCTGCTTATAATTCTGCTTAAAGTCTGGCAAAGAGGAGAGGAAGACCTAGTGACTTAGACAATAATTCTTTCCCAGAATTTTTTGAATAGATCACTGTTTTGGACTATGCCCAATAAACAATGAGACTGGTAATGCTTTTCCCTCTTAGAACTTGAATAACTGTGTGAAACACTTCTTTAAATGAATTTATCATGTAATATTATGCACGGCAGTGATAGGATCACGTTATCCCCTTACTAGGTTGTAAACTCTCAGATTGTGTCTTGTTTAAATTTTGTTTCTCTTCCAGTTCTTAGCACAGTGTTTTATATTCAATAGGTACTTAAAAAAAAACCCAAACCAAAACAAAACCAAAAACTATTGAATGCTTTCCCCTTCTGCTTTCCTTTTTCCTTCTCCCATATGTTTATACACTCACAGAGATTCTCCCACTCAGGGGACCTTCAGTAACTGTTGCCAACTTTTTCTCTAGGTTGAAGTGAGGGGTGGACCCATGTAAATGGTGGGTTGCATATCACACTGAACATCACCATTAGTCTATTCAAGCTCTGTTATTCGCATGTAAAGAAGTACAGGCATCTGTCTTTTTTCTGTTCTTCATTGACAATGTGGCAGTGGGGGATCTGGACATGCAGGTGGTTTATACATCTGTAATCTGGAATAAGGCTGCAGGTTCTGACTGAGTCTTGCTTTGGTCCTTTTATAGGTAGACTGCTAATCCGTAATACTTTCCTGACCTTGTGAAATAAACCACAGCCTTCTAATGCTTATGCTTTTCAGACAGAGTCATAGATAGCCTAAGATTCTAAAATCCCTTCCTTGAGGGCTTTCCTGGGAGCTCCATGAATGTTAATATGCAGCATTTTCCAGTATGAGCAAAATGCTATTCCATTCTGATTCTCACTGTCCCTTTAACAAGCTTCTAGGGATAAGAACCTGTCCTTTGTTCTAGGTGCTCCTAGAAATACTGGCTGAAATCGGCTGTGGAAGGGAGTGGGGAATGCCTCCTGCATCTTTAAGTAACACCTTTTCTTACATAAAATAATCTAAAATAAAATTTTGGCCAATTTTTCAGTTACTCTTTTAAAAATGAATATAAAAAACATGGGTGTCTACATTGATCAGCTAATACATACTTTGGTGTAGAGAACCATGAGTGACACTTTTTAAAAGTTCTCTAATTTCTGTTAACTAATCTCAGAATTACACATACCATTATGCTCAATGTAATTGGTTACATAATTTGTTTATGAATAAACATTTCTGTATTTAAAAAAATGGCATGCTTACTAATCATTTTTTTGAGGATGCAAATTTGATGGACTGTTTGATCTGTGAGGTCTTTTGTTCCTCCTATCTTCAAATTCCCAGTTGACTTAACACCATCATATTTACATCACCTTCAATTACTCTATCCTTTAAAAAGGGCATACAATTCTAGGTAAAAGTAGCAAAAAGGTAGATTATCTCATTGTCTTCAATTTCTCAATGCACTGAATTTTCTCTGCAAAAGCAAGAGTTGATTTGTGAGGTCCAGAGTCTCTTTAGCCTTACCTTCTTCCACATGAGCTTTGCATAAATGCTTACATGATATTCCCACTATAAGCAAAATATGCAGAAAACCTGATGATGACTCAATAACATATTGAAAATTTTTTATTATGTACTTCACCACCGACAAAGACAAATATTTCAGTATACGAAGAAGAAAAAAGGCAGATGGATTATGAAAATGTAAAACGAAACTATTTTTTTCAAATAAATATATGAATTAAAAAAAATGTATCTCTGGTTTTCAGTTTCTCTGATACCAGTGTCAAACTCATGTTTCAAGCTGTTTTTAACAAAATATTTTGTGATTTTTTTTTGAGGTTCTACTTTAAGGATAGATGTATTTTTTAATTTGACATATTTGTTTGATCTTTCAAAAATAATATTTATAATGATATTTATATGGAACTTTGAGGTTTGAAAAATATTTTATATATAGTATTTATATTACACATATTATTCTAATGCTCTTGGTGAGTCTAAGCCCCGTGTAATTCTACTTTTGAATATTGTTATTATTATTATAACAATAATAATAGCTAACATTTATGTAGCACTTTAAGATCACTAAATACTTTACAAATATTTAATTTTTTTTCTTCACAACAACCCTGGGAGGGAGGTGTTATTATTATCCCTATTTAACATGTAAAGCATGGAGTGCCCCACCATGATATATACTTAGTAGTATATAAACCCAAGGAAAAGGGGTCAAAATGTAAAGTTAAATACATTTCTTAATAATTAAATGGTCAGTTTCAGAAAAGGGTAAATTGAAATGAGGAAGGCAGCCATGATTTAAAAAAAATTCAGGGAGAATGAGATTTCATCATCGTAATAGGGTTTTGATACATACATTAATGAAATATTATTGACAGAAGCGAGCTGAAAATTAATACTTGTCTCTTAGACCAAAGCCAGGAGTTGTTGCCTCTAACCATAAGCATCGATTGCCCATGTTTCATTTGTCTCCTGGCCTCAAACTGTTTCAAACCAGGGGAGATGGTCCTTCCTTTGATTATAGCTCTTTAGCAGTGACTTAAATTGTCAGTAGGATGAACTGTTATTTTCTTACAGCAGGTCTGATAAATGCATATGGGGACATGGCTGATGACTTTAATAGCAAATAATCTACTGGTGATCTGTTTTACTCAGTTGTTACTGGTTGTTTAAGACAATAATGTATTTGTGAAAACCAAACCAAACCATTTTGCTGTGTAACAAAGATCCTCTAAATATGATGTTATTATTGAGCTGGTATTTTGACTGTAATCTTCAACTGGTGGTATTCAAGTTTATTTTTGAATAGGACAATTATTCTGAAAGCATTGGCGGTTATTTTCTCTCTCCATTCTCTTTCTACCATTGGTTTTTACTGTTTTGTAGACAAACTGAACTAAATTCACATAATTAAGTGAATCTTTTAGATTTTAATGTAGTGTATCCCAGTTTTTAGGGCTTGTAAATGAGTTCTCCATAAAACTCATTGCTACAATATTATAAGAGCAAACATCACTTTTCCTTAGCATGACTGAACAGGGAAAATCTCTTGCCTTCCTTTGTCTCAGGCAAGAGGAAAAGCGGACACACACACACACACACACACACACACACACAAACATTCACAAAACATTTCTGATCTTTCCTTGACAGTTGCTTGGGAAAAAAGTGGTGATCACCAGCACAAGTCATGTGCAATGCTTGAAAACCTAATGCTTTGTAGGAAAATAGATTGTAGTTGTATGGATCTTCAACCATAAGGCCTCGCTTGCAAAGATTCCAGCCTTTAAAATGCAACTTTTTTGTTGGGTGAACAGCCTAATGTTCCATGCACTGTACTAGAAGTAGCATTTTATGCAACATTGAAAGAGTCAATTAATTTGCATAATTTCATGAGTATTACCATGACTTTAAGGTAGGCTAGTTTGCTCAGGAGTCTTGGCAGCCCAATATATTTTTTTTTGCCATTTTGACAAATTAATCATTTCTAAAAACAATTAATTATACTTATGACAAACTGAACCCTATACCCATGGGTCCTAAATTTTTATAGCTGAAATCTAATATTAATGCGTATAAGATCAGTGATTTAGTGAGTACCTTAACAGTCAACAATGCCTAAGGGTGAACAAAATTAATATTTTGTTTCCCATCTGGAGACTTCAGTAAAATTAATGAGGAAGGGAGGTTATCGTAATACATAATGGGTGCAAAATTCACTCTTTTCAAACTGGGAATTCTGTTTACATCAGGATTCTGATATTTTGTGTACTTTTCAGCAGAGTGAGTTAGCACACAGTCTGTTTTCTCACTCAATGGCAATATGGACAGTAATGGCTTCCAATTCTTTTATTCTACTAGGCCTAGTAGGAAAATGACATTAATTTAGAGGATAATATTTACTGGTCTACATGATTTGTTTGGAAGAAGCAGTTTAAAAAAACACTTTCACCCAATTATTATATTGCTACGTGAACTATTCTTTTCAATAGATGATGGGATATACCAAAGTCCATCATCAGAGTTTGGAGAAATTGGAATGTTTTTTTCCTCTTTAGAATGACTGTGGGTCTTATGATTGATATAGAGAAGTTGGCAAGTGATTTTTTTCATCTCTTCTCCATACCCAACATATTCTGAGAAAAGATCATCCTTGGAGAGACCTGTCATAGGCAAAAAATATATCAGAGAAAAAGATCAAGTTTAGAATTTAGGGAGAAAATAGCATGAAGTTAGATACATTTATACCTCCTAGATCACATTCCAGTCACTCACTCCATGTCTCTCTCTGAGATTTTAAGGGCTGGCAACAAAGAACTTGAAGATTTTTTAGCTGACAGAATAGTCATTTCACATACCTGAAACTTTCAGCAGAATAAACAATACCATGAGTTTCATTCCTTCCTATCAATCTGTGTCTTTGTTTATAAACTGGATTTTTTGCTTGCTTTCGAATTTGTTGTCAGAATTCCATAGGATAAATTACTGCCTTTGTCAAGAACTGTTATCATTGGGGTGCATGTGCTCACAAATACACAAACCCATCAGTGTAACTTCGTATTATTTGTGTTGAAAAAGCAGCTTTTTAAAATCTCACTGCTATTCAAATACCAATTACAAAATTGCTATATCCAGGTATGTAAAATATGGATTCTTTACACATTCTATATGAACACTTCCCTGGATTTCCCCTTATTTTATGTATATCTGCAATAGAATAGCGTCGTGGACAGAAAGCCAGCTTCAGAACTGGGAAGAACTACTTTCAGGTTCTGCCTCTGATAGGTACTGACTGTAACACCTTGAATAAGCCACCTAACTTCTAGATTCTATTAGCAACCCTCATGAAACTCTAAGTTGCAGAGAGCATGCAGACTGATATTGATAGAGAGGGTGTCCTCATCTGAGAATTCCTTATGCTAGTGAAATCACAGGGCCTATCACCTAACACAGTATTGAAGAAATACAATCACATGCAAATCAGTGCAATAATGAAACTGAAAGCCACCCCAGAACTTTATTCTGATGCTTATCTCAGGAACAGCATATTCAAAACCTTACAAATAGATAAGAAATGCTTTTGGTAAATGAAAATACTATTTATATCATCATATATATGCTTAAAGAGAGTACCTTTGTTTAAAAAATTCAGCAATTTCTTTGAATATGCCACTAAATAAAAAATGACAAATACATAGTTTGGTAATCAATAAACATTTGAATGATTCAAGCCCAGAACTCTTTCATCATTTTTCTATAACTGTTTTTTAAAAAGCAAAGGGGGGTTTGCATAAGATTTGTTTTTAAAATAATAACACAAATTGAGCTGATGTTCTGTAAGTAAAAATTGGCCCTTTGAAACCTCTTTAAAAAGCTTCACATTCTGTATAAATCTGCATTATTAATTCACTGTAAAATAGATCCAGTTGGAGTACTTGTTTTTGCATTAAATTAAGCCTTTGATGTTCTTTAATGCTCTGATTTAGCCTCTAATTTGTCAGAGCACAAATGCACCAGCAGCTGTTGAAAATATCACTTTTGCAGTTCTGTTGCCGGCCAATAAAAATCCCAACAAGTCATCTTCCTATCTGGCTGCACAAAATAGCACTGAAAAAGTAGTCATTGCTTTGAAGTATCACTCCAATTATAGGTTTTAACCCCACAGGTCACAGTTTGATTACTTATACAATGAGAGCATAATTCCATCTCCATTCTGGGCTTTCTGGGTTTCTCCAGCATTCACTAGCTCCAGTGGAGGAGATTTCAGATGGCTGCTATGATGGCATTGACCTGTGTTTGATAGGGTTAGACAGCATTTGGCTGATCACTGTGTATTTTGTGCATTATTTAACTTTCTGGGACATATTTAACAGCCAAAGCAAAGGCTACCAGGGGCTCCTGTCTCCTCTTTAAAGAAACTAGTGCATCCATAATAAGAATCACATAATGGTTTTTAGCTCAGGAGTTATGACACACATGTGTCTATACATATACACAGATACATGTATGTTGTAAAGTGTACTAGTATAAACTATCTTATTTGACAGCCACGAATGATTTTTGGATCTTTTATTGTATATTTCATCATGTGTCTCTTTCTATTGGGGTTAAGTGCCATGTCGAGGCTTGACAGCAAAAATGGACAAATCCACCATGCTGGTTAAATTGTCTAATTTTATTACATTAGACATTTCTTGGCAAATGCATCTGCCAGCAGGAAATATAAACGCTACTTTTGCACCGAGGCAACTGGCACTTGTCATTTCTGGCTTTTTGATAATATTCTGTCCCACATTTGCATCAAAAAGATGGTGATTGAGGAACATGCTTTTAATTATTTGTTGGGCCGACAACCAACAATTAGAAGGAAATGCATATGATGCTTAGTAGTGAACAGTTCTAGAAATCACCTGTCCAGGGGGAGCCAAGTATTTCTTTGAATATTTCATTGCTTGGAGAAGACCAAATCATTTCTACACATAGGAAACTTTGTTAGTTAAGAAATAGTTACCATAGATTGGCTCATAACATAAACATGTTCTATTGAAATGCAAGAGGTATTAGTCCATTATGCTAATCACTTTTCTATCGTGTATCCGTCTCTGTCTTTATTACCCACCCTCTTTCTTTCTGTAGTGAAACACATATTCAAGTAAAAAAAACTATATTATAAATTTTGATATGAGTCAAAGTCTGATAAATAAGGCATGGATTGCAATCACCTGCTGATGAGGTTTTTTTTTTTTTTGTTGTTGTTGTTTAATCTGTATAGTATTTTGTAGCCTCATGGACATTAGCAACTTCATCTTCATTCTGGAATATATTATTACTTAGGATTCTATAGATCACATTTTTATCATTAACTTCTTAGAGTAGATGAGATGAAAGGCCAATAAAACACAAACAAGTAAAACCAAGAGACTTGGCTCTTTGGACTTTTTTTCTTCCTATTTTACTTAGTAACAACATATACCATTCCCATTACTTTAAAACTGATGTAGTAAAATGGACCTGAATAATACATTGTAGCCCTGACCAGAAAATGTTTGCTTACTCACATAAAGTAATTTGCCTCTTAGCACAGCTGGGTTCCCTTTTCCGAGTGTTTTATTTTTTATGAAGTAAAGAGAAAACATTATTTTTTTGTAAACCAATGTTTTAATCTAATTGATGACAAGTCAATGGCCTACAGTAGCGATGGCTGCCTTGGAACCCCTCTCAATTTGCACATTTTAGGGCCTACTAAGCCTGGGAACTGAAGCATGAGGCAAATGAAAAGATATGAAGTTCATAATCTAGGGAGACCTGCATGCGTACAGCCATAAAAGCCACAACTGCCAGCTCAGGTGGAAAAATGTTGAAGTGAGAAATGTATTCAATAAATAGAAAACACAGCATGGAGCTGAAAAGTGTGCATGAGAAACTGGTTAGGAGAGTCGAATAATGGAAAAGAAAGCAGATGGAGCATGAGTGTACATTAAACAGTAGTGTTCATAGCTTGTGACATAAAGTATTCCTCTGGGAGCCTAATTCTTAACTATCTTCAAATTCATTCAATTTAAAATATCATGGTCTTGTTATCATCTCATTTGGTCGGAATTTTATTGAAAATAGTATTGTGATGGACTGCATTTGTAACTTGAAAATGCTTGCTGATGAAATGGAATACAGACAGGAAGTTGATGACTTGTTATTGGAGTGAGTTTGGTTTTTATCAAGATCAACTAGTTCATTGGAACTCTGAGGTTTGGGAGTGTGGAGTTAGGTACATGTCTGATGTGTCTGGAATCTCAGACTTCTACATGAGAGTCTGTCTATGGGTGCATGGGTATAGAGCGGAATATGAACTTGTGAATTTTGTTTTCAAATAGTAGACACTGAGGCTATTGACAGAACTTGAAGACTACTAATCGCTTCCAATCTGAGAAGTCTTTATTATGCAACTACTACGTGCAGGGTAGTCTGCTAGGATTATATAGACAAAATGAAAAAAATAGATATTGTCCTAAATTGGCAGGGACACAATTTACCTATCTAGCTTTATGATGGAGAATTCCCTTTTGGGCAACTAAATTTGTTGGTCCAATCAAATTGGTCTTTCTGTTCCTCATACACGACATTCCATTTCCCAACTCTCTATTACTTAGCAACGAGTGGCTCCCATATCTGAAATGAGATGGCCCTCTCTACCTCTGCCTCTAAGGAACCCTTGCTTCCTTCAAGACAGTTTAATTCCAAGTTTTTGAGGGAAGCCTTTCCTGACCTCAAATCTAATTCTTCTCCCATTACAATCTGAAAATTTCACTTATATCTCTTTTGTATATTTATACATATCATTTCCCTTGATTTAATATAGTTGCTTGAGGTCAAGAGACTGTTTCACTTTTTCTTTGTATCTTTAGCACCAAGCACAGTGCCTGGCTCATGATAAAGGCTTGTTGAGTGATTGACTATGCAGCCATGGTAGTTTATACACGAAAGCTTGCTGAAGGGGAGAGGGAGAGCAGCGACAGTGAGGGGGATTAAGAAATCCTTCCCAAAGGATCTGAGAGGAGAGCAACAATATGCCAAGACAAAGGGTTTGGGCTCTAGAAACATAAACAAAAATAAATATAGAAATAATATGAATCAGCACCAGTCATTCAGTAAAAAGAAACATTTATTAAGAGTCTATTATGTTTAGACTTTAAGGGTTATATAACAGAGAACTATTATTCATTCATTATATTGCCTTCTATTTAACTTTGAACCAGGGAAGGATAGAATATCTAAGAATTTTCAGGTGAGATGAATGAATTTGCAACATCGTTGGGGCAGTAGGATGTGTCTTTTCTTGTCTTTTCTTTTCTTTTCTATCTTCTTTCTTTCCTTCCTTCTTTCTTTCTTTCTTTCTTTCTTTCTTTCTTTCTTTCTTTCTTTCTTTCTTTCTTTCTCTCTTTCCTTCTTTCTTTCTTTCTGGAGGCTACTGGGGTTAAATGACTTGTCCACAGTCACGTAGCTAGTGTCTGAATCTGGATTTGAACTCAGGTTCACTTGACTTCTGGACCAGTGCTTATTGAATCATTAAGCTGTTTTTTTGTTTGTTTTGTTTTTATTTTCGGGTGGGAGAAGAAAGAGATCCCAACACCAGTATGGAGGGAAGGAGATGGTGTTCATGATGGAATCCAGTCTAACAGTTCGTAAGTAGAGGTTTACCCAGCTGGAAGCAACAACTGAGCTTGGGGATGGGTTTGATTTTTGTCGTTTTTGATGTTCATATTAAAGTAAACAGGCAAGTGTGACATTTGCCCCTTAGAACTATGTGGAAACAACCAAACATAAAATCAAAAATGGTGTAATTTAAGGAAGGAGAAAATCTAATTTCATAAAAGCACATGTTGCTCCACTCTCCTCTTCCTAAAGAATTTCACAAATGATTTTCATTAGTTTTAAATTCATGAAACTCTTTTCTTTTAAGTCAATGAAGAATAAAATAGGAGTAATACAATTAGAATGAGTAAAAATCTCTTTACAACTTTGCTCTGATCTACCTTACCAGCCTCATATATGTATATTACTCCCATTCACATACTCTTCTGTCAAGTCAGTCTGGCCTTGCTGTTTCTCAGACAATGTTTCATCTTTTTTCCATGACTTTATAAAGACTGTACTTTATCCCTGGAATGCATTCCATCCTCACTTCTACCCCTTAGCTTAGAATTAAAGCTTTGATCACCATTTTCTACATGATGCTTTTCCAATTTCTAGTACTGCCTCCTGCTATTACCTTGTATTTATTTCTCTATCTTTATGTGCCTATGTACCATCTCTCCCTGGACTATTTTTGCTTTTTGAAGGTAGCAATTGTTTCATTTTTTTCTTTTTATTCCCAGCACCTAACACAGTACCTGACATATAGTAACAACTTAACAAATGCTTGTTGATTGATAAATTAAAATCCATTGATGACTCTTTTTTAAAAATTGCTTCTATTTCCCCATGTAATCTTATCCACTTCCCTCTCAAGAGCCATCCTTTGCCACAAAAAAACATTTAAAAAAGAGAGAAAAGAAGTAGTTCAACCAAATTCACCTCTGTGAGTCAGCACAGCTAAATCTGGTATTCTGCACAGTGGTCCACAACCATAGTTCCTGACCTTTGTAAAGAAGAAAAGAAAGTTCTTTGTCTTCCTTAGGGCCAACTTTGGGCATTGTGTTTTCAGAGCATTTTGTTCTGATTGTTTTGTCGATATTCTTTTGGTTTACATTGTAATAATAACAACATTTCAACAATGAATGAATTTCTAGTCTGGAGCTAAGAAAAAAGTTATTCAGATGGTGGAGATGGAGAAAGATCCAATGGTCCATTTTTTTTGGCTTTCTTAAAATTTTCTATCACTTCATAGAAGTTTTTCATGCTTCTCTGTGTTCGTCATCTTCTACAGTAAAGAAATAGTCCATTTATGTACCATAATATGTTTAGGCTATCTCCAATCAATGAGCATCTGCTTTGTTTTATATTACAAAAAGTGCAGATATCAATATTTACATGGGTATGGATGATGGTGGTTGATTGATTGAATGGACAAATACAAAAATAATCTCTATTTAATTGCTGTTGTATATAAAGCACTGCTTTATAGGTATAAGGAAGTTCTAAGGATGACGATGTTTAAGTCCAATAAACATCTAAAAGACTCAGCAACTAAAAAATAGCATCTAAAAAATCTTGAAGAATTCCATTATATTGTGAAAGCAAATATACTCATTACATGTGTATGTGTAGGGAGGAAGTGGGGGATGATCAGAGGAATTTCATAATCAATTGATGAGCATACCTCTTCCTCTATAGAATGCATTCCAGGGATAAAGTTCAGTCTTTGTAAAGCCATGGAGAAAGAAGAAATATTGTCTGAGAAACAGTAAGGCCAAACTGGCTTGACAGAAAAGTATGTGAAAGGGAGTTATGTACATATATGAGGCTAGTAAGGTAGATCAGAGCCAAAGTTAAAGAAAAGAGGACAAAGACAAGTCCTGATTGCTTTCCAGTGACTGGGGCTGGAAGATCATAAATTGACTAGGCCATCTGGAATTATGAGCTCTTGTAGAGAGGCCGTCTCCTTGTGGCTGGCCTGTAAAAATGAATAGACACATTTGCTCTTTTCTCAATTTTTTTTCCTTCTCAGTGAAAATACCTTGGACCTAGAATTCTTGGCCTTAGGAAGAAATTTTGTACAAATACTACAGGAACCAAAAGCTACTTTGGGTTTGAAGCATATAGGAGTTGCATATAAATATATATGTGCAACACAGCTTTCTGGAGTAAGGTGGGAGTGAGGAAAAAGGAGTTTTTAAGAGTGGACATTCTCAACCTAATGGTTGTATCTGGGACAGTCACTGGAAATCAAAGAGTTGTCTTCTCTTTACAAACTTTCTAGGGCAGGAGTTCTCAACCCTTTTTTTATCATTGAACTTTTGGCAACCTGGTGAAGTCTATAGATCACATCTCAGAACAATATTTTTAAGTGTATAAAACAAAACACATAAGATTATGAAGGTGAATTATTTTAAAAGTTTTCAAAATATTAAAAAAAATAAAAAGTTCTCAGACCTCAGGTTATTAGCCCCTGCTCTAGGGAAAGAGATATGCTCATGAAACTTATTAGAGATTTCTCTTGATCACCTACCCACCTTCACATATTTCCTTAAAAAGACCAGTGATTTTATCTTCTGCATCTCCCCCTCCCTCCATTTTAGCTAATTTTTAAAACATGATTTGAGGGAATCCAATTGAATTTGTTCAAATTATGCACACACACATACAATTCCAATCTATGAAGTACTTTTTGCATTCCACAAAACTCTTTCTTAAGAATGTATTGTGGGGGTAGAGCCAAGATGGCAGAGTGAAAGCAGTGACTTGCTTGAGCTCTCCCCCAAACCCCTCCAAATACCTGTTAAAAATTGACTCTAAACAAATTCTAAAGCAGCAGAACCCACAAAAAGTGTGAAACAAATTTCCAGCCCAAGGCAGCCTGGATGGTTGATCAGAAAGGTATATTGCTCTGGGTGGGGAGAGGAGCACAGTTTAGCATGGGTGCGCAGGCCACAGTGAACCTGGAGCAGGCCTCAGAGGACTGAATCGTGGGCAGCTGTGGCAGTTTCCAGACTTCTCAACCCATGAACGCCAAAGACAACTTGGAAGGTCAGTGGGAAAAGTCTGTGACTATGGTGAGAGAGAAGCTAGGTCTTAGCCACAAGTCCCAAGTGTGGCCCCAGGGTGGTGGCTGCTCCTGAGCTTCCGGCCCACAGACTGAGGAGGAATCAAGTGACTGATCAGAGGGGGATTGCAGGGATCTCTTTGACAGTGCTGGGGCAGGAATCTCTTGCTTTGCTCGTGACTGGATCTGGGTCACAGTTCTGAGGGGTGGTCCTGGGGTGAGGAGGAGTGCTGGTGTGGTGGAGCTTGTTGTGGCAATGGAGAGGAAACACCTTGCCCCTTATCATACCACCTTGGAAGAACTGAAAATTTACAGGTCTGTAGAAGTATCTCTGAAAACAGTTGTACAAACCCCTGAAGCTTGGGACAGTACATTCTCCACATTGGAAGCAGACTCTTACCTAAACAAAAGAGTTTAAAACTCAAGTAATCGGCCAGGATCATGAGTGAGCAGTGCAAAAAGAGTCAGACTATATTATCTTATTTTGGTGACAAAGAAGATCAAAATACACAACCAGAAGAAGACAACAAAGTCAAAGCTCCTACACCCAAAGCCTCCAAGACAAATATGAATCAGTCCCAGCCTTGGAAGAGCTCAAAGGGGATTTTTAGAAGCAAGTAAGAGAAGTAGAGGAAAAACTGGGAAGAGAAATGAGAGTGATGTAAACAAATCATGAAAAACAAGTCAACAGCTTGCTAAAGGAAATCCAAAAAAAATACTGAAGAAAATAACCTCAAAAGATAGCCTAACCCAAATGGCAAAAGAGGTCCAAAAAGGCAATGAGGAGAAGAATGCCCTAAAAAGCAAAAGTGGCCAAACGGAAAAGGAAGTCCAAAAGTTCACTGAAGAAAATACTTCCTTAAAAATTAGAATAGAGCAATTGGAAGCTAGTGACTTTATGAGAAATCAAGACACTGTAAAACAAATCCAAAAGAATGAAAAATTAGAAAACAATGTGAAATATCTCACTGGAAAAACAACTGACCTGGAAAATAGATCCAGGAGAGATAATTTAAAAATTATTGGACTATCTGAAAGCCATGATCAAAAAAAGAGCCTAGACATCATCTTTCAAGAAATTATCCAGGAAAACTGCCCTGATATTTTAGAACCAGAGGGCAAAATAGAAATTGAAGGGATCCACTGATCTCCTCCTGAAAGAGATCCCCAAAGGAAAAGTCCTAGGAATATTGTAGCCAAATTCCAGAGTTCCCAGGTCAAGGAGAAAATATTACAAGAATGTATTGTATTTGTCTTCATTCTAGGAATTAGAGGTCTTTGACATACATGTCAAAGATGAGAACATTTGATTTAATTTGATCTGATGAACCTTTATTAAAAGTTACTTTGTGCAAGACGGTGGACTAAAGGCAGCCACTGGGGAGCAGTGGCCAAAAATATTGAGTTTAACATCAAAAGAGTATCCACTGGCCCTGCTACTTCCTACCTCTGTGATGGGCAAGTCATGGTATCATTGGGACCTCAGTTTTTTCCATCTACAGAATGAGAAGTGTTGAACTAAATGTCTGCTAGGTTCCATTCTATCCTTGGATCTAGGATCCTAGCTGGAGAAGTTAAAGTTAAAGAAAAATAACAGAGTTCCTTAACCTCAAGGAGGTTATAGTCTAATAGCAGAGAGGAAATGTAGTCAAATGACTACAACACAAATCAAAATATGCTCAGTACAAAAAGCAATCTAAAGTGCTAAACACAGAGTGAAAGAAAGAGAAGAGAGTGAGAGAGATCATGTCCAGATCGTAGAAAAAGTTTCATGACAGGAAACCTTGATTAGGACCTTGTGAGAATGGAAATATTTCAACTATTTGTGAGGTGATTTGGACATGTTCAAATAAAAAGGGTAATGAGGACAAAGAGATGGAGATGAGGGGATGAAGGGAGCCAGATGGTTTACTGGGGTGTAGCCACTGCACATGCTGAATCTTCTTTAAGTCACAGGTGAGAGGTAGGTGACAGATGGAAACCAAAATGGATGAGCAGCCCCGAAAAGGGCTCAGGAAGCCCTCATAACAGAAGTGCCAGTCCTTCTTAAACACCCCATAAACCCAGGCACTTAATTCTCTCTGAGCACTCTATAGACTTTAAGCACTTAATAAATGTTTATTGACTATTATCACAGTAGAGAAGTGAGTATGTAGAGATATTTTTGAAGATGGAATCAACAGGACATAGTAACAGATTGTATGGTGGGGTAAGAGTGAGGAGTCAAGGCTGGAGGAGTGAAGGATTGTGGTGATTTTTGACAGTAACAGGAAAGTTAAGAACGACAACAATAAGTAAATAGCATTTATATAGCTCTTTAAGCATTGGGAAATGCTTTGTAGGGGTGGGGGAGGAATCATGAGTTCAATTTTGGACATGTAGAGTTTAAGATATCTGTAGGACCCCTAGTTTGAGATGGCCAATAGGCAGTTGGCAATGTGAGACTGCAGATCAGGTGTAAAATTAGGACTAGATAAGTAGATCTGTGGGCAGATTAGATTAGGGCAGTTAAGTGGTGTAGTGCATAGAGTGCCAGACCTGGAGGTAGGAAGACTCATCTTCCTGAGTTCAAATCTGGCCTCAGACACTTGCTGTGTGATCCTAAACAAGTTACTTATTTGCCTCACTTTCCTCATCTGTAAAATGAGCTGGAGAAGGAAATGCAAACTAATCCAGTATTTTTGCAAAGAAAACCCCATGAAGAGTCAGACATGACTGAAAAATGACTGAACAACAATAACAACAAAAATACATCTAAGAGTCATAGTCATCTAATTAGAGATAAGAATGGAATTCATGGTAGTTAATGAAATCACCAATTAAAATGGTAGAACTAAACTAATGATATAATTAACCAAAATGTTAATTTTGCAAGAAATGCCCTGCTTATGTCATTGTTTCCAACTCCTCTACTGCAGTCTGTGGCAGCTTTGCCCTCACCTGATTCTGCTAATGGAGCCCCTTTTTTCTTTAACCAGTACTCATATTTGTGCATAACTATATGCATATTTATATCTATCTATATGTGTATATATGTATTAGAAACATCATGCAGCAACTTTAGTGTTCAGATATGATAAGGAGCTTGTTGACAGCTTACGTTAATGAATATAAGTGATTATGTGTTATTTTAGGTTCAGAGGAGACAGCATTGATTAAAATATTTGAGGAATTAAATCATTGATTAGTAGAATGTGTAATCTCTGTTGACCTGTCCACCTTAAAAGTTATGACAGTTATGCTTTTTAAAATGCAGACAAGAAGTATTCAGGGGTAATTCCAAATTTATGTTATTGGGAGCCTAGTAAGAGACCTCCTATTTCTCAGCTTAGAGGTTCAACATGCCAAATGGTTTTCATTTTAATGTATTGTACCATTGGGTTCAATGATATGGACAAGGATCCGTACTTGGCAGGCAAGGTAATTCTAGCAGTTAATGATGTCTAAACTATTGTGACTTTCCAAATTAGAAAACCACTTGTCATGTCTGGCATGTGTCTTCCTTAGGGTAAGATGGACAGAAGCATTGGAAGAGGGAGGAAAGGTAGGTTCTTACATAATAACACTACTTTTAAGAGATCCTTAGCAAAGAAAAGATAAACCAGTTATCCACAGACCATGATTAAAACAGTCAAATAAAACTTTTACCCAGTCATTTCCCTGAATTGAATAGAAGGAAACATACACATCATTAGGGTATATGCAAGAGAACTTGAACATTTATATCCATGTCAGAGGTGGCACAGAGGATAAGGTGCTGAGCCTCAAGTCAGGAAGACCTGAATTCAAATAAGATTGCAGGCACTTACTAGCTTTGTGACCCTGGGCAAATCACTTTAATGTGTGTCTTCCTTGCCTCTTACATAAAATAGGTACAATAATAACACCCACCTCCCAGAGTTATTATGAGGATCAAGTCAGATAATATTTGTCAAGTGCTTCGCAAGACTCAAAGTGCTATGTAAATATTAGCCATAATAATAGTTCATGCTTCATGGTCATTGGTAGGGAGGTACTTAATGAATTCTCCACAAGGAAAGATTGTTGAGGTTATTCATTACCAGTTAAATCTTTGAGATCTGGTAAGATTATCAAAAGAGAGAATGTAGAGAAAGAAAAAAATCTCAGAACTGAGTCCTGGGTTAGAGCCACACCCAAGGGGTGAGGAATGGAATCCTGCAAAGGAGGCTGAACAAGGTTAGACAGGAAAGAAGAAAATTGAAAAAGAATAGGGCAAGGAAAAGCTGAGGAGAGAGTATCCGAAAGGGACTAGGAGTCAAAAGTGTACAATTCTGCACAGAGGCCAAGAAGGGATGATCATTGAGAAAAGGCCTTTGGAGTTAGCAATAAAGAAACCATTGGTGACCTTGGAGACAACAATTTCAATCCAGTGTTGAGAACAGATGCCAGATTGCGAAGGATTGAGAAGTGAGACGGAAGTGAGACAATGTAGGCAATGAACTCAGACAACATTATCTAGGAATTTGACTATGAAAATGAGGAGAGATGTAGGTTAGTAGCCAGAAAGAGTGATACAAGGGTGAATTTTTTTGAAGAATCTGTGATATTACAGCATATTTCTAGGCAGCAGAGAAGGCAATGAATAGGGAGAGGGTGAAAAGAGAGAGAGAGAGAGAAAGAAAGAGAGAGAGAGAGACAGAGAGAGA
>NW_020954588.1:12193975-12256932 GCF_900497805.2 Vombatus ursinus | reverse complement strand
GTGAGAGAGAGAGTGAGAGTGAGAGAGAGAGAGAGAGAGAGAGAGAGAGAGAGAGAGAGAGAGAGAGAGAGAGATGAAAAGAACAAATCTCAGAAGAAATCAGATACAATGGGACCTCAGGCACTCGAAAAGAAGGTTTTGTTGGCCAGAAAAAAGGGCTAAACAAGAATATCCTCTATAACATCCTTAACAAATGGGCATCTGTTTACTTGAATTTATGCAAAGGAACAGAGGTGAGAGATGGGATGCTGAACTTTGGAGTAGTAAGTTGGCTTATTTGATTTCAATACAGAATTTGTGATGTGAAGTGAAGTGATGTGGCTCTGTATCTGGCACAGAACTTGGTAAGTGACCTATTAATCTGCCCTCTACCATAATTTAGCTTAAACCATTTCAGGCAATTTTTTTGTGATGACTTATACCTGCTCCTCCAGGACTGGGGTGCCCTTTGCCTCAGTCCCATCTTGGAGGTTGTTTGTTGACTTGATTCTGAAAATCACAGCTTTATTTGATTTGATTTACTAAACCCTTAGTTATTGATTTTGAATATAGATTAACACCTAGCTATGTGGCTGTGGGTCCTTGTATCTATCTTTGCCCCTCAGACATTGTCTTTTCCTTAACACTGCCAAGACTAACTCTTTCCTTTATGGACAACTCAGGATTAGATTGGTAGAAGTCATGAGTGAGTTAGGTTGGGGCAGGGTAATTTTCTTCTTGAAAAAAAAAAAGATTTACACACAAAAACATTTCCTAAATACTTTAGTGGGTCTGTGAAATCATCAACATGATAACTCTCTCCAATGGAGAAGATGATCCCTATATGTCTCTTTAACCTGTGCAATCCTTGTCTGCATGTTTCTTTTTTTAAATTTCATTCTGTCATTGAACAAAAATCTATTTTCCCTCCCTTTCACCCTCTATAGAGAAGTGAAATAAAACATCTATAATACATATGCATAGTCAAGCAAAATAAATTCCCACATTGACCAAGTCTATAAAATAAATTATTATGCTGAAATTTTGAAAATGATTGAAAAGACTTGTATGAATTGTAGCAAAGTGAAGGGAGCAGAACCAGGGAAATAATCTATACAATAATGACAACATTATAAAGGTAAACCACTTTGCAAGACTTATGAACTCAGATCAATACTATGACCAATCATAATTGCAGAGGACTGGTAAAGAAATGCTCTGCCCAGCTCCTGACAGAGAGGTGATGGACTCAGATTCTCTTCATATCTTTCTAAATACTCCATCCATGAGTAATGCCCTGAAGGTCTTCCTTTGATTCCTTTCACCATTCCATGGATTTCAATGAAGGGCTCGCACATTCATTAGCCATCACTCACTTTTGCTACTGACCAGCTCACTTCTCCTTCTAGCAATTCGAGATTTCACTTGTGTCTTTTATGTTACTTCTCATTGGGGCTTACTGATAAGCACTGTCTTTTCTCGTTGCTCCTGGGAAAGCCCAGATTATTCTTTGAGTATGGATTTTTTGAGGGGGAGTGATGTGTGATCAGCTTAGAAAGGTAAGCTGGAACCAGCTTGTGAGGGTCTTTAAAGGCTAAACAAAAGATTTTATATTTTGTCCCACAGGCAGTAATGGAACAACGGAAGTTTTTTGAATATTTTGAATGTGCCAAGCGCTGTGCTAAGTGCTTTACAAATATCTGATCCTCACAACAACTTACTTAAGAGTACCTACTTGTTTACCCTGAGAAGTAGGTACTGTTATTATCCCCATTTTACAATTGAGGAAACAGAGGCAGGCAGAGGTTATAAGACTTGCTTAGGGTCTGTCATACAGCTAGTACTTGTTGGAAGCTGGATTTGAACTCAGGTCTTACTGACTCCAAGCTTCGTGTTCTTTATCCACTCATCACCTAGCTGCCAGAGGAGTGAGTCTGAATCTGGCCTTTTCATTCTTTTCAGTTGTATCTGACTTTGTGACCCCATTTGGGGTTTACTTGGGAAAGATACTGAAGTGGTTTTCTGTTTTCTTCTCCAACTCATTTTATAGATGAGGAAACTGAGGCAAACAGGGTAGAAGACTTGCCCAGGGTCACACAGCTAGTATGTGTCTGAGGTCAGATTTGAACTCAGGTCTTCCTGACTCTAGGCCTGGCACTGTATCCTCTGCATCACCTAGCTCCCCATATCTGAATCTGGCATATTTCGTTAATTGTATCCTGTGGTTTCCAGTCAAATAACATCACTGATAAAATATTGGCATTAAAAAGATCGACATTTACTGATGGGGGAGTAGCTTGGTTTCCTATTCAATAAGGAACATTACTGAGTACCTCTTTGTATACAAGAAATTCCCAAATTAATTATATTCTAAAACCAAAACTAATTTATGGATTGTCTACTGTGTGCAGAGCACACTGTGATGCTAAGAAAAAAAAATAGAACATGTGGTCACCAAACTCAAAGGTCTTTGTAAGGACCCTGCAATGCTGTTTGTCCTCTTATCAGTGAACCACCTTAGAAATACAGGCAACTTGGTGGTGAAGTGGATTGAGCATTGGACCCGGAGTTAGGAAGACCTGAATTCAAATCTTGCCTCAGACACTTATTAGCTGTATAAAGCTGATGAAGTCATTTAACCTCTGTTTGTCTTAGTTTCCTCGTATGTAAAATAGGGATAATCACAGCACTAACCCAATAGAATTGTTGAGAGGATTAAGTGAAACAATATTTGTAAAGCACTTCAGTGCAAGTTTTGTAGTGATATATATAAATGCTGCTGATTAAAGGAAATGCTATTAATTGAATGGGGGTGTATGGGGCATTCAGGGAGGACCAGCACCTCTGGTGTGAGGACTTGCTGAACCCTTTTCAGGGCTATTCCACCTGTCACCCAACTCTTACCCTTGACTCCAAGAAACTATAGCATGTGTAATGGCCACACCTTGATAAAAACCATCACAACTTATGGGCTAAGCCAGGTTAAGGGTCCCAAAACCGTTGAAGAGTTAGGGGGATTTCCTCTGGCGGAATGGGAGGATGAGAACAATTTGTTCCAACCATAAGGCTGAAGTGGGCACTGTGGATTACTTAGAGCTTGGTCAGACATCATAGATACCAAGGTCATTCACCACACCTGGGCCATCACCAGTCATTCTGACTTTTGTTTTGCCACTGGACTTTGATGACTGGAACACAGAGTGAGGCTGATGATTCTGTGCAATTCTGCCTTACTTAAATCCAATTCATGTGAAGGTCAAGTCATCACTCATGATATCACTGGTCCTCTTCCAAAACAAAAGAGGAACAACAAAAATTGAATTACTGACATTTTTTAGGCTTTTTGGAATTTGCTCTAGTCATAGAATTCTATGTTAGGCACAATAAATTGTCCCCATTAACTCATTTTCTTTGCAAAGGATAATAGATTTTGGACTGAAAGAGACCTTAGACATCATCTCATCCAACTCCATCATTGTACAAGGGAAACCGAGGCCCAGAGAAGTGAAATAGTTTGTCCAAGGTCATGTAGGGGCGTGTGGATTTGAACCTACATCCTCTGACACTGAAGTCAGTGTTCTTCCCATGCTGCCTTTTATATTTTTGATGGTTACTTCCTCATTAGTTAATTTATTTTTTATCTTTAAAATGACCTTGAAAAATTTCAAAGCCATTTTAGTTTAGTCACTTTCAGTCTTGTCTGACCCTTTGTGATCCCATTTGGGGTTTTCTTGGCAAAGATACTGGAGTGGTTTGCCATTTCCTTCTCCAGCTCATTTTTATAGATGAGGAAACCGAGGCAAACTGGGTTAAGTGATTTGCTTGGGGTTACATAGCTAGTAAGTGGAAATATAAATGATGGAAATTGGTGGACTCAGTTAATAATTTTATTATGATTGTGCTACGTATCTTTTCTATCTTGGGGCTTTCTTTTAATGGCTATTTTCATTGGATAGGGACTGGATCTATGATTTCAATTGTATAGGCAACTTTCCCTTGGCAATGCTATTCTGTCCCTACTCTGCAGGCACTGAGGGTGGAAATGATGTGCCTCGTCTCATATAGCCTGGATGTGACAAGGGCAGGACCTGAATGTGTGTTTTCTTAGCTTTGCAGCTAGGCTCTATCCACTATACCATACTGCCTATTGGTGCTTTCATTAACATATCTTTTATCAAGCCACTTTGAATTAAACCACCACTTTATCTACAAAATTATACTTTCTTGGGATCCAGCAAAATAATATTGTTTATGAGATTATTGTTATTCAGAACAGAATTATTTTTTTTAAATGGGCTAGACCAGTTCAATCATATTTAAATATTAAACTATCTGTCCTGTATTTTTTTGAGCAGGATGGGGAAGATAAGCAAACTTAAACGAAGATATTTCTAGTGTTTGAAAACAAGTTTTCCACCATTTAATGTATTTTTATTGGTGTAATGAATGCCATTTTTCTGCAAGGTACTTAAAGTGGTCAGTAGGCAATGTAATCTTCCATTTAAATCAGAAAACTAATTTTGCATGCATACACACAGTTATGGAGATCGGGAAATACAGGGTGCCCTCCATACTGTACTAAGACTTTTGGGACACTTTGACTATGTAGCATGTGCACTCAGAGAGTGTATTGTAAACGAGAATTGGGCATACTTCCTTCATTTGAGCCAAGGAGGATAGTATTTTTCTTTATTTTACATTATCAAAAGAAATCTTTCTATTCCTCAAACCTTCATCCCTTCTCTGTTAATGAAAAATCTTTGAACTTGGTGGGGGAAAAAACCTTACTGTGTGAAAATTATTTCTGGTCACATCTAATACCTCACTCACTCTACTCTGATTCTTTAGTGGTGCTTTTTAAGTCTCCTCTAAGAAAAGTTCTTGTTTAAACTAAATCAGTGGCATGAAATAATTAATTTGGGGGGAATCACTTGACTAAACTCCCTCCCATTACCATATTGGTCTGCAGCCCAAGCCTGGGCTGAAACCTCCCAGTGAGCTTAACCATATTACCTGTAATTTTTCACATGCATACAGTTCATCACAAGTGACACTCTAGCTTTCAATGCAGTTATATCTCAGGACATCCAATTGACATATCAGTCACAGCAGAAAATGCTATCATTCCTGTGGACCAACTGTTTACCGGAGTATAACACAAACTCTCCCCCTGTGTCTCATTTCATCACACTGTTCCACATAGTGATGTTTCAATGGGAAATGAAGGTTTATTCATGCTGTGTCTCTGAGTAGAAAAAAGACAGAAGGATATGGATGATAAATGGTGAAGTTTCCATGAGGAACCTTGCAAAACAATACAATTTGGAAGCATTCTGCTTGCTTAAATAATTTAACACATAAATGTGGTTTTTAAAGTTTTATAGCTAAATACGATTTATGTGTCCGGGAGTGGAAAATTCGTTATATTTGCTGTGAATTACTTCTTCTTCTACCTTATTTAGAAATTAGCAAAATACCAGTACAGCTGAATTGTCAGGGTAAAGTATTTGTGGGGATGGCAGGATTAGTGAAAAATACAATTACCATCATATTTTTCAACTGCACATATATTTATTTACAGTTTTTTTGGTAGGAAGAGGAATTTGTATTATTATTAAATGTGATTCACTTTCTATGGAGACTGAGGCCAAATTCAGGCTCAATGGGGAAGAGTTGAATTTGGTTGAAAATGTGCAGGTAAAATATCTTATTTCAGTCACCATGGCAATCTTTAGGAAGATACTATCTTTGCATTTTTCTTTTCTTGCACTGCTTGGTATTTGATATTTGTACTTAAATAGCCACTTTGGCTCTGATTATCTGGTGTTGTATGGAGACGAATGTGAAGATTACACAACTATTCTGGATTGGAAACCATTAGACTATTCCTCTCCCTCCCTCCCTCCCTCCCTCTCTCTTTTTCTCTCTCTCTCTTTCTGTCTATCTATCATAACATCTACGACTTTATTCACTGACTATAGTCTGGCTCTTCGGTGACACATTTTAAGTCTCTTCTAAGGAAAAAAAATCTTGCTTAAACTGAATCAGTGACATGGAATAATTAATTTGGGGAGAATCATTTCTCCAGAATCCCTCCCATTAACATATTGTTCTGCAACCCAAATCTAGACTGAAGCCTCCCAGTGAGCTTGCTGGATAGGGCTTATAGATTATTTTCCTTATGTATTAATTGACTCACTAGAAGTAATACTTTGGCCTCCAAATTTTATGAGGTTAGAAAATAAGAATTTTAAAGAAAACAAACTAAATTTAATAGTATTTTGGAGGAAGAGAAAAAATTTTAAAAAGATCAATTTTATTGCATTAGAAATAACCTCTCAAAAGCTGATCTTATGAAAAAAGTTTTAACAAGCATAAAAAGCATTTACTTTGCACGTTGGGGAGCTTATAGTAGAGAAAAACAGAGTCTGTTCATGTTTTTTCCAGCTTAAGGGGCCAGTGCAAGCAACACTGTGTTCCTTTCTAAATGAAATTTTGTGTACGAAGGTTACTTTGAGTGGTTCCAATTAAGACTTTTGTTCAGTCATGAGCCATCCTGTTTTGAACAGTTGGACATTCTTAAATTTGTATTAAATTGGAAGGCGTTAAGGCCAGATGTTCCAGATCTTCAGATTTTCCTGGAATTGTCTGGGTATGTCTTTAATGTGTTTATGACCTAGCTGTCTCCATCTGATTGCTGTCCTATTTTTTTTTTCTTTACCAGCTTGGGTACTGACTTGCATTTGAGGTTATTATAAAGCAACCCAATCCTGCAGTTCAATTTCAAAGCACAGCAGAAAATGGCAAACTGTGATCCATTTTGTTTAAAATGCTTACTAGAATAATTTTTAGCCATTTGGCTAATTTTGGGTGTCAAAAAAGAGATTTTAATGATAATAACATGTTGCCCTTTGAATACAAATCAGTGCTGCTGGTCTACTGCCAAAAGGATATGTGCTTTGAGTGATTCTTTCTCCAAACAGTGGTGATGAATTTACAGAGTCCATCCATACTTTCCTGCTAATATGTCAACTGCTCACAGTTCTGCTATGAAATGAGAAAGGCAAAGTATTCTACAAGGGGATCAAACCCTTGACCTAAACCTCAGTGGCATGATAGTCTAAAAAGCTGAGCAATTCAGCCACTGCCTGGGTTTTTGGTAATCATGTTTAAGAACTGACGCATAATGGTATTACTATCTGGTACAGTGCTTAATAAATGTTCTTTCTGTCTCTGTCTTTCTCCATCTGTCTATCTAGTGCTTTTCAGGTCACTTTAACACAATAACACGTTTTAATTTAATAACTAATTTAATTTAATAATTTTTTTAAATAAATAAAATAAATAATTTAAATAAATTTAAATAAATAATTTAATTGATAGTACCAAAATTATCACCATTATATAAATGAGGAGATTGAAACAAGTCATAGATTTAGTACATTTCAGAGTTAAGATTGAATACAGAACCTGATCTCATTGCCTCAAGTAAAACATTCCCTTCCCTACTCCCAAACCGATGGAATGTTCTTACTTTGTATACACAAAGTTCTTGGGAAAAGCTGCTGCAAATTGCAATAATAGTGAGACACATATATAGTGAACATATTTGTCAAACGGATATCTCACAGGTCCTAGTTACTACAAGCTCTTTTCTCCCATTATAAATTCCATATGAAATTCATTCTGGATAATCTTTTCAAAGTATTTTTAGATAGAATATTTGACAAGTACCATGAAAATTTAACTGATAGCAGTATAAATTATGTCGCTAGTTTTTGTGGAAGATGTTTTGTACTACCTGTTTTTATCATATAACTTAATAAATGCCCATTCCTTAAAGGTAACCTCTGTTTGCCACTGGAGAAAGAATGGCAAGCCACTGTAGGATCTTTATTGAGAAAACTCCATAGACAGAGGTCCACAAGGTCATAGAGTCACATATGACTGAAACGATTGCACAACAACAAATTGATATAAACTGATAAAAATTGGGATAAGCACACTGGTGGGAGTTCATAAGTAATCATGTTAGAAAACCACCTTTTTAATCCCTCAAGATTTATCCTTAGAACATATGATATATATGTAATATATATTTAAATTATTAATAACCTCATCCCCCACTTCCTGTAACTGACAAGATATTATACCTTGATACCATTATCAGGAAAGAATGTAATTATTGACTGTATCAGCCAGTCAATAGGCATCAAACTAAGTACAAATAGTGTGCTTAATCAAATTGGAAAGGAGCAGAATACTTCAAACCATTGGCTCAAATGAAATGACCCTATATAGGAATTATATTGGGATTGTTTGAGGAGACTCAGCCATTTCTTGTACTAAATAGCAGGCCAGTTCAATTTACAGCACTATGGTGGTGAGCCAGGCGAGAGGAGCTTGAGCCAAGCCCCTTGGAGGGAATGATGGGGAGAGAAGTGAAAGAGAAAAACCTATTTCCTCCCATCATGACCTGAGAAATACCTTGTGAACTTCAAATAATGACTTTTCATGGACATCCTAGGAGTGTCTCTGGGACTGCTTTGACTATCAACTGTGTCTATCTTGGGGGCTAAGGATATCCTAGGAGAAAAGGCTACTTCTGATGTCTACAAGGAAGCCAATAGAAAATTACAAGATGCTAGATGAAAACTTCCTAATGTCCTATGAAGGGAAGAAAAGGACTTCCAGCAACCAGGAGCTGGGAATAAATCCTTTGACCTCTAAGCTTGAGGCCACTTTCCTCTCAACTCTCCATGTGCTTATAGAAGATTGTCCCTCCAGTTATTTTGGGGATATGTGTTTTGTACCAGTTATTCTTACAGTACCGCCTTAGTAAGTACCCATTATTAGAAGATAATTAAGTCTGTCTGGCTAACTGATATCAACTGATAATCACTGGTGTGGACTCATGAGCAATAGTATTGGAAAACCCTCTCCTACTCCCTTAGGGTTCACCCCAAGAACTCTTAGAGGAGACAAAGAAGTCTTCTAGGGACTTGAACTGCCAGTGTGAGTGAGTTGGGAGAGTAGCCCCAATACCTGTAATATGTATATCATCTATATCTTTATCTATATTGATATATCTATATCAACATTAATATTCACATATACCTATCTATATATCTATATTTATACCTCTATATCAATATGTTGATATCTATATCCATATCTATCTGTATCTATATCAATATATCTATGTCTATATCTATATATAGCCATGTGTGTCTAAATTTGTAATTATATCTTTATATTGATTACTTTATATCTATATTATTGTCTAATCATTTACATACACATTTATGTTCACATCATTATAGTTACATGTGCGTCTTAAAAAGAAGTAGGAAATTCCTAATCGTTTAGGAACTCAGAAGCTAGATTATGGTCTAATGAAAAGAACCCTGCCTTTGGAACAAGAAGGCAAATCACAATGTCTGTAGGTTTCAGTTTCTTTGTATATCAAATGAAGAAGTTTTTAGACTTAATAATCTCTGTTTATTTCAGCTGTAGTACTTATGAACCAAAAATAAATGTGTGTGTGTGTGTGTGTGAAAACACATGATGGGGACATTATTTGGATGACAATTTTTTGAACTCAGAAAACTTTGGGGAATGTAATTCATTACTAGTATAAATATCTTACACATTATCTGTAACTTGGCTGACGGGCATCAGTGTTTTGACAGATTATTGAATGTGTCTGTCTGTATGGACACTTTGGGCATTTACCTAAAAGTCTGTTTATTTAACTGTCCTCATTAGGTACTATTAACCATTGCCTACTACTAAAACAAGGGGTGTTTTAAAGAATAAGAGTCAGTCTTAGAAAAAGAAAGGGTGGTGCAGGCATAACGTATCAACATGTGAGGGTCAGCGAAAATAAGTACAACATGCTAAAATATCTAATCAAGATTGAAGACATTAATTACACTAATAAATTGTTCCATTAAGACTGTTTCAACACAGGCAAGAGTTCACAAAACCACTATTAGCCCATTGACAGATCTCGGCATTGTCAATCAACACCGGTACTTGTGAATTAATAAATCATACCACAAACTTCTAGATGCTGATTGATTGAAAGTTATGACATATTTTAGTTTATGTACATTATAATCTTCTCCAAAATCCTACTAATGAAGCATGGAGGTTACCCTGGGCTCTTGAATGCTATCCCAGTTGAGCACAAGTTCCAGAAGAGCCTACTGAGTTCAATACTCTTCAAGTGTATAAATGGCAATGGCATGACTTTGGGTAACTCACTTCACCTCACTAGGCCTCATTTTCCCTCCCAATTCTAGCTCTATGATCCCATGATTCTATTATGCCTACTATTAATTTCAGCTGAAACAATTAAACTTGAGTGAATATTTTGAGGAGTTAGTTGGTTTGAATTGGTTTACAATAAAATTGATGAATAAAAATTTTATTTTTTTGAGCACTTTATCTTTGGTAAAGTAGGATGGAGTTACTGAATCACAGTTTATTTTTTAAGTACCTTCCACATCAAGGACATTTGGTCAGTCCCCTGGAAATGCCTATAGTGCTGAAGCAAATAGAATTATTTAGTCCAGAGAAAATGAGACTTGCAGGGGATAGCATAGCTGTCTTCTAAGTATTTGAAGCTCTGTCATACAAAAGATGCATTATTATTGTTTTCCTTGGACTCAAGTGACAGAATTAGGTGCCATGGATGGAAGACAAATTCTGGCTCTGTGTAAGAAAATTCGTAGGTTTCCTGCCACTAGGAATCATTTAAGGGCAGACAAGATGGCTTGGTAACCACTTGTTGGGGGTTTTGTAAAGGAGAGAATTAGTTATATACGGGTAGAACTAGATTTCTGCTAAGGTGCCTTATAACTGGAAGTCTGTGTTTCTTCTGTTATTACTAGCTGGCCAGCCTTGTGTGGAGGGGGCTTCAGCCGGGGACGATTGTCCCATCTGTGAGGCTGCAGCTGCTCTTCCACTTCCAGAGTATGCCTACATATTCACACTCTGCAGAGTATCCTTACTAATGGCCTTTGATAATGATTGAGACTGGTTTGCCAGAGCTCAGTAATCTTGGACTACTAAAGACTGCTTAAGTGTTCCTCAGTAATCATACACCACAGTAACACCATACCCTGTGTTTACACCATTTCCAAGAACTAAAAAAATTCTAATGAACCCTTTCAATATCTTAGAGGCATGTTTTTGTGCCTGTTTTAGACAGTTCACAAAATGTATTAATGTCTCCCAGCTTACACAGAGAAACAATGGCTGAATGGAGACAAAAACACAGGTTTTTAATGTCCCAGTTGAGCAACCGGTTCCATCAAAGCTCTTACTTCACAGAAAATATTTATTGGTGCCTTCAAACAAATCATGTACTTCAATATGAAAAGCCTTTTCTATAATGTTCAATTCAATTCAATTCAATTGTTTAAACTCCTACTATGACTGTATCACTGTCTTAGGCACTAGCTATACATAGAAAAAAGATGGAAAAAAGTACTTGTTCTCAAGAGGGTTACATTCTTTTTTTTCTGGAAGATTACATTCTATTAGTTGTATATTTATACATACACAGCCACATGCACACACCCCTACACACACACACACATATATAAAGATATATACCCACAGATGTATGTATACACACACACACACATGTATATACATATCCCACATATTACAAGAGACATTTAACAATGGACCACATCTATGCTATCTCAATTTAATAAAAGATATAGGGAATATAAAATTTCATTTTGCTTATTGTTTATTCATTACAAAAAAAGCCCTTGATTGGTTAGAACAAAACAGTGACTTACGTGTTCTTTTATAACATGATGTCTTCATATATTATATATCAAGGTCATTTAAGATTCTTTAGAAGATGTAACTGTTGAAATAATTCTGTTCAATGACCCTCTGATAATAAACAGGAGTCAATGTATAAAACAAGGAGATGAATGCTTGCCAAAGTTATTCACTCTTGTCATGAGTTCAGATATAGAGCCCGGGTTGAAGAAAGCTTTCCTAGGGATGTTGTCCTCCAGATCTTCCTGTTTGCAGATGACACTGTGCTGATCGCATCATGCTCATGAACATTGCATATCCTTCTAGAAGAGATATAGAAATACTCAAGGAGTTTGACTTGTCCATCTATATAGCAAATGTCCAACGGCTGAAGAAAATTGATGACCCTGATTTCGATATGCTTTTGGATGGATACCCAGTAGAGACTGTGCCAAAGAATATATATATATATATATACACTATATATATAGTATATATATGTGTGTATATATATAGTATATATATGTGTATGTGTGTATATATATATATACATATACATATATGAGATTCAATTCAGATGGATGATGAATCAGGTCCAGAATTGAACAAAAAGAGAGAAGGTTTTGGGGAAATGGCTAAGGTATTTTCATTATCCTGAAGTTTTCTGTGAGAGTAAAGGCCCATCTTTTTAGTATGAACATTTTATCCATGTTACTATATGGAATCACGAAAATCCACTCTTAGGCACTTACTAGATGTGTGACCCTGGGCAAGTCACTTAACCACTGTCTGTCTCAATTTCCTCAACTGCAAAAGTCAGGTAATAATAGTACCTACCTCCCAGGGTTGTTATGAAGAGCAAATGAAATACTAATTGTATTTAGGACTTAGCACGGTGACTGGCACATAGTACAAGCTATAGAAAAGTTAGCTATTGTTGTTATGTAACACCACTTTCTCCAAAGAACTGAAGACAAATATCACCCAGAAGGCAAGGGAAAGGAGACATATGGTAGATATGAGGAGGCTGCAGTATAGAACAAATGAGAAAACGCCAACAAAAAAAACAAAACAAAACAGGAGAACAGGATGTCAGCAAAGATTTTGTGATAGAAAGAGAAGAAAGGTTAGATCACATGGCAAGAACCAGATCTGACTGATGGACAGCCAGAGTACTCCTCTGGTACTCTCACAGTGTTGAGAGAAAGTGAGGAAGACCCCCTCCTGCAAAATTTGAGGAGAATATGGACAGGAGTCATACAGATTGGATGGGCATGGATTAGTCGCTAACATTTTCAATAGAGGGACTCTCAAATTGTCTGCATCACGGATATATTTGAGTGTTTCAGAATTAGAACTCTAAATGTGAGATTCTTGTCCAGTGACTAATCACCGGATATGCTACTAAGGAAAATGAAAGATATCAATCTTGACATTCTTGCATTAAGTGCAATTAGAAGACAAAAGAAAGTTTCATTTAAATGGAAGGATGAATCATAGTTTTTCCCTGCATGGTGGTGGTGATGATGATGACAATGATGATAGCAATAATAATAATATGATGTAACACTTTAAAACAAAGTACTTAACATATTTAAGCTTCACAACAGTGTGAAGTTGGTGTTATTATCATCCCTATTTTACAGATGAGAAAACTGAGGCTGAGAAAGTGTAGGTCAGGGATGGGGAACCTGTGGTCTTGAGGCCACATGTTGCCTTCTAGGTCCGTAAATAAGGCCTTTTGACTGAATGCAAGTTTTACAGAACAAATCCTTTTGGTAAGGGATTTGTTCTGTGAAGTTTGGGTTCAGTCAAAGGGCTGCATTTGAGGAGCTAGACAGCCACATGTGGCCTTAAGGCTGCAGATTCCCCACCCTGGAAGTAGATTGCCCAGGACGAATCACATAGCTTATAAATATCTGAAGCAAGGTTCACACTCAGATTTTGATGACTAAAACTCTAACACTGAACTGAATGGCCAAATAAAGGAATTGGCAGTGTTCATTTTATCATATGTACAATGGAAGTAAGAAATATAATTTTCTGGGACATTCAGTCATGTTCTATTACAGTGCTCATAATAAGTGTTTTTAAAAGACCACTATGAAAATTATATGGATCTTATGCACCAAGGTCTGTTGCAAGGCATGGGTAAAAAGTCTACAAAGAATGTACTGAAACCATTCAAGTTAAAACAACACATCTTGTGATTTCAGTATAGCTGAGGTTGCTGAAATATGTTGAAAAATAAAGTACTGGAGGAAAAAAAACTTCTGAAGGAATAAATAGACTTGTAGACTATATAGAAACCTCAAGTCAATACATCATAAACACTTTCTTTGAGAAAGTAATTGGAAGGCATTGGAAATGGTAAAGACCAAAGAACATTATAGGAAAAAAACATGATATTTTAACAGATGGGAAATAATTCATTACTGGTTGGAAGTCAATCCAGATTCAGCTTTTTCTTTATAGTTAGACCACTAAATTTTTTTTTGTAAAGAGTGCAATTAATATAAAACTAGAAAAAAGAATTAAAATGGGAAATAGAAATGACATGCAACTAAAACTCTATAGTGAATTATTTGAACAAGTTATAAACAGAACTATTAAAACTTGATGGAAGAAAGTATATGACAAAAATTGCAATACTTTTATGTGAAAATTTATCTTACATAAATAAATTTGTCATCAATGGGTCTAGAGTTGAAGGACATGGGTTCAAATCCCACCTGTTGCATTATGACTTTGCCAAGTTATGTAACCTCCATAGGCCTCAGTTTCCTCATCTATATAAAATGTGGGCTTGACATACATAGTCTCCTACTCCTTTTTAACTCTATGGGAGAAGCATCTAGGACCAACATGTTTCTTCTTTTTTTTTTCTTTTTTGGCTAGATAATGGGGTTAGGTGACTTGACCAGGATCACACTGCTAATAAGTTTTATGTGTCTGAGGCTGGATTTGAACTCAGGTCCTCCTGACTCCAGGGCCGGTGCTCTATCCATTGTGCCATCTAGCTACCCCGCTTGTAGTACATGCATGGCTTGCATGGCTTCATTTTGTCTTAACCATATGGTCTCTAAGTGGAACGATGTTCCTTTAATGTATATCATGTATCCATTTGGAGCTCATCTTAGTATAAGGTGGGAGATGTTGATCTAAACCAATTTCTGTTAGAGTGCTGAACAATTTTTCCATTATTTTTTGTTGTATAGTGAGACCCCCTGGCACCTGGGATTTTTGTGTTTATTGAATACTAACTTATGAGGAGCATATGGTGTGTTTAAGGAGGACTAGTATGTCTGGTGTGAGGGCTTGCTGAAGCCTTTTTAGGGCTGCCTGGCAGCCTTTGGTGTCTGGCTGGCACTCAACCCTCACCTGCAGCTCCAAGAAGCTTAGCATATGCAGCAGCCACAGTTAGGTAAACCATTTAGGCAGACGGGCTAAAACAGAGTTGAGGGTAACCAGCAGGCCTACAGCCAGTTGGTGAATTGAAGAAAGTGACTATCCCAAGCATGTGAAAAACTTTCCCTGGCTGAAGGGACAGATGAGAGCAGTTTGTTCCAATGCCATGAAGGTGGTTGAGGCAGGTGCTGTGGAGTGCTTAGAACTTGGTCAGACATAGAAGATGCCAAGATCATCCACTGTATTCAGGGCCATCGCCAGTCATCCTGACTCTTTTCTTGCCACTGGATTTCAATGACTCTGGAAGAGAGAGTGAGTTTGATGACTTTATGCAACTCTGCCTGCCTTAAATTCAGTTCATGAACAAGTCAAGCCACCACCTCATGATTTCATTGGTCCTCTTCAAAAATGAAGGATGAACAATTACAACCAATAACAGCAACTAGGTTATGAATTTAATTTACTTCACTATGTTTTGTACCTCAAACAATCACACTGACTAATCTATTTTTAATGATTTTGATGATTACTGCTTTGTAGTAATTACTTGTTTGATGTCTGGTATTGCTAGGTCCCATTTCTTCCCACTTTTTTTTTTTACCATTATTTCTCTTGGGATTCTGGACCTTTTTTTCTTCCATAAGAATATCATTATTCTTTTCTAGTTCTGTTAAGTAACCTCTTAGTAGTTTGATTGGTATGGTACTAGGTAAGTAAATCAATGTAGGTAAGATTACAATTTTATTATACTGACAGCCTATTCATGAACAACTAATATTTCTCCAATTATTTATTCATTTAATTACCAAAAACTATTTTATAGTTGTAGGTAGTTCCTTCCAAAGTCAAGAGCCCCAGAAACTTGGGTAATATCTATATGCTAGCATTTCTACTTCCTTGCATCTCCACATCAACATCCTGTGGGAGGGAGGGGTTACACAATCATTGAAAGCTTGTTTTCCCATGCTTTGAGAATTATTTGATTCTAAGAATTGTCTCACTTTCTGAAGCTCCATCAGTCTTACTGGGGGGAGGGTAGAAGTGGGTCAAAATGAAGTAAAGACCCTTTGTATTTTTGTTGACCTCATAACTTTCCCTGGCCCCCAGATTAATTAGTTGGTGGCTAATTTTCTGGTCAGGATCCTCTTTATCCTTGTATAGGCTGGTCTTTGAGCAAGAGATCCCGTCCAACCTTTGGACCAAACTTAAAACCTTTCTAGCTTGAAAGAACCTTCAAAAGCTTGTGTCTCATTCACTTGGCTTTTGAGGACCCCAATCAGTTCTAGTCCATGAAGTTGTGTTGTAATAGTATTTAATAAAAATGCTATACAATATTTATAACAGGTTATATTTCTAGTGGGCTAAACTTTAGAGTGGTCTAAATGCTTTCTCGTATTTTATGTCATTTGATTCTCACAACATGGTGAGGAAGGCAAGGTAGGTCTTCTTCCATAAGACTGCTAGGTGGCATAATAGAGCACTGGATTTGGAATCAAGAAGGATGATCTGCATTCTAATTCTGCCTCAAACATTTACTAGCTATGTGATTCTGGGCAAGTCACTTAACATATCACAGTTTCAGTTTCCTCCTCTAAGAAATGGGGATAATTACTGAACCTATCTCACAGAGTAGTTTTGAAGATAAAATGAGATAATTTATCAAATACTTTGCAAATCTTAAAAAGCATGATAGAGATGATAGCTCTTTTATTCTTATTGTTCTGGTATTAAACATCATAATACTGAGGCTCAGAGAGGTAATATCTTCCGAAGGTCACATAGGTAGAAGGGGGAATATTTGAGACTAGAAAGAATCGACATTTCAATACTTGCCTCTAGCATTTCCATCCAGGCTTACATGACAATTCACAAAACAACATCTGTAGTGTACTAGACATTCCAAGGCATTAGCTTTAGATACCACTTTCAGGTTCATAGGCGTGAGTACAGCTGTAAGCACCAAGAAGAAGATTGTGGCATTGCATATGTATTGACGTATTGAAAGGTATGAGCTTATCCTTGGCAAAAATTGCTTTAAGAAGTACACAATCAATAAAAAGTGTATAGCTATGGATGTCATTGTAGGACTTCTCAATACTGGGTGTTTCCAGTGTCTGTGTATAGTTCCATTCTGTATAAGACAGTGTTCTTGAAAAAAAAGATTAGTTCCATTTCTCATTTTACGGCTAAGAACAAGTCCTGCCCTGGGAGGCAAACCAACCAGGATAAGGCCACAGAAGCTCTTAAATAGGGTCCACCAAATTGTAGGGGGAGGATTGTGATCTGAATTAGTTGAGAGAGTGGCTACATGTGAAAAATCATTCATCCTTGAAGTATTGCAATACCATTAATATGTATTAATATGGGAAATGTGATTACCTTAAATTAACTTTGATATATCGATGATTGGGGAATTTTTCATACTTAACGAATTAATTTGGGTTTTTTTTTGCTGTACTGAATGGATTCTTAATTGCTTTTCAACTTAGGTCATTGTGTTAAATATTTCAAAGACTGTTCTCCAGTTTTTAGATGGGTTCATCTATAGACTACTTAGATAATAACTGAATTTGGTGTCTCCTCTATCCCCGATCTGGATTTAATATTAATTGGGTCACAAAAGCTACCCAACTGAGTTTGTCTGTGCACTACTGCTGCTTTTTCATTAACTACTCTCAGAGACATTGCCTTCTTTCCTAGAACAATTTTTTTTCTTGCTCATGTAGAGTTTCCAGATATGGGGTTCCATTTATGTTGCTTGTGGAAAGAAATCTCGGAATGATTTGGTACTCTTTTATTCTTTTTTGTGTAGAACATCGATATATCCCTTAATGGGATTTGTGTTCAGAGCTATGGTACTCCACTTTACATATATATGCTTGTGCATGGTTTATAGAAGAAAACAATTCATTATATGAACACTTAATAATATGGCCTAACTGGCAAAATACACTACTTTGCATGCAGATGTGAATTAGAGGAAAAGAGATTCTCTGGCTCCATTCCCACTAGTGGAAGGGTAATGGTATAGCCTATCCAGAGCACTGTGATAGCTCATTAAGAAACGAGAGGCTAATAAGCATTAGAACAAATAAGGATATGCAAAAGTATATTTAAAGAATGACAACTTTGAGATGCTTAAAGAACAGATATTTTTGCCTTGAATTTTCTGAGATAAGAGGTCAGGTTAAATTTTGTAGGCAAATGAGAATCTTTTTTTTTTTTACATTGTCCTTTTTGAACTCTTTGTGGATATATATTCTTCCCCAAGGGGACATGAAAGACCACCTTGTCTAGTTCTGTATTTCATGCATATTGTAGACATTCAATTACTATATTTTAATTAATTCAAATATTTTATTGAATAGACTAGAAAAGTGTAAAAATCAGGATTAGGAGAGTGGTTTGAGACAAAAGAGCACTCAACTGGAATGAAATTCAGGATATTTAGTCCTAGATCTGCCATGGTGCTGTCTTGGACAGATGCTTTTGATTCTGGTCAATGTTAGGACCTGTACCTTTATTAGTCTTACTTTTTCAATTTCAATAGATGTGATTATCTTTACTCACAGATAATTCTCATTGTTTATAAACTTCATTAATGAATAAGGACTAAGTGCTAGGGAATAGGGATTGGATGTAATTTCCTTGGCATAGGGCAGTCCTAGGTGAGGAAACTTTCACTATCAATGCAGATTGGCACCTTTTCTACAACTTAACTTCTTAAGAATTGTCCAGATCACTGAAAGGTCATGTAACTTGCCCTGGTGCACATTCCCAGTATATGGCAGATACAGATCTTGAACTCAGGTCTTTCTGGCTTTGAGGCTAGCTCCCTATCCACTATGCAACAGTGACCCTCTTCACTAATATATGCCTTTAACTAACTTCATAATTATCTAGTGAATATGGGCAAGAATTTTTTTCCCAATAAAAATAGAGGAAATCCAAAAGGTAAAAAAAAACTTCCATATTTATACTTTTTACAGAAATAAAAATACTTCCATATTTCTACTTTTTATAGAAATATAACCTCTCTTAGTTTCTGTTCAGGAGTTGTAAGAAAAAAGAATCCCTTAAATAGATATCAACACAATTCAATTTTAGGCAGCAAAAGGCACAATAAACCCTCAGTAACATCTATGTGAGATCCCCCCTAATTTTGTTGAAATACAGATGATTTTTTTAAGGCAATTAGGTTGTGCAGTGGATGGAGCACTGGCCCTGGGGTCAGGAGGTCTTCAGTTCAAATCTTGCCTCACATAGTGAGTAACATAAAAGTGTAGTCCACTGATACACCCTTTTTAGAAGCAATAGTATTGCTAAATTGATTAGAAGTACTCAGCAGGTAGTAGAAATCTCAGCTGGGGATGGCACATGGACAGAAATTGATAAGGGTTAACTTCTGTGGTCCAGTTTTGAGTAATAGCAGGGATGGCAACAAAGTGAAAAATTGTAGTAATCATTGAGTATATTGCTCTTATAACTCTGCATTCTTTGTTTATAATAATTTAATTAAAGAATTTGCACATTTCTCTGAATTCTTCACTTAAGTCAGATATTATGGCACAGTAATATTCCACTACATTCATGTACCATAATTTGTTCATTCGCTTCCCTAATTGTTCTTCCAGTTTTTGCTGTCACAGAGAAGGCTTCTGTGAGCATTTTGTACATATGAATCTTTCCTTCCTACTCCTAACCACCTTGAGATAGAGTCTTGTACTGAGACTTCAGGTCAGAAGGTCGGAACAACATAACATTTTTCTTATATCATCTCAAATTGTTTAAAATTGGTGAACTAACGCAAATCTCTACCAGCAGTGAGTTATTGTGTCTGTCTTCCCTCAACCTCTCCAACAATATTTTTCCATTTCTGCTAAGATGATAGCAGTGAGATGATAGCTGGATTATTAGTGATTAAAAAAAAAACTTCAGGTTTTAGTTGATAGTTGACATTTCTTTTTAAATACTTTTTAAATTAATTTATTTTGATTTATCAACAATCACTTCCGTAAGCTTTTGAGTTTTAAGTTTTCTCCTCCTCCTTCCCCGCCTTCTTCCCCCCCCACAAGATGATGCATAATCTGATATAGGCTATACGTATACATTCCTATTAAACATATTTTCACATTAGTCATGTTGTAAGGAAGAATTAGAACCAATAGGAGGAAAGAGGAAACAAAACAAAACGAAGGAAAAAAAACCCCCAGCAAATAGTATGCTTCGATCTGCATTTAAACTCCATAGATCTTTCTTTGGATGTGAATAGCATTTTCTATCATGAGACCTTCAGAGATGTCTTAGATCCTTGTATTGGTGAGAAGGGTTGTTTATCAACAATAGTCATCGCACAACATGGCTGTTTCTGTGTACAATGTTCTTCTGGTTCTGCTCTGTGAGGGACTCTTTGATGTTGGCAACTACCAGGTGGGCGCTGTGGCAAGATTAGGGTAAGATCTGGGTATTTTGGAAGTCGAGGCAGGGGCTGTGGTAGGCGGAGTCGTGGTGGACTGGGATGGGCTGGGTACGGAGAAGCCCTGAGGCAGTGGGCAGTGCTATGTGAGATAAGCTGGGTGCAAGGAAGTAGCCGGAGCTTGTGCTCCTGAGGCAAGGGGCGGGGCCATGTGGGAGTGGGACGGCAGAGGACTGAGTTCCCTTTGCTTTGTTCCCTCCCTATATGCAAAGTCAACCCCAGACGCCTCCTTCCTGTGACCTTCCTGACTTCCTGGGTCCCTTTGTGTAGCACTGACCCCAGATGCCTCCTTCCTGACTTCCTAGGTCACGTACTCTGTCTATGCACTAATCCCAGATGCCTCCTTCCTGTATCTGGTCCTAGCCTCCTACGTCACTCCCTCTCCCTTGGTGCGCTAAACTCAGACAGCCCCTTCTGGTATCTGACCCTACAATCATTGGCTAGTAAGCGGGCTGGGGAGGAGGGGCTAAGTAGGTACTTAGGAACGATCGTGGTCAGATCACGCTCTCTCTCTTGGCTCCTGCTCTGTTGCTCTGGCCTTGCTTCTTGGGCTTGCTGTGATGGCTTCCTGTGATGGCCTCTGAATAAAGCTCTGGTGTTGGCACCTCCCGATGGCTCATCTCTGTGTGTTTATCCGGCTGAGGACCGAAGACTTGTGCGTGAGTATGACTCTGGCAGCCTGCTCCTTATAGGAGGAGTGGTCGGCGCGGCCGGCATAAGGTCGGCACGACCGGTACGCTGCTCACTTCACTTAGCATCAGTCCATACAAGTCTTTCCAGGTTTTTCTGAAGTTATCTTGCTCATCATTTATTATGGCACAATAGTATTCCAATACATTCATATACCACAACTTGTTCAGCCATTCCCCAATTGATGGCCATCCCCTCAATTTCCAATTCTTTACCACCACAAAAAGAGCTGCTATAAATACTTTTTGTACATGTGGGTCCTTTTCTCATTTTTATGATCTCTTTGGAATAGAGCCCTAGAAGTGGTATTGCTGGGTCAAAGGGTAAGCACATTTTTATAGTCCTTTGGGCATAGTTCCAAATCGCTCTCCAAAATGGTTGGATTATTTCACAACTCCACCAACAATGCATTAGTGTTCCAATTTTCCCACATCTTCTCCAACATTTTCCTGTTTTGGCATGTTTGCCAATCTGATAGGTGTGATGTGGTACCTCAGAGTTGTTTTGATTTGCATTTCTCTAACCAATAGTGATTTAGAGCATTTGTTCATATGACTATAGGTGGCTTTAATTTCTTCATCTGAGAACTACCTGTTCATATCCTTTGACCATTTATCAATTGGGGAATGACTTGTATTCTTATAAATTTGACTTCTCTATTTATTTTAAAAATGAGGCCCTTATCAGAAAGACTGGTTGTAAAAATTTTTCCCAATTTTCTACTTTCCTTCTAATCTTGGTTGCATTGACTTTGTGCAAAAAACTTTTCAATTTAATGTAATCAAAATTATCCATTTTGCATTTTGTAATGTTCTCTATCTCCTGTTTGGTCACAAATTCTTCTGTTCTCCATAAATCTGACAGGTAAACTATTCCTTACTCTCCCAATTTGCTTGTAGTATTAGCCTTTATATCTAAATCATGAGCCCATTTTTACTTTATTTTGGTATAAGGTGTGAGATTTTGGTCTATGCCTAGCTTCTGCCATACTCTTTTCCAGTTTTCCCAGCAGTTTTTGTAAAAGAGTGAGTTCTTATCCCAGAAGATGGGGTCTTTGGGTTTATCAAATAGTAGATTACTATAGTCATTGGCTACTGTGTCTTGCATGCTTAACCTATTCCACTGATCTACCACTCTTTTTCTTAGCCAGTACCAAGCAGTTTTGATGATTGCTGCTTTATAATACAACTTAAGATCTGGAATGGCTAGATGGCCTTTCCGTGTATTTCTTTTCTCTAGTTCCCTTGATATTCGGGACCTTTTGTTATTCCAAATGAATCTTGTTATTATTTTTTCTAGCTTTATAAAATAATTTTTTGGTAGTTTGATTGGTATGACACTGAATAAATAAATTAGCTTAGGTAGGCTCTTATTTTTATTATATTAGCTCGGCCTACCCATGAATAACTGATGTTTCTCCAATTATTTAGATTTGACTTTATTTGTGTGAAAAGTGTAATTGTGCTAGTTGATATTTCTTGAAAGCTGTTCATATCCTCTAAGCTCATGTATTCAGACATTTTACTCTGATTCTATCCATATTGATTTTATTTGTACTAGAAGCTATTAAATTCCATATATTCAAGGTCTATTTCATATTTTATAATCTCTTATATTTTCTATGTAATCTCTTATATTTTCCATTGTCCATAGCTGAAAGATGTAGCCTTCTACTCTCTTCTATTTGTTTATGGTATGGCATTTCTATTTAGATAGTTTATCCATTTGGAGTTTATTGTGGTATGTGGTATAAACTACTGGTCTTAATTTATTTTCACTAGACTACTCTCTAGTTGCCCTAGCAGTTCTTATTAAATATAGTACCTGTCCCACTAGTATTTTGTCTTGAGTTTTTCAAACATTAAGGTGCTAGGTGTATTTGTTGCTAAGTCTTTGTATATTTTGTCTATGTCCTTCTTTCATTATTCCTACTTCTTTCCCTATATGTCTTGATATTATTGACTTTTGGTTAGCTTAAATTAATTTTGTAAAGACTTTGTCCAATATTATAAAGTATTCCTCCACTAATTTCTTTGGGACAGCATTAAATCTGTTGAGCAATTTGAGAAGTATCATTAATTTTTACCAAGGTGATCCAGCCATGAACACTGAATAGTTCTCTAATCATTCAGGACTTTCTTTACTTCTAAAATTGTGCTGTAGTTGTACTTATATAATTCCTCCGTATATTGGTAAAATCGACTCCCAAATTTTGAACATATTTTACTATTATTTTAGATGATACCACCCCTCTATTCTGTGCATTTTCCTGGCTCTCCCCCACTCCCTGGCTTCCTTCAGGTCTTTTTCTGTTCTGGTCGGAAATTTTGAGAGTCTTCCCCTTCCAGACTGGTTCTTTTGTGACAGTAAAGTAGGCCATCTTTTGCCTCAATTCTTACCTAGTCTTAAATTACTGAATGGATGGTGCCTCAGACAAACTGAGCCCTGGAAAAGACCTTAGCTTAAAAAGATCTCCCATGTCATCCAGGGCCATCACCAGTCATCTCGACTTATGTCTTGCCACTGGACTCAGATGACTCTGGAGGGGAGAGTGAAGCTGATGATTTTGCCCAGCTCTGACTCATCTAAATCCAATGCACTTGCAAGTCAAGACATCACCCTTCTGATGTCATTGGTCCTCTTCCAGAATGAAGGACAAGCATCAACACCCTACTCTCTGCAAGAAGCTTTTCCTGCCTCTCCTTAATGTTAGTGCTTTTTGTCAGATTATCTGCAATTTATCCTGTGTCTATCTTGTTTGCACATAGTTTGTGATTAATTTGTGATCTGCTTGGGTGCAGGGACTGCTTTTTATTTTTCTGTGTGGCTCCATTGCTAAATATAGTTCCTGAAATATAATAGCTTAATAAATGCTTGTTGTCTTGGCTTGACACCTGTCTTCCTATCTCCTCCAGCTCTTAGTAATATACCAATGTGCTGATAATGATTTTTTGTGGATTTATTTTTCTTCCTGGTACTTTATCAAAGCTATTAATTATTTCAATTATTTTTTTGTGGATTGTATAGGATTCCTTAATTGAAGCACTGTGTTGTAAGAAGCACTATGGTATATTGGTCTTGTCTTTTATTTAGAATCAAGGAAACCTAGGTTCGAATCCTGCTTCTAAGACTAGCTATGTTCTCTGGGCAAGTCCTTAAAATTCTCTTAACGTCAGTTTCAAAATTTGTGAAATGGGGATTAACTAATAGCTGGCTGTGAGGTGTAAGTGAGATGAGGTATATAAATCATACCTGAGAGTGCTATGTAGATGTCAGTTGTTTTCATCTGCAAAGAGATAATTATGTTTCTTCTTTACCTATGCTTATTTCCTTAATTTCCTTATTTTAATTTTATTATGATAGCTGGCATAATAATAGTGAAGACAGTGGGTTTCCTTGTTAATGGATACATTTTAAATCTTAATCTCTTATTCATACAATTAGGTGGTAGAGTGGATAGAGAATGGAACTTGGAATCAGGAAGACTTGAGTTCAAATACAGCCACAGACACTCATTGGCTATGTGACCTTGGGCTAGTCAATTAATCTCTGTCTGACTCAGTTCCCTCATCTATAAAATGGGGATAATAATAATACCTCCAAGTATTTTGTAAGGATAAAATACATATATTTACATATGTATTATATTATTTTTTTTATTAAAATTATACACACACAGTCATAGCTCTTTGGAACTCTTAAAATGCTATGTAAATGATAGCTATCATTATATTACTGTATAACTTCATTTAGAGTGATGTTTCATGACAGGTCAGTGCATTAATTCAACAACAATCAAAACATGTCCCCCAAACAAAGCAAACATGAGATTAAAACCTTCATTGTGATAAAGAATTTACAATCCCATTAATTTGTAATTAAAGTAATGTAGTTTAGGTTGTATCTACACACCACTGACCAAAAGAAGAACATAGAACAATGGCAGGGCCATTAATTTTGGTGTCATTTGCGACCTTGGAAAAGCCAGAACTATTACATTCTAACAAGGGAGAGAGTGTATATACATGTTAGTATATTCAAAATCTGTACATAATAATTGGGGGAGGAGACCTTCAGGTGGAGAGATCAGGAAAGGCTTCATGTAGAAGTTATCTCTTAAGCTGAATTTTCAAGGAAACTAGGGATTCTCACAGGTGAATTCAGGGAAGGAAAGCATTCCAGGAATGGAGGACAGAATCTGCAAAGGTGTCGAGATAGCAGATGGATTTTGTTGTATAAGGAACAGCAGGCATGACACTTTGCATGAATGTAAAATGTAATAAATATGAAAAGGAAGGGTGAAATTAGATTGTAAAAGGTTTTAAATGTATAACAGGAGTGTTTAAATCAGCTTCTGTGGCCAATAGGGTTCCACTGTAGCATTTTGAGCAGAGGAGAGACATGGTCCAGATTGATATTTTTGTAATATGACTTTGCAAGTAACACGGTGGATATATTACAGAAAGGCTGATGTCAGAGAGACCAGTTAGGAGACTGCGGCAAAAATTTAGGCAAGAGGTTATGAAGCCTAAACAACGGTGGTGGTTATGTAAGTGGAGACAAAGAGATTTATTAAGAGAAATGTTGCAGAGGTAGAAACCATAAGACTTGGCTACTGATTAAATATATGAAGTGAAGGAGATTGAAGAGTTGAAGGTGACCTCAAGGCTTCAAACATGAGTGAGTAGAAGAATGGTGGTGTCCTTATCAGATACTGGGAAGTAAGGAAGGTAGGTAGATTTGCTGTGAGATAGTGAATTGTGTTTTGTACATGTTGAGTTTGAGATGCCTCTGGTATGTGTAGTTGAAAATATCCAGGGGCAGCTAGGTGGCACAGCGGATAGAGCACCAGCCCTGGAGTCAGCAGGACCTGAGATCAAATCTGACCTCAGACACTTGACACACTTACTAGCTGTGTGACCTTGGGCAAGTCACTTAACTACATTGCCTACAAAAAAAGAAAATATCCAATAGGCAGTTGATTAGTCAGTCAGTTAATAAAATAAACATTTATTAAGCATTTCTTTCCCTTCTAACCCCACTCACCTAGAAATTAAACCTTCTTTCAAAAGAAGAAAAACGATTGAGGGGAAAAAAGCAGAGGCACCATCTGCCATAGGCCCCACTTATTTGCTGAGGGTAAGAAGGTATATTTCATCTATTGTCTCAGACCAACATCAAATATTATAAATACTAAGATTGCAGCTTACTTTTAATATTCTTTTCATTTACTTTTCTTGGTTACTTCTTCAGTTTATTTCATTATATAGGTTCATACCAATCTTATGTTTCTCTAAGATGCCTATATTTACCATTTTTTATTGTATGATAATGTTTAATTCCAATGTTATATTACATTATTTAGCTATGATGAACGTTTATTTTGTTTCCAATACTTTAGTACATTAAAAAAAAGTGTTAAGATAAATATTTTGGTAAAATAAGCTTTTTTGTCAGTGTCCTCCTTAGAGTATATGTCCAATAGTAAGACAGTTGGCTCAAAAGAAATGAACAATTTATTCTCACCCAATCACAAATTGATTTTCAGAGTTGTTAGACAAATTTACAGCTCCACCAAAGGTAAGCCTGCATTCTCACTATTATTTTTAAACCCCTCAATTTGCTGAATGTCAGCTGAACTTTTAGAGTTGTTTTAATTTGCTCTTATTGATTTGAATCGTGTTTTTATCACAATGTTAACGCATTGAATTTCTTTCGAAAAATTGTTCATATCTATTGTGAAGTGTTTTTTGGTATTATTTATTTTTATCAATAGTGCCTACTATGTACTAGGAGCTGTGCTAAGTGCAAGAAGTTTTCAAACTTTTACTGGATCTATAACTTTGTGCTAGTGATATTTGATGGAAAAACGTATTTTGAACTTGAAAGTTTCTCTTTTTCAACATGAATTGATTTTGTTTGTGAAATGTTTCAAATTTTCTATAATTCAAATAATTTTTTCTGTTTTATGACTTCTCTTTCTTTCTTTCTTCTTTTTTTTTTTTTTTTTTTTTTTTTGCTTTTTTTATGGTGAGGCCATCGGGGTTAAGTGACTTGCCCAGGGTCACATAGCTAGTAAGTGTTAAGTGTCTGAGGCTGGATTTGAACTCAGGTCCTGTTGACTCCAAGGCCAGAGCTCTATTCACTGTGCCACGTAGCTGCCCCACTCTTCTTTCTTTGATTACAAATTCTCCAGCCCCCGATGAAGCTTTGAAAGCCAATTCCTTCTGTTTTCTTCTATTTCTTTCATCATGTGACTTTTAATATTTAGGTCTTATATTCTGTTGAAGCTTATTATGACATATGGCTAAGATCTTTATGTACATATATTTTCTGCCAAATTACTTTACAGTTTTCTCAACAGTTTTTTTGTGAAATTGGGAAACTGGGAGAACCCAGTAACATCTTCTTTTTGTCAAACATGGGGCTACAAATGTAAATCTGCTTCTGTTTCTTTCTTATCTAGACTGTTCCATTGATCTACTTGTCTATTTTAACCAGTGCAAAATAATTTTTATGATTTTTTAAATTTGTAATATAGATTCAAGTCTGGTAATAATGCCATATCCCCTTTTATTCTTAATACACACATATTCACACATATTCCCCAAAACATTCTAGACTTTTTTTTTCTTGAGATGAATTTTATAATTTTGTCTATATTGATTGATATAACCCTAAATCTATAAATTAATTTGGGTAGCATTGTCACTGTTATTTTATTGGCATGACCCAACTTGGAACACTGAATCTTTCTAATTATTTATATTTATTTTTTTTCTGTAGGAGTGCTTTTAGTTATATTTATATAAATCCTTTATGTGTGTTGGTAGGTTAATTCACACCTATTTATACATTTTTAGTTATTTTGAATAAAATTTCTCCTTGATTTCTTTTTGATGTTTGTTAGCATTGTAGAGAAAAGTTCAAGACTGTGGATTGGTTTTATATGCTGTTCTTTTATTTAAGCAACTAATCATCTTAATTAGTTCCCTCAATGATTCACTAGGATTTTAAAAATAAACCATCGAGTTATCTTCAAACAGAGAAAAATTTGTATTTTCTTTGACAGAGATCGTATCTTTAATTTTTATCTTTTCACCTTATTACTTTAAACTGTCTACATTGCATAACGTGTCTAAGAACCTGTCAGATAACAGCAGGAAAATTGTTATACTTTCTTTAACATTATTTGTACTTCTAAAAGTTCCAAAGTTTCTCAATTACAACTATTAGCTCTTACTTATAGATTTATGCTTTTGATCTTATTCAATATAGGCTTGGAGGATGATTGCTATATTTTTTTCAAAGGCATCTGTTAATTTAGCCATATGAGGGATTTTAAAAAAATCATTTTTGTTGTTTATGTGATTAGTTATGTTGATTATCTTCTCAACATTGACTCTCTATGCATTTCATATATGGATCTATTTTGTTCATAGTAAAGTTTTTTTATATATTAATATAATCCCCTTGCTAGAATTTTGTTTAAAGATTTTTGTTTCAATGTTCCATAGTGAAATTGGTTCAATAGCTGTATTTCACTGCTTTGTTCTTGTCTGATTGGGATATCAGGACCATATCTGTCTTATAAAAGTATTTAATAGAATATCTCCTTTTTCTGTTTCAGAGGGTTTTTTTTTGTCTAGGTATCAATTGCTCTTTAAATGCTTTATTTTAAATTTACAAGGAGTAGGAATGCTATCCCCTCTTTGCACTTCTGCTTGTTCATTCATTTATAGATTGTTTGATTTTTCCTGATAATATATGATATGTATTTACATAAATTTAAATATATTTGAATATTAACATATAATTAATGATTAACATGTTACTATAACATGTGATATTAATATATAATATGAAGATATATTATATATAAACACATATGTTTGTCTATATTCATACACATGTATTTCTTCCTTTTTTTTGGCTTCAGTATTTTTTTAGACAATCATTTGCTTCCACTGAAAACACACTTTTACTAGTATATAATTTTGCATTGTAGTCTATGAGAAAAATGATGAGTTCAAAAGATTTATATTTGAACCTTGGCTCTGCCACTTATGTTCTGTGTGATCTGGGGTAATTCACTTTGCCTTTCTGGGTCTGAATTTTCTCATCTGTTAAATGAGGAAATTCAATTATATGGCCTATCAAATCTTCTCTGGAGACTTTTTTAACTGTAGCACATAACTTTTGATATTTTTGATGATTATAATTTATTTTAACATAAATATTATTTCTATGACTCTATTATCTCTTTGATTCACTCATTACTTAATTAGAATTCCATTAGTTATTTTCCATTTAGATAGATCTTTTTTTTCACTTTTTTAATTGGTGACTTTTTGTAAATATTTTATGGTCTACAAATGATTTGTTTATTATTTCTTTTTGCATTTATTTGTGACTACTCTATTTCCTAGCACATGATAATTTTTTAAAAAAATATTTAGTTATGAGAAATGATCTTATTTGGAAATTGACACAGCACTTTAAATTTTATTTTTTCAACAATTTATTCACTTCTATGTTTTCCTTCATATCTGTCTTTCTCTTGGATTTATCCGTCTCCGAGAGAGGCATATTAAATTCTTGTACAATCACTGGGCTATTATCAATATGTTTTTGGAATTTGCATATATTTTCTTTTAAAAACTTAGTACACTATATGGTACATATATGTATGTATATATACATGCATATCTATCTATCTATATCTATATATATCACATTCTTTTTTTTTTTTATTGTCTGTAATAGAGTGCTGGGCCTGAAGTCAGGAAATTTTTGTTGCTGATTTATATCTAATCCCTGCTGACTCCATGGACCACATTGTGCATGGAGTTTTCTTGGCAAAGATACTGGAAGGGTTTGCCATTTCCCACTCCAGTGGATTAAGGTAAACAGAAATTAAGTGACTTATACAGTGTTACACAGCTAATAAGTGTCTAAGGCTGAATTTGAATTCAGGTCTTCCTGATTCTAAGCCCAGCAATCTATCCATTGAGCAATGTAGTTGCCTCTCATCAGGAAAACCTGAGTTCAAATCTTTTCTCAGATACTTGCTAGCTGTGTGAACCTTCAAAAGTCACTTGATCTCTCTCAGCTTCAGTTTCCTAAATTACAAAATGAGGATAATAATAGTACCTACATTTCAAGGTTGTTGTGAGTATCAAGTGAGATAATATTTGTAAAGCCTTTAGCATAATGCCTGTCATATATTGGATGCACTATATTTAATCTCTTCCCCCCTTCCTCCCACCTCACCTCCATCATCCATTTAAGCATAATGTATTTTTTTCTATTTTTCTTTTAACATTATCATTTTTTGGTTCCTCCGTTTCAAATTGTGATTACAATTCCTCCTTCTAGAGTGGCTTAAAGCATAATATTTTGTTCCATCTCCTCATTTTCATTCTCTTAAAAAAACTTTAAATTTTATTGCTTTTTATGTTTTTTTTACATATTTTAAGTATTTTTATGGTATATAACAATTTATTTTAAAAAATCTATTCCTAAAATCATTTTATTTTTATTGGAGAGATAAATCTATATCTATATTTTTTCAATTTGTGTTTTCTTTTATTAAACTCTTTTATATTCTACCCCCCCTTCTCTTTTAGGTTAGTGCACTTAGTCTCTGCTTTGCTTATGCTAATCTGATTTTGGTCTTTCACCACTTAGACCACCCATGAGCACCTCCATTATCCAGTCCAAACCAGCTCAGACAAGAACATGATATTCATTCTCCTTCCCTCTATCTTATGCATTCTGCTAATTTGAATGGAATTAATTTGTAATTGACCAGAAATTTATCCATTTTTAAAAAAAAGTTTAATTCCACCCTCCTCCTTCCTCTTTTCCTCTTCCTTTTCCTCTAGAATCAAATCTCCCATTTGAGGGCTTTATGTATTTTGTTGTTGTTATTCAGTTGTTCAGTTGTGTCCAACTCTTTGTGAATCCGTGAACCATATAGCACACCAGCCCCTTCTATCCTCTACTATCTCCTGAAATCTGTCCAAGTTCATGTTCATTGCTTCCATGACACTATGTATGCATATCATATTCTTTGGTCTCCTTCTCCTTTTGCCTTCAATCTTTCCCAACATCAGGGTCTTTTTCAATGAGTTCTGTCATCTTATTATGTGACCAAAAATTTAAGCTTCAGCTTCAGTATTTGGCCTTCCAGTGAATAGTCTGAATTAATTTAAGTATTGACTGATTTGATCTCCTTGTTGTCCCAGGGATTCTCACAAATATTCTCCAGCACCACTATTCATAAGTGTTGATTCTGTGGTGCTCAGCTTTCCTTATAGTCCAACTCTCACAGCCATACATTGCTAATGAAAAAATCATAGCTTTGACTATATGGACTGTTGTTGGCAAGGTAATACTTCTGCTTTAAGTATGCAATTTCCTTCTTCTTTTCTTCTGTGGCCCTCATATAATTTGCAGCTTCTGGGGAAAAGATGTTTACTCTCACATTAAAAAAAATTAGTCTCCTTATCTTGTCTGGGCAAAAAATGTAGGGTCTACTCCTAAGCAAAATTCCACTACTGATTTGACTCACTCCATTTCTTACCTGTGCTTATTCATCCCTCTTCTGACTTAATGAGCCCCTAGCTTCACTCTTACTTTTAAGTAGCCCACCTAATTAGCGTGATTAAAAATCACCTCTTCCTTCTACTCTCTCTTTTGGAGACTCTTCTGGGGACCTTAATTCCCCAGACCATTAATTCATGAAAGGGGGAGTGGAGTATAGTCTGAAGCATTCTGTAACCTACATCTGAAGGGACCCACTTTCATTCTTTCCCTTTCTCTCCTACTTGTCTTTCTTAATGTACTAACATCTGTGTTCCCCTTTCCACCCATCTCCAAGGTGTTGCATCACTTCTTTTCCTCATAATTAACTTTGGTTCCAAGAGCTCTTCTTAGAAAAGCTAGCAATCAATCAACAAAAATTACTGCCTCCTATATGCTAAACACTGAGCATCTATTATGCACCAGGTGCTGGGGATACAAGCACAAGGAATAAAATGATCTCTACTCACAAAGGGTTTACATTCTAATGGGAGGGAGGAGAGAGACAACAAGGAAATACATAGGCATATAGAGAACAAATATAATGTGAATAAATACGAATAAATGTGAGATAGTTAGGTAATTGAGAGATAGCTAGGTGGGGCAACTGAGAAGAGTTCTGAGCTTCGAGTCAAAAAGGCCTGAGTTCAAATCCTGCCTATGATGCTAACTAGCTGTGTGACCTTAGGCAAATTATTTATCTTTTCTCAGACTTAGTTTCTTTATCTGGAAATGAGGGGATTGGACTCATTGGCTTTTAAAGTTCCTTCCAGTTCTAAATCTATGGACCTATGATCATATGAAGGAGGACACTAGCATTTGATGGGATCAAAAAATGCTTCCTACAGAAAGTAGTACTTGAGCTTTGTCACTTAAAAACAGAGGGATTTTATGAGGCAGAGTTGAGGAGGGAGTGCATTCCTGGCATGGTGGATAACTAGTACAAAGACATGGAAACAGGAGATGGAGAGTTGTGTAAGGATCTAAGAGAAGATTAGATTGACTGCAATTCAGAACGTGGGAGGGGGGACTGTTGTGCAATGTGGCTATAATATAGATTGGGCCAAGAATTCAGGGGTAGGGAACCTGTAGCCTTGAGGCCACATGTGGCTCTCTGGGTCCTCAAGTGAGGCCCTTTGACTGAATCCAAACTTCACAGAACAAAAGTTTGAATTTAGTCAAAGGTCTCACTTGAGGACCTAGATGGCTATATGTGGCCTCAAGGCTGCAGGTTCGTCACCCCTGGACCAAGTTGTAAAAGGTATTAAAAGAAAATCTTTGGAGTTTATATTTTTATTCTAGAAGCAACAGGGGCCCACTGGAATTTACTGAAGAGGAGATGACATGGTCATTCTTATGTTTTAGGAAAATCATTTTGGTAGCTGTGTTAAGGATGGTTTAGAGTGGAGAGAGAGATTGAACTTGGGAACCCAATTAAGAGGCTATTGTAATAAGTCTAGGCCACAGGTGATGAATGCTTAAGTTAGGTTTGTGGTGGCATGAGTGGAAAGAAGGAGATGAATGCAAGAGATGTTGTAGAGGTAGAAACACCCAGATTTGACAAAAAAAATTGGATACATGGGGTGAGAGTGTGAAGAATCGAAAAGATAACACTGAAGAGACAACCTTGGGAGTCTGGAAGAATGGTTTTGCCTTCAATACTAATAGGGTCTTTTGGAAGAAGTATCAGTTAGCTTGAAAAGAAATTAAATGAATTCACAACTACAGTCAAAACTTTTGTTAGAGTTGGCTTATTCCTTGGGAATTCTAATTTCTGTCTTTATTGCTTTTTGTCAATTCTCTTTATTCTTTTATTCCTCTTTTGAACCATTCTGGTAGTTCTTAGAGTTGATCCAGAAACATTTTGTGCAACATTTTAGAATTAATTGTAGTATTTTCATCTTTGGAAGTTTTTGGCTCCATTTCCACTGATGCAAAATACTTGTTCACCATACAGCCTTTTTTCTTACAGTTTTTACTCAATATTTCTCATTGGTTAGCACTTGTCAGTGACTAGGACACTGGCAAGGGATTAACTTTGAAAAGGAATATCTTACATTATGACAGCCCCAAGGGATGAAGAGTTTGGGCCCCAGGCCGGCGGGACTATACAGGATGTAAGGAAAGTACCAGGACTCAGGAACAATGACAACACATTTTTTTTTTTCCTTAAGAGTTACCTTGTAGTGTGTTGCTTTATATTTCCTTGTTCCTTTTTTGGGGGGGGGCATGTGGTATCATTGGGTTTCTTTCTTATTGATTTAAGATGCTGGCTGGAGTTGAGAGCCTTGACCACCTTCTGCTTCTTTATTCACATTTGCCTTAATAGATAAACTGAAAAAAAAATAGATTGTCCTTGTCTGGAGAAACTGGGGATGAAACTTTACCACTTCATAGAAATCAGTATTAAAACAGGAGTGGAGATGGCAAGAGAACTAAAATGTCAAATATTAGTGTCGCTGAGAAGTATAAGGCCAGCTGAAACACTGGATTGCACTGAAGTTACTCTTTGAAAATATAAGGAAGAAAGGTAATTACGAGTGAGTGGCAATGCTGTCTCAGTGTCTCACCTGAATTTCTAGTGAGTTGAACCTGGGAAAGTGAATAATCTTGAAGAATTTGCATACTGTAAATTTTGATTCAGAATTTCTGAGTCTCAGGCTGGAAGGGACCCTGGAGGCCATGCAGTCTGACATATCTAAGAATCCTCTCCCCAAAACCCCAAGAAGTGGTTATCCATTCTGTTCATGAAGACTTTAAAGGATTTAATCTCCCTACCTACAGAGGCAGTCCATTTCACTTTGGGGCTGTTAGGGAGTTTTTCCTATCATTGACCTAAATTTGCCTCCTGGCATTTTATGCTCATTGCTTCTCAATCTTTCTTCTGAGGTCCAGCAGAACAAGGCTAATCCATCTTCCACATGGCAGGGACCCAAAGCCACCTATCACCTGTGATCCAGGTTTTCTTGTCTTCAATATCAGTTCCTACTGTAGATGAGATGCAAATGGTGTCATAAGAACACAAGTAATGGCAAAGAGGCTTCTTCCTTGAGGTCCCTGCCCAGAACAGTGCCTTGCATTGAGTGGCAGAAGACCATAGCAAATAATGTGGCATTTGGAGTCAGAAAGAGATGAGTTCAAATTTTGACATTTGCTATCTGAGTAACCACAGACAAGTTGAGTAACTTCAAGTCTTGGTTTTCTCACTTGTAAATTGGGGATAATAATCTCTGTAGTTACTTACCTCATTGTGGTGTTGTAAGGTTCAAATGAGGAATATACATAAAAACACTTTGCAAATCATAAAGTTCTATATAAATAAATGATGATGATGATGATGATGATGATGAAGATTAAATTAGTAAGTGTTGATTTGATCCAAGAAATTAAATTAGTGACTGGTGGAAGGGTTGATATGAAAGGAAGGGCAGGATAACAATAAGAGAGTAATCTAGGTGAGAAAATGAATTCAAATAGAACCAACAAGAAGTTGAACCAGGAGGAAGCTGACTGAGAAGATGTTTATCAGAGAGTAAAAGAGAAAATGCAAAGAAAATATGTGATGCATCTAAATTGAGTTCATATTTTCTCTCCCAGTTTGGATCAATTACAGAGGGCCAGGTTTCAAAGGCTATGTCTTATTTCCCATCAAAAAACTTTGGAACTAACCTAAAATCAAGTATTAATTTCTGTCTTGGAAATAGAGCAAAATTATTTCAGTGAAAAGGGTTTGTTAGGGGAAAAAAGCACCATTTACTGAAAAGATGTGAATTTAATAATATATGAAACCAATTTTGGTCAAACAGTCAGGCAATTAACAAGCATTTATTAAGGTGCTGAGGAGAGAAAGACAAAATGAAAGACAGCTCTTGCCTTAAAAGAACTTATATTTGACTTTAGAAACTGGTTCAAGAAGAGCAAATAAATTCTACCACAATGTGGCTGTGCTCTCTAGTGAATAACAGGGGTCATTTCCCCTCTACTGCTCTCATGAGATAATGAGATACTATATGTGAAATATTTTTAGTATTTTAAAGTGCTATCTAAATACTGTAGGCAGTGTGGTTTAATTGGTAGAGACCTGCTTTCTGAGCCTGAGAGACCTGGATGCAAGTTCTTCCTTGTGCATATACTGGCTTTGTGATTGGGCAGGTCACACAGTCAATGAGTGCTCTAGGTAATACTTGAAGTAAGACTCTATATTTAGGAGAAGGTACTGACCTGTATTGGTAGGGGGAGTTTACTCACCTGGGAGTTTTCTAACCCGGTCCAGTCTCCCTCTCTATATAAGTGCTAGTATGATTGTTATCATTGTTATTAATTATATCTCATTTTACATGGCTAAATGGAAACATTATGTTTTCTCAATGCAGATGCTTATGTTCTGGGTCTTCAATCTGCCTCTTTCTTCCTTGAAACTAGAGAAATGAATGGATTGCTTGTTTTGGGATATGGGGGGTGTGTGTGTGTGTGTGTGTGTGTGTGTGTGTGTGTGAAGATCTGGTTCAAGAACCAATAGTCAGGGGGTGGAGCCAAGATGGCGGAGGGAAAGCAGTGATTTGCTAGAGCTCTCTCCCAAAGCCCTCCAAATACCTACAAAAAATGACTCTAAACAAATTCTAGAGCAGTAGAACCCACAAAAAAAACAGAGTAAAACAAATTTCCAGCCCAAGACAACCTGGATGGCTGATCAGAAAGGTGTATCATGCCAGGCTGGGAGAGGAGCACAGTTTGGCGTGGGCGCGCAGGCCGCAGTGAACCTGGAGCAGACCTCAGAGGACTGAATCGCAGGCAGCTATGGCGGTTTCCAGACTTCTCAACCCACAAACGCCAAAGACAACTTAGAAGGTCAGTGGGAAAAGTCTGTTACTGCACTGAGAGAAGAAGCTAGATCTCAGCCACCCTGAGGGCAGTAGCTGGCTTCTGAGATTCTGGGCCACAGACTGAGGGGGAATCTAGGGGCTGATCAGAGGGGGACTGCAAGGATCTCTTTGCCATGGCTGAGGCCAGAATCTCTTGCTTTACCTGTGCTTGGATCTGGGTCACAGTTCTGAGGGGCAGTCCTGGGGTAAGGAGGAGCGCTGGCGTGGTAGAGCTTGTTGTGGCAGTGGAGAGGAAACACCTCGTCCCTTATCATAGCACCTTGGAAGAACTGACACTTTTTAGGTCCCTAGAAGAATCTCTGAAAACAGCTGTACAAACCACCAAAGCTTGGGACAGTACATTCTCCACATTGGAAACACACTCTTACCTTAACAAAGAGTTTAAAACTCAAGTAATTGGTTGGGATCATGAGCAAGCAGCGCAAAAAGAGTCAAACCATATTATCTGACTTTGGTGACAAAGAAGATCAAAACATACAACCAGAAGAAAAAAACAAAGTCAAAGCTCCTACATCCAAAACTTTCAAGAAAAATATGAATCAGTCCCAGGCCTTGGAAGAGCTCAAAAGGGATTTTGAGAAGCAAGTAAGAGAAGTAGAGGAAAAACTGGGAAGAGAAATGAGAGTGATGCAGGAAAATCATGAAAAGCAAGTCAACGGCTTACTAAAGGAGACCCAAAAAATACCGAAGAAAATAACACCTTAAAAAAATAGCCTAACCCAAATGGCAAAAGAGGTCCAAAAAGCCAATGAAGAAAAGAATGCCCTAAAGAGCAAAATTGGACAAATGGAAAAGGAAGTCCAAAAGATTACCGAAGAAAATACTTCCTTAAAAATTAGAAAAGAGCAACTGGAAGCTAGTGACTTTATGGGAAATCAAGACACTGTAAAACAAATCCAAAAGAATGAAAAATAGAAAACAATGTGAAATATCTCATTGGAAAAACAACTGAACTGGAAAATAGATCCAGGAGAGAGAATTTAAAAATTATTGGACTATCTGAAAGCCATGATCAAAAAAAAAAAAAAAAGCCTGGACATCGTCTTTCAAGAAATGATCAAGGAAAACTGTCCTGATATTTTAGAACCAGAGAGCAAAATAGAAATTGAAAGAATCCACCAATTTCCTCCTGAAAGAAATCCCCCAAGGAAAACTCCTAGGAATATTGTAGCCAAATTCCAGAGTTTCCAGGTCAAGGAGAAAATATTACAAGCAGCCAGAAAGAAACAATTCAAGTATTGTGGAAACACAATCAGGATAACACAAGATTTAGCTGCTTCTACATTAAGGGACTGCAGGGCATGGAATGTAATATTCTGGAGGGCAAAGGAGATAGGACTACAACCAAGAATCACCTACCCAGCAAAATTGAGTATAATCCTGCAGGGGGAAAAATGGTCATTCAGTGAAATAGAGGACTTTCAAGCATTTTTGATAAAAAAGACCAGAGCTGAATAGAAAATTTGACTTTCCAATACAAGACTGAAGTGGAACATGAAGAGGTAAATGGGAAAGAGAAATCATAAGAGACTGATTAAGGTTGAACTGTTTCCATTCCTGCATGGAAAGATGATATTTGTAACTCATGAGACCTTTGTCAGTATTAAGGTAGTTGGAGGGAAAAAATGATATGTATGTATATATTATATATATATATATATATATAGATAGATAGATAGATAGATAGATAGATAGATAGATAGAGGGCACAGGGTGAGTTGAAGATGAAGGGGTCATATCTGGAGAATAAAATTAAGGAGTAAGAGGATTATACTAGGAGAAGGAGAAAGGGAGAGGTAGAACAGGGTAAATTATCTCACAAAAAAACAGAAAAGAAAAGACTCTTACAGTGGAGGGGAACTGGGGGAAGGTGAGAGGGAATGAGTGAATCTTAATTCTCATAGGATTTGACTTAAGGAGGGTATGACATACACACTCAATTGGGTATGGAAATCTGTATTACCCTATAGGAAAATAGGAGGGGAAGAGGACAAGAGAGTAGGGAGATGATAGAGAGGAGGGCAGATTGGGAAAGGGGGTAATCAGAAGCAAATACTTCTGAGGAGGGTCAAAAGAAAGAATAGAATAAATGGGGGGGGCAGGATAGGATTAAGGGAAATAGAGTTAGTTTTTCACAGCATGTGTACTATGGAAATTTTTTGCATAACTGCACAAGTATACCCTATATTGAGTTGCTTGCCTTTTCAATGAGGGTGGGTGGGGAGAGAGGAAGGGAGAAAATTTGGAACCCAAAGTTTTAAAAACACATGTTTAAAAAAATGTTTTCACATGCAACTGGGAAATAAGAAATACAGGAAATGGGGTACAGAAATCTATCCTGCCTACAGGAAAATAGAAGGGGAAGTGGGGGAGAGATAGCAGGGAAAGCAGACCAGGGGAAGGGGTATTCAGAATGCATGCCATCTTGAGGTGGGGCAAGGGGTGAGATGGGGTGAAAATTGGAACTCAAAATCTTGTGGAAGTAAATGTTGAAAAATAAAAATAAAAAAAATAAATTAAAAAAAAAGAATCAATAGTCAGAGGCTTTAAGCCTGTAAAAAAAACCCTCCCCCCAAAAAATTCAGACCCCTCCACCAAAACCAAAAAATCCTGTCATTCAAAATGAAAGGCAAAATTAAGTTTTTATATTTTTTGAAGGTGATAATACTGAATAAATGATAGTAAGGCACTTTTAAAGTGGGTTGGCAGGGAGAGAGAGCAATGGAATGGTATCTATTAAGAATGAATTCTCTATTATTTTGCAATGGTCTCTGGGCTTATTTTCACTTCACAAAATTTTTTAGGAATTCAAAAGTGTGTCATGGGTACCTTTAGCAGATTTTGAACCCTACATTTTTAAATGCATACAATGGAATATGTAGGATTACAAAAGCTATATTGAAATGTAGCAATCAATATATATTTAAAAAGCAAAAACAAGTACACAAATCTCAGATTAAGAAATACTACAAATGGAAGATGGGCTTCCTATCCCCCTGAATAATGTAGTAATAACAGGGGGCATTTTATAGCCCTTTAAAGTTTATAAAGTGCTTTACATACATGATTTCCTTTGATCCTCACAACTTTGCAGTGAAGTAGGACTTATTATTATACTTATTTTACAGATGAGAAAACCAAGGCACACAGAGGCCTAGGTCTCACAAGAAGTAAGTACCTGAAGCAGGATTAGAACTCAGTCCTTTCTAACTACTTGTCCAATGCCATATCTACTTTGCTGTGCTGCCTCTGACAGGGAAGTAATATGCTAGTCAACTTAAGTTTTGTGAACTGAAATTCACTTTTAGGTTTTGAAGCAGATGTGCCCTGAGATGTAAGAGTAAACTTTTCAGTGCCTTCTCTGAATATGACTCAGTAATATCTCCAGAAAGGAGAAAGTGGTAGAGGATTTCAGAGGATGAAAAAAAAATTGTGTTTATCTGGACTGATAAAGGAGCAGATAAAATAGAAGAAATGACAGTCAAGTTGAGCCTTGAAGACTGAATAAAATTAGAAATTCAATGCATTCGGAATTGTCTGAATCTCTCTTCTCCCTCACCTCATTGACCATTAAGTTTCTGAATACTAATGCTTGTACTGCCACAAATTACTATTCTTTCTCCTTCCTAATCTGTGAATACTCTCTCTATTTTTAATTTTTATTTTAAATAATCAGTCAATTATAGGAGACTAAATCTCTCTATCTCACCAAGGCTAAAAGTGCAGTGGCTGTGCTGGTAACCATTCCATTACTGATTGGGCTGGGGACTTGCTCCATATTTGATCTGGGCCATTTACCCCCTCTTGGGAAGGCTGGTGGCCTCCCACTTTTGGGTGCTCACTATATTGGTAGCAGACAAGGTAGATGCTCAATTGGCTTAGCTCACTGTGGCTCAGAACTGAGTTTGAGCTCAGTCCTTTTGGTTTTAAGGTAATAAGGTAATAATTTATATTTTAGCACAATTCAGGGCATAAAACTACATTTTAGAGTCGATTCCTAGGTTTTCCATGTGAAAAGGAAAGGATGTATTTTGAACATATATAAAACCAATATTTAGGGACATTACCTAAATATTCTACAGTTTTTCATAACTTCCCCTTTAGATTTATTTTATGTATGTAACCCAGGTTTAAGCCTGCAGTATTTGCATAAGACTGTCCTCATTGGTGTAAAGAATTATGATTCAATGCTCATACCTCCACAAGGGGCTCCACATAATATAGTATGTGTTTATTTGCTTGTGTACATGTTTTTTCTTACAAGGAAAATGAAAGCTCCTTAAGGGCAGGGCCTGTTTGTCATTTTCATCTGTTTCCCTGGAGCCTGATATGATGCCCACCACATAGTAGGAGTTTAATAATTGCTTCTTGAATTGAATTAAATTGGGATTGTTGTGTTGCAAGGCTTTTTATCTTTATAATGACCCATTTGCCTAGGAAGGTTGGCAACTGTTCCCAAAGAACGTTCATGTCACCCTGGTGTTTGACAAACCTACCTGCTGTTTTCCACAACTGCTACAATGTTGCTATTATATGCCATGATGCATAGATTTCTAAAGGAAGAAAAGGCAATGCCATTAGATATTGGCTCCTTCCACCTTTTTCAATGTGTTGATATTAAGCAACAATGTCATTCTTGAAATTATATGTACTGCCTTTAGAAATGTTAGTTTATGTATAATGTCTATATAAGTACACACACATATAAAGATGTGTTTATATGCATATAATATAGGTATGTGTGCAGTGTATGTATATATACATGCATTATTATACACACATATATACCTGTATAGAGAATACACGCATAAATATGCAAGAACAAATATTATGCAACACACATGCTTATATGATACACACATACACATGTACACACACACTCATACATACACATGTCACATATATTTATACCATATAAAATATATACATACTTGAATATATGCATAACACAATATGCAATACACATATACACATGCATATACATATACATATAAAACAACACATACACGTGCATGTAATATATGTAATACTTATAGGTATACACATATCTAATGCATGTACATATTCATATACATACACTCATGCAATGACCATATGTATTCACATATCCATATCATATATCACATATGATATATACATACCATATACATACATATACACACACACACACCTATACACACATTTGAATCTATGAACTGTTTTGTTTGCATACCATATTCAAGCAGGAAGCTCTAAGCCATGTGGACCAGCCCTATCCTGGTGCTGATCTCTGTTGTCAATAATGTGGCTGCCCCAGGGGTAGACTTATTGATCAGTGGTTCATAATGGTATTTCAGCTGATTGCAAATGGATTTTCCTATTAGGTTTCCCTCTGTCCTCTCCCTTATATATTTATTCTAATCCTGGTCTGGCAAAAATTCACTCCCCCCCCCCCAAGAAAAAGGTGTCCAAATAATGGCTTCCCAGCAGGTGCTAGATCAAACAGGTCTTGTTCTCTGCCCCCTTGAGAGGCTTCCATGGATCACAGGAATTCTGGTCCTGCCCTCTAGGTGACCTGCGGTAGAACTGCAGAAGACATGCTCAGTTTCTTCCCATGAATAAACAAAGCACAGATGAACTATTTGTGTAAGCCCAAATGGAGGAATTTATTTTTATATACAGACTGCTTGCCTGTGCAGTTGATTGAAAATGGCATGAAGTAAATCTTGCTTAATAGATACTTATGGAAGAATTTTATTTAACTGTCCAACAGGGTGAATGTCAACATTTCCCCTTTGATCTTAGTAGGGAAGTACTGGTTTCAACTGAGTATGGGGTATTGGGGGTAGGTGGGAGAAATTACAAGAAAATGAGAGAGTTGTACAGAAAGAAAATATACAGTCCTAATAAAATGCAGTTTGAGAAAGTCTTTGTGAGCTTCAAAGGCCCAGGGCAAAAATGCTCCATACCCTTTGGGTCTTGCCTAATCCTTGTGGTATCATTAGCCTACAAGTGTAGAGCTCAAATGTGGAGGAATGGAGCCAGGACCTGTTTATGCAATGATAGATGATTAAAAAAAAAACTCTAACCTGAGATTTGCAATGTGTGTCTCAGTCATTCATGAGTGTTCATCATCATGGAGAAGGGAGGTGGGGAGTTTTGAAAGTACAGGGAAAAACAGCAAAGAAATGTAGCCTGTGATAGAAGCTAAGATCAGGAGGCAGTATGGAGATGAAATCCATATCCATAAAGACCAGGTGAAGTGTAACATTGAAATATTATCCACCAATTTCATCGTTGTCATATTGCCAGGCAGGCTAGAAAGTTCATATTACTTTTCTTCCATTAGCTAAAATGGCCACCATTCTTTACTTGCGGTCATAAACAAAGCTCAAAAGATGGTTATTGATACTTCATGGTTCTATTATGATCTTGGCATTTTTTTAAAGGTATATCAATCTAACTTCATTTAGTAAGCCTGATCTGGACAACGCAGAGAAAGGATTAGGCAAGCGCCAAAATGAACTATCCTTACTTTAATTCTTAAACTTGAAAATTTTACTGGTTTCAGAATGAATTTATTTTATTTAAATGACAAAAAAAGTATGAAATCTTCTTAGAGGAATTATTTAATTTTGGTGGCGAAGTGATTTTAAAAATCTCCAAATATAAGAAAATGCTGAGTTGCAGGAAAGACCAATTAGCCAACTGAATCCCACTTTCATTGCTTAAAAAAGATTCTCTGTGAATATGAACATTTCTATTCAACGGCATAAAGCACTTACACTTATTCTCCCATTGCTTATTAGAATGTTGATAACAATACATTTATTAAGCATCATTAATGTGTTACGTTTACAAATTTACAAAATTTATGAGATGATTCCTGCAGTTTGGACTTGCTGTCTATTGTGACATATGGGACAATTAAGATATAAACAGAAGGAAATACAGAAAGAAGATTGATACCTTGTGATCAGTGCATGCAATTTGCATTCAGCTTCTCCTATCTGTATTTTATTTAGCAGCACCTACTCCATATTCATGTGCACCTTCTTCCTGAAGTCAGAATGAATTGGGTGTAATTATCTGTGAGCTGCATCTGACTTTCTGTGCCTAGATGTTGAGTTGCATGTCTGACCAGCACTTACTTATTAGGTAGATCACACTCACACCAATTTTGAAGTGAACTTAATAGGAGCATAGAGGTCATGCTGCACTCATAGGGGATTAACTGGTCCAGAATGGGTTTTCCAAAGTGCTCATCAACGGCATATTCTCCTCATAATGATGCTAATAAGTTTTCTTTCTTTCATCTATTCAAGACTAACATCCTTATTGAATCCAAGCAATCCGCACTGCCCCTCACAATTTCCTTTCCTATTTTAGCCTCGGCTACCTCATTATGGTACAGTTAAGCCATTCAAACTGAATGCCTTAAAGGAATTTCAGATTTTTTCCCCCCTTCAAATCAAAACACCACATAGCTTTTGTGCTTCTCTGTGATGACTATAGCTAATAAAGGCCTACATAAAAATAACAAGAGAAAAGCATTCTGTTGCACAGTTCTGTGGCCCTGAAAAGGATATTACGTTATTTTAACAAAAGGCAAAGAAATGCTCATGAATATGAGTCACATAACAATATGAGATGTGCAAATGTGGTCGGGTCTCAACTAGCTGGGCTAATAGAGGAGACCATTGTTAGGGACAATCCAGAATAGAGGGGGACTCAAAAACCATTTCTATTTGATTTGAGAATGAAGTTTAATACATTAAAACATAACTAATTCAGAGTCACGGGAGGGGGGCAGTCTTGCATTTATCTTAAAATATTCTTTAATTCATTTTATTGCTTTCAAGTACATATAATAACTCAAACTAGGCCTAGTAGAGGTTCTTAGAAGATATGCTTGCATGAACAGATAAGAATATGTTGTGATCGGCATATGGATTGGATGTAAATGAGTGTTTTTCAAGTGCTCAAAAGTATTATGAAAGCATTTGTTCTCTTAAAGAGTACAATGTAATAATTCCCTTCACAATCTAGTTTATACTATTTGTTTCCTTAGCAAACTTTTACTTGATAAGTAGTGCCAAGATAAACTTTAATTTCGCCCTTATCCTAATTATCACCAGTTCTGAAGTGCTATTTTTGCCTCTTTCTTTATTGAGATGGGGAGAACTCTACATGCGATTTTATGAGTAAAGAAAAACTTTAATGAGGAAATCCCTCTATCAATGGTAACTGCATTGCCTTTTAGGATCATAAATTCAGAACTGAAAAGTGCCTTAATGACCAGCTAGACCAACCAGACCAGCTGAGGATAAATTTTACAGATGAAGAAACTGAGGCTGAAAGATCCAGGTTTTATAGTCTTAAAGACGTGTCTCTAAGGAACTCAAAGATTAAATGACTTGTCTAACATCATTCAGCTAGTATATGCTAGAAGTGAGAATTAAACCCGGGTCTTCCTGACTCTGAGGCAAACCCTTTGTCCACTTGGTCCCATCATACCTCCTCTATGAAGCAGAAAGTCTTAAATGAATCAAGCAGGTGGGATTTCATAATGTTTTCAAAGGATGATGTTATGCTATGAAGCCCTGCCAGCTTCCTCATTCCTACCTTCCCTTCCTGGGCATTAGGCCTCATGGGAAATATGGACGATGCCACCTCTCAGATTAATATTTGAGGGCTTAGCCACGCTATTCTCATCCCCCTTTCCATCATCACCTGGATCATGTTATGAATACATGTGTTAGAGACAGAAGGACAACAGGGAATGCTAGGACTTCAAAGTTCTTTCAAATCTTGCTAAGGCAAAGCTAAGTGTTGAGGAAGATTGTGGCTAAACAAGCTCCTAATAATTTTCTCATTAGTAGAATGTAAGCTCCCTGTGGGCAGGTACTGTATCATTTTTGTCTTTGGATCTCAAGTATATGTTGTGCAGTTGTAAGGCTTGGTACACAATAGTCTATGAAGAACTCAAAATAAATATTACAAGAGAGCGATGGAGAGGCTCTTAGTGGGTGTTAGCACACAGAAACATAGAAAAATGAGGAGCTTTTAAGAATAGGATAAAATATGTCATCAGAAAAATCTGTGATAGGAAGAGAATATAGGCTGGAAATATAGTGAGGGTGAGGGGTTAGAAGGGCACAGCCAGAGTATTCACTAGTCAGGAGAAGCAAGGAAGGCCTTCCACAAGATGGGTAGATTCTCTGTGGTTAACTAGGGGGATGACACAGACAAGAGCTGCATAGAAAGGGTCAGTATGAATATGGGTTGTGACCTGAAACATTGGAGGAGCCATCCAAATGGATGATATCATGGGTTCATTTGATATTTGAATATACTCAGAACCTAGCATAAAATAGTCACTGAAGATACATACTTGTTAAATAAAAGGATGAAACAATCATGAAGAGACTTGCATGAAATAAGAAAGAGTGAAATGAGCAGAACCAAGAAAATGTACACAGTAACAACATTGTTTTAAGAACAACTTTCAGTGAATAGTCATTTTGACTGTTATAAATACCCAGATCAACTGTAAAGAACACATGAAGAAGATGCTATCTGCAACCAGAGAAAGAGCTGATAAATGGAAGTATGCATAGAATGGTTATACACACATAAAACATGCACACGCACACGTGCATGTGGGCACACACACACATAAACACACTCACATTTGTGCCTAATGTTCTCCATCTCTAGGGTTAAGGGTGGAGAGAGGGAAGGAAAAAAGGGAAAAAGGTAAATTATTTGATAACTTTATTATATAATTAAAAGAAATAGCAAGTTTTGCTGCAAGATTTGCAGTTTCATGTACAACCATTTTTTTATTCTACCATGTTATGAAAATGTTTGTTTATTTATTAATTTCAGAAGAAAAATAAAATTTAAAAAAAGAATCAATTCCATCATGGCTTGAAAAAGCAAATAAAAAATCAAAAAAATTATAATGATGTTGTTTTGTTTATGAGGAACCAAATTAATACTTGATTCCTCCTATCCCTCCTCTGACAGAATTGGTCATTATTTTAATGTTAAGTGGGCAGCACTATGTTAAAGTTATCCAAGGAATCATTTATATCTGAAGGTACCTATCTGAAAGTATTCTTTAAGAAATAAGGCTGCTAATTGATATAAATTATGGTACTTATCAACTCCGGAGGCCTTGGGAAGCACACCCAAATGAGTTTCTCAACCTGTCAAAGGCCTCCTTCACACTTTTTCCCTCTTTCATACAATTTTCCACCAGTTCCTGGGATTACTCCAACTCTTGATTGGCACATTTGCTCTTGAATTTAGAGAACTCCCCATAGACTAGTGTATGGAGGTACAGGGGAGAGGGATTTAGAGTCAGTTAGTGGTTAGGGTGGAGGTTGAATCAGTGCTCTCAAGTGAATTAATTCTTTTGCTAGTTGCTAGGAGGCAGAAAGTTTCTTTCAGACTGTTTTACTTTCATCTGATGATTCCAGTAATATTTGATCAACTACATAACAGTCTCTACAACAATTTTCTAAGACTTGTGAAAAGTTTCCAGGAATAAATTCTGGAAAGAGATTGCAGAGAGAGGAAATCTGTCTTTTTTTCGGTTCCACAGATTCCTATTTGGATGATAGTCATCTTACTAGCACATGAGACAGATAAGCATAGATTGACCCTTTGTTCACTCTAGTCATGAGTCTAGAATTGATGATCTTGAGTTGCAAGTTGGATTTCTCCTGTCTCTTTTAAATGGGATTTTACATGTTGATTTTTTTATAATATGTGTTGAGGAAGGAACTATCTGGCAAAATGCTGATTCAAAAGCACATCTTTAATTTCCCTAGATCATAGAAATACATGTGTCAACATCTAATTGATTTCCAGATAGCAGCTGTTACACAGGATTGACGTAAATGTTTTCCAAACACTGTACAGCTGTCTTTACAAAATCTGGTTACTGTGTACACCTTGATACCCATCTGTAAACTAATTTTCAAAGATAAAAATCACTTCAATAGAATTTTTGACCCGTGCAGGGTCTTCCAGATGTTTTGGTATGCCCTTTGGGATCTCACTCATTTCAAGGTCTATATAGTAGAGACAAATTGTGCATTTACCCAGCTAAAGACTAACTGAATTCCCCTAAGAACAGTCAAAGGCTTTTATGTTTGACCAAACTCTCTGGTCTGCTACTTTGGAAACGAGGTATTAACAATGACATGTTAATAGGAATGCAGTCATACCTTCTCCATATGGGTTATACAACTTAGAATTGTGTCCTTTGGCCAAATTTAAAAGCTTCATCTTAAGAAGATGATAAATGAGATCAAGCTGAACTGGCCTTCCACCATATCATGGATTAAACAATTTATTTCAGCTTGATTGGCACTTTATTCAGGAAGCATGCTAAGAAAAAGCTGTTTGGTCACAGTACTTAGCTATCAATAGAGTGCATGGAATTCATGAAATCCTGCCAATGTGCCAAGCAGATTTTGATTTATAAACATGACAGAGGTTAGCGTCACATTCTGTGGACAATAACAAGTCTTTCTAGCATTTACTAAATCTTTCACCAAGGGCCAGCGATTGGAAATGGGCCAATGATTGGAAACAATTTTTTTATATGAGATTTATATAGTGGTTTTTCTTAAAGAACTCAAGGGGACTATAGGAGAACATTCAAACAAACAAAATCTCTCATAATGTTCTTACCCTATGGGGAGGGGAAAGTGGTAAGAATTAAAAAAGAAGCAGAAAAGGAGAAAGAGGTAGGAGGGGGAAGGGGTCAGAATAATTTCAGTTAGCAATAGTCAATGCATCTATCCTTTCTCAGTAAAAAGATGAGTGAAACTTTTTTTGGGGGGGGGAGAAACAGTTGAATTCATTCACAATGGTTTCTTTGAAAATATTAATTGGTGGCTAGCATCTAGTTAGATTGAACAGCTTTTAACATTATTTTTCATTCAGTTATTAAAGAAAACATGATTTCTATATATAGACACAGGCTCTGACAATAATTTATTCATTCAATTCCCCAAATACCTTAGAAGAAAGTCAGAACTTTTCTGAGGCATGTCTCCTGCTAGAGGTGCCTCCAATTTTCTGTAGTAAAGAGAGGAAGTCTTTCTCCTATAATTTCCGTCTTTGTTTACTGGGATCTTAGATTTAGAGCTAAAAAGAAATAGATCATCTCATTCAAAACATTTAAGTATCTACTAAGTTCCAGGCACTATACTAGGTACTAGGGATAAAATGACAAAACAAAATGAAGCCTTCCTTCTAAAGATCTTATGTTCTATTGGGGAAGACAACATGTGCACATTTAAGTTTATAGAGAATAAATTTACGAAGAATAAACAAAAACAAATAGGGTAGTTAAGGATGGAGGGCACTAGTAGTTGAGTGGGGTGAGGGGTAAGGGAGGCTGGTACTAGGAAAGACTTTGTCTGGAAGATACTTCTTGAGGGAAGTGAGGGATTCTGGGAGGTAGACTTAAGGAGGAACTGTGTTCTAAACATGAGGGATTGCCAGAACAAAAGTACAGAGACAGAATATGAAGTGGTATATGTGAGGAATGGAACAGAAAGGTGTCATATACAAATACACACACACATACATATATATGTATAATGAGACTTGAAAGCTTGATTGGGTATATTATTCACTCTTAAGTCACTATTTCTAGCTAGTCCCAGAACACCTTTATGTGTTTCCAGCCAACCACCAGGACACTAGGATGTACCCAGCACAGGTATCTTTGTTACCACCTTCATCTTCCCCCTCTCCATTTCTACTCAGTATTATCATTGCTAATGGAAAAGATAAGATGATGCACTACCCTATGACTCTAGTCACAATCTCTCTGACTCTCCAGACTGAAACTCCCTTCCCTGCATGTGTTGTAAAGAGAGTGTAAACTTTTTGCTAATATAGGCTGATTCACTTTTATATTTGTGTCTCTGACACTTAGCATAATGTCTAGTACTTTGGAGGTGCTTAATAAATACTTTCTGATTGATTGATTAATTGGTAATAGAGGGCCATCTTAGAGTCAAGAAGGTCTCATTTCAAAGCCTAACTGATGCTTACCACTTGTGTCAATGGAGACAACCAACATCCCTGTGCTCCAGGCAAGTGGCCATTCTACATTAGTAGAGGGTAGTTTCCACACCAGAGGTTATTTACATTGATGCAATTACAACAAGACCTCCTCACTCCAAATATATTAACTCACAGTTATTTAACACAATAAGGTTTAGAAAGAACTTTCCTTATCATAACATTGCAAAGTAGTGAGCGTAAGCATTTTATGAGCATTTTGAAGATGGAGAGACTGCATTGTATAGTGGATGGAGTTAGGTACTTAGAGTTATTAAGACCTGATTTCAAATCCTGCATGTAATACTTGCTAGCTTTGTGGCCTTGAGTACTTGACTGAACTTTTTAAAAAAATTTTTTTTGACTGAACTTTTATGAGACTTAGATGTTTCTGTAAAGACATCTACCAAGTGATATACAGATGAGGTATATATATAACTTGTGTTGGTGGAGGAAGTTCACACTAAGGAAGAGATCGTTAATGCATTTAGAGGTGGTGAAATTGATGTTCCTAGAGGCAATATTACTTGTCCATGTCACACAGCTGATATATTTTAGAGCTAGTACCTAAACTCTGGTCCTCTGATTCCAACATTCATGATCTTTCTATGACACCATATTGCCTTTCACCACATTAAATACATACATACATACACACATATGACTATATAACTACATATATAAGTATATACAATGAGTATACCTACATAAGTATATATATACATAAACATATATGTGTATATGTACATATATATTACACACACACACACACATTCATGAAGTCTTTCCTGATCTTGAAGTCTCAGAATCCTTTAACTTTATAGTACTGAATACCCAAATATCTAAATGTCAAAGATGTTTCTGTTGGCAGTACAATAGAATATGAGATAGGTGATTTATTGTTGATAATTTCGCACAATTTGAACCCAAGTGTGAGATGGTATGGAGATCATGAGCCATGAGTTACACTAGCTAAACAAAGCCAAATCATTTATTTATCGTAGTAACAAAACTTACCTTAGAGTCAGCTCTCAAAGCACTGTGGGAGACAAAATTCAACAGACCTTTATTCAGTGCAAACTTTATCAGAAAAGACTTCTTTGTGATGAATAAAATAATTCAATTAAATAGAAACTTATTAATGATGATGAGATATCTTAATAGTGAAACATATAATGTGTTTTTGAATCGAAGAATCCACATTTAACTGACCTACTTCTTATTTTTTTCTCTTTTTCCCCATGCTGTGTACACTATACTCGATATACAAATCTCTCCAACTAGAACATTGCCACAATTACCTGGTTGCTATTGTTTTGGGGTCTGAATTTTTCAGGTGATTGCTTCAACCTGTCTGCCTTACCCTGACTACAGAACTCAGGCATCAAACTCACTAGTTTTACATACAAATCTCATAAACTATGTGGGAGGCTAAGTGACTAAGTAGGACTGGTAATTCAAGGACTCAAGTCTCTTTGTGTAACAATGAACCTCCTTAAGGTTCAGTCTGTATCTGAAAAAAATGAGGGTGGTAGAATGATAGCTTATGAGAATGTTCAAGATTTGAGTTCACAGCAGGTGGTTAAATGGAGAGAAAACCTGCTGTAGAACATTTCATTGGCATTTCCCTATATGGAGAGAGGGAGAAGAAGGAGAAAAGGGAGAGGGGGGAGGGAGAAAAGGAAGGAAGAAAGGATAGAAGGAAGGAAGAAGGGAGAAAAGTAGGAAGGAAAGAAGGAGGGAAGGAAAAACGGAAAGAAAGAAGAGCTGCATTGCTCAACTGGAACTGGCGAGTTGGGTCCCCAGTGGGGCAGCTACTACCACTCACAGGATGTTTGTTTTTGTTCTCAAATAGTACCATGAGGTCAGGGAGGAGATTTCATGACTTGCAATTGGATTTGAGTGAGGGAGTGCTGTTCAAAGTCACTAGCCTTACTCTCTCTTCTGGAGCCATATGGGTCCAGTGGCAAGATATAGAACAGGATGCCTGGAGATGGCCCCAGATGCAGTGGGAGGTCTTTGCCTTTTTGAGCTAAGGTCTTCCCCAGGTGTCAGTTTGCCTGAGACAATACACATTCAGTGATTAAGGCTAGGTAAAAATGAGACAAGGAATGGCATCTTTTACCTGGTCAAAAAAAAAAAATCAACCTGGGAAGGGAAGACCCTCAGGGTTTCTGGCCTAAACAGAAACAATTGGTATTTACAGTCACTCTGAGCTATCAGAATCCATATAAAGACCAAGTGAGTCTTGGGCTGGGACATATTGTTGGCCAATCCATGAGAGCCAGAGTGATTTAGGTTTGAGGCATGGTCCATAAAAAAGACATCTAACTGGCAAATCCTAAGATATCTTGCTATGTTTCAGCAATCAAAATTTAAATTTAACAGACTTTGATTGAAGAATAAAAACTGCTTAGACAATAATACCTATTGAACATATTTGATTTATAAGGTTGGGTGTCACCCTTAGCTACCCACTTTTAGAAATTTCTCCAAAGTTGCTTGTAGTAGATTTAGAAACCTATTTCCATGAGATTCCACCACCACTCCTTTCACCAATCAACTTTTCTTTCCACCAACTTTAAGTAGAAGTCACACATGTTGTTTGGCATTGACCTTATGCTAGTTTTCCATCCTGGCATCCCTTCTTTGGGATTAGCTTTATGTTCTTGCTACCCCCCAAATCAGAGAGAGGGAAAGAATGGAGTTAGTTATCTTTAAGAAGCAGCTGGCTAGTTTCCAATGCAGGAATTCTTAACTTTGTGTCACGGACCCCTCTGTCAGTCTGGTGAAACTCACATATCCTTTCTCAAGATCATGTTTTTAAATGATGAAAATATAACATGTAGGATTAAAAAGGAAAACAATTCTATTGAAATGCAGTTATCAAATATTAAAAACAATTCATATACCTCAAACTAAGAGTTTCTCTAAAAAACTTGAGGCAGGTAGAAAAGGTCTGTATTTCCAACTATTTCTTGGCCCAGAGTACAACCATAGTGACTAAAAGACGAGAAGGATTTTGTTTCTCATGAAACCACATGGCCATTGCCACTTCAGATTGGTTTATGAGGATTTCTGTTCAAAAGAAGAAGTACTAGAAAACTTGAGGCCTATATAGGAGCACAAAGAGGTTACAAAGATTGAGCTCAAGCCTGCCTTTTTGGAGCCACAAATGTAAGAGGAGATTGATTCTTATCCTCTTATGGGGGAAGCAGATGAAATAGTCCTCAGATGGGGATGTGACAGAAATTGTTTTCTGCTGCTTTACTATTAATTCTGTCCTGATATGCTTTTAGAACAATATCTGAATACCTAAGCTTCAGAAATGTTTCTGCATATAAGGGCCCTATAAGCCCAGTCAGGTAATTTGCCATTGAGAACCACCCACCATTTTGACCATTTAATGAGAGGGTAAAGAACTCTTTGGATCACGGGCTGAGCCAGTTTAACAAAATCAAACAGCTCTTTGTTGAAGTCATTTGTAGAAATTAATATTCCTCGTAGAAGTCATTCTTCTAAATAGTTTTTTAAAGGTCACCTCAAAATGGAAGGTCATAACCTGAAGGTCCACAGGCTTTCAGTTTAAGGAGTCAATGAACTTGAATGCGGAAAAAAAAAAACCAAACAATATGTTTATTTTCTTATTTATTTTCTTGCTACTATTTTCTAACTAAAATGTAGCAGTTCTTTCAATTGTGAATGTAGGCAATAAATATTTTTTTTTCTGGAAAAGGCTATTTGATTGTGAGCTCCTTGAGATCAGGGATGGTCTCTTGTCTTTCCTTTTATCCCCAGTGTTTAGCACAATGCCTGGAACATAGTAGGTGTTTAATAAATGCTTATCGACTGAATAACTGACTGGTGTGACTCAGTGAACTACAAAAGGGATTCATGACACACATGAGGGTTAATAACCCCTGCCTCTAAGGGTCAGATACTATGGGATATAAAATTCAACAAATATTAAGTACCAACTATCTGTAAAGCTCTGTGTTAATGCTGTGGATACAAAGAAAAACATGAAACAGTCCATGCCCCCAAGGAACTTATATTTTGAGGGTCAAATATGTCTAAGACACAGTCTCACACAAAGTTAACGAAGAGTACAAGACTGCAGCCAAAGAAGGAGGAATTACTATGAGCTGAGATGTTCAGAAAAGGATCCATGGGGGAAGTAGATGTGTGATGGACTTTGAAGAATGGACAGAAATCAGGCATTGAAACAATTCCTGACAAATAGCTCTGTTACTGAAACCAGTTTTTTTTTTTTACTTTTTTGAAAATAAAAAGTAATAATTAATTCCAAATCAAGTCAACAAGCATTTATTAAGCACTTACCATGTGCTAGGCCCTGTGCTAAGTCCTGGGGATACAAATACACATAAAAAAAACAAAGATAGTTCAAGGGGTTTATATTTTAATATAGGATAATAATACTTAAAAGGGGGTTGAGAAATCAGAATGAGTCCCCACCATGTTGGGGGATGGTGGTAAAGTCTGGAGAATAAAGAATGACTCATCTAGGCCTTTCCTTAAAATGGAGGTTCTGGGAAGAACTCATAAATGGGAGAAGGGGGCACAGGGTTGGAGAAGGCAGCTGAGACATTTGAAGGATTTTCACATGGAAGAGGGAATAGATATATTCTCTTTGACGCCGGAGGGCTGAACTGGACTGAGGTGAAGTTGTAAAGGGTCAGATGTAAGTCTTAATGAATGCAGTAGGTTTCTTCATGATTAGTTAACCCCAAATAAAGTGAGTGGCCTCAGGAGGTAATGGGATCCCTTCATTGGAAGTTTTCAAATAAGGGCAGGATGAGCCTTTTTGGGAAACATTGTAGATGGGTTGCTGGTTTAGGGCAGCTAGGTTGTATTGTGGATAGAGTGCTAAGCCTGGAGTCAGGAAGACTCCTTTTCCTGAGTTCAAATTTGGCCTCAGATGCTTTCTAGCTGTGTGATCCTGAGCAAGTCACTTACCCCTGTTTGCATCAGTTTCCTCATCTGTAAAATGAGCTGGAGAAAGAAATGGCAAACCACTCCAGTATCTTTGCCAAGAAAACCCCAAACGGGGTCATGAAGTGTTGAATACAACTGAAAAATGACTTAACAACAACAACAACAATAACAAGGTCTGTTCTAGCTTTGAGGATCTGATTCTGTGAAGAGCCTGCTATGTTCAAAATATGTTGTGGGGTAGTGGGCAGGAGGTCAACACAATAAATTCTGTGCCCAAAGAACTTAGAAATGATAATAATTCCTATTAATATAACATTTTAATGTTGATAAAGGACATTCCTCAAAACAACTCAAAGAGGTTGTTATAGTATGTGCTTAATAACTGTTATTTGACTGACAGATTGACTATGATGAGCCATTACTTAAAAAAAAGGAATTCATTTATATCTTTTGTTCTTACATCATTGTCATTTCTCCTCAACCCAACCCATGTGAGGGAGTAAATGACTTTTCCCAAGAACATACATCTAGTAAGTTCTGGAGCAAGAACTCGAAACCAGGTCTTCTGATCCCACATTGAAGCTTCCCTTGTAACAAAGAAAAAAATAAACAGTTAAGTAAAACAATCAACACAGTGGTTGTATATGCTTGTGCATAAGTCATTCAGCATCCATGGTTCTCTGGTTGTTGACTCTGCAAAGGGAGGTGTGCTTCATCATCACTTCTTGAGACTGAGATTGTTCAATGTTGGATGTCAACAACTTCTTTTACTGTCAATCAGATTAAATTACTTTGGTCATCATTCTTCTGGATCTTCTTCTTCCTCTTTTCTTTTTCTTTTTTTGTCTCCACCACTTCATAGAGAGGCTCCATAGTGTAGGGGATAGAGAGCCATCCTTAGAGCTAGGAAGACCTGGGTTCAAATCTTTCCTCTGATATATGATGGCTGCATGACCACATGTAGGTCACTTAAACCTCTCAGGTACAGAAACCTACCTGTGTAAGTAGAGAGTTTCCTCAACCAGGAATTATCTATACCAAAGAAATCACAGATCCAGTTTCTGTCCTCATCAGTTCATACTAATGAAATCTTCCATGTTTCTCTGGATTTATTTATTTATTTATTAATTTATTTTGATTTATCAACAATCACTTCCATAAGCTTTTGAGTTTAAAATTTTTCTCCCCCTCACTCCCCACCCCCCTCCCCAAGATGGCATGCAATCTAATATAGGCTATACATATACATTCCTATTAAACGTATTTTCACTTTAGTCATGTTGTAAGGAAGAGTTAGAACCAATAGGAGGAATCACCAGAAAGAGGAAACAAAACAAAACAGAAAAAAAAATAGCAAATAGTATGCTTCGATCTGCATTTAAACTCTGTAGTACTTTCTTTGGATGTGGATAGCATTTTACATCATAAGACCTTTGGAGATGTTTTAGATCCTTACATTGCTGAGAAGAGCTAAGCCTATCAATGTTAAACATTGCACAATGTGGCTGTTACTGTGTACAATGTTCTCCTGGTTCTACTCACTTCACTTGGCATCAGCCCATACAAGTCTTTCCAGGTTTTTCTGAAGTCTGCCTGCTCATCATTTCTTACGGCACGATAGTATTCCATTACGTTCATATACCACAACTTGTCCAGTCATTCCCCAATTGATGGGCATCCCCTCAATTTCCAATTCTTGGCCATCACAGAAGGAGTTGCTATAAATATTTTTGTACATGTGGGTCCTTTCCCCATTTTTATGAACTCTTTGGAATAGAGCTCTAGAAGTGGTATTGCTGGGTCAAACATTTTTACAGCCCTTTGGGCATAGTTCCAAATTGCTCTCCAAAATGATTGGATCATTTCTAGATTTGTTATTTCCTATGACAGGAAATATCCCATTGCATTTGTATAGCACCATTTGTTTTGAGTTATTCCCCAATTAATGGACACCCACTGTATTCAAATCTATTCACCACTGTAAAACACGCTACAGTGAACATCTTGGTATATATGGACCCCGCATTTCTGAATTTGATCTTTTTTAAGGCATATGCCCCATAGTGGTGTCAATGAGGTGAAAGGGCATGAACAGTTTAGCTCAGTTCACCTATTTTCTCACAGGGTCTTGATGAGGATAAGAATTATATTCAAGTCCCAGTCTTTGTTCTACTTACTTTGAGTCTTATTTAGTACTGAAATGGTAATTATTCTTATATAATTATATAATATAATATATATTCTTATATTTGGGTAGCCCCTTGAGGTTTATAGACTTGGGATTTGATCCAGAGGGTGAAAAAACACAAAGAATTGTAACAAGGAGTGAAAAAAGAAACCCTCACTGAGGCAGGATAGTTGTTTTGTTTTTGTTTTTGGTAGCAACAGTTCTTGGTCCACACTTGATGCTTATTGGGAAATCATGTGATTAATGTCCATGAAACCATGGGTCCCCGTAGCTGAACATGCTAAGTAAATTGTGCCTAAAGAAGAGGGTCTGAGTTCATACATCTGGGCATACATAGTTGGACTAAGCAATATAGAACTAGGCACTTGTCAATAGGATGGCTGCAAAGACACATGTATAGTGTTACTGGCTGGCACTACCCCAGCCAATGAACTGAAATGAGAGATAAATGGGTTCTGTTTTAAAATATACATATATAATAAAAATAAAATCTTATGTTCTTCCTCATTTAAAGAATTACTTAACCTGTAAGTCTATCAGCAATTAATGCAAAAACTTGGGAGATAGATTTATCTTCAGATGAAGCAGCAATTTGGCAAAATAATTATTGTCAAATGTCAAAAACCATTGAATGAGGCCAATCTTCTGAACATGATAAAGAGTGCCATGCAGTGATTCACTCTGGCACGTGCTTCCATCCATAATAAGATTAAAATCAATTAAGATTTTAAGGTTTAGCTCTTGAAATCCAAAGGTGCTATGGAATAATACTTTGAATTTTTAATATACAGCCCATTTGAAGTCACTTCAGCACATAAATACTAATCAGGAAGAGAGAGCGAGTGAGCAAGAGATGTTGTTCTCATTTTTTCCCATCCATCTGTATTTCCCTTTTGGAAACTTGCTTGCATCCCGGGATTCTCCATGGTCCATTGCTATTTCTTGATGGCCCCTGTTACATTTGCCTCTCGAGAAGCTTAAAATGCTTCACAGATAATAATTATTCACCCCCATGACATTCCCTCTTCGATATAGATAAGACATGCATGTACCTTTGTGATGCATCATCACAATACAATGTGGAATGCTGTGTACATTCTAAATTATTATATAAACAGCACATGTAGTGTTTAACTTTTCTCAAGGATTTTGAAGGAATACATAATGAGGATCTCACATTTCAAAAAGGTGAGGTGTATTCCCACATATCGCCCTTTTAAAGGTGCGACAGAAAATGGACTGATTTTTAAGAAACAAACCTAAAAGGATTTTTACAGCCTAAATGAGTGTTAGCCTCTTTCAAATGATCATTTTAGGAGGATAAATATTTATTCCAGTAATGTTGCCTTTGCTCTCTTTCTCTTAAAAAGTGCCTTTAGAACTAGCTATATTACATGCCACGAAATTCCATTTCAATTTTTTTTTTGTTCAAAGATACTTATTTTCTTATAAGAATGTTCCAGATAGCTACTTTCCCCAGCCCACCTGGACTATAGCTAGGTCCCAATTATTGCCAATAATGAAAATATGAATTGGTCTCATGTGTTCAAATTCATATTATTCAAAGTTATAATTATATAAACTATCTAGTACAACGGAAATATGCAGAGTGAACTGGAATAATGGAATCACTTCATGAATTTCATTGTCTGCACTAATCAGGACCTACCTGTCTGTACTTTACCTTTCTTCCAAAGAACTTTGCTGCAAAAGAAACATATCTAGGATAGTGGTGAGGGGTATCTTTATGGCTCCAAACAAGATTCAAATTTGGAAGTGTTGTTTGAATTACCATATTATTTACTCACAATATGTGGATTGAAGGCAGCTAGGGGTGTAGAGGACAGCATGCCAGGCCTGAAGTCAGGAACACCTGGGTTCAATTCTGGGCTGAGACACTTACTTGCTGTGTGACCCTGGGCAAGTCACTTAACCTTGTTTACCTCAGTTTACTCATCTGTAAAAATGAGCAGGAGAGGGAAATAGCCATTCCAGTGTCTTTACCAAGAAAACCCCAAAAGGGGTCACAAAGAGTCAGACATAACTGAATAATGACTAAATGACAACCAAAATATGGATTGAGGGGCAACATGACTGTCTACTGTTGAATAGTGGGTTATTTGAGGAGCTGGGAGGCATGGATTGAAATACTACCTCTGACAATATCAGCTATGTGACCATGAGCAAATATTTTAACCTCTTGATGCCCTAAGCGACTCTCTAAAATTATATGTTATAATCCAGTTGCAGATCTGCATTGGTAGAAGAAGTTTCCACACTGAGAATTCCCCACATGAAATTATAGATCTGGGTTATTTACACACACACACATATACACAAATGTACTTACATACATATATACACACGTGTACACAAATACATATGCATACACACATGCATATAATCATATGCACACATGCATTCTAGTTGAAATGGAAAGTGAAGATATATTTTGACAAGTTGAGAACTCACTAATGAATGGATGAATTAGCACTACTTCATTTATGGACATAAGTTTTTTTTTCTTCTTTTTTTTCCTACCTAAGAAAAGAGGAATTGCTTCCAACAGCAACAACAATAAAGCTCAAAAGGTATTGTTGATTGACAAGCGTATTTGGAAAAAATAAAGATTTCTATGTCTAAATGTATTATAATCATATATAAAATACTTGAGTTGTGTAAAAAAGAGAAAGGGGTCAAACATTAATTTAGTTTTTAAGCATCCAAGTCATTGTAGACATTTAGATGCTATTTTCCTCTCCTCACTTTTCCTTACTTAACTCATTTCATACAAATTCTCATCTGCTTTCCCAAAGCAGAGAAATAATGAGAAGAGGAAAATCTCAACTGGCATTTATTGCATAGGAATCTTGGAGAAGTCACTCTTCTGGTCAGCAGATAGCCAGCATACCTATTCCACTCAGTCTTAGGTTCATTGAAACAATACATAGCATGGAATCTAGATTTAAAAAAAAGCAAAGGATAGTACAGATTGACAAGCCAAACTGGAGCAGACCAATTAAAAAAAAAACAAAACTTAATAAACAAAACCCTGTCTCTTTTTGTAAATGGTATTCAGCAGAATTTAGCATGTTGAACTTACTTCTCTTTCCCCAGGTATTATTACTGGAAAAATTCCAGAGGTAGCAGAGACAAACCTGGGAATATTCAAATAAAACAAATTTGTTCAATTTTATTAAGACAGAATTTATCTCATTGAAACAAGCTCTAATTTGATAGTAAAAATACCCTCTCCCTGCCACACATGTGCACACAAGAGAACACATTCATGCCAACACCCAGCCTGACTATCTTGATATCAATACACATCAACAACAAAGCCTCAGCTTTTATAAATGGAAATTTAGAGTGCAGGACTCAGTGTGGAAGGGAACAAAGGCTAAAGCTATATTAATAATGGGCCAATCCTATGGTGAGCCCGGGTGAGCAAACTGCTCTTTGGAAGTAGACTGTTCACTCATGTGAAGTGAATTAACTCTTCCTGGGCACCAGGGTACTATTAGGTGCATCGAAACAGCTTATTGTCTAATGGGTATCCTGGTGCCCTTGCACACCCTGCATCACCATATGAGCCGGCCTAATGAAATCATATGATGCCAAGAAGATAGGCCTTGCAAATTTTAGCCAGTAACCAAATGAAGTGGTGGGGGCTCATGGTAGTTAAATCAGCTGGGGGGCACTGTTCTGTCTGGAACTGAGCTTCCATCCTCCATCTCAGTAAGGTGCTGAAATAGAAGCCAAGCTAATCATTGCAGATGACAAGTCAACCAAGCCTTCCTTGTTACGCATTATTATGCTATCTTGCTGACTAGTTTCTCAACTACTGGGGAGAAAAAAAGTCTCAATCGTTTCTGTTCCCAAAGTAAACAAACTGCTCTGAAGGTGCTATTAGCAGTGAAGTCAGCTCAGAAATTGTGTTCATCGTATCTGCCAACTTATTTCAAGAGCATCTTGGGTGACAAGATCAGTAGAAGCAACGTACTTGGTCATAAAGCAGGGTTAAAGGTGAACTGGTATAGGACTAGGCATAAAAGCTTCCGCCTTCCAGCAAGCAGCCAGCCCCTCCACCCCAGATACTCCAAATCACCCAGAATATGCTTTTCTTAGCCAAGCTGAAAGAATGAGAGAGTGAATGATTTTGAATATAGATGTCTCTCTGCATTTTTATGTAGGGCTCACTTAGCAAAAGGGTAGGATAATTATTAAGGAGGTAAGATGACAAGATAGACATTAAAGCTTTCTTTTATTTTTTAATGAGGATCAACTTTAATCAAGGCAGGAATTTTTTGTTTCTGTTTTTAATTTTGGTTTCTGGTGGTTTACATGTATCTCCTCAGCTGTTACCCTTGACTTAGAGTCCAAGCTAGTTATGGACATTGGCCTCAAAAATGCATCTCTTTTTCTGATTTGGGATGCAATGTTGAAGGGAGAAGAACATCTCAGTCTTATCCCAAGCATAGATGTGAGCATAAAGGTCATATGATATAATTGATAGAATGATGGATTTAGAATCAAGTTAAAGTTCCGACTCTGTCAATTAATACCCACGAGACCTTGGAAAAGTCCCACCTTCTCTCTTGTCCTCAGTTTCCTCATTTTTAAAATGTCTCTTCCAGCTGTAAATGTCTAATGTCTCTTCCAGCTGTAAATCTATACTTCTATGACAAAATGGTTCAGGTTGAATCTGTGACATTAAAAACTCTGTTTTTCATCATTCTACTTTCGTAACCCAATGGCGCTTGTCTAGCATATGCGATACTTTAGAAACACAACTGTCACCAATGTGATGCTGATATTCCAAACCAAAGGAGTAACAAAATCCACTTCATTCTCAAATTATTCCTCTTTGAACTAGGAAAGCATATTCATTTATTCTACTCATCTCTGAAAAGAGTTTGAAGCCAAATTGTTATAAAATTATGTTGGCTGTAATGCAAAATGAACATGTCGGGTTCTTTAAAACTGGAAAGTGTTAAGAGCAATCATCTTGATTTTCTGCTAAGCGCTAGTCATGCTAATTCCTACCAACAACAAATTTGATTAAATTCGAAGAGGGTAAACATTTTTTCTAAGTTGCAACATTCTTACTATTTAGGAAACAGAATATTTTTCACATAGAAAGCAATTTTTAAAACCTTGTCTCTGAATACCTGAAATTCAAGGTATAACACTCTCACCCCCTCCAAAACCAACCAACCAACCAAACAAAAACTCCCTTAATAGAGATCACTAGTTTAGTTGATCTGGTTTTCCTTTTCTTTGTGGATAAAGGCAATTCAAGTTGGCCATTGTTTTTGATGTGGTATTTTTGTTTGTCCCTATCAGATGGCTAGTGCTGCAACTCTACCAAATATTTCTCATCCTTCCTCATGTAGCTCATTTTAGACTCCATGCAATGTCCAAATATCTGGTCAATGGAATCAAAAGTTCATTCAATCTGGATGCTTGACAAGTTTGGATGTATAGATGAAATATCCAGGTGGGAAACACACAACACACACACACACACACACACACACATATACATACATGTATTTGGCAAGGCAATTGGGGTTAAGTGACTTGTTCAGGGTCACACACCCAGTAAGTGTCAAGTGTCTGAGGCTGGATTTGAACTCAGTTCCTCCTCACTCCAGGGCTGTGATACTCATAGTATCCACTGAGCCATCTAGTTGCCCCTGATCAATTTTTTGTTACAGAATTGAGTGGGTATTTTAACATCCTGTAGCCATAGTTTCAAGCTAATTTAATTGTTACTTAAATGAAAAAAATGTATAACTTTTATGAACTTTGATTTGGAAAATAATGTGTGTATATATATAAATATACATATATCTATATCTATCTAATCTATATCTATCTATCTATCTATCTATCTATCTATCTATCTATCTATCTATCTATCTAT
>NW_020954588.1:12174238-12193965 GCF_900497805.2 Vombatus ursinus | reverse complement strand
TATCTATCTATCTATCTATCTATCTATCTATCTATCTATCTATCTATATCGGTTCAAATATACAGCCTCTAGGAGACAAAATGCACAGAGCATTGGGCCTAGAGGCAGGAAGGCCTAAGTACAAATCCCATCTCAGACACTTTGTGACCCTGGCCAGGTCTCTTAACATCTGTCTGACTCAGTTTTCTCATCTGCAAAATGAAAATTATAATAGCACCTCCTTCCCATGGTTGTTGTGAGGATAAAATGAGATAACATTTGTAGAGCACTTTGCAAACCTTAAAGTGCTCTGTAGACCCATGCCACTATTACTCGTGATATTGCTGTTCACTGAGATGCTCACTGGGAAAAATTTACTGATGCCAAAGATGGATTTTAAGACTTTGTCTAATGTTATAGGGACTCTCTGTGAAATCCTGTAATCAGAGAAAAGAAATTGCTTAGAGGAATCTTTCTAACTGGGGGAAGGATCAGCCCTTCTAGGTTTTCCTTTCACATTTATCAGTGGCACATACTAACAATTGTCGACCTCACACTTGGCATGGATCAAAATGACCAAAAATTGTTTGTTAAACTCAGGGCAAAAGACAACAAAAATTACATTTTTAAATCCACCTAGGGAAATTAATATCGAGGTAATTTTCTAGCTAGGATTGAAAACAGAGTACTTTGTCATTTTAGAATCAACACCAAAAGCAGATGCCACAATCTCATAAAATAAACATGCAGTGAAAGGGTAACACACACATTAGCAGCAAACTGAGGCAGTAGCCAATACAGTATGATGAGAAGGAATACTCAGTATGGTGTGATGTGCACTAGAAGCCATTAGCCATATGGTGCAGTATGAAGAGGGCCTCTGTGACTGAGGAACAGTTGTATGTTATGTGGTTTATAAAATAATTATGCAATGGCAAGCAACACTTTTATAATTATTGGCTGTTTTAAAATATTTTTGTTAATCTTGCAACATTTACTGGATTGAAGAATGTTGATTCAGCTACATCTCCATGCTCAGTTTTTGCTTTGTTTGTATGATGTGAAGTAGGCTGCCATATTGAAGATGTGGAATGAATTTCTTGTGTCATACTTTAAAAAAATGTATGTAGCATCTAGAAATCCAGGAGCACATTCCTTTTAGACTTGTCTTCCCACCTGCCACCTGTCAAGGCAGGCTCTGTACGTGGAATAGGGAATGTACCATTTTCATGCACTTTCCAAAGTATGAGATAGGGATGCATTAAGACTGTGTCTATGTATTGCCAAAATATCCAGATGAAAAGCAAAAAAAAAAAATCAGCCAATTATCCGGATGTTTGCCTTCACAATGCCAACATACTCATGTTTGGATACATTCTCTTCAAATTGGCAGGGCAGCCATATCCCAGATTCATTTGTGGGATGGATAAATCCTTTCCCTCCCCCCTCTTTGTGGAACCTTTAAAAAAATAAAGCACTTATTGAAATACACTAATTATAACTATACTAGATAGTTCTGTCATATGATTGAAAGATTATTAGCTATATTCTTCTCACATACTCTAAGTATCTGCTTAGATACTGAAGATTAGTTTTGCAATATGAGAGTACCCAATGACTTCAGCATCTCAGTTAAATCATTGAAATGCCTGGGATTGTGATATGCTTGCCATGTGACTGCGGTACAGCCGTGCCTGCTGCTGAGAGATATGCAGAGGCACAATGAAATATGTTAGAGAAACAGTCTACCTTTGCTAGCATAATTTCTCTCTCCCGTTAATGGTGATGCAGCCTCTTTTTAAAATGGGTTGTGTTTTCATGCATGGTTTTTCTACAGACGTCTTAGATTGAATTTTTGAAAATTAATTTAGCGTTTATGAAAGGCATTGGGTTAATAGTACTGAAAAATGAAGTTATCACTTCATCTACAATATTGAACTGGCCTTGGAAATAATAGCCATGGCTCTCATACATAACCATTCCTATAGCCATATTCTTGAGGTTTGAAATAGAATTTATTCAAGCTAAATTGTCTCTGTTAAAGAAGTATCCTTCCTTCCTTCTTTTGTTCCTTCCTTCCTTCCTTCTTTCCTACTTTCCTTCCTTCTTCCTTCCTTCCTTGTCTCCACTTTTCCTTCCTTCCCTCCTTGGTTCCATCTTTCCTTCCCTTTTTCTTCTTTTCTTCCTTCATTCCTTCCTTTTCTTTCCTTCTCTTCTCTCTCCCTTCCTTCCTTCCCATCTCACTATGAATCAGAAAATACAATTGTTCAGTAGATGATACCGCTTTATATTTAATAAAATTGGTAATGTATATATGTATGTCGGAACAGACAAGCAGATGGGTCATGCTTTTTTTCTTCTTTGTACACAAAGACCTTCCTTCTTCATCCCATTCCTGATTACCACACATCAGGTTAGATTTTCTTCTTCCCAGCAATCTTTATCTATACCATATTGTTTGAAAATAGGAAGGGCTAGCATTTATGTAACACTTCGTGTTTTGCAATGTGCTTTGTGTGTTATCTTGTTTGATCCTCCCAATAGCCTGGGAGGTAGGTGCTATTATTCTCCCCATTTTCTAGGCTAATGTTCAGTCTGCCCTTATTCTTCCCTCTACCTCTACCACTGACTATCACTTTAATGGAGATCTTCATTTATCATAAGCATTCAGATCTCTAGAATTGGGTTCCAGCATGGAATACTTCAGATCTAGCTTTGTCACTTAATGTTAAACCATGTTTAATATCAAGTAAGTGGTTGAATTATCCAATAAATCTATCAACAAGTAGTCCTTAAGTGCCTACTATGTGCCCTGTGCCAGGTTCTAGGAAAGCAGGAAATGACATTTGTAATTAAAAGTTCAGCTTTTACTGAACCAAAGAACATTGGACACCACTACTGTTCCCTAGATCTTCTGATAGGAGGTGAATGATGCCACTGTAGTAATATTATCTTTGTGGCATGCTGTCCAAGGACATGCCAGGTCTTCTGAGTTTGTTTTCTTCATTTTTGTCAGTTAGAATGATGTTGCAAATATTGCTGTCTGATTATAGTATTCAGTGAAAATTTAACACTATTGCCCAGGAAACTCTGTAGTGTGTGTGTGTGTGTGTGTGTGTGTGTGTGTGTGTGTGTATGTAGCACCAGCAGCAGCAGTAATTATTATTATTTGCAGTTGTAGTAATTAGTAGTAGTAGTGATAGTAGTAGTAATAGTTAGTAGTAGTAGGATTTTTTGCTTCTAGCTACTCTACCACCTTGAAGTTCTTTTTAAAAAAATTATTTTGTTAATGAACAAATCTACTTTCCCTCCTATGCCCCTCTCTCATTGAAAAAAGTGAGAATAAAAATGAAAACTGTTGCAAAAAATATGCATAGTCAAGGAAAAAAATTTGCACATTGGCCATATCCAAAAAAAAAATACTTATTTCCTTCTTCTCCCAGAGTCTATTGTCTCTTGTCAGAAGGTGGATACCACGTTTCATCACTGGTCCTCTGGAGTTGTGGTTTGTTATTGTATTGATCCAAGATCTTAAGTCTTCAAAGTTGTTTGTTTTTACAATACTGTTTTTCTTTTTTGAATTATTCTACTGATTCTGCTCACTTTACTCGACATCAGTTCCAAGCATATACTCTGTCGTACAAGTATGCATTTTTTTTGTGGGGGGCTAGGCAATGGGGTTAAGTGACTTGCCCAGGGTTACATGGATTTGAACCCGGGTCCTCTTGAATCGAGTGCTGGTGCTCTATCCACTGGGCCACCTAGCTGCCCCATCAAGCATGTATTTTGTATGCAAATTCCCACAGGTTTTCTTGAAACCATTCTTTTCTTCATTTCTTATGGTACAATAGCATTCCTTTCCATCTAGATACCACAATTTGTTGAACCATTCCCTAACTGCTGGGGAACCCTCATAGTTTCTATGTGTTTGCCCCTTTAAAAAGAGCTGCTATAAATAGTTTGGTACATATTAAGTCCTCTTTGGTGAATTGGACTGTCCCAAATCACAGACAGTGACAGAATCAGGAGTGTCCCTGAGTTTGCTTGAGTTCCCATATTGTACCCTCTCCTCTATTACATTGCAGATTTTCAGAGCCTACTTGTATGCTGACTCTTCATGTTTATTTTTAAGTATTTGGAACAGAGGTTCTTTACTTCTTTTGCATCATGAACCCTTCTGTCAGTTCAGTGAAACCTATGCATCTCTTTTCTGAATAATGCTCTGATATGAAATAACATACAGGGCTTTGCAAACCTTAAAGCACTATACTAATGCTAAATGTATAACAAAAAAAATACAGGATTACAAAGAACCCAATTATATCTAATACAGTTATCAAAATATTTTTAAAAAGCAAGTTCACAGACCTCAGGTTCTAACTTAGGGCTTTGTTGTGGTTGGTTCATTTCATGGATGTGAATGTTCTTGTGTTTGGAAATGCACATTGTATTTTAATGGTATTTGTCACTGTATCTTAGACATCTCTTGGCTACTAATGTTTTTACTACTTTGACATTTCTGTTTTTTGAGGTCCGTGACAGGCAAAATTCAAGTTAATAATGGTCTCTGATTAGAAACAAAGATCATTCTCTACCCTCATCCTACCCTAAGAACAACCTTACTTGTTTAAAAGAAAAAAAAAGGACCACCAAAATATAATAGTTAGCTTAATATTTATTTCTCATGGAAATGGATCAGTAAAAATGGTTGTGAAGGATAGTTACAGGATGTGAAATGTAATTAGATACTATGCTTAGATCTGCAGCTCCTTCTCTTTAGAGAACTCCCAGAGTAGACGCTCCTTCCACCAATGCAGATTTGTAACTTTCCTCTTACGGTCTTAGAGAGAGTTGCCTAGGGGTTACTGAGAGATTAAGTGACTTAGCGATTGATAAATAGCTAATATGTGTCAGAGGCACGAGGTTCCTCCTAGAGTCAAGCCTGGCTTCCTCTACGCTGGTTTGCCTCCCGTTAGGTACCTTAGGGCAATAAAATAAGAGGACATTACATCATTGCATTTATTTTTCTAAAGATACCATCTGGGCTACCTTGCAGTGAAGGATTGCAAATCAGTCAGCATGGCAGATAAGTCAAGGGCTCTTTCACCATTACATATATCTATTAGAATCAGCACCACCAAATACAACAACTTCAGTCAAAGAATAATTACAAGAGAAGGTCCAAGGAAACTCCATGATAGAGAGAATATTTATGCCTTAACACTGCCTTCCCTCAACTGATTTCCATCCCTGGTAGCAGCTGGCACAGGCTGTTGAAGCAGAGATTTTTTTTTTCCAGAATAGGGACAGAGATACCACTTTCATTTCTCCACTATTTGTAGTGTAAATGAGGAGCAACCTATTGTAAAATAATATGGAGAAGATCAAAGACAGCAGCAATGAGTAGGCCAGGATGCTTTTTTTTTTCTTTTTTAGTGCTTAATGATGTAATCAGGCCAGCGGCCACCTCTTATTTGGACTGCTTGCAGGTCAAATGCTCACATTGCACAGGGTAGGTATTTTATCCTTTCAGCAGTGAAAAGACAAAAAAAGTTGTTTTCCTACGGTAAAAATTAGGGACCAGTGACAACATTTGGAACCCACTATCTTGTTTGAATAAGGAATGGTGTACCACCCTAAGAGACAAAATTATGTTACAGCTAAGGATTGTTTTTTGAGAAGGAAAGATTGGAATGGGGGTATGTGGGAAAGGATCCAAAAGGACATTTTTAGCATCTTGGATTTCATTCTTTAAAGACCAATTACTTTTCTATCCCCTGTGAGAAGGAGAGGGAGAAAACATTCTTCTTAATAGCAGATTCATTCTAAGACTTCTTTGATTCATTTTATATTTAGCAGATTACAGTTTTAGAGTCATCAGTAGGAGAGAACCCAGCAAACTGACAGACCTGAAATCATGTCCTTTGATTGTAATTGACAGGAAAAGCATTTAAGGTAAAGAAAAAAAATATTTTATTCATCTTTGATTACACTGTGATGTGATTTGGTGACATAATACAGCTGTGAACTGAGGCAAGAAAGGCAATAATTCCTACTTGAAGCTTTGACATGATGTAGCCTTTTAGTCATCTTCATACCAATGCCTCCAGCTACAATAGTCCCCTTAATGGGGTCTAGACAAATAGATACACAGAGCGTTAGAATTTAAAAGGCAAACAGCTTTAAAATAACATTTCTCAAGGCCATGTATTTCACTGCTAAATGCCTGACAGCTACACATTTGACTGGACCCAAAATTAAATCTATTCAATTTAAAAATTTTATGGAGCAAAAACACCCCCAATTTCAGCAATACTTTCTTAAAATAATGGAAAACAAAAGGTTTGCACACAATAGTCCTCTGAGCTTTCTAAAGAGATGCATGTCAATTTTTTTTGGACACCAATAAACAGAAGGATAGATTTCAACCCATCCACATAAAATGAGGTTTTTATTTCCATACTTTCTTTTAATTGTTCTTCCCATATTATTTAGAATCTTGAATGGCAGGGTTTCCTTCATGTGCTGGACATTTTCACAAAGGAAGAAAATGTAAACGTGTCAGCAAGGTAATGTCAGGTAGTTGGAATGGGTATTGCGTCTGCTCATGTCAGAGGTGCAGTTCATAAATGGGACAAATGCTTTTTTATCAAGTACATGTTTTGAAAAATGATCATCAATATTATTAATGTCAAAATCTTTTCTTTCGTTCCACTAAGTATACTTTTATATTCCAGTCCACTTAATGTTAATACTCACATTTAGTGAGCTGCACCTCCTGATCTAATAAAAATAACTTTAAAAAACTTCCTATTTTATGAAAAAAATCTACAAATTATCCATTGCCCTAACAAATTATCTTTAAATGAAACTATAGATTTAAGGATTCTATAATTATTTTACAAATTCTTATAAAAAAGGTGTCTTTCTTATAGGAAGGACACATTTCCCCCCTTTTCCACGTATTCTTGCAATTAAGGGAAAAGGAATGCCTATTATAATTTGCATACCACTTTTCCATAAGGAGAATTAAATGGAAATATACCAAATTTAGATAATAATATCTAGGAAATTACATCTGCCCATAGTAGATATGAAATGTGTCAGTGAATATATGTATATATGTATGTTTATGTACATATAGATATGTGTATTTGTATATATACACACATATACAAAAATTTATGTATGTATATATGTATATATGTGTGTATATATGTATATATATATATGCGCTAAGTTTAACCTCTCCTACATACAATAATTTTCTAGCTTCTGTTGTTGTTTGTGCACAAATTTCTTTGCTACTATATTATAATTAAATTCAATTTATCCGAAGGCTTTCACCAAATACCCACAATGTGGAAGACACTGTGATAGGTTCTGGGAACGCAAAGACAAAAATGAAGATATTCTATCTTCAAGGAGCTTAGAATCGATAGGGGAAGTGACTACATTTAGGTCAACTCCTTGTTTTAAAGATGAGAAAATTAGGGTGTTGAGACTTTAAGAAACCTGTCCCAGGTCACAGAATTGCAAAAATAGACCTTGAATACCTATCCTCTGGCTCCATTCAGTGCCTTTTCCATGCTATAAAATTGTCAAGGCAAGACACCACCGAGTCCTTAGAAATATTCACAAATATCACACATTTGTGAGTTATGAACCCCTATCTATCTGGTGTCAATGAACCAATGGGGAATTTCAAAATTGCAATTAACTGAGTATAGTGTGTATGAGATACCTAAAATGCAATTTTAAAATAATCAATTGATTAGCTTATTTTTTCACTAATTTATTGAACTAACCAATTGTTTGGATCTTTGTTTAGATCAGGGGTGAGGAACCTGCAGCCTCGAGGCCACATGTAGCCCTCTAGGTCCTCAAGTGTGACAAATCCTAGGGATTTGCTCCATGAAGTTTGGATTCAAAGGGTCACATTTGAGGACTAAGAGGGCCAGATTTGGCCTTGAGGCCTCAGGTTCCCTACCCCTGGTCTAGATATTCCCTTAGTTGGATGGTAGTAACACAATAATCAACTGTTCAGTTTCCATGAAAAGACTTTGCAACATTCTTTCATTCCATATTTAATGGAATATATACTTATTGACATATAAAAACCAGGTGTATTAAACACCTGTTATGCTCAGGCTCAGAGTATTACACTAAATATTAGGGTAGATACTAAATTCAGATGAGAAATAGTTATTGTCACCAAGAAGTTTACAGTTTTGTGGCAGGATAATCCAGTATCATAGACACTTATAGTACACAATATTACAGGAAAAGTGAGATAGTTATAAACCAAAGTTTCCTTTGAAGTTTGAAAGAGAAAATCATGATCAATAAAGACAATCAGGGAAGACTTCCTGAAGGTGGTAGCATTTGAATTGACCTTTAACATATGGACAAAAATTTGAGAGACTGCCCCCTTAGTAGAATGTAAGCTCTTTGAAGATTGGGAGTAGAACCATTGACTTTGCAGCCCCAGAACCTAGCATAGTAGTGCTTTGTACCAAGTAGTCACTTTAAAAAGTTTGTTGAATTGAGTAGATGAAGAAAAGAGGATGGAAGGCATTCCAAACACAGGCATGGTGGTATGATGGTTCAGTCAACTTTAAGGAGCCACTGAAACTTTTGAATGTAAGTTTGACATGACCATGTCATGTGTGTGTGTGTGCATGTGTGTGTGTGTGTGAGTGTGTGTGTGTGTGTGCATAACTGAGGTATTCTTTTTTCCTTAATTGCAAGAATATGTGAAACAAGGAAATACACACACACATATATGCACACATAGATGCATGTACATATAGACATATAGCCATATGTATATATACATACATATATCTATATATGTGGGTATAGCCATATATACATTGTATACAAACCTATGGAGGCAGCTAGGTGATTCAGTAGATAGAGAACTAGGCCTGGAATCAGGAAAACCTGAATTCAAATCCAGCCTCAGACACTTACTAGCTGTATGACCGTGGGCAAGTCTCTTAACTCTGTTTGCCTTAATCCACTGGAGAAGGAAATGGCAAACCACTTCGGTATCTTTGCCAAGAAAACCCCATTGACAGCATTGGCATGCTTTGGTGAGTGGGGTCATCAAGAGTTGGACATTACTAAATAACCAAACAAATAACAAACACACAAACATATACACATACATATATTTGTATTTTTTACAGTCAGTGAGAGCTTGGATGCACCAAATAGATATGAATAGGAAAGCCATAATGTTCCAAGTCTAAGCAATACAACTGGGCTAATATGAAAAAAAATTCTAAACAATAATTGCATTAACAATTCCTTTTTCCCCCTCAGCTCATGCAGTTCATTTACAATGACAATGTACAGTTCATATAGCCCCCCAGAAGCGGCTTCACATCTCTTTTTTAAAGGTGATCCTAATTTATGTCCAAGGTTTTCTTGAAACACTTCTATTTTTGAGAGTGTCTGGATTTCAAGACAAAATTGCATGTAGTAAAGGATAAGAACATCTAATACATGGTATTGGTTTTCTTTTGTTATGATGTTCAGATTTTTGAGTCTTTTTAGAGGTTTATTAAAACATAATGGACAAATGCTTTACATAAAATTAAAATTTGTATTTGTAGGACATCCTCCCCCAAAGCACTTAAAAAGTAAGAAATTGTGAAGAAAATATACTTAAACCTAAGTATCCCAGAGATTGCTACCATGGATAATTTAATTTTGGAAGGATAAATGAAGTTGGATTACTGAGCCATTCTCAGTATGCAGAAATATCTTTTGCAAATTGTGGTTTTATCTGCCCACAATTTTTTTTCTTCAGTTATGTAGAAGGGTGCAAAAAAAAATAGATCAGTACTTTCAATTTAGTGGTCCTATATAGATACAGTTTAAGGATATGTCCATCTGTGGCAAATGTTTCAAATGAAACTTTATTTAGATTACTTATTATTTTTTCTATAATAATTCTTTATATTGTATTTAACAAAACAGTGATAAAATTAAGAGAAAATTCATATCCAGTCTTTCTTTAATATCAACATTAGAAACTTTATTTTAAAATGTTAGGGTGAGAGGAGGACATAATTGCTAACATCAATTCTTAAAATTTTCATGATTTCCATATTGTCAATTGACAGCCAGTTTTGGTTAGGAGTGCAGGGTTTTGGATAGGAAAAAGCTGATCCTATCCCTCATCTCCGCAAAAGTAAAATAAAATAAGACAGAGCACACCCATTTGAAGCAGGCATTTTGATGAAATGTTTGGCATGGCAGATCCAGTTGCTACATTCAAAAATGAATTCTTATGCCCATAGGGACCAGTTAACTCCTTCCCAAGATGTGTAAGCATGTAGGCATTTATAAGATATATAGTTTTATAAACCTCTCATTTTGGAGTTTAGTCTTGGTTGTTAACACTGTATCATGGGAACCAAGGATTGAATTTAGGAGTGGGAAAACTATTCTTAGCTACAGATTGGAAGAATTCATGATGTTTATTTATATTTATAATCTATGAGTTGAGTATATCACATTTCTGAGTGAATTTCCTTTCGTTTTTCAGAATCATTGTTTTATCTTGTTAAAAAGTTGTAATTTAGAACTGGCTTAATTTGATTCTTCAGAACCAGATTCTATATCACAGGCCATGACATGAAATCCCAAGAATGGCCAATTCCTATTTAACCCGCGGTTTTTCTCAACAGATCATGATGAATTATGAACAATTCTTCCACTATTCACAGGAACTTTAGATTTCGAGCTGAGATAGTATCACAAGATCTCAGAGTTGGTAGAAACCTAAGAGCCCATGGTGTTCAGCCCATACCTGAAAAAGCATCTTCATGGCAATAGAATTAACAGGAGTCTTTCAGCCTTTGCTGTTTCTTACTCTCTTCGACTTTCCCACCACAGCTCACCTGCCTTTTCACTCTGGAACTTCCTCTCAGTGCTTGGAAACTTCTCATCTTGGACCACTCCTTTGCCATGCTGGTCCCTTTCTCCCGCTGGTGAGTTCTTTCTGGGCACCTCTTTTGCTGGTAAGGAAAGGCTGGTCATGCTTCCTTTTCATCTCAACTGTGCTTCTGACTCTAGCCTTTTCTAATATGCCCCTGTGTGAGTATCTTCTTTCTCACATTCATTTTGTACTTTTTTGTGTGTCATTATGCCCATTTAGAATATAGGCTCCTTGAGGGCAGGAATTAGCTTCCTTTTTGCTTTGAGTTGTATCCCTAGTGCTTAGCATAATGCCTGGCAAATAGTAATTACTCAAATACTCACTATTTTTGCCTACCTACCTCTTTCCTTTGGCAAAATACTTCAGGTGGTGGGGATGCCACTACCTCATGAGGCATACTATTCTATTTTTCAATAGTTTAATTGTTAGGAAGTTTTTCCTTACATTGAACATTAATTTGGTGTTTCAGTTCCTACACCTTGTCCTTAGGTTTGTTCTCCACACTCAAATGGAACAAGGTTAGTCTATCTTCCACTGACAAATTTTAACAAGCTTTCAAATATTAGACAGCAGCTGATTCCATAAGACACGACCTCAAGAGCCTTCACATGTTGGTTTATTTCCTCCCAATACTCTCTAACTTTTGATGTTCTTCCCAAGATGTAATGCCCATAACTGACTATATCACCTCATATGTGATTGGATTGGAGTAGAAATATATCAAATATATATCAAATATATCATGTGTCCCCTGTCTTGGACACAAAGTCTTTCACATTTGTCACAATTTTCGCAAATGTGAAAGATTACTTTTTTTTCTTCAGACAAACTGTTGCCTAGCCATACCTTCCTGTAAAGACCATAATGTAGCATGTCATGAACCCTTATTTTAGAGTTTAAACTGCATTCAGGTTAGGCTTAATCACCACTAGCTCATAGGCACTTCTCTTCCATTTTTTGAAAATCATTTGGCTTTTTCCAGTCCTGCAGAATGTCTCCTTTTTCCCCACAAACTTTCTTTTTTTAATATTAATTTTGAACTTAACAAACACCAAGTAGAACATGCCAAAACAGGAAAAAGCTGATTGTACATGTCTCTATTATGTATAACTTCTTTCTCTTGTCCATGAATTGTCAAAGGCCACCAATGGCAGCTTGGAACTCACATCTCCCAGTTCTTTTGTAGTTCAGATGTATTTGTTGACTTTAACTCATCAAGGGTAGCTTAGCACTATTTTACCATCTCACTTTTTAATTTGATTATCAACTCATTAGCTCTTTTGTTTTAGTCTTATAGGATCCTGGGGTTATTCTTTTAGCTAGAGAAACTAGAAGGGGAGTGAGGGTGGGGAGAGAAGGGGATAGAGGAGGAAGGGAGAGAGAAAGAGGGAAGAGAGAGACAAGGGAAGGAGAGTAGAAGGGAGAGGAGGAGGGAGAGAAAGAGGGAGAGATTGAGCAGTTCTTCCTTCTCTTGGTTGTCCATTAATATAATTCCAGCCACCCCAAGCAGTGCTCCTGTCTCTTTTGTGATCCACATCTTTTCCTCAATACACTGTAAAATGCCATTAGAGACCTTAAAGATCCTCTTTGTCCAACTCTCTTGGTTTTTTGAATGAGGAAATTACATCCCAGAGAGACCTACTTACTTTCCCACACTTATAGAGGTAATATGCGGAAGAGGCCAGATTTGAACCCAAATTTTTTTCCAGATCCAACACTCTTTCATTGTACTTTGTTAACTCCCTATTTGCCTGTGGTCCCATTCTCTCAAAATAGTTAGTTAATTCAACTATTGTCAAAAACTCATAAAATAATTTATTACATATCATTCTCACATTGAGACAAATACACAAAATATGCATTTTAAAAGGACTAGAATTTGTAATGTTGATATTGTTCTTTGTGTGTTTTTCAGCCCTGAATACGTAAACCAGGACAAGCACTGTCATTATAATTAGATTCTGGGATTAAAATGAAATAGAAAATGAAAATATGCTGAACTCATGCAACCTCATGATTTGAATTGAAGACATTTTCCAACAGGTATGCTTCTGCATATAATGTTAAATATTTATTGGTATTTTGAAAATTATAGAGTGTGTGCATGGAAAATATTCAAATAAATCATATAGCAATTTGAGTTTGAGATCCTGTGATTAATAAAGAAAAAATGTAGCATGTTTATCTGGTGAATAGTAGTATAATCTTTTAAAAATTTCATTGAAACTAGTATTGCTTCCTATATTTACATGTCCTCAACACTTTCTTCAATATCAAACTCAAAGTTCAATGATATTTTGACACAAAAATGACTTGTCTGATTTCTAGATGGTTATATTTTTTACTATAGTCTAGTAATCAAATAGTTAACAGAGGTTTATTAGGCACTTACTGTGTGCCAAGGACACTGCTACATGATGATCATACAAAGATTAAAAAAAAGAAACGTGAATTAATCTTTGCCCTTAAGGCTTTTACATTCTTCTAGGAAAAACAACTGATAATATATGATAATTAAATGATACTAAATAGCCAAAAAGCACATTATGTTCCTTTGAGCTATCTATTAAAGCAACCTGTCTAAACACTTTAAGAAAAGTTATTTTAAAAATAAGTTCCAGAAGATTCAAAAGTAAGTTATGGCTACAGAAATGAAATCTTAGAATTATCATTTGAATGATAAGCAATTTGGGGAGTAATTATAGTTCACATGCTACATTCAATGCATTCTGATATATGGATAATTACTCCTGGTAATATGCTTTAGTTCAGTTTTATAACAACAATAACAATTTATTGCAAAGTTAATTCCTTGGCACAATTTAACATTTAGTGATGTGAAGTCCAAATGAATTGATTTTATAGCAGATCACTTGTGCTGTTCTTCTCTCCCCTCACTCCCCCTTCCTGGGCTAATTGGTTATTATAGGTCACTTTCATATTTGGTTGAAAAAATAAATTAAATTGGCAGCTAGGTGCATTTAGTAAAAAAACAAAATGGCATGATGTTTTCAGCTTATGTGGTTTTATTTAAATAAAAAAAATGGTAAGGTAATGCAATCATCTTTGGTTATAAAAGTGATGGATGAATTGAAAACAGTTTTGAATCAGGTCAATGGTACTGATGATTAGTACATTGTTAATCAAGTTCCTCAGATTGCTATCAAAAGCTTTCCCTCTTTCACTCAGACTGGTGAGAGCGTCATGAATATTAAAGAGATTCAAATAGCTCTGCCCTCATGTAATATGGAGCACCACAAATGAAAAGGCGAAATGAGCACAGACTGTGACTTTATGTACTGATCTTTCTGTTAACTAAAGAGGAATGCCTAATCAATGGCTTCGCTCAGTAGGGCTGGATGCCAGGCAAAGAAAGGAAAAGGGAAGATGGCCTAGCTCAAGTGCTTGTCCATATTTGTAAATGGCATAAGTGAAAGTAGCTTTAAAAAAAAAAAGGTTTAAATAATTGTCATTAGGACTGAGCCTGTAATATGAGTCATAAAAATAGGAATAAGAATAAAAGGTATCACAGAGTAAGAAATGCCTGCCTCTGATAAATTCTAGGTATGTGATACAGGGTAACACCTTTAATCTCTTGATGCTCCCGAATAATTAACAATAGTGATGATGATAATAATAACATTTACATAGCACTTTAAGATTTGCAACACCCTTTGCAAATACTGTCTTAGTCTATCCTTACTACAACCCTGGGGAGTAGGTGCTATTACTATTACCATTTTATAGATAAGAAAACTAAGACAAATGGAGTGATTTTTCCTAGGGCCACATAGTAAACATCTGAGGTAAGATTTGAATTTAGCTCTTCCTGACTCTATTCATTGCACCACAGTTGAGTGGAAGGTATTTTCATACCAGGAGGTTCCCACACTTATAGAATCACAGATCTAAATCAAGATAATAATAACAACAACAACAATAATAATGATAGTGATAACAACAACAACAATAGTAGTTGTAGTATAGTATTAGTTGTAGTAGTAGTAGTAGAAATAGTAGTAGTAGTAGTAGGAATAGTAGTAGTAGTAGGAAGAGTAGTAGTAGTAGTAGTAACAATAGTAGTAGGAATAGTAGTAGTAGTAGTAGCAGCAGGAGCAGCAGCAGCAGTAGGTTTAGGTAATGATGGTGGTTGTGGCAGTAGCAGTAGTAGTAGTAGTAATAATAATATTTTGGTTTGGACCTTCAGTTTCACCAATGTAGGGAACTTTCTGCACTAGGGAGTCAAGAAACTCAGGAAACACTCTCCACATATGCAGGTTAGCAACTATTGTGATGATAATAGTCTTAAAGAGGTTTTAGAGCATGGAGAAATTAAAAGTGACATGTCTAGGGTCACATAGCCAGTATGTACCTTTGACTACGTATTCCAAGAGACAGCTGAAAACCTCAAAGATAATGTAATGGGTAGAGTGATAGAAATTTATTACATAGATACATATTTGTATGTATATATTACGCACATATATGCACATATGTGTATATAATAGAGAATGTATGTACGTATTTAACAGATCTCTATCTTGGACACATACATATAAATACATATGTATATAGTAAGTCCTCTCTTCTCTTCCCTTCTGTTCTGTTCTCTTCTGTTTTGTTCTCTTCTCTTCCCTTCTATTCTCTTCTCTTCCCTTCTGTTCTGTTCTCTTCTCTTCTGTTCTCCTCTCTTCCCTTCTATTCTCTTCTCTTCCCTTCTATTCTCTTCTCTTGTCTTCTGTTCTCTTCTCTTCCCTTCTGTTCTCTTCCTTTCCCTTCCCTTCCCTCCTCTCCTCTCCCTCTCCTCCCCAAGAGACACATGACTTTAGAGGTAAAATCTTATTACTCTTTTGTCTCTGAGATATTCTGTTTTTTTTTTTTTATGCAAACACCCCTGAGAAAACTTTTAGGACTCAACCTCTAGAGCCTAGAGCCTTCTTAGGGTTGTAATTGGGAGGTGAGGGGAGCAAATGAGACTCACACTCAAGTGTGTCCCATCACAAACAGTCAAGATCTCAGATATAGCCCTTTTTATTTATTCATTTATTTTTTTTGGAAAAGAAAACAAATTCAGTACTGAAAAATGCCTCTCTTAGAATGAGGAAAACACCATAACCTTTCCCCCATTCCTGCTCTGATGTTCTGCACTCTCATGGACATGGTACTGCATGCTATAACACTTTTATTGATTAAATTTATGACAATTAAAGAAAAAGAACTAGATTTTTTTTAAAAAAAAGGAGATTTTCAAGTATAAACTTCTAAAAATAGATACATATGTGTAAGAATATATACATACATACATACATCTATGTATATGTATAATGTCACACATAGTTTCCTGAATCATTTTGCAATGTCACTTTCTTTTCTTAAAAAAGTATGCTAAATATAAGATCAAAGGCTAAGCTTTCTTGTAACAATTTTTGACATAACCTACAGGTACAGCTTAGATTCACATGCTTTTTAGGGTTAAAATGAAAGAAAACATTTAGCCCAACTGCTCTTGGCTTCCTACCGGTTGATTTGAATGGCTCCATAATTTGGAGTGGTTGCTCATTAAGCATTACAGTGCCTTCACTGGGATCTTGTTAAAATACTGTTTGTGACAGAGCCAAATCCTGGATTAAGCTGTCCATGATATTTTGGAGCGCCATCTCTGGGTGAGGTGCTGCTGTGTGGTTGGGTCCCTCACTTTTGCACATGTGTCCAGGAGCACACATTTGATATGTGTGGGCTTGTCAGAAGCTGCACCCCTGCTTGTCCCCTATCTGTGTTGACCTTGAGGCTTTAACTGAGTTTGAAATGTGATCCAGCAAGTACAAGCATACATTCCCACCATTCAATAGTCCTTTGGATTGATAGATTGTGTCTCTAGATAAGGATAAGGATAAGGACCTGACCTGCAATGCCACTGATATAAAGATCTCCCAGAGAAGGAAACTCCATTTACCAATGCAGGTGGCTACCTCATATGCAATTTTAGCCTTAGAGAGTTGCTAAGAGCACTGAGAAATTAAATAATATCTTCAAGGTCAAAGAGCCATGTCAGAAGTAGGCCTTGAACTTGGCTTGGATTAACTCTAGTGCATCTGTCTAGTTACTAGTCCTTTTTGTTTCTAGAAGGCTCCCGTTAAGATCAGATATAATGTATAGCCAAATTTCTGATTAGGATTGTAAAGCAATTTACACACTGGGAGTTCTCTGCACTAATGAAAAAGCTGGTCTGAATTTATTTTTAAATGCATGCCATTTTGTTAGGTGCAATGGAGTTATACAAGCATAAATAAAACATGGTTCCTGAATACAAGGTTCATAAAACCTTGAGACAAGCCATGTACACAAATAAATGTATTAAAACACAAAATGCAATAAATTCATAAGAGAAATATATAATACTTTGAGAATGAAGAGGAAGGAACAATTGCCTTTAACTGGGACTCAAGAAAGACTTTTGCAAGAATTATTATTTTAGTTTAAACTTAAAGAATTCATAGAATTTCTTTTTTAAAATATTTATTTTATTCTGGACTTAAGAAACAAACCAAGCATTCCCATAACATGGTAGAACAGGAAAAAAAGAACACATGATGATGGCACATTAGAAAGATTTCAATAGGAGTTTATTTAGGATGACATGAATGAAGACATGGGATTTGGAGAATGTAAGATTTACTTGGGAGGGTGGGAGAGAAGAACCATTAGTCTGATTTGGCTGGGCATATAGTAGGTGAGGGAGGGGAAGTCATGTGAGAAAAGATTGGGAAGGTAGTTTTTGGAGTCAGTTAATGATAGGACTTGAATGCCAGGCAAAGGAGTCTCAATTTTATTTTTAGGCAATGTGGAACTAATGAAGGGCTCTTTTTTAATTTAAATTTTACATCTTTCAATTATCAAACGTTTATTATTTCTCACTTCTCCCTCCTTCCATTGGAAAAAAAAAGAAAATGAAAAAACAAAGCTCTTGCAACTAACATAGACAAGTAAAACAAAATCCCCCATAACCAATGAAGGTTTTATGAAAAGTGAATGACATGATCAGAGTTGTGTATTAGGAAGGTCAAAGTAGCAATGCTGTATGGGATGTAACAGTTTGTAAGAAACTATTGAGTGTCTTTAATACACTAAAAACTCAATAATTGGCAAGAGTGTAACTTGTCAGCCCCTCCCCCCCAAAAAAGTGAACCAATGTTGCAATAAGAAAAGCATGCTGATCAGAACAAGAGAGGTCATAGGACCGTTTTTCTCTACTTTAGTTAGAATGCATGTGCAGTACTAGGTTCAGTTCTGGGCATGGCATTTTAAGGTTGTAGACCAATGTCTGAAGAGGAAGGCTGGAATGGTGAGGGGACTCAAAGGCATGTCATACATGGATCAGTTGAAGCAAACAAAGATGTTCAGTGTAAAGGGGGAACATGGTAGTTGCTTTGAAGTGTTTGAATGGTTGTCTTGTGAATGACAGTTTAGATTTGTTCTGCTTTACTCCAGAGAGCAAATGAAGGAAAGGTTGCCGGAAAATGTAAAGATTTCAGATTAACGTAAGAAAAAAAATATACTAATAATTAGAACTGTTCTAAAGTAGAATGAGCTACATTGGGAGATAATGACTTCCTCTTCCCTAGAAATCTTCAATAATAGTAATGGGCATTAACATAGATTTAGAGGTAGAAGGGACTTTAGGGATCATTGAGTGCAAAGCCTTCATTTTACAAAGGAGGAAACTCAAGCTGAGCAGGAAAGTGACTTGTCTAGGATCACATGGCTTGCAAATAAATGTCTGAGGAAACATCTGAACACAGGGCTCTATCCACCCAGCTTTCCACTTAACATTTTAAGTTCACAAAAACAAATGAACATATATGATCTCACTTGATCATCTTGATGAACATTTGAGAGTGGTGCTTGCATGCCTTGTTGTTGTTGTTGTTGTTGTTGTTTTTGTTGTTGTTTTTACCAGAGAGGAACCAAGGTGTCAATACTGGGTATTGTACCTTTTGAGGCATTCCTGTGTTTAAAGTCTGGTTATTCATTATGAAGTCAAAGGAGAAGGGGAAATGGAAGATTCTGGGGTTTCAATGTGCTCAAAATTAACAATGTCTTGCTCAATAGCCAGTAATCTAACTTCAGAAGAGGGAAATGGGTGCAAAATTAAAGGATTCAAACTCATCTTGCATATCTGAGGTGCAATAGGGATCACAGATTTGTTCCGATATTGGGCAGCATTTTTCCTAATAAGTTTTCAGTAAATATATATTCATTGACTGTTCACTTCTCAGTGGTGGCAACTACACCACCTTGCATTCTTGTCCATCCCCTCTCCACCCCCATGATGCCTATTAATAGTGGGACACCAGACAACTAATCAAACAAGCAAGAAGTATTTATTAAGCATTTACAATTTATCAGGCATGTACAAAGTGCTAGAGGTACAACGAAAAAGAAAAAAAATTCTTTGCCTTTAAAGAGCTTATTTCCTAATGAGAGAGACAGCATGTATACATGTAATTACAGAAGGCCTGGGCTCCAGGGGATCAATCATACTAACAAAAATCTAAACTAGGTGAGAACAAGTCCTAAATTAATTTGAGAGGAACAAAGTGTTTTGATTACAGGATAAGGACAAATGATGACAGACAGGAAATATGTTGAGTTGGTCAAAATAATGAGATGCATATCCAGGCCTATGTATAGAAATGCAAGCCAGCAGGGAATCAAAAGTTATAGCAATAAGCCTATTTAGTGGTGGAGGAGTTCTAGCCAAACCCTTGAAAGAAAATCACTTGAGGGTGGGTGG
>NW_020954588.1:12103114-12174228 GCF_900497805.2 Vombatus ursinus | reverse complement strand
GGAGTTCTAGCCAAACCCTTGAAAGAAAATCACTTGAGGGTGGGTGGAGTAGCCTCCTCCCCTCCACCAGTGATCATGTAAATTCAAGAGGACCATCAGAGCCATTAGAGGCCCTACCATTAACTGGTCTACAAGAGCAGTCATGGCCAATGACAGGCAGATAAGGAAAAATACCATCCAAAGAATGTGACAGCTTCAGGGAGTGAGACATCTCATAGCTACTAAGATACATCTTAGTACTTTTGTACTTCAAATTTAACTATTCCCTCAAGGAAATTGTGAGTATAGGAGAAAGCATGCCCTAAGGGCATGGAATGGAGGAGATGTTTTTGTAACTGTTGTCTCTATATCTTCTCAGTAAGAAGATATCTTTTTTTGCTAAAAAGATAATTGAGGATATTAGCTGATAATTAATGGAGACCACACTAGTGGGATCAACAATACTAGGAGCTATAATGTCTCAGATTTATCCCTAGGACCATGAGGGAGCCAGTAGGAGCAATACTCTAGACCCTACATTCTAGGAACTTGATCCTCCACATGTGTTTAGGATTGGGGAATTAGGCTTGGAGGAGATGATGCATATTAATAGGTGTATATTTGGTACATACAAGGTAGATTGATGATAACATTTAAAAAAAAAAGACTGTAGCAACAGTTTGGGAGTATCATGTTCAATTCTAGACACTACAATTGAAGAAGGAAGTTGACAGCATGGAGGTCATGCATTTTGGTGAGGGGCAGGGGTGGAGACCATTCCATATTAAACTTTATCAAAAGAATTGGTTATGTTTCACCTGGAAAGTAGGGGACATGATAGTTTTTAGCACTTGAAGAACTGTCATGTGTATGGGATTTAGTCTTGTTCTACTTGGCTCCAGAGAACAGAGCTAGGAGCAATGGGTGAAAGTTGCAAGAAGGTGAATTCGGGCTTGAGATAAAAGGGAAAAATAAATACAATTTGGTGTTAGACTTATTCTAGCCTGGTATAGCCTGTCTTGAGAAATGGTGAGTTCCTCTTCGCTATAGGTCTTTAAGTAAAGGCTAGGTGATCCTTTACTTGGTTTATTTTAGAGGAATTCTAATGAGTTACGAATTTAACTAGAAGATTTCTGAAGTTCTTTTCAATGGTGAAATTCTGTGATTCTGGCTTTGAAACTAATATAGAGTAGACATATGCTAAGGTAAAAAGCTACAAATAGTTTTTCTCATTGTAGAAGCATCTCTTTCTGAATGGATACAGGAAATGGAAGGACAGATGGAGGGGCAAACTGTATCCACTCACCTCCCAGTGGTAGGACTACTCAGAATGCGGTTTCAAAATGAACCACATGGTGGCTCTGTGAGGACAAGCTGCTTCAGCTTCCTGACTTCCTTTAGATCATTTTCAAGCACAGGCAGGCAGAGCCTAGTCTCTATCACTTCACAGATGGTAGGCTTCCTTCTATATTCCTGTGACTTTCAGAAAAAGTTCTCTGTTTATTCTAATACTCTTGTAAGAACAGGACTGAGCTCCCTGAGCTCCTGGAACTGCTAGTGCTTGTCTGGTTTTTTTTTTTTTTAATTTTGGTTAGTCTAGTGACTAAACATATAGAAATTTTCTCGCAATATTTCATAACTTTATTAAAATGCTTCATCCCTCCATTCCTATTAAGATTCTTAACTTTTCAGCCTAGCAATAACCAAATAAATATCTACTATGTTTATTGAATTATATAAAAAAGATACACAATTTGCATTTCCATTCATTTGGTGTCCTAACAAAAATGAAAGTGAAAATGCTTGCTAGGACAATATACTATATTAAGGAAGTATTTGGAAGGAGGTATCCATTGAAAGGTGTTCTATCCATTAGCAGCAGCAAATTAGAAGGGAGTGTAGATTAGGGATATACCAGAGGTGTGTTGGAACCAACTCAAATGGAATCTCTGGAGCCAATTGTTAAAATTTTCAGCTGATCATTTACATGTAGGAAATTGGCAAACTTCAAATCAGGGCTCAAATTATTGTTTTGTTGATTGTCAAGACATACGAAAGTGATGGAGAAAAGGTTGATGTAGGTTAAACTTAAAAGGGTGTCCTGTATACTTTTTAATTTTTCCTGAAGACCCAGTTATAAAACTTTGCCAGCATACCCATCTACCTGGTGTTTCTAAAGATTTTTAAGGTTTCCAAAATGTTTTCTATACGTTATACCATGTGATTCTCTCAATAACCCTGGGAGGTAGGGACAATTATTATTTCAATTTTACAAATGAAACCAATGAGGTTGATATGGTTTAAGTGACTTGTTGAGGTCACACAGGTAGTAAGTATCTGAGGCAAGGTTTGAACTCAAATCTTTCTGACTGTAAATCCAAAACTACATACACTATGATAGTTAACCCTACAGAATGGGAATTGGTCTCAGCTGAAATTCCTTTAGCAAAGTTTGAAGTGTGTGAGAGTCAAAGTAGTGGGATTGATTGACAGGACCATCATAGGAAGGTGGCAGCCTTTGCTTTGTTTTGGTCAAGCTTTACTTTTTAATTTAGTTAAATCCAACAAACATTTATTGAATACTTTAATATGTAAAGTTTGCTAGAAGGTAGGAATGCAAAGGCAAAGAAGTGGTCTAAATTATATTCTATCAATATGCCTTATAACTAAATATAAAGATTGAAAAAGACACTGATAATTGTTATCTAATGCTTTAAAACATAATTGTTCTATCAGATACAAGTTATGCTTTTCTTCATTGGTGATGTTGTGCACTGGTGAATTGTTTTTGTTGTTGTGATGCAGTGGATAGAGCACTGGGACTGCAATTAGGAAGATTCATCTCCCTGAGTTCAAATCTGCCCTGAGCAAGTCACTTAACCCTGTTTGCCTCAGTTTCCTCATCTGTAAAATGAGCTGGAGATGGAAATGACAAACCACTCCAAAATCTTTGCCAAGAAAACCCCAAATGGGGTCATGAAGAGTCAGGCATGACTGAAAAATGAAACATCAATAAAACAAATGCTGATCTGAGATTCTGAAAACTCAAAGAAAAATGGAAAGTAGTGAGACTCCTTGTTTTTATCTCATTTATGCTGTTGACTTCATTGATTCTTCTATAAGAACCAGTGTGATGTAATAGAATAAGTGCCAGATTTAGAGCCCAAGAGCTGAGTTCAAATCCTGTCTATTTATCACCTGTGGGAACTTGGACAAATTTCTTGATTTCTGAAGTTCATCTTCTCAGCTCTAAAATAAGGGAGGTGGAGTGGTGATTGCAAAGATTCATTCCAGCAGCTCAAAATCCTTGATGTTTTTTCTCATAGCATCATATTGTTATGAGACTTATACAAATTAACATAAACCTAGATGTGCAAGATCCCCAAAAATACCATGTGAGGGACAAATATGATCCAATGCATTGTTTTCATTTTTTTCAGTCTACTTTTGTTCATCTTTATCTATTACAAAGCATGATTATATGGAAAAGATTATATAATCCAATCTCATTACCCCCATTTTACATAAAGAGGAAGCTGAATCCCAGAGAGATTAAGAGACTTGTCCAAGTTATACAGGCACAATCAAGATTTGAATCCAAGTCCTCTGATTCTAGACTCAAATGTTCTAGATTCAAAATGTCCTAGACTCAAATGTCCAACAGATTGAGTCATTCATTGGACAACTATTTACTGAACACCTAAAATATATAAGGCATTGCAAATGCCATATACATATATGTATATCTATATGTATATATATGTCTCTCTCTCTCTCTCTCTCTCTCTCTCTCTCCAAACAAGAATTAAGCATGGTCTTTATCTCCACGACATTTACAATTTAGCAGAGGAGAGCAGACTTTCATACAGATAACACTATGCAAAGTGGGATATGATAATTGCCATAAGAGAAGTCTAAACCAAGTTTCTTAGGAGTTCTAAGGAGGGAGAAATCCTTCCTGTTTTGGGAGGAGTGGGGAAGATTTGTTGATAAGTTAGATCCTGAACTGAGTCTTCAAGAACACATAAGAATTTGGACAGGTGGAGCTGGGGAGCAGTCCAAAATGTGACACTGACTGATCTGGTATTGGGAAAGAATGGTAGTGGTGGTAGTGGTAGTGGTGGTAGTAGTAGTAGTAGTAATAGTAGTAGTAGTACTAGTAGCAGTAGTAGTAGTAGTAATAGTTGGTAGTAATAGTAGTAATACTGAGGATGCTTTTAGTGAGCCTATAAAAGAAATATTCTAATACTTTTAGTCAACTAAAAAAAGTAGTTATCTTTTCCACTTGTGAAATAGGTTGTAGAAAAATAAGCCACATTTATAGAGTGCTTTGAGATTTACAAAACACTTTACTCATTATTTCTTTTGATTTTCATAACAACCTTGTAACATAAATAGTATTATTATCTCCATTTTACAAATGAGGAAACCCAGGCTGGAAAGGTTAAGTGATTTACCTAGTATCACATCCTTAGTAAGTCAGGATGCGAACTCAGTGCTTCCTCACTTCAACTCTGGCTTTATATCCAATGTATTATATTGCTTCTCATAAAATCTCTCTCTCTCTCACACACACACACAGGATTTCTATCCTGGTATTTTATTAAACTCACTGAAAAGTTTAGTTAATATCTTCCAGTTCCATCCTTCAACAGGGCATGACCAAAGGTAAATAACTTGCAATCCTTGATTGAAAACTCTACTATTACCACAGTATAGTATAATTCAATGTTTATTTTGAAAGCTGTAATTCACTTTTAATATTATCATTTGAAACTTAGCATGCTTTCAGTTGTCATGACTGGCTTTGAGCTACAAAGGGAGAATTACTGAGCACATTACTTCTTAATAACTGCAGTCAGGGCAATACAAAATAAAACAAACAAACACAAAACCCAAGGGCTTAAAGCATTAGAGTCCATGGCACCTCTCAACAGAAATCAGAATAAAAATTCATCATTGAAAACTCCATGGACTGCATGGCAAAACTGAATGGGAATAAAGATTTCAATGGCATAATAGAGAGATTACCACTTTTAAACTGTTGCAAATTTCATGTACCTCCAATTAGCTCTAAAATAGTGGGAGAGAAACAAAAAGGGAGAAGGAACCAGGCATAGTAGAGATAAAAAATCCTATTTTTTTAGGCTCAAAGCCTTTGGTTATCTCTCAATAAATTGTCCTGGAACTTTGAACTGAGTGGCCTGTGTATGCTTTGAATTTAGGAAGGATGGTGTTTAACCTGGGGGTTCCCAGAAACAAAGATTTTCAGAGTATTACCATTGCTCGTGCCTCGTTCTAATAATACAAGCCCCAAATAGCATTAAAGATTATGTGGGAATAAGGAGATTTAGGTCTCATTTCTCTTAGCCTGAACATTCTGATTTTTGTTGGAAGATTTTTACTGTGAAAGGCTTCAGGGATTGCCCTAGTATTATTACAGGTGATGGTGAACTGGCACTGAATACATAATAGGAGATAAATCCCACTTCTACCTCATTTCTAGGGGTAGCCGGCTGGATTTGGACTACATACAATTAACATACTCTACTTTGCTGGAAGGATACTTTTGTTAAAGACATTTTCATAGAATTTCTGTGGCACAAAGGATTCATTACTTTTGCCTGATTAACATGTCAGAAGCAAACAGGGGAAATGGAATTAATGAGATGGTATTATATGATACAGTCTTAGAGATCTGGTTATTTTTAGGGATCTAGTGAACATTGAGCTATTTTCTGGACCTCCCTGCTAGGGGGAGCTTCACTAAGGACCCCCACAAGCATGTGGTATGGAGATATCCATTAAGTTATATAATGGATGTAGTCAGCTTCTCTAAATAATCAGCTCAGCCCAGGTGAGAGAGCCGCATATTTTACATAATCATTATGTGACCTGATGGGAAAGTTTGCAGAATAGTTAGATCAGGGTCTGTCAACAAAACGAAATCATTTATCTAGAGCTCTAAGATTTATAACAAGCCTTGGAGGCAGAATGAAAACAAAAAGCATTTATTATGCTAGGCTCTGGCCATACAAGTACAAAAAATAAAACAATTACTACTGTCAAAGAGCTTACATTCTGACGGGGGGAAATAAGTGCGTATAAAAATGGATACAACACAAATATAAAGTTAATAACTATAAATATATGCAAAGTAGTGAAACATAAGATAGTTTTGGAGTGGGATACTAGGAAATGGAGGGGGGCAGGAAGGCAGGATTAGGAAAGGGTCCGATAGAAGATGGTGATTGTGTTGTGTCTTCAAAAAAGAGAAAGACTTTGCAAGGTGGAGGGAAGTAGGGAGTGCAAGTTCCAGACCTGGTTTACAAACACCTTCCATATCTTGTCTTCCAGGTAATTTTAACTCATAAAGCCAGTGTCTGGTGATGGCGGCTTCCTCTCACTTACTCAATCCTCTGTTTAAATTGCTTTCTTCTCATTCCAAAGCATTATGTGGATTTTCTATGCTCAAACATTGGTGAGTTGGGGATGATTCAGAGTCATGTGATGTATCAGTCCTCCTCTATCCCCTTCTCTTTTCCTCTGAAGCTGTGAAGGAATGTTAAATGATACATTGCTTACATCTGCTGTCCATGCCTTCCAAATACATCTTTTCCTCAATCTAAGAAACATTTTTCCTTTGTTCTTAATTCATGACTATCCGATTCTGCAGTATTGTCTTTCACACATTTTTTCATTTCTTATCTTTCATACTGATATTTCCAAGTTCAAAGTCATTTACTTGTATCATGGATAATGCTAATCAGAACCTTTTTTGAGTAGCACTGGTTTATTTCATGCTGAGCTTTTTCATGCAAATTATCAAATGTGATACTGTGATCAGATGAGACCATTTGCCCCCTACATTTCTCAATAGATAGAATCTCATAGAATCACAGAACCTCAGAGTTAGAAAGGGCCTCATTGTCGGTCCAGTGGAACCCATATGACAAGAAGAATCTCCAGGACAGCAAATCCAAGGGTTTCTTCAGTCTGTGCTTCAATACTTTCAGTGAGGTCTTCTGAAACACCTGACTCTACTTTGAGATAATGCTGATTCTTTTTTTTTTCTATTGTGAATAATATTTTATTTTTTTCCAATTACATGTAAACACAATTTTTTAACATTTCTTTCCAAATTCTTTCCCTCCCTCTCTACCCTTCCCCTCCCTGAGATAGCAAGCAATTTAATGTAGGTTATACATATGCAATCATTCAAAGCATCTTTCCATATTGGTCATGTTGTGAAAGAAAACTCAGACTAAAAAAACACACCAAAAATAAAAGAAGATGAAAAATTGTATGCTTCAATCTGTATGCAGACTCTATCAGTTCTTTTTCTGGAGGTGGATAGTATTTTTTAATCATAAATTCTTCAGAATTATATTGGATAATTGCATTGCTGAGAATAGCCAAGTCATTCACAGTTGATCATCATACAGTATTGCTATCACTGAGAATAATGTTTTCCTGGTTCTTCTCACTTCACTCTGCATCAGTTCCTTTAAGCCTTTCCAGGTTTTTTTCCAAAAATATTCTTTTCATCATTTCTTATGGCACAATAATATTCCATTACATTCATATATGACAGCTTGTTCAGGCATTCCCCAATTGATGGGTTTCCCCTCAGTTTCCAGTTTGGTTTTTTTTTGCCACCATGAAAAGAGCTCCTATAAATGTTTTTGTATATATAGGCCCTTTTCTTTTTTCTCTAATGTCTTTGGGATACAGACCTAGTACTGGTATTCCTGGATCAAAGGACATGCACAGATCAAAGCGTATGCCCTTTGGGCATAGTTCCAAATTGCTCTCCAGAATGGTTGGGTCAGTTCACAATTCCACCAACAGTGCCTTAGTGTCCCAATTTTCCCATATTCCCTCCATATTTCTCCAACATTTACTATTTTTCAATAGTGCTGTTTCTTAAGAAATCTTTCTTTACATGGGAATTATTTTTTTTCCTCTTCAACTTTTATCCACTACTTCTAAATCTTTCAAAAATTCTGATCTCTTTTCTATATGACAAGCCTTTCCAGCACTTGAAGATACTTACCATTTCTCTCTCTCTCTCTCTCTCTCTCTCTCTAAGTTGCATAACAGATGCTTATATACATTGCTAGATGGAGTTTTCTTGTCAGGAATTCCCTCTACATCAGAGGTGTTGGCATTGTAGCTGGCAATACTCTGGGCCCAAACCAGATTAAAATGTAATCGGGAAATAGTTAATAAAAGAAATAAAAATAGAATAGAATAGAAATGATGTAAATATGTGCTTTTCTAAGTCAATATGTGGCCACTGGGATCCTTATGTATGGCTTAGTGGCCCTTGTTTCTATCTGAGTTTGACATCACTGCCCTACAGCAATGAAATATTACTACTACTACTACTACTACTACTAATATTACTACTACTGCTACTACTGCTACTCCTACTACTACTACTACTACTACTACTAGCTAATGTTTACATAGTTCTTACTATGCTCCAGATATTGTGTTAAGCACATGACAACTATTATCTCATTTGATGCTCACAACAACTTGGGGTTGCAAATGCTATCATTATCACCATTTTACATATGAGGAAACTGAGGCAAATTAAGTTTATGTGACTTGTCCAGGGTCACATAGTTAATATATGCCTGAAGCTGGATTTGAGCTCATGTCTTCCTGACTCCAGGCCCAGTATTCTAATCACTATGCCACTTAGCTTCAGACAAAACAAAACATTTATTCCTGTTGCCGGTTCCATCTTGTTTACTCCAGCATACTCTAAACTCATTGGAGGAATGGACAATGTTTTAAAAAGTTTGTTATAAATCATTATGATGGCAATGGTGGTCAGGATTTCCATTGGTAGTGTCTTTGATTCAACTCCTTAGAGTCATAAAAGATGAAGGTTCTAGATAATTTACAATTTATACAGTTTTGTATCTACTTTATGAAAGTCAAAGAATACACCAACTCCCTTGCTGAAGCCCAGATCCAAAGGACTTGACTTACTTTTGGGCAGAGATAGAAAAAAAAAACATTTTGGTAGATAAAAAGGATTCTTCACCTATGGAAGAGCTGTGGTGGGTGTAGGGAGGAGGAGATGATAGATTCCATTTTGGACATTTTGAGTTTGAGATGCTAAGGGTGTGTCCATTTGGAGATGTCCAACTGGCAGTTGATGATGTGGGAACTGGAACATAGGAGAGCGATTAAGGTTGGATACATAGGTTTGGAAGACATCTGCACAAAGGTAAAATCCATGGGACCTATTAAAATCACCAATATAAAAAAGATGAAAGGGTCCAGGACAGAGCTGTGGTACAGGTTAGTGCATGTCACATAGGTTTACAACAGAGGGGACAGAGAAGAAATATTCAGGTAGATAGGAGAACCAGGTGAAAGAAGTATTATGAAAAACTGAGGAAAAAAAGAATGCCCACCAGAAAGAATTATTTAATAGTAGAGAAGTTATTCATTGTTGAGTTAAGTCTGTTCAGTGCTGGACCTGGAATATTTTTTAAATGCTTTTTTTCTATTTCTATGACTCTTAGGAAGCCATATGCAAGTAGTTACTTAGTCTTTCTTTTGCATTGTTCTAAAAATATAAGTGAAAGTTACATACAGTAGTATAAATTTATTTATGTTTACTATTGACTGATTAATGCAAATGTGCATTATTCAATATTTATTTGTATACTTACTCTTGGCTTTCATCATAGTTAAATATCAGTTAACTTGGCAGGTTTAGTGGACTAAAAACTCAATGTAAGTGAATAAATAGTGTGATAGATCATCTAAGAAGGTTGATGTGACCTGAGGCTGTCATTTAGGGAATCACAATGTCTGGGACCAGAGAAATGTAGTTCTGAGGCACACTGCCTTGATCAGACCCTAGTTAGAGTACTGGGTTTCATTCTGGGTGTCATATTTTAGGAACAATATTGATGTGTTGGAAGTCATTCAGAGGAGAGAAATCAATATGACAGAGGGCCTTGCAATTATGTCTCGTGGTGATTGGTTGAAGAACATAAACATGTTTTACCTTGAGGAAAAAAAATGTGGTGAACGATGTAATAGATATCTTCAATTATTTTAAATAGAAATGAAATGACATGTTCTCTCTGGGCTCAGAGAGCAGGATGAGGAGCAAAGGGTTTAAGGAGGTAGATCAACTCTGTTTAAGGAATGGAATGAGATACTTTAGGACCTAGAAATTTTCAAAAAGAAAATGAATGATCAATTGTTTACTGGGTAGTAGAAAGGATTCTAGTTCAAGTAGGGATTGGATTAACTGGCTTCTGAGTCCTCTTCCAACTTTGAAGCTATGTGAGTCTGTCTCAGCCTAGTTACATAGAGTTTAGAGTTTAAAAGCAGCTTAGAGATCACCTACTCCAACCCCTTCAATTTATAGATGGGAAAACTGAGGGTCAGAGAAGAAAATGCATTATTGGTGGTGACAGCGATGGTAGAGCCTGGATTCAAAACTAGGTTCTCTGGCTCTAAATCCAATGCCTTTTTTAAAAAATATAGCATGTTGTCTCTCAAAGAGGTCTGAAGTGCAGATGAGAATTGGACCCATCATGATGCATTGGGTAGCGCATTGGAGCAGAAGTCAGAAGACCCTGAACCTGAATCCTGATTCAGACATTTACTAGTTGTGTGATCCTGAGCAAGTCATCTAAGCTCCATCTGCCTCAGTTTCCTTATATGTAGAATGGGGACATGTAAAATAGTATCTATCTCCAGAGTCATGGTGAGGATCAAATAAGATAATATTTGTAAAGTGCTTTGCCAATTTTAAAGTGACGTACATAGTCTGACTATTGCTATTGTTGTTATTATTGTGACAGTGATCCCAGGGTCAGGTGATTAAGAAGCAGCATAAAGAAATGTCACACACTTTCTGGTGAGAGGATCAGGAAAGGGAAAGCAAACAGTCAAGATGAGAAAACAATTGATAAAATATTCCTTTCACTTATATCCGAAAGATGAGGTGAATGGAGGATGAGGACAGCAATGTTTCCTGCTGCTTAAAAAAGTAGAGTTCTCAATTTAAAAAAAAATTGCTTTTATACATCAGTTATCCGTAATCATACAACTAGAGAGTGTAATGTATTTGATGGGACAGGAGAAAATTAAATGGAGGTTGGGAAGGGCACACTTGAAGCCTGGTTAATAAAAAGGGGATATGGGCTAGTCAGAAGACCTGACAACATATTTCACACACCACTTTACCAATTGTCAGAGGTTTTTGAGGAACCATTAGAAATCCTCTAAGACATCATAAACATTCTTTTAAAAGGTCAAAAATCAATAAGGCAAAATAAGGGCCTTACTGCCAAAATCAATAAGGCAAAAATCAAAGCTTTGAATTGAGAACTGGATGAAACTGTGCTTGCACTCCGACCTTTTTTTGTCTTTTTTTTTTAAGGAAAAAGATTACAAAGACACTTTCTAATTACTACTCTATGGTGCTGTGCAGAGATCTGGATGGCATATCATTTTAAGTCTTCTTGGCGGTTTGATTGGGAAGACTATACCCATTTCTATGCTTGTACACTGAGCCCTCTCTACTTCTAAGTCTTATATAATTTCTTTCATTATTATTAACCCAGGTCAAGACTAAAGAGACCAGGTGGAACTACTCCTTTTTCTTCCACCTCATAGCCTGACTCCAAATTCTGCACTCTGTCCACTGAACCACCTAGCTACCTCAAGTATATGTAAACAGGAGATACAAAATAAGACAGGGGACATTAGTTATTCAAATCTCTCTAAACAATGCCAGCCTTTTGATAACAAATCAAGGTTGATGTTGAGACTTCTAGCAGCACAATGCCAAATTTATCAAAGTGGAGAAATACCTAGAGAGAACGGGATCTAAAAAGAAGATATAGCAAGAATCCAAGTATAATCATGAGTTGGATGAAATTAGTCACCTGACTGATTGGCCCTACAGTAAGTTCATGGTATTTAACTTAGACCAGGCTTCACTACTACATGAAAATCCTTTCATTTATTTCTGATTATCTTTCTATTACAGGCCTTAGAGGCCACTAAGTCTGACTCAATCATTTTATGGAGGAGGAAACCAAGGCTCAGAGAGATTAAATGACTTGCTTAGGATCACAAACCTACTGTCTGAGGCAAGATTTGGATTCAGGTTCTTCTTATCCCAAGCACAGAACTGTGTGCAAAATAGCTGACACATTCCCCACCTCAGTTCCAAACTTCTGAAGCTCTCAGCAAGCTTTGGGTGATGCCTCCAGCCCACTATAGCTCAGCAGATGACATTGACTTCTATTTTGCTGAGAAAATTGAAGGCATCTATCTCGGGGTTGCTTATTTTTACTACCCTATACTACATATGGTATTCTCCTTTACTCTAGTGTTAGAGAATAAGGTAACCTTTCTTACCAAGGTTAATCTCTCTTATACATTTGATGCTATCCCCTACTGCCTTATGCCCTCTCTCATCTTTATTTTTTTCCATATTTATTAGTAAAAGGGTGAGGTTTCTTATTTCACCCCAATTAATATAGTCACAGAAAGACCGGACAGCTCAACTGAATCAATCAATTGGTGAAGGGTCAACTAAGTATGAACAAGTCCTTAATCAATTGAAGAATATTAAAGTGCTTTGATTTTTGGATAAAAAGCAGATGAGGCTCCACAGGAATCATCCTGTTATTGGCTGAAAAGGATTAAGTCATACTTCTTTGGCTATTTATAACAAAAAAAAAAGTTCCAATAGTCCAATGGTGAGCTTAGTTCAGCAATGGGCCAGTTGAGTGGTGGAGGGTGCCAGTACCTGGGAATTAGGAGTTAGATCTTTGCCTCTCTTTCAGAAGGTTAAAAAAAAAAAAAGCAGGGGTGAGTGAGTCCAGAAGGAGTTCTCTACTACTATCCTTCTCTTCAACCTTCCTTTCTCTCATTGACCATGTTATAGGAGAGACTAGATTAGTAGAAAACAATACATGGAACCAAAATCACAGAGATACAGACAAACAGACATAGACAGACATAGAAGGATAACCACTAGAAGGGAAAAGCAGTGTTAAGGTACACGACCCTTGTGACAGAGAAAATATAGGCCATGGGTTCTAGAAAGGTATTGATCCCCAGAGTCTAGAAGAGAGTAACACTTGAGGAGAACTTAAGGAGGACTTCACAAACAGAAAAAAGAAAAAGTCTGAGGACACTTTGCCCAATGACCTTTTGTATGGAGGTGTAGATTGTTGCATTTCAACTTGATACAATGGGATTGTCGGACCATAGAGATAGAAGGGATCTTTAAGGTCATCTGGTCCAGCCCCGTCATTCTTTAGATGAGGGAACAGAAGCTCAGAGAGGCTAAATGCCTTGCACAGGTTCCACAGATGGTATGGGGAAGGCCCTGGATTTGAACCCAGATCTTTAAATTCAAATTCACCATTTTCTCCACAGAAGTATTACCTTTATTGTCATAGAAATCTCTCTCCAACTTTTCTTTTTTTTTAGGCAGCACATATTCTTTCTGCAGGCTGATCAATTCATTTAACATGTAGTAAAAGCCATTACCAATCCAAATCACTCACAGACAGGTACTGAGTGTGCCATTCCCACAAAATGCTGTTGACAAGCCAGTCCTAATAACAATAATGGGTTTTGTAGCCACTATTTTCAAAGGCAAATAGAACTTTTAGGTTCTTTGTATATCGCATCTTAATAACAGATGATTAACATTTTCAAGACTGAAAGGAGTGGAATAGCCACTTTATCATGCCTTAGTTGTTTGGTATTTTTATCTTGGTTTGGAGAAGTTGGTTGGTATATTTTGACACCCATGTTGCTAAATGGTTAAAAAAAAAGCCCCCTTTGGAATCATGCACAGTCAAACTTTTAGTTGCACTGGGCAAGTTTCCTTTTCTACTGATATGTAGATTTTTTATGAATTCACATTTTCCTTTGATGTGTGATATTAGTATGAATTGAATTTACTTAAGTAAATCTTTTGAGCAGGACACTCAGACACTTCTATAGGGGTCGAGTCTCATTTTAGAGGGCCTGTGGAAACATTAAGCAGTTACATTGACTGATTACACAAGAAAATAGGCATACAGGAGAGGTGGAGACATAACTAGGGTAGGGTGATTGGGGCTTTTTCTCAGGGTGCTGAAACTTAGGGAATGAAATGAAAGCTGTCAGGGCCTTCTGCAGGGCAGAAACATTTGAGCTTAGCACTTAGTTAGTAGGAATAATTGGGTGAAATCAGAACCTAACAGATGGTAGTATTTTGTACCCCACTGTGCCCATAACCCAGGTGAACTCTTGTGTAACCACCCCTAGAAGTAGCTTCCACAACAGTAGAAAATGTAGAAAAACAGACATGAAAATGTCCCAGCATCTTTCCCTTTCTATACTCCATTGAAATGGCATGTGAGGCAAAATTTCTTATAACAGTTCACCCATGGGGAGTAGAGAAAAGGGGGTAGGTACAATCAAAGGGCAGCATTGTTGTATTCAGACTTGATGATGAGTGCATAGTTTATATCTGATCTGATTTAATCCAACTTCTTACTCTTGAAAAAACAAACAAACAAACATGGTTCTGCCAGACATTTTCCCTGGCCTTTTTCTCACTTGGAAGTCAGCATCTTGTAAGCTATTCCCACCTTCTCTGCTCCATTATTACTTTGATAAGAATATATAGGTGAATAAAGTAGTAAAAAAAAAACCCTGAGATTTATTATTACATAGAATATTCTCATGAAAATTACAGAAGTAGAAAGCAGTTATGGAAAAATTAAAAGATAAGGTAATTAGAACAGAATATTTCCAAGGAAAATGCCAGGGTCATGGCATTATAAGGCATGTATGTAGGCATAAGAGGAAGAGATTTGGATTTAGGTGGTGGTCTGTTAGAAATGCTGCCATAACCCTGGTATCATGTCTCATGCTGCTTCCAAATCTATATCCAGCAGGCACCAGAAATGGAGACGTAAGCAGTGACTGATGCAGGCTATGAACAGGTTTAGCTGAGAGTCACCTCTTAGAATTTTATCTGCTGAACTTACTCCTAATTTCCTTCTTTAGAGAAGAGCAGGCCAGCAGTGGGTGCTAGATACATGTAAGAGATTTCAGAAGCTAGTGCGTCAATAGCTATCAAACATTTATTAATCAAGAGTGGCCCTGGGCTATGTTGGGGATACAAAGAAAGGCAAACACAGCTTTCAAGCAGCTCACAGTATAATGGAGAGAGACAATATGTCAGTCATTAGGTATATACAAGATATATGAAGAAAAAATGGAACATGATCTCAGAGAGAAAAGACCTAGTAGCAAGAAGGACCAGGAAAGGCCTCCTGCAGAAGGTGAGATTTGAGCTAAGTGTTGAAGGAAGGCAGGAAATCTAGCACATGGAAGTGAGAAGGGAGAACATTCCAGGCATATAGGAGAGAAAATACGAAGGTGAGACATGTCAATGAACATTTGCCAAGCACCTACTAAGTGCTGAGAATGAAAATAAGGTAAAAAATAGCTCCTACCTTCAAGGAACTCATATACATGTGGGTAAGACAATATGCAAAAAATTATACACAAAAATGATAAATTACAGGTTATTTCAGAAGGAAAGCACTAACATTAGTACTGCAAGGCTTCTTGCAGGTGAGATTTTAGCTTGGAATTGAAGGCAGCCCGGAAATCAGGAGGAAGAGATGAAGAGAGACAGAGAGCATTCCAGGCATGGGGGACAGCCAGTAAAAGTACCCACAGTCAAAAGATGGCGTGCTCACTGCTCACTTCACTTTGCATCAGTTCATGTTAGTATAAGAGAGAGTTTTTTTGGGGGGGGGGAAATGAATTCATTTTAGGAAGTGTTGAGTTTAAGATGTCTATGGGGCATAAAATTCAAGATACCTAATAGGCAGTTGGAGATTCCAGTCTGAAGGTCAGGAAAGAGGTTAGGGCTGGTAAAATCTGAGACTCATCTATAGAGAGATGATAATAGAGTCCACGAGACTGATGAGATCACCAAATGACATAGTACAGAGGGAGAAGAAAAGAAGGCCCAGATAGAGCTTTGGGAGATGCCAAAGGAGCTAGAATTTTGCTTGGGAGGAACTAGAAGTAACCAGTCTGGATAGATCCTAGAGTGTATAAAGGGGTGAAATGTGTAAGAAGACTAGAAAGTTAACAAGGGAACAGTTTGCGAAGGATTTTAAAAGTCAAACAGGTGACACTAGAGTTGATTGTGAAGGGATTGGCAGAATAGAAAAATTTCTAATATGAAATCCACTGCAAAATTGCTTCTTAACTTCGTCTATTTGGAACCAGCCCAGCCAGGAGAAAAAGCATATGCCAACACATGTGACGATTCCAGTCCTTTGATAGAAGAGATTTTTAAAGGGCTCATCTTGTAGATTTGTCATAATCTATCTCTTCTACAAGAAAGAACTGTATTACACCATCCTGACGTGATTATGATATTTCACAGCCATTTTTATTCTTCACCATGTTTTTAATATCCTGGCTTCTCAACTCAAGGAAGTTTTATCTGCACCCAGCACATCACATGGTTCCCTGGCCTCTTGGCACTTCTCTGTGCATCTGCAATTCCACTTGAAGAAGTTCCTCCAAAATCCTGAAATAAGCGTCGTTCCTTCTGTAAACTCCTCATTTTATTTCCTTCCTTTCTGAGGAATAGTATTTGGGAATATTCCCATCTGCTGGTTGCTTTGCTGTGTATGGAGCCTCCAAATCTTTATGAGTGAAAGCTTTTGTGACTTTTTACCAGAAAATCCTAGTGTGCTAGGACTGGAAAGGATCTTACACCATTTTCTAAGCACCCTATCTTTCTAATGAAGAAACCGAGGGTCAGAGAGGTAACTTTTCCAAGGTCACAAAGTCAGCATCAGATTCTAAGCACATATGCAAGTGTTCCAACGTATGTTATCATAAAAAAAAATTAAAAAAACATGTAGGATTGTAAGATGTTTTTGTTTGATGAAGAGAAAAAAAGCTCCTTATTCTTTGGTAATAGTATAATAGCTACAATTTAAATAATGCTTTAAGTTTTGCAAAGTACTTTATACACATTATCTCATTTGAGCCTGAGTAATAGTATATATTACAAAGATTGTCTAAAGTTATCTGTTTCTAGTATGTATACCCACCCACCCCCACACTCAGACCCACCCACAACCACTCACATCCACATACTCCCCATCCCTCCCTCTCTTTCTGTCTCTTTCTCTCTCTCTTTATCTTTCTCTGTCTCTCAATCTGTTTCTCTTTCTCTCTCTCTCTCTCTGTATCTCTCTCCATCTCTGTCTCTCTCTTTCTTTGTCTGTCTGTCTGTCTCTCTTTCTCTCTCTCCCTATTTATCTACCTATCTATGGCTTCTCCAACCCCTACAAGTTTGTGAATATGTTATTTGACTTCAATTGTTCACAAACCTTGGTTTTATGTAGGGTTGTCATTCTTGAAAGGAAATTAAAAGTTTAGGTGAGAAAGAACAGACAAGGAGAGTTTTCTATTTATTACCCAACTTTGCTGAATTTTTTTCCAGGTCCATCATAATGTTCCCACAACCCAGTGGTAAGAAACTCTCTTCTGTTGGCTTTTAAAGGTTGTTTCCTACCCTTCAATTAAGGGTTGTTTCTTCATTCTTCGATGTGATTGGTGTCACTGTGAATGTTAGCTCGGTTGTTACCAATTTTGATTTAGATAGAAAAGGAACAAAGAATTCTAAAAACTTAACAGCTTTGTTGATTGAACCTATATATTCTCAGCTTAAAATTGAAATTGCCTTTGGGACTAATAAAATGTGGTGGGTATAAAAAGAGGGGCATTTTTAGAGATTCATCGAGACCCTTAAATAGTTCTTTAAGGTAGATCATGAGGATTGTTTCTCTCCTTCTGTCTCTCCCTTACTTCCCCACCCCAGGGACTACTGGAGAGGGAGAGAAAATGCTAAAGTTTTTGGTGCATCAATCTATTGAAAAGAAAAGAAAGGATCGCAGGAGTTTCAGGGCCATTGAAATGAGTTCAAATTTGCTGAGACGAAACAAAACGAGGAGAAAGTGCCTATAGAGACACATCGTGGGGTTTGTTGAATACAAGGCCTTAGAGAAATATGGAAAGCCTTTCTTGAACTCGTCTCTCCCCATGATGACTGGGAAGTCTCATTTGCTTCTATCCAACAATGAGCTTCACGATTATTATTCAACATTCATTGAGCGCCAACAGTGCAGTCACCACTGTACCAACTGAGTCCTGAGGATACTGCCAGCACTCAGTACGAAGCTCTTTGAAATCCTGCTGGAAGTTTAAAACTACTTGAAAATATTTCTTCTCATTTTGAACATTTCTATAATGAAAAAATCATTCCATAAAAATAAACCTGCAGGAGGGGAGGACACTGAGACATTTTCTATATGGTTTCAATAATAAAAAAACCGAGCAAAAATATTTTGCATTATTTACTTGCTACTAGTAGCTTTTAAAAAGAAGAAGACTAATCAAGTCATTATATTATAAAAGAACATAGGGATTTTTAAGAGAACCTTGTCAATATTTCTTACTTTCTAAAAAGTCCTTCTGATAGATTCCAGCAGTATACAATAGAACCCACACGCCAAGTGTCAATGCTGAATGTGTATGTAAATTATGTTGGAAGTGAAGATTAATCAGCTCAAGTAAGACTAAATACTTGGGTCTATCTTTGTATATATACAGAAATATTCTGAGTATCACATTCACGGTATTATTTCAGATATAATATTCTACTTGATTAATGATGAACCATCAAACATCTTATAATATGCTTTTCATATTTTCTGTGATGTGAATAACTGAGCATGTGCATTTAGAAATACAAATAAAAGATGACCTAGAGACATAAACTTTTTTTTTTCTACTCTGAAATATGCAGTAAGGACAAAGTAATAATGCTAAAAAAAAGAAAGAAAGAAAAAAACGAACCCAGAGCTAAAGGTTTGGAAGCATGCTTATCATTTCTAGGATTTACAGTTTGTTTTCTTGATAGCTTTGGAGGCATTTTAAAAAGTCTGTTTAATCCACCCAGTCAATCAGCAGTCTCAAGAGTAGAGGTCTTTGCTTTAGGGCTAGGTTGATGCTTGGCAAAGTCTTAAAGCTTCATGGTTTTGATGCTTCTCAGACACCAAAGCTTTGATGCCTAAGAATGCTGACTATATAAAGCAATTAATGTCTTTGAATGGTTTTGTTCCTATTTTTAATCAAATTTCCCATTCAAATAAAAATGCCATAAAAAGACTTTAGTTCTGTAATCAGAAATTACCCTTAATACAGTTGTCTTACATCAAATGCTCTCAGATTGTTCCCACTGAACAGTTACCCCTTTATTATAACAGTTAGCCTTTATGTTCATGCAAAATCAAAATTGTGGCTTGGCATCGGGGATTTATCTTTTCAAATCTTTGAATGAGAGACAGAATGACATAGAAGCTAGAGACCTGGCCTTAGAGTCATGGAAACTGCATTAAATTCTTGCCTCTGACCCACATTGGCTGTGTGATTCTGGGTAAGTCAGTTAACTTTTGTCTGCCTCAGTTTCCTCAACCTTTCAGTACTCACAAGTAACTTCTACAAGTCGGTAAATTGTAGAGATGGTATTGATCTGCATTTCTGAGGAACTCCCTACATCGATGAAATTATAAACCTGTTTTTTTTTTTTAAATCTCAATAATCAAGAATGGAGAAGGAGAGACAGGAGAAATACCGAGTGGTATATCAGTTGTGTATTTACTTCACATATGCTATGTGCAAGAGTCACTTTTAGTTACTGAGAGGATATTTAAAGGATTATAAGACACAGTCCCTGCCCCTAGGGACTTCCACTATAGTTGGAGATGTAAAATATGAACATAGAAAAAAATACAACATAAGTTAGTGAAGAGAGAAGTTGAGTACTTGTTGAGACAGTGCTAGAAAGTTAGTAGGAGGGAGAAATCATACCCAAAATCAGAGGAAATAATCAGGATTCAATGGAATTTTAAAGACAACATGGTACAGTGGAAAGAGGGCTGGCTCCATAGTCAGAGGATCTGGGTTCAGATCCTACCACAGATGAGGTGAATATGGGCAATTACAACCTCCTTGTACCTCAGTTTCCTCATCTATAAAATGAGGCTATTGGATTAGATCACCTTGGAGATTCCTCTCAGTTTTAGATCTATGATGTTATAATCAGCATAAATTCCAGCAGGGAAGGGAATATCAAGAATGCTAGAAAGGGGGAAACAGGTGTAAAGTCTTATGTAAAGTAAACAGTGTTTCTTAGAGACAGTGAAAAGCCAGTTTGTCTAGAGTTGAGAGTTTTATGTAAGACAGGTCTGGAAAGGTCTTGGAAAGAACTATTAATATTTCTAGCTTCCTCTATTCAATCCAATATCTATTGATTAAGTTCTAGCAGTTTGCTGGGTACTACCCACTGTGAATATAGACGTATATATATGTGTGTGTGTGTGTGTGTATGTGTGTATATGTATTTGTATATAATTATATATACAAAATATACACACATATATACACACATACACACATATATATGTGTGTGTATATTTTATATATATATTATACACACACATCCATATGTGTATGTGTGTGTATATTATATATATATATATATATATATATATATATCTATCTGCCCTCTAAGAACTTACATTCTACTGGGAGAAAGCAACATGTACAGAGATAAGTAAGTAGGCAACATGTAAAATAAACATAATTTGGTGGTGGTGGTGGTGTTAGGGTGGAGTGAGTTTAACAACTGGGAATGGAGAAAGGCCTCTTTGTAGGAGGAGCCTTGAAGGAATCTCAGATTTTCAGAAGGTAGAGAGGAAGAAGTAGAACATTCCAGGCACAGGGGACAATCTGTGCCTAAAGACAGTGACAGGAGATGGACTGTCATATCCTCAGAGCAAACAGCATGGGAACCAGTCTGGGTGGAGTGTAGAGTGGGTGAGTAGGAGTAATGTGTAATCAGCCCCAAAAGATGGGTTGGAGCCAGTCGTGTTAAAGAGTCATGTTTGTGTAAGCTTGTGAAGATGTTCTCAATTAATTATAATGAGAAGGGAATGCTAACCTAATTGTATCTCTGAAAGAGGACTTTCCACAGTCATTTAGTCCTTGCCTCAATTTCTAAGCCGCACGGAACTCAGAATGTTAGCTGGTGATTTACTCACTAAAATCCACAGTTAAGACTCCTCAACCTTCCCTGTTAATGTATTCCAGCGTGTCACTGTTCTGATAGTTATTAAGTTCTAGTCATTATCCAGGAATATAACTAGCATGGGGCAAATGGAGCTTCTCTTCAGGGCACTGACAACTGGTGGGGCGTGCTTCTTCCCTGGGGGCCAAACGTCTTCCCTGAGATCGCATGCTTACAAACTCCCTCCCAAACAACACACATATAGACATACTTCAGACCACCCCTAGCCCCCAACCTTCACCTGATATTGCTCTAGGTACAGTTCCAGCTACTTAGGTCTCTGCCAATATCTAACTTACATGTCTCATGATGAAATTTAAGGCAGAGACACAAAGCATGGCATTAAATTTCTCAGCTTTTTACATTTAAAAAATCATAACAAAAATAAATGCAAAAGAAGACAGTAGCACCATGTTATAATTCTTTAAGTTGCATTTAGTACATGACAATACCATTTACTATTGGTTATAGGTATTATTCTATACATACAGAGGCACATAGCTGGTCAGCTTGAGCCACTTTTAGGGGGTAACATGAGTTGGTGTGGCAATTAAAAAGGCTCGAGAGACATAGTTTCTGGGTAATTTAATCGTTTTTTTTTTTAATAAAACAAGCATGTTGTTAATAAAAGGATGATCATTTGGCTGTATCTCTTAGACCAAAGACAATTATGGTGGCAGACTTAGAGCACATATACATATATGAGTAATGGGGATCAACTCTGATCAGTTAACACAGTGGGAGATGGGCGATATTAAAATGAGGGGCTGAGAGTGACATCATGTCACCATCAGACAGAGAAACTATATACTCAGACCATTCCCAGGCTCGGGCTATCTGGACAAAAGACAATCTGTCTCAACCCAAGCTTGATTAAATAGAATTCACCTGAGACTAGAGGTTCCTTGTAGGGTTGGATTGGGTCAGATAGAGGAGAAATTTGGTCTTTAAAAAAAGAGAAAAAAAGGAACTCTGAATCTCCCTGAATCATTAGTTGTTAATAATCATTTCCCTCATTGGTGAGTGATTCCATTCTAGGAAGCTGAGTTTTTTTTCATTAGCTCATGTGCACTCATTATAAGACTACATCCATAAAAGTGATTCTGAAGCTAAGAGGTTGCTTAATTTGGCCCTATTTTCTCCATGGCTTTTCCCCATCACTTAGTAATACTGACAAGTACTACTATAAGGAGTGTTTACATCCTCATATGTATCCCTGGTTTCTCCTGTTTGAAAATTTAAGCAGAAAATTTATAGGAATTAAGGCAAAGTACCCTGTAGGGAGTCCTAACAATCTTCATAGTGTGATAGGAACATATTGAGACTGTATTCTGCCTGTTTGAAGGTGATCTTGGGATTCTACTGTTTTGTAAATTATAGAAGGGGAGGGATATAAATTTCTCTTCAAATTCTATAACAGTAATAGTGGTTGCTAGATTAAAACAACTTTATAAAAAAGGGTGCAGTTTTTTGTCTTTATATTTGAGTTTGAAAGTATACATATTTTGCCATGATCAAAGAGCATGGGTTATATTGTCGAGTGTCATTTATCTTTTTAACAGTCAAAATTTCATGAAAATCAGACTTCATCTTTTACTTGAAAGACTGGAATGTTCCTATTTAAGACACAACTCTTTTGCATGTTATTGGTGTGGTGGGGGACTGAGACTGACCAGTGAGAACCCAGTCACCATGAGCATCTGCAGTTGCTCTTTTCCTGATGTAATCCCCATGCGGGCTTTGGAGAATGTGTAGGTATTGTTTCAGGTCTGCTTACCACATGAAGAGGAACATTTCAATTGACTTCCAAGCCAGACCTGAGTATGCACCCCAAAGGTACTAACCAGATGATTCAAACTCTCTTTCCTGCTTGCCTGGTTCCAAAGAGGAAGATAAGCTGTAAGTCTGGGTAGGAAGTGATGCCTCTGACCTTAATCTCCCCATGTGGAATGACATATGGCTGATAAATAAGGACCTCTGTTATTTGTCTCTTTTTATTTGTTCTTTCCTGCACTTAAGTGAAGGAGTTTCAGGCTCAGCTATGATCATGAGAATTTTGAATGATCAGGAAAGCTACCAGAAGTCTGGAAGCTGGTGTACATGTCTATTTTGCAGACAACTGAGCTTGGTGAAGAGTGAAATATTCATCTGGACCTATCATAGCAGGGGATCAAAGTCAATCATTTATCCATTGATTACATCACATTCAGAAATGTCTTGGTGGGGCGAATGTTCACAGAAAGTACTTTAAGAATGATCCCACTATCCCCTTCTCAGAGGGTTGTTTTGAGGATAAAATGACATAATATTTGGAAAGAACTTGGCGCAATGTCTGGTATATAGAAGGCACTTGATAAATGCTCATTTCCCTCCCTTCCCCCTACTTAGTGTATAAGGAAATATATATCCCAGGAATGGGAGAATGGGTGAACGGTTTATACTTATGTTCTTGCCATATTTTTTATTAGTAAATATCCTTTTGTCCAAGCTAATTGATGACAATTAGTTAAATTATATTGGAGTGCTAACCACTGAAAGGTATAGGGAGAAATTAATTGTAACTGATGATTGGTACTGGGGAGAACAAAGCAATGGAAGCTCAAGGCAATAACATTAGAAAAGAAGCACTCTGGTCTCTCTAGGCTATCCCTAGAACCTTGAAGAAGAAATGTAGCCATCTGTGAACCCTCTGGGACTCTGACTTATCAATGTGAATGGGAGTTGGGACAAAGATACTGAGAATTTATGCATTATATGACTATATCTGTAATGCACATATTACATGGAGAAAAAATCCCGTATAGTCTCATGCGGTTTGAGGGATGGCTGTTGATGGCATTTCACATATTGGAATACATTTTGTTTTGACTGAGCTTATATTGTGAGGGCCTTAAGACAAGAAGAATTGTAAGAACATAAATTTAGCACTAGAAAGAACCCAAAGTGTTTGGCCAGCCCAACTCCTTCATTTCAAAGCTAAGGGGCTGGAATTCAGGGAGGGTAAGTAACTTGACTGAACTCTCATAGATAGCAGAGCTGGGATTCAAACCCTGGAACTCTAACACTGAATCCAACACACTTTCCACGGTATCATTTCCATTGCTATAATATAATTAATGTCAAAGACAAGGGACAATAGATTTTTGGGGCCACTGTAAGAACTGTAAGATTTCCAAGGAATCTCTTCCTTGGAAATAATTTTTAAAAATGTCATGAGGAATCATAATTTGATTTGTCATTTCTGAGTACTTGACCTTGTCTTATTCTACGTTCTGATGTGTGGCCTTATGACAAATATGTCCGCTACTAACTAATGGCAATGAAACCAATTTCAGATTATCCAACTTTATCGAAGGTATGCCAAATGTTTTCAAGAACAGTTGAAGGGATCATTGATTTGCCATTAAGTTATTTCTTTTTTTTTCAGTTTTGATAGTTCTCTAGAAATGAAAATTTAATTTTAGTTCTTTCCTTCAGGGTTAACTTTTGGTGAGTGTTAATTTCCCTCTGCACAATTACTCTTTCATGCCCTCTAATGGTAGCATGAGGGAATGCATTCCAGACACAGGAAAACCAAATTACAAGGATAGACAAAATGACCTCTATGAAGAATTGTAACAGAAACAACTTTTATATATTGTGAAATTTTGCAACAATAATCATTCCACACTTTTTCCTAACAAAATTTTGTCAAGTTTCTAGCTTTTGGTTGATTTTTAAAAAAATCTACCTCCAAATTTTATGGTATCTTATCAGTTGTGTAAATCTCAGGCAGTCTTTTTTTTTAGCTTTTTTTCTTATCCCTTCTTTTGCATGTATTGTCATAAAAAAATGAATATTTTCAAAACACCCACAGGAACCCAAATACATTGTAAAACCATGGGATAAACCTTAAGGTTTATATCATAGTTTTACTTTTTGTTAGGCAAGCTATGGGAAATGGAAAGGAGGAAATTAAACATGCTGCCTTTGAACCTCTCTCGTTCTTGTATAAACACTGCAGAATGAATGTGTGGTAAAGAGATGAAAGGAGAAAACCACTGCTCACTGCTAAGTTTCTGAGGTTGCTAGTGAAGGAGACAGTACCTCAAACACCACGGTGCCTTCCCTCCGCTTCCCTCTTCCCGCCCCCATCCCTTACCTAAGATGCATTGGCAACCATCCAAAAAATTAAACTTGGTTAAATTCCAAAGGAGAAATGTCACCTCATCCTAAAAATGAGTATGCATCAGTTCCCTCTGCTTATGGATAATGAACAGGTAGGTGCTATTTATTTCCCGTTTTGCCCTTCACTCCTCTCGTTTGCTTCATTTGGCACACTTCCCTCTGCTCCAGACTCCTGACTTGGAGCCAGTTGTAGTTGATTTGCTTCAGTTGCCATCTCAGAAAATGTGGCTTTTGTTCTTGATGATGGCAGGAAACAGAATGAAGGCATCTGCCTGCTCATTGGAAAAGAACATTTTTTTTTCCTTTTAAAAATATGTCTTGGGCTAGAGACCTAGTGTTGTTTGCCCTGAAAGAGTCAAATTGCCTTGTCAGTATGCAGTCTGAATTTTCTCTTGCTTATTTGGTATTGGCCTGCAAAGAAAGAAAGAGAAAAGCACAAATAGTGATATAACTAGGCATAATTGCTTATGGTATCATTAAATACATTTGCTCCTACAAACTATATTCATTAAGTTATTACCATCTAAACGTCCTCAAGAATTTTAGAGGCAATGAATGGGAAAGAATCATGGGGAGCATTGGATATTTCCACAGTGCTCTTTTTTATACAGACAAGAGTTTGAATAGTTGGGAGGATCAGAAGGGACTGAAAAGACCTGAGTTCAAATGTTGACTCTATCCCTAATGTGTCTTATGACCTTTTTCAATGCCTTTGTCATTCATCCAAAAACATTTATTAAGCACCTACTATGTGCCAAGTGTTATGCTAAATGTTGAGGATATAAAGAAAAGCAAAAGATTGCTCTTGCTTCCATAACCTAATGGAGAAGACACCATGCAAAAACATATTAACAACATACATACACATTATAAATGGTAGTCAATCAGCAGAAGGCCCTAGCATTAAGGGGGATTGGGAAAGGCTTCTTGAAGGATGTTGGCCTTTAGGTAAAACTTGAAGGAAGCCAGGGAAGCCAGAAGGTGGAGACGAGGAAGGAGAATTTCAGGCATGGGGTAGAGCAAATGAAGATGCTCAGAATTGGGAGATGGAGTGTTTGGAGGGAGGAACTGCAAGTATGCCAATGCTACTGGATCAAAGAGTATGTGGTGGTACGTGAGCTATAAGAAGACTGGCAAAGGGAGGAATGGAGGACTTTAAAAAGTCAAACAGAGGATGTCATATTATATCCTGGAAGCAAAAGGGAGACATTGGTGTTTATTGAATAGGGGGGTGACAAGGTGAGATTTGTGCTTTAGAAAGGTCAATTTGATAGTTGACTGGAGAGTAAACTGGAGTTGGGGAAGATCTGAGACGGGGAAACCAACAGCAGGCTATTCGCATAGTCTGGGAGTAAGGGGATAAGGACCTGCACCAAGCTGGCCTCAGTGTCAGAGCACTTACAGAAACCAGATGATGTAGAACCCTTTATCATTTAAACATCATGTAGCTAGATTATTAGGTTTAATGAGTAAGTTTTGTAACAACATATAAAAAATGAATTGTAAGATAGAGATTTTTACAGTAATGTAAACATATTTAAATGTCTTATAGCAATGATATATAACTTATTTTGTCCGTCTGGTGAAACCGATGGACTCCTCAGAAAAATTTGTATAAATTCGTAAAATAAAGTACATGGGATTAGAAAAAGGAAACAATTACATTGAAATACAATTATGCTACTTTAAAAAGCCTATGAATCCCGAGTTAAGAACCTCTGAGGCTTATAGGACTAAGTGATGTATATTTTATACAGGCTATTGAGAGGTTTAGGTACAAGCATCAACAATGGCACGGGGAAAGATTTTCATTCCATTTTCCTTTTGGGGAACCCAAGGCACAAAGGAAAATGGATTGATTTCATCATCCAGCAGAATAGGCGTAAGTCTACGTGGGATTGAGAGTGCAAAGACGTAGAGTTAGATGAGATCTTAGGAGCCATCTGATCTGACTCCCTCATCACAGATACAAAAACCGAAGTGCAATGACTTGCCCAAATTCACATAATAAGGATCAAAATCCATTTCTCTGACTCACATCTTCATTTTTTTTCCTCGAACATGAGAGTAGGGACAGCTAGGTAGCACAGTGGATAGTGTACCCACCCTAGAGTCAGGAGGACCTGAGTTCAAATCTGGCCTCAGACACTTGACACTTTCTAGCTGTGTGACCTGGGCAAGTCATTTAACCTTGAGTGTCGCCGCCCCCCCCCAATACATACATAAGAGAGTAGTTACCATTCCTTAAAATGTTTGTATATGCATGTGTGTGTGTGTGTTGTTGTTGTTCAATTGTTTCAGTTGTGTCTGACTCTTTATGACCTGATGGATCTCTGTTCGTGGGTTTTTCTTAGCAAAGACACTGGAGTGGTTTGCCATTTTCTTCCCCAGTGGCAAACAGAGGTTAAGTGACTTGCCCAAGGTCACACAGCTAGGAAGTTTCTGGGGTTGCGTTTGAATATAAGTGTTCCTGACTCCAAGCCTAGTGCTTTATCCACTGTGCCACCTACCTGTGTGAACCTATCTCTCTCTCTCTGTGTCCCTCCCTCCCTCTCTCCTCCACTTCTCTTTCTGTTTCTAATCTGTTTCTCTTTATGTTTCTCTGTCTCTCTTTGTGTCTCTCTGTTTCTGTCTCTCTCAGTATCTGTCTCTGTCTGTCTCACTGTCTCTTGTCTGTCTGTCTCTCTCCATCTACACAATACTATTCCTTAAATAGCCTGTTTATATATTAACTTCAGGGGTTTGCTCTGGTCTGGAGAGATCTAAATGGGTCTTGTGACTTATTTAGGAGAGAAACTATAACTAGGAAGATCTGAGGGAGGAAGGTGGAAAGGCATTTTTATTCCCCATGTCCCTCTTACCTCACCAGGAAAGACTTGGTCTTCAGGAAGAGTAACCACCTTGAAATTGTATGATGTACCAGAGGAGATCAGAGTAATTGTCTCACCCTACTTAATCACTGGTGGCTAGGCCCATGCCACAGGGGGTATGCAAAAGAAAAAAAAATCAACTTGCTATCTAATATCTTTATCCTAGTTTTTTTTTTAAAGCTTCTCTGAGTCGTTCATCTGAAAGAATGATATTGTTAAATTAACAGCTATTAAAGGGATAGAAGATGGAAAAAAGTGAGTTATTTTCTTTCTTTTCATTTGAGAGGCTCCTAAGGGCCCCCAGAACAACATTGTTATAGTTTCAAGCGTGTGTGCATGTTGCTTGTGGAAGGTTTTCATATTATCATTCTCTAATTTGAATAAATTACTTTGTCTTTCAATTTGAATCTGAAAATAGGAGGAATAGATGGCTCGGTGTTTTCCATTCTGACTAAGTATGCATGTCTCACTGATTCCTCCTAAAGGAACTCACTGACTTCAATAGGTGGGAGAAACTGAATTTTGCTGTATATTTTCCTAGAGGGCAGAGAAATGTCTCCTTTGTCTCATTCCCCCACCCCCACTCCACACCCCTAGCCCCCAACCAAGGAGGGTTTTTATGATGCAGCTGCTTTTCTGTTCCACTCATTCTCTTTTCTTCTAGTACCTTCAAGCAATACTCCAGGATACAACTGCTCTTTATTGTGTAACCAAGTTAAGGAGAAGTTAATTTTTCCTTCATCTCATTTTGTGAGATGAGACCTGTGGGTTTGTTTTTTCTTTTTTTCCCCATGAGATGGAAGGAGGATGCCTGCTTGGCATATTGTCAATGTTTGATACCTCTTTAGAGCCGCAGATTCTATTTTAGAAGGGGCTATTGGGTCCAACCTTCTCCTTGTACCTCTGGGGGAACTGAGTTATTGACGGTTGCATAAAATAAAAGTTCCTTGAGGGCAGGCATTGTTTCATTTTTGGTTTTGTATCCCCAGGGCCTAGCCCAGTGCCTGGTGTAGAGAAGGCACTTATAATAATCAATTCTTATTGAATTGATTTGTTCAGTTTCTATATAGCAGTTGCCCAGCCAAATTCACTGCTAAATGTGTCATAGACACTGAAGAAGCCATCTTCTCAGTTGATTGATACAGGACTGGTTTGCCTCTGCTCCTGGACCTCAGGCATCTCATTCTCATGACCTTCCTGCATTAATGAAGTCATAGTCATCTTCCATCTTCTTCACCTGGAAGGAGGGAAGACTGGACACAACAAAGAATATAATAAATAACAGGGCCAAGCAATCTTAGCTTCCTGCTGGCCCTAGGGGAGAGCAGGCTGAGGACCTTTCTCCCACCAGGAACTCTTCAGCAGCTAATCCTGTAACTCCAAGGCCAGCAAGTTCAGAATGAGCCTATGCTAAGAGAACTTGCTCTGTCTTGCTATTACTTTTTGAATGGATCTCAGTTCTGACTTCATAGCCAATTAAAATACATCCTCTTAACTACGTGATTACTAACTAGAACCAGTTACAAAATGTCTGGAAAGGCACCAAATCTCTCCAAGGTACTTCTATTATATATTATCACACCCGGCTATATAACCCATCAAAGTCTAGCCACATCATGGCTTAGAGAGACTCCTAGGTCTTTTGGAAATACACGTCCTGGTCTGGTTCCCTTAAGACATCCAGGCTTAATGGTATACACTGGCAGATACTCAGAGGTACTTCCTCAGTGGTACCCATTTCCTTTGCAGGGCAATCAGTAGTTTTCAACTATCCAGTTCCCCTTGGTACCAACCTCAATGGCCAGATGCTAGTTCTGACCTTTCCCTTTAGTACAAAAGGTCCTTTTAGCATAGGGATTCAAGTTTTGTGATTGGTGCTGGGTACAAAGTACCCCTCATGGATTTGTAGTTTTTTTCCCCTTAATTCAAATTCATCTTGGTACTGGAAGGACAATTAACTCCTTCCTTGTGTTTGCTCCAAAGTTCTCTGAGTCTAAAGGTTACATAGGATCCTAGATGGTATGAAGGCCCCCAGATATCATTTAATTCAATAGTATTATTTTACAAATGAGGAATCCAAGGCATAGGGATTTTGTGCCTTGCCCAAGGACAAATTTGTAGTCAGTATCATAGGCAATGTTCAAACCTAGGACCACTGACTCTGGAGCTAGTGCCCTTTCTACAATTCAATAATAAAACTGAAATTAGTTTTTATTTATTTATTTTTTGTCATAACTTAATGGCCTCTCTGCTGGACAGGGTATCTTCTATGGGTTGAGTTACTTTGATGTGAAGGACTGTTGCCCAAGAGTGAAGTGAGGAGAGATATCTTCCTTTTGAGTGAGCTATGTGGTGCAGTGGATAGAGTGACAGGTCTGGAGTCAGGAAGACCTGAGTTCAAATTCAGTCTCAGGCACTTCTTAACTATATGATCTGATAACCTCAGTTTATCTCAGTACCCTCAGTTATAAAATGGCAAAAACTCAGTCTCCTTCACTGGGAGAGGTACTTCTTTAGTAGCACCCATTTCCATGATGACAACAGTAGTACCTACTTCACAAGCTTGTTGTGAGGATCAAACGAGATATTCGTAAAGCACTTAAAACAATGCCTTGCACATAGTAGGTGCTACACAAATGCTTATTCCCTCATCCCCTCTCAAAAACTGTAAGAGTAAAAGGGGAAAAAGTGAGGAGAAATTCTTCTCTAAATAGTTGGGTTTTTCCTTGATAGCTGGCTTATTTCATGACTATCAGGGACGACCCTCAGGAATCCAGTGTTTCTTGACTATCTTTAGAGATGGTGAGCTTGCTTTTAAAAAGTCAATAGGGATGTGGCTACTCCTTCAGCCAGCCAAGGGCCAGATGTGCTGTTATTATTCAATCATTTCAGTCCTGTCCAACTCTTTATGACCCCATTTGGGGTTTTCTTGGCAGAGGTACTGGAGTGGTTTGCCATTTCCTTCTCAAGCTCATTTTACAGATGAGGAAACTGAGGCAAACAGGATTAAGTGATTTTCTCAGTTTCATATACCTAGTAAGTATTTGTCTGAGTCTGGATTTGAACTCAAGTCTTCCTCAAGCACCACCAGGAATGGTGCTCTATGCACTGTGCCACCTAAATGCTTCCACATGTGCTATAATGCCATCAAATTCATTTGAAGGAATTCACATCTCTTAAAGTAACAAAGAAATTCAAATAGTTCTTTATACTTCTTTCATACCTCCTTTACATTGAATCAAGAATATAAAGTCAGAGTAGGACTAGTAATCTTGCCAATAATGCTGAATCTATCAATAAATGGCACAGCGGTCCTTAATATCTATATAAGAAAAAGATTGGATTGGGTGTCTAGGGTAGGGCTAATCCTAGAGTTGGGCCTTAAAAGACCCCAGCTATAAAGTTTAAGGGGCTGCTGGGACAGGGAAATAAGCAGATCATGACACTATTCTCATTCTTCAAACCCCTCCCCCTCCAAAAAAAAAAAAAAGAATGCTATAGGAATAAGGCTTGTAACCTTGACACTGCAAAATTTTACAATCCCTGAGATGGATAATGACCATCAATATGATGACAAAACCAAAGTGAAAAGTTCAGTTAACCATGTAGACCAGAGGTTTTTAACCTATTTTGTGTCATGGACCCTTTGGTAGTCTCTTAAAGTCTATGGACTCCTTCCCAGCCTCATATTTTCTTTTTTATTTATTTATTTTAATTTTTTTAGGCAATTGGGGTTAAGTGACCTGCCCAGGATCACACAACTAGTAAGTGTCAAGTGTTTGATCTGAGGCTGGATTTGAACTCAGGTCCTCCTGATTTTGGTGCCGATGTTCTATCCACTGCGTCACCCAGCTGCCCCACACTTTCGTATTTTCAACTAATTAAAGAAATGCTTAATTTCAGTTCGTGGATAGTGAAAATAAAGATGTAATATTTTTTCCTATCCAAGCAAGCCCCCTAAAATTTATCAACAGTCTGTGATTCTCACATTAAGAACCCATAAACGTGACATTGAATCCATATTTTGTGGTTATTTGAATCAACTAAACATACAGAGGCTTTCAAACTTCTAGACAGTTGACCGAGTTATGTATGTAAACCAGATGTTTGGCATCATGTAAACAAAGGCAATAGCTAAAGGTCTTTTGGGGCTACTCAGCATAATAAGGCTTAGCACATAAGTGTGACAATATTATTTCACAGGGTTTAGACTGTATGATTAGCATCATCATGAAACTCTATTCCCACTCTGTTTCCATCATCACCAGGGTGACCAAGGTAGCTTTCTCTTGCACTGGTCCCCCTCACAGTGATTTGCTTTGGATCCTCACTTGCCCCGGAGTAGTTCTGCAGGTATGGCTTTATTTTGTTAAAGAGAATGGGGCTTTGGGGTAGAGCAAGAATATCCCTCCTTTGACTCCTTTACTAAGACCCCAGATGGTTGGGCCAGAATGAGCCCCAGAGGACTTACAAATATCATGAGTTTCTCAGGGTTAGTTTGGAATTTCCTTTGATACCATCCAAATGTGATATACCAAATGAAATGCAAAGACAAGACTCATATGAATGGAATCTATGGGTTTAGGATCATGAAACCTATTTAGGTGAAACTGTCATATTACTTACAGCTGTGCCTTTAAAAGGCACAAAATCAGGCAGATGCTGAGGATAGCTCAATGAATCCATCTGCTCAGTTTGTGGCTATTGTGAGTTTTGTCAACAGAAGAAAGGATTAAGATAAACCTATTTGAATATTAATACACCATGGTATGTTGAAATTTTAAAATTCAAATACTACATTTTAAAACATGCCTTGAAACATAGATAAGAGGATCTGATTTTTTTAGTGGAGTGTAGGGGGAAGTATTGTAATTTGTGAGAATTATCAAAAATGAGGATAAGAGTTATAAGGCTACTAGAGTTATAAAAAATGAACAAAAACAGAGGTATCAATTGTGATGCTATGTTGAAAAAGGAGTTCCCAAAATATTAGGCACAATAAAAATGATATATCAATGCTAAGTGGTATCTAGATTACTGGAATTATGGTTTTACTTTGTAAATAAACATTTGATTAGATTTGTGAGTTCACTGGTTTCAGGAACTGCGACTGTGGAAATTCACTCCATTGATGCAAATTAGCAATTTATCTGCAACTTAATTTCTTCATCTGTAAAATGACAGAGTTGGATTAGATGGTCTCTGGGATTTCTTCACGTTCTAAGTCTATGATTCTATGGTCCTATAATCTAATGATCCTAGTTTACAGAGTTGTCCAGAACACTGAGAAATGGTCACTGGCCCAGGAAAACAGGATTTAGTCAAGTATTCCTGCCTTGAAGGCCAGACCTTTAAAATCCATTATAATAGAATTCTCATACGAACCATTGGAGTTACATATTTCTTTTAGTTACTCACATCTAAAATGAAGACACTTTTCAATATTAGTCATTACATTAGTCAATATTGTCATAATAAAAAAAAACAATTTAACAAACATTTATTGATGGACTGCTACAGGGAAGGCAAGCAATTTTCAGTGTTCTTAGCTCTCTTGGGCCTGTTACATGAAACTAGGTGTGTGATCTTGAGTATCTCATTATTTTAGCTTTCTGGGTTTGAGCTTCCTTCCCTAAAAATGAAAGTATGGGATTAGATGATCTCTAAGTTTTTTCGATCTCTTGTATGATAAGATTCCACATAGGGAATTGAGTGGGGAATCTGTGGCCTTGAGGGCCTTAGGGGATGTATTCTGTGAGGTCTGGATTCAGTCAAAGGGCCACACTTGAGGACCTAAAGTGTTACATGTGGCCTTGAGGCTGCAGGTTCCCCACACTTGGTTAGATTATATACAATAAGTCACCTGTCTGTCTCATGCTTTAATAGTACTAATGATAACCAGAAGGGCCTTGGGATAGAATGTGGAAATATAGTTCACTTTTTCTAGATCCAAATGTCTTATTGTATCCTCTCTAACACTGGAGAATATTTTCGATTAGATAGCTTTTGAACATCTTGGATAAGTTTGCTGTATTAATCAGGAATTCAGGTGGCTGACACTGGAAAAATTGAATTCATCAGGAATTTATTCAATAGCTATTATTTGCTAGGAACTGAAAAGATAAAGACTTAAAAAATACAATACTTCCTGCTTTCAAGGAGTTTACAGATTCATCTGGGGGGATTCAGCCTACACCCAAAGGATGTGCACAGGTGGTGGTTGGACAGAACATTTATAACTAAGGAAAATCTACAATGTTCTCCCTCTTCCACTCCAACTACTGACCTTCCTGCCTTCCTTTAAGTCCTAAGGAAACCCACCTTCTACAGAAAACCTTCCCCAGTCCTCTTAATTCTAGTTCCTTTGCTTTGTTAATTATTTTGTATTTATCCTCTTTTTGGCCTTCTTTGTATATATTTATTTATATGTTCTCTCCCCTATTAGACTGTAAACTCTTTGAGGGCATAGACTATGTCTTGCCTCCTTCTGGATCCCCAGAACTTAGCACAGTGCCTGGCACATATAAATGTTTATTGATGTATTGAATGAATTTGAATCTTTTACCAAGCTAATGAACTTGACCCATATTATCATAGTCTTTTTTTGTTTCCTCTCAAGCTCTTCTAATACTGCTACCCTGGCCTCTACTGCTTGAAGGCCAGGTAAATTACATTTCATACCTCCCCAAGGTTGTCTAGTACTCTTAAATGGGGTTGAGTGTCTCCCAATGTCCACCATTGATTCAAAGCCCCCACAATGGTGTTCCCTCAATTTTAGGCATCCTTTATATCCCAGTTTCATTTATACACTTAACAGTCAGATTCAGTAACAGTTAGGTTAGATTAAATTTACAGTCAGAAACTGTACCATTGCTTTTCTTTTAACCTATTTTATTCAAACAAAATGTTAATGCTGAAAGATGGAAAGTGAAAGAAGGCTAAGTTCATGATTACTGCTATTTCTTGCAAAAGTTTAACCAGTGAGTATCAGTGGTCACAAAGAGAAGGCCAAGTGAATTCCTAGAGTATCTTTGCCAGCAAACTCTTTTAAAAGGAGAGATTTGACAGCCAAGTAAATCACTACTGCAGTGTGAGTAAAAATTCATTTGCAAAATGGTACAAAATATAATGGTGTAAAATTTTAAGGGTAAATGATAGATACTCTATCCTTCACCTAGCTTCAAATACTACACTGTGGAAGATTGTGCCAGGGAAGGAACTTCTCTTTTGGGGGGTGTTTCTTCTCCCAACTAGGTTACTAAGCAACAATTTTTAGATGGACTATTCCAAGAAACCTTGTTAGTTTTAGAAGATCGTGAAATTCTGGGAGACCAAAAAGCAATGTTTACCAGCGTGGTCGGTTGTAGTTGTGATTGCATTGGCAGTAGTGGGTGTAGACTGGACCATAAAAGGAAGAGCCAGGAGAAGGGTTTGTCTGATCAGGCAATGTCTAGTTTGGAGATGAACTATGAACCTATCTAATTTGCAGTTTTGTACAACAAGTGTGTTATGATGAGGACTAAAATATTAACATTGTGACTGTTTATAAAGTAGTAAATACATTCAGATACTGAATTCTCTTTAAGTCATTTTGTTAGTGCATGCTATGATTATCCAGTGATTGTCATTCCTTTTTGTGGGGTAACAAAAGGATGCCTAAAATTGAAGGAACACCATTGTGGGGGTTTTGAATCAATGGTGGACATTGGGAGACACTCAAACCCATTGAAGAATACTAGACAACCTTGGGGAGGTATGAAATGTAATCTACGTGTCCTTTACCTGGTACATTCAGTTCATTGGGTACTTCTTTTGCTTTTCTTCTTTCGGGGAAAATTTAGACTAGAACCAAAATGACCAGCTTTCTCCAGAGAAGACTGGGTGGGGGCTATAAGCCATAGAGTATGAGAATTTCTAGGAATACATTGTCTTATCTGATACTTAAATGATGCCTATGTGACATAGAGTAAAGGTATTATTAGTCCAATTTTACATAGGAAGTAACTAAAGCTCAGAGGAAATGAAATGATCTACCCAAAGTGATATAGCTAGCAGCAGGTAGAAACATGACTTTCTTCTATGCTACAGGTTCTTTTAATAATTAATTTATACTTCTTTAGGCATTTTCTCTGACTTGAACTTGAAACGGTTGTGAGAGGTGTTCAGTGGCCTAGAAGAAACACATGAAGGTAATTTTTCAGACTTTCAGATAAATAGCATAGTACAAGAGAAAGACATTGGATTTTGAGTCAGAAGGACTTGCTTTCAGATTCTGGCTCTCAAATCCCAGAAGTGTGACCTAGTCATTTCTCTCTGGGCCTCAGTTTCCTTATCTATAAAAATGCCAGAGTTTAGAACAAACGACCTTCAAAGTCATTTTCAGCTCTCGAGTCTATGGGGGGAAAATAGAAAGTTTGCAATCCCTCATTTACACCCAGCAGTGAGGGTGTTACTGTATCTAAATAGAATTACTTGTCTTTCAGTAAATATAGTTCTGGTTGATCCGAATAACTGATTAATTGGTGACAAAAGTTCTAGCAGGCTTTTTATTTGATAAAAACACAAGTGACTGAATCAATAGGCTTCTGATGAATTTTTGGCAATAGTGTATGAACCCTTCTCATGACTTTGTAAGTAACATACTTCAATACTTTCAGAATCTGAGATAAGCAAATTGGATCACTGCCACAGTCTATCAAATGCCTAAATACACACCTGAGCTAAGTAAGTAAATTAAAAGTTGAATTTGCCTTTACTTAAAGGAGAGTAGTAGAACAGATGTATGACTGTGTTATATTGTGTTAAAAATAGGTTGAATTAGTGCTGTATTCACCTTACTCTTTCTACATTCTCACCATCATAGACCTCAGTCATTCCCGTGGTTTCAGTTATCACCTTTAAGCAGATGTGTCCTAAATCTCTATCTCCAGTCCTGACCTCTCTTCTGAACTCTGGTGCCATAATTCTCAGCAACTCACTAGATATTTCCTTAAACATTTGAAGCTCTATGTATAAACAACACACTTTAAATCTGTGTTCTCATTTGATCCTCACAATATATAAGACAGGTGCTATTATTATTCTCATTATACAGATGAGGAAACTGAGGCTGAGAGAAGGTTAAATGATTTTCCCAGAGTCACATAGCTACAAAGTGTCTGAAATAGAATTTGAATTTAGGTTTTCCTGACTTGAAATCTGGCACTCTGTCCACTATAATATACCACTGTCATGAAGTATGTACTGGACAAGGTCCAAGAGTTCCCTTAATGAGTTCAACTTTCAATTTCAGGAACCTTTCTAAGGCAGCATTACTCCTCTTCTTCCTTCCACCTATAGAAGATGAGGACATATTTCTTCACCATATGGTAATCATCAATAAACATTTATTAACAGTCTACTATGTGCCAGACATTGTGCTGACCACAGGAGATCTAAAAAGAGATAAAAGATAGTGCCTGCCCTTAAGGTACTTACAATCTAACGGAAGGGAGAACATGCAAAGAAATGTATACATACACATATAAATATTCCCCTTCCAACGTAAAATCTCTTCCTTGTGTGTCTTTTTTATATGAGATAATTTCCTAATTCTTCTTCTTTCCTTTTTCTACCAAGTGCATCCCACCCATTTGAAAAAAAAAAAGTCATACTAATACAACTGACTTACTCCCACTCTCTCTGCATAGATTCCTTCTAACTAGCCTAATAATGATAAAGTTCTTAGGAGTTACATGTATTATCTTTCTATATAACAATGTGAACAATTTAACCTTATTGAGTCCTTTATGATTTCCCTTTCATGTTTACCTTTTTATGTTTCTCTCATTTTTTTGGGGGGGGGGAAGCTAGGCAATGGAGTTGTGACTTTCCCAGGGTCACACAGCTAGTGAGTGTTTTGTGTCTGAGGCCAGATTTGAACTCAGGTTCTCCTGAGTCCAGGGTTGGTGCTCTATCCACAGCACAACCTAGCTGCCCCTATATTTCTCTTGAGTATTGGTTTGAATGTCAAATTTTCTATTCAACTTTCTATTCAGGTCATTTTTCATCAGGAAAGCTGGAAATCCTCTATTTCATTAAATATCCATTCCTCCCGCCCCTGCGAAGCATTATACTCATAATCCTAACTCCTCTGCGTTCTGGAATAGCATATTCCGTGTCCTCCAGTCCTTTAACATTGTACCTGCTAAATCTTATGTGATCCTGACTGTGATTCTACAGTATTTGAATGGTTTCTTTCCATCTGTCCTAAGTCTTTTCTCTTTGAACTTGGAGCTCTGGAATTTGGCTATGATTTCCCTGAGAGTTTTCATTTTGGGATCTCTTTCAGAAGATGATTCTTTCCATTTCTATTTTACCCGCTGGTTCTAGGATATCAGGGCAGTTTTCCTTTATAATTTCTTGAAATGTGGTGTCTATGCTCTTTCTTTGATCATGGATTTCAGGTAGTCCAATGATTCTTAAATCATCTTTCCTAGTTCTATTTTCCAAGTCAATTTTTTTTCTTCTGAGGCTTCACATTTTTTTCCATTTTTTTAAATTTTTTTGACTTTGTTTTATTGTTTCTTGACTTATCATGCAGTCATTAATTTCTACTTACTCAATTCTAATTTTTAAGGAATTATTTTCTTTAGTGAGTTTTTGTCTCTCTTTTTTTCCACTTGGCCAGTTCAGTTTTTTAAGGTGTTATTTTATTTAGCATTTCTGGTGCCTCTTTTATCAAACTTTATATTTTTTCATATTTTTTACATACGTTTAACTTCTTTCTGAAAAATTTCATCTACCTCTCTTACTTCATTTGTTTGTTTTGTGAGGCAAGTGAGGTTAAGTGACTTGCTCAGGGTCACACAGCTAATAAGTGTTAAGTGTCTAAGGCCAGATTTGAACTTAGATCCTCCTGATTCCAAGGCTAGTGCTCTATCCACTGTACCACCTAGCTGTCTCTCTTATTTCATTTTTAAAATCACTTTCAGCTGTCATAGGAATTCTTATTGGGCTTATTTCCAATTCACTTTTTGAGGTTTTACTTGTAGCTATTGTAAAATTGTTATCTTCTTCTGAATTTGTGTCTTGATCTTCTCTGTCATCATAGTAGTTTTTTTTATGGTCAGGTTCTTTTTTGTTGTTAATTTCTCATTTTGTCATCTTATTTTTTTTTCTTTGAATTTATGTTAAAGTTGTATTGTCTTCCCGCAGTGGGGGTGGGCCACTACCTCAAGCTTAAGGCTTTTTTACTTGCTGTTTTCAGAGCTAGTTCTGAGGATTTAGAAATTTTTGATGCTTCCAAGGTGATGTGCCCCTGGGAGAGGTGTGGTCACTGCTCTTATGGTCCTTACCAAGGAAGGGCCCCTGATATATTACAGACACTAGCAATACCAATCCTTAGGGCTCCTGCTTCTTGGGATAAAAAGTGATACTGTTCTTCAGGGTTCCTAATCCCTTGTGGCTGTAAACAATACTGTTACTGATGACTTCTATTCTCTTGAGACAGCAAGCTCTCCTCTCTACCCTGGAAATGTGACCTGTAAGTGGGTAATAGGCAATAGAGTTGCCTAACAGTGCACTGTCCTATGCCCACTACTAGTATGGGGGTGCCTGGTTATCTCTTCTGACCAGTTACCAGATCCCATTACCATCTCTGGCTTGATAGCTCCCAAAGCTACTGCTGCTGATGTTGCCATCTCTAACGCCTGCTGCTGGTGTGTCTGCCACATGGACTGTGGACCAACTTGTACTCCAATGTCACAGACTTTTCCTTTCAATCTCCCAAGTTGTTTTGGGCTAGAAAAATGTCTCACCTCAACCTTTTTTTTTTCCCTCCCTGATGCTTCAGAATTTGAACTGAGTCTTTATATATTATAAAGTTTTTTGAAAGGGAAGGTTGGGAAATCTCAGCTGCTTCCTCTTCTCCACCATCTTGGCCCTGCTCTAGAAAATCCTTCCTAAAAATTCTGTGTTATGTCAAACAACTCTCATGTTATGTTAAAAGAACTCTTTGAGAATGGGGAGTGGCAAGGATGGTAGGTCTTCATGATATAAAAACAAAAGACATCAATAAAATTTAATTTTAAAAAAGGGAGTAATTCCAAATTCAAGTGTTAAGATATATTACCTTCTAGAGTAGATAGGGGTTCTTTTTCCTGGGGTTTGTAAGCTTAAATTATCTATCTATCTATCTATCTATCTATCTATCTATCTATCTATCTATCTATCTATCTATCTATCTATCCATCCATTTCTCTATCCATAACTATTTCACTGCAACTGTTTTTCTTTGTAATCTTATGTATTTCTGTTTGCTCATTTAACATCATTCTAAAAGGGTCTGTCAACTTTCCCAGACTACCAAATGGGCCCATGATACAAAAAATAAATGCTAAGAACCCGTATTCTAAAAAGAATAGGGAAGTTCTTGAGGCATGTGCTTCTTAGAGGATAAAGATTGTGTTGTTCAAAAGAACAAATCTGAAAATCTGAAATAGATTTAGAAATACGTTTATTTGGTTTTTGGCAGAGGAGAATGTGCCACAAAAGACATGTGGCTCCCTCTTGTCCAGGCTCTGGAAGGTTTACATCATATAAGAATTTGATAAGATTACCCACATAATCATGTGTTCACAGTTGAGCAGTCTTGCTGAGAGAGCAACTTGTAAACAACGTAGATTGAGACATATCAGTAAATGTAAACAATCAATCAAATTTGGATGGAAGCCAAAACACAAAGTCCACAACACATCCTTGGCTAGACCCAAAACAAGACCTGGGGATAATAACCCAAAACATAAATATTTCAGGAGGATCCAGGACCTGAGGCAACCCAAAATTCTTTTTAAACATCTCTGGCATTCCTAAAGAGTAACTACAGTCAGGATGACATTCTGTGTTCAAACAATCCCTAGTCACATAAAGTTTGATTTAAACAATGTAAATAATTACTAAGTTTTTTTGAATATGATAAAGCATTTTCCATAATCCCATGGTAAAAGGATCAATTTAGAGACTAAATCTATGAGAGTGGGGAACGTGAAACTGATCTATCTACTGTCTGTCAGTTGACAAGCATTTAAGTACTTATAACATGTCAGACACTGTGCTAAATCCTGGAGATACAAACAAAGGAGGAAAAGAGACCCTATCCAAAAAGTATTCTATCAAGTTACGTGAACAGTGCAAATTCTTAAAAACTCAAAAATGTGCTTTGATTCTGTTCAAGTTCAATGATTCTGGGAGGACCCCAGTAGAAGACTCTGTGGGACACTCATTTCACCAGAATGTCAAAGGGTTGCCCAAAAGCAAACTCATGTTCAATTTTCTTCTAAGGTGAGATTATGGGTTTTGAGGAGGCTTTTATATGTTTTTTTCTTCTCTGTATTGCTAGCTTCTGATAGCTGCTTAACAAATGTTTGTTGACTGATTACATATCCATCTATCTTTTCCTATCAGGCCTTTGCATCTTCTGAATTTTCTTTGAACTAGAATAAAATGACCTCTTTAATTTAAACTGTGGAAATCTAATATGCCAAAGAGAATAATAAGCAAAAGAGATTTTTGAGGGAGGCCTCCAAGATTGGTCCTAGATCCATGTAGGCCTAGAGCCTTGGATAGGGATAGTGGGAAGATTGAATGAATGAATGAATGAATGAATGAATGAAATATCATTTATTAAGGACTTATCCAAGGACTGTGCAAAGTATTAGAAATATAACTACAAAATGTAAACATTCCAGGCCCTCAAGGCACTTACATTGAAATGGGGAAGAAAACACAGAAAGGTCAGTGGTAGCCAGGGAAGGGCTATTCACAGAATGCATCATTCTGCTTCCTGTCTCCATGCTTTTGAATAATACAGGAATGTACTTCTTCTTCATCCTTACTTTTCAAAATTCTTATTCTTCAAGGTTCAGTTCAGGTATCATCCATTATGAGAAGCTTTCTGGAACCCATTCTCCCCATGTCTACTTCCAGTTCATGCAATGCTCTACTTATCTTCCAATATTCTTTTATTTACTTATCTTTATGTGATATCTAATCCCCTCTACATGTAAGTTCCTTGAAGGCAGGGATAGTTTTTCATGTTTGATTTTGTATTCCCAGAGCCTAGACCAGTGCTTTGCCTATAGCAGGCACATTTAAAAGTTGATTGAATCAAAAGTAGATGACACATTTATAATGTATTAAATGATTTTTTTATATTTTAAGTATTGACCAAGCTATGGTTTAAAATCTTTCAAATGACTCAAGAGGAAAAATATTTTAATCTAGAAGAATAACTGGAACTAATATGATTGAATGGAACAAAAGAAAATATAAGCTAATGCTGAGAAAGAGCACTCAACCACAGTTAGTGGCATGGAAAGTAGAAATCTGAACTTAGGCTAGACAAAGCCCAGAGGAATGTTCTGTCAATGTTAATCCCAAGTTTACTTGAGGATGGAACAGGTGATCTACAAGGTCTTTTTCATTTTATATCACTATGAAAAGAAGGCAACTCATTTTCCCATTGGGCTATGTAGGATTTAAATGCATTACTCATACACCTGCTGACTGATGAAAGGTTAGAATCCTTATGTACATATACGTTTGTGTATGTTACAGGTTTTGCTTATAGTGAGTTTCCTTTTTCCATATAACCACTTCCAGAGTTTTACCCAGCTTTTCTACCTTGACTTTGGGAGCTCTATTCAATTCAGTTCTAGGATTATTAATTAAGGTTTATGATGCTGGGGGATATTATGTGGCAAATGGCTACGAGCATCCAACCTGTTGATGACCAAAGCTCTCTTATCTAGGAACCATTATCTCCTTCTCTCCATTTTCTTAGGTCATACTGTTGCCAGCATTTGTGATGCTGCCATCTCTATCATAATTAAAGGAAAAAAAAACAGAGATTAGGCTTATCCTGACCATGCACTTTTAAAAAAAGTCACCCTTTTAATTGGTAAAACAATACAAGAGGCAGACTCAAGAGAGTCAGCAAACAAAAGGTTACTCTGTTAGCACTTTTTATAAAAAAAAAGCTAGATTTCTTTTCTTTTTTTTAACCAATTTTCTCCTTATTTTAGCTTGAACATTTGATGGGATGGAGGTAGGGCATTTTGACCTACAGAAGATGCTTTTAATAAGCCTTGACACAATCAACTGCTGTTCTTTGCTGGAGAAATGAAAAACTTCTGATGAGAATGTAAATAGCTCTGTTTCATGTGACTTCATAGGAATTTTCTTTTTGAAAACAATTAATAAAATAAAATTGTATCTTTTCTTTCAAAACCAGCAAGTTTATAATAGATTAGTATTCATGTAATTTTTATTGTATATCAGAAAGCAGAATATATTCTCATTATAACAGCAGGGGAAAAATAAAGAAGTCTCAATTTAATTAAGGCAGTGTTAGAACTGGGATAGTTAAGGATGCATATGAGGTTTTTGCAATGAAAGTCTTGGATTCAGGGGTTTATGAGATGCTGGCAAAACCTTCTTAAGGCATAAAGTTGCAATACAGACATGAATCAATTTACTGCTTTCTGAAAAGAAAATATTAAAGTTAAGAAATAGTAAGTCATTCCCAATTCATTTCTGAACTACATAATGTTGTCTCTAAACTGAGCATTTGAGGATCATTTCCTTTTTATTGCCTTTACTATTTTGGAAAAATCTCAAATACCACTGAGTTTGTTCCAGGTGAGCTGCCATAAATATTGAGAGTTAAGAAGAGTCTAGTTGGTTGAGGAAGGATGGCTGATGCAATCATGTATTTAGAGCTGGAAGATATGACCATCAAATCTAATCCCCTCCTTCCATAGTTGAGAAACTCAACCTAGCAGGATTAAGTGATTGCTGAAGGTCACATAGAATTTGGATTTGAACCCCCATCTTCTGACTCTAAATCTATCCCTCTTTCCACTGTGGCACACTACCTCCTAACCTGAGAGGCATTTATTTTTGCTGAAAGTGCCAGAATTCATTTGATAATGGTTGCAGAGGAAATACATTCTAATTTACTTCTCTGCATCAATGTTAGCATGGGGTTGATACCACTGGCAAAGTTAAGAAATACAAACATAGGATATTGAGGAAAAGTAGGACATAAAAAAAGAGAAGCGGCTTCCAGTGGGTGAAAATTATTTGAGCATTGGTGGTTTATTAGACTATGCAAAGGTGCATATTAATGACTTCACCGAGAAGATTCTGGCCATCCAATATCAATAATCTCGACTATCTTCCTACCATTCTCAAAAGTTTCCAACATCATCACTGATTTTCTACTCCTTCCTAATTTTCTCAGAAGAGATCTCTTACTCCTGAGCAAGATCGATGCCACCTGTTCTCCTTGATCACATCACTTTGATTTTTATACCTTCTCTACCATTTGAAGTCTTGGATTATTGCTGCAGAACACTTAGAAATTGAATTGTTTTGCTAGAGTCACTACAATCAAAATGCGCCAAATACACTATTTAAACCTGGTTCTTCTGAAGAGAGGTAAGTCCTTTAAATGAGAGGTTAGCTTTTTGCACCACTGTGTCTCCTCTGCTAAACTACTTGGGAAACTGACTCTATTTGATATCTTAGCTTCCTCACCACCATTTTCTGAACTCCTTTACAATTTGGTTTCTGTACAACCACTCCAGTGAAACGTTAATCTCAAAGGTCATCTATACCCACCTCCTTAGCAAATCTAGTGTAATTTTTCAGTCATCTGCATTGACCTCTCTACTGCCTTTTTTCTTTTAACACTTGACTATCTTTCCTATTTTGATTTCCTATTCCCACTACCATCACTCTGCTCTCAACCCATGAACAAATCAATCAATGACTTTTTCAATGGTATCAACTCTAATATTAGGTACTGGGGATACAAAGAAACAAACTAACTGAAACATTCCCTGCCCTCATGGAGCTTATGTTCTATCAGGAGAGATAATAACACATACATAGACAGTACATACAAACTGATTTTGGGAGGGAAGAGCACTAGCAGTTTAGGGGAGAAGTTAAGAATGGCTTCAAGCAGAAAATTCTCCATGAATTGAATCTTGAATGAAATAAGGATTCTTAGAGACCAAAGCAAAGAGTTCATTAAATGCATGGGGAATAGCTAGCGCAGTGATGCAGAGAGAGGAATTGGAGTTCCTTGTATGAGGAATAGTAAGAAGGTCAATTTTAGCAGACTATAGAGGATATCAGGGGGGCTGATATAGAATAAAGATGGAAAGAGAGGCTGGGTCAGCTTTAAGTCGTAAAACTTAAACAAGGGAGTTTTCATTTACTCCTAGAGGTAATAGGGAGCCACTGGAATTTGCTGAGTAGAGGAGTGACCTGGTCAGACCTGTGCTTTAGGAAAATTATGATGGTAGCTGCAGGGAGGAAGGAAACATGTGGACATGTTTGAGAAAGGGAGACTAATTAGGGGGCTTTCCAATTTCCAATTTCAATTCAATTCAAGATAATAAGCATTTTTTAATTGTCTACTATGTGCCACACACGGTATGCCCTCAAGGAGATAATAATCTAATGAGGGAAGACAACATAGAAAAGGAAGCTAAAGTGTGGGGAACAAGCAAGGGAGGTGCCACTAGGAGTTATGCTGTTCCATTGAGTCCAAACCAAGCAGAGTTGCTGAAGTAAAGTGGAGAGTTAGCAAAGGGGGGAGATATGATAGATTTAGACTAGGGTGGTGACTGTGTAGATGGATAGATGGGAACTACTGCAGGTCCTTCCCTGTACTGTTTCAAATCTCTGAGCTGCAGCTCAAAACTTTGAGCTGATGCCTGCAACAATCAATCCACGGCGAGGGTGGAATGGCTAACAGGAGCCATAAAAGACTCGGAGAAGGCACGGTGGGTCAGACAATTCCTTTGACATATCCCATATCTTGCTTCCTGATATATTCTTGACGTCCTAGCCCCCCGTTGTTCCTACTTATCTCAGCCCTTTGATTTCTGTTCTCTGAAGAAAACATGGTTATCAGCTTATTCTGCTTTTTGCCTTATGCTTGACTTAATTCCCAGTGGGGACCTCATCACTTTCTCTAGAGGAGGATTGTCCTTTCCCCACCCCAGCACATACCTAAATACTGACATATGGCTGCCCTTTCTCGGGCTGGATATAACAGTATTGTCTTATTTCCCAAGCAGATGGCCTATAGCTGATGATGACAAAACCACTTTCCATACTACAAGTTCCCTAGCAGGGGGCTCTAGAGATAGCAAAATTGAAGCAACCGTTGGGCTAGAGCTCTGAGGAATTAGCTGCCTTGTGAGACTCATTTACTACTCTGGGGGATGCAAATTGCTGACTCAGGCAATTACTGGAGCCAGCAACTTTGGTCCTAAACAGCACATGGAGCCTCTTCTTTTGCTTGGTAGGCAGAAGATCCCTCAGGGTTGTTGGCCCAGTATAAGTTGTTTATGGACTTGACCATCAGGCATTCCCCTACAGTGTTGTGGTAGCCCTCATAATGTCCCTCTTAGAAGGGCCGTGCTTCACCTTCAACTGGACTAAGCAGAAGGAGTTCTTGAAAAGACCAAAGAGGTTTTTGAAACCCCACTTAGAGGCAAGATCACTAATCATCAAATTTGCTATCTCTAGAGAAGAAATCTCAAATTCACTATTTCTAGAGAAAAGATCATGGTAAATTATATTACTTTATTCTGGACTTACCATAGAATATCCCAGCCGTAAGTCAATTTCTGAAGGGCCTGACTGTAATGATACTATTGATCATATCTGCTATGTTATGCAGTCATTATGGTGAGGGAAAAGTGCATTGGATGTGAATGAGAGGATATAGGTTTTAATTTTAGTCCTATAATCTCCCAGTTGGATTCAGAAGCCTAGATACAAATCCTGGTTTTGACGTTTATTTTATCTGTGTGGCCTTAGACACTTGACTCCTTAGGTCTCCCTTTCCAAATCTGTAAAATGCATGGGATGGAAAATATATCCTCTGAGGTTCCTTCAAATTTTATATCTATGCTGAATTATATCTGTCTATTAAGTCACAGCATTGAAGACTGGAGAAGCATTCTAAGAAAAGGTATAGAGCCTGAACCTGACTAGCATGGCTGAATCTGGAGGGGTTGGAGTGGACCCAGCCTACAACTCTGTTGGTACATCAGTGCAGCAGAAGATAAGGGAACACAAAACGCCAGTACATCAGACTGAAGTTTTGGGGTTAGACATTGAGGCAGCATTTTTCACTTAGCCTGTCTTGTGGTTGTTGGCCAAAGACTGACCTCCTGGCCTGGATTGCCACTCCTGCAGCCAGTTCCTCTGCTTCTCTCAAAGCCTTGAATCTCAGTGTTCCTAAGAAAAGGCAGCTATTAGACTTGGAGTCAGAAAGGCCTGGATTCAAAACCTGTTTTAGAAATCTACTGGCTATGTGATCCTGGGAACCAGGGTATAGAGAATCTTGGACGCCATATTTAGATACTTAAACTTAGAAGGCAAAAGGAAGCTATTGAAGTATATTATTTATGAAGGTGCTATGACAAGGTATATATGAGTAAGGAAGATGGCTCAGCATCATGAAGAACAAAAGGCATATATGGGCTGCCATTGGTTATTGCTTACTATAGTTACATGACTGGTCTGTTTTCTTTTCTAATTCTTTCTGTCTCTGTCTCTCTACTCCCCTCACCTTTGACCTCCTTTATGCAACATTTTGCAAACTATTTATGCTTATCATGTGCTGCCTTGCCATTGTCCTTCATGTGGCCCATGACTCACACTTGTATAGCATCACTCAAAGAATGTTATTAAAAATGGGATTTTGTTTCAAGGAGAAGTTCAGAGTCCTTAAAGAAAGTGTTTGGTTTCCCAAAGACAACTCAACCATCTCTTTTCTTCATTTTCAATTCTAGACCCAGTTCACACTGCATACATAGCATTTGTTTAAACTGTATGTATTAATAGAAAAATCATTGGTTTGTCCATACAACTTGTCTATAATATTTTGAGCAATAAGTAGTCTTTATCCATTTTATTTTTCCAGTCTAAGTAGTTAGACTCAACTCTTCTGGTAGATTTTAGATCTCAACCAGAAGGTTCAGAAATATTCTAAGGTCTGATGCAATTAGCACCATGTTATTTGAAAATAGAGCTTGGGTCCAAAAGACCACACAGATGGAATCCCCCTTCTTCTATGACAGTGGTGAATACTTTAGGTGAAAGTGCATGTCACTGTTTTATATCTCCCTTGATAATCAGCATCACAATATTGTCATTATTCTCTATAATTACATTTTTCATGGAATTGACATATTTTGACATAATTTTGACATGTTCATAGGATAAACTTTCTTTTGGAAGAATGCCTTTAAGGTATTGTTTTGCTCCATCAAATCAAACGCTTATTTTATTTTTTTATATTTAGCAATCAGTAAGTATAGTAGGATCTTATATTATCAAGTTATAATTACATAACATAATAATTGGTTCCAACCCAGAGGAAATATACAATGTGAATTTGAATAATGTGACCACTGAATGGGATTGATTATTCGCAGTAATTGGGACCTAGCTGTATAGATTAATCTCATAAATTTTTTTTGTAAAGATATGAAAGTAGGAATATCAATATTGTCTGACTTACATTTTCCTTAGTAAAAAGATCCAAAATTTTTTTCCAAGTGTTTTCCATTCTCTTCCTCCTTGATATCAGGAGACTGATCCATCAATGCTCTAGAAATTACATTGTCAATAGCACAGATCTCTTTTGTATATATGCTTATATAGTCCAACTCTCTTTTTATTGTTTTCTCTAGTCTCATATCTCTTTCCTCATGTAGCACAAAAGGGACTGAGATCTTTGAGTTCTAATGCAGTAGGTGCCCTGTAATTAATGAAGAAAAGCTCTCCTTACAGAAATGTTAGAAATCTTTACATTATTTCATCCACTTATTCCAAGTTTCATCCTTGAAAAAATGTTTTCTCCTTCACTTCTCCCTGGTCAGTGAAGTATAATGGCTAAGACTTTCTCTGCATTTTCCTCCGCAAGATTTTTACAAACAAGTTTATATTCCAAACTCATGTTGCCCTTGGCTGCTAGAACTCTTTTCTTGGCAAGAAGATAAAGTATTTGCTGGCCAAGGTAATTTCTAGGCTCTATTAGTCTCCTTATTGTGAGGATTGATTTAAATGGGTCAGACTTCTTTAGTTAATGTTAATAGTCTGTGCCAGTCTGTTCTTTTGTTCATTTTTCTCTTCTCTCTCTCTCTCTCTCCATTTAAACAATTTTGATTTAAATTACCTCAATTTCATGTATTTTCTCATTTTTATTCTTTCTTCTAGTTTGATTATTTTTTATCTTTGCTGTAATGAAGTTAAAGGATACATGAGATAAAGTATACAAGCAAATAGAATGTAAGATCCTTGGGGGGCAGGGACTTTTCCCCCTGTTTTTGTCTTTGTAGGCAGTTAGTTGTCACAGGGCAGCTAGGTGGTGAAGTGGATAGAGTGCCAGGCCTAGAGTCAGGAAAACCTGAGTTCAAGTCTAAGCTCAGACACATTCTAGCTATGTGACCCTGGGCAAGTCACTTCATCCTGTTTGCCTCAATTTCTCTTTTGGAAAATGAACTGGAGAAGGAAATGGCAAACCAGTCCAGTATCTTTGCCAAGAAAACCCCAAATAGGGTCACAAGGAATCAGACATGACTGAAACTACTGAACAACAACAACAACAAAGAGGGGGCACAGTAGATAGAATGTGGGGCCTGAAGTTATAGACTCAAGTTTGATTCAAGACTCAGAGACCTTTACTAGCTGTGTGATCTTGTGCAAGTCACTTAACCTCTGTCTGCCTCATTTCCTTTAGCTATAAGATGGGGATAACAATAGCACCTGCCTTGCAGGGTTGTTGTGAGGATCAAATAGGATAATATTTTGAAGCACTTAGCATAGTGCCTGGTATATAGTAGGAGCTACATAATGTAGCTATGTTATTATTATTGTTGTTGTTGTTATTGTTATATCCCTAGCGCCTAGCATGAAGCCTGATGACCACTGGTGCTGGATAAATGCTTATTAAATGAAATAGGATAAACTTTTCTCTTTCCATTTTATCCCTCAACCTCACTTTTACTTTATCCAGAAGTAGAGAGTATGTATGGTGCTATGGAAAGAGGAAGAGATTTGAGATGATCTTGTACATCGTATGTTATATGACTTTGTATGCTAGTTATGTGGTACTAATTACATGGCCTTGCACAAATTCTGTAACTTCTTCCAGCTCCAATTTCCTTATCTCTTAAATAGGGACATTAATTTCTCTAATACCTGGCTTCATAGGACTATCGTGGGAATCAAAAGAGATAATGCATATAAAATACTAGACAAAACTAAAAGCCCTGTTTAAATGACAGTTCTTGTTATGAAACATTTTTAAAAGAGATCCTAAAGCAGACTTCCATCAGTGCTTGTTGTAATTATGGACCACAAGACGATCCAAAGGGACAGAAATTCAGTACAATCGATGTGGTATGTTAGGTAGAATAATGGACCTAGATTCAGGAGAAACCTGGTCATGATCCCTGCTTCTGATACTTACTAGCTGTTTAAGTACAGACAAATCACAACTTCTCTTAGCCTCAGTTTACTCATCTGTAAAATCATGACAATAATATAACACCTGCTTCAATAGATTAGTTCTGTCTTTCCCTATCCACCCAGTTGTCAGCTCATTTCTTTATCCACTGCACATACATTGTCCCAGATGAGAATGTAAGCTCCTTGAAGGCAGGGACTGCTTTGTTTTTGTATTAAAATTCCTGGTGCCTAGCACGGCACTAGGCACATACTGAGCTCTTAATTTACAAAAGGCATATCAAATCGGGTTGAATTGAATTTTGAGGATCCTCTGATGAAAGAATTTCTGAGCTACTCATTCTGAAGAAATGGATTCAGTAGGAGGGAGAGTTCTTCATTTCAACCAAACGGGTCAGATTCTTGACAAACCATTGACATGCCTTGTAATCACAGAGACTTTGCAAATGCTCATTTTGCCTTTGGCAGCAGATGCAAATATGTGTTCCCCCCCAGCAGCAAATAATTTGGCCTGAGATGTCACATGATCTTTTAGGCTGTTCTTGCTGTCAGATAGCAGAATATGCTCATGCCACAGTCTAGAGAAGATAGATTCTCTGAATTGGTATTGAAAGAATAACTCAAGGAAGTGAATAGGTGAGATGGTTTGGCACAAGATGAAACAGATTTGACTCAGGGTCAGAATACCTGAGTTAGAGTTTCAGCTCTGATACCGAAACATATATGTTGTTGAGTGAGCCATTTCCCTTTTTAGGCCTCAGTTTTTTAATCTTTATAATGGGGATAATAATACTTCAATTCAACAATGTGTTGAGGATGTGAAGACAAAAGTAGAATGTTCTGTGATGTCAAAGATCTCACATTCTCCCGGGGAGACACGATATGTAAACAAATATGTTCATTCAAAATACATACAAAATAAATGGAAAGTAGTTCTATTTTTACAAGGGGAGGAGATCCCACTAATTACTGAGAGAATTGAGGAAAAGCTTCTTGGAAGAACAGGCACTTGAACTGATCCTTCAGGTGAGTTAGAAGTTCTAAGAGGCAAAGATGAGAAGGGAAATGATTCGAGATATGGAAGAAAGACTATGCAAAGGCAAAGAGATAGAAGATAGAATGTTTCATACCATGGGGAATAGTAAGTACGCCAATTTGTCTGTATATTAGAATTATTGAGGGGTTGTAATATATAATCAGCTTGAGCAGACTAGCTGGGGCCAGATTGGGAAGGGACTGGCACTACTTACCTTATAGGGCTCTTAAGGTGAAGGTGCTGCTTCACACACTATATAGAAATGTTATCTGTTATTATAAGACTCCATTCATTGACTCATTGGTTCATCCCACAAAATCTGGTCATTACCATGAAACTCAGTGTCAAGTAGCTCAATATAACAAAATATGTTCCAAATGGTAACTTGTGGTTGGGATCATAGGGTTTAGAGCTGGAAGGCAGATCCAGAGGTCAACTAGTCCAATCCTCTCAGTTTACAGGTGAGGACACTGAGGCCCAGAGAGGTATAGAGACCTGAAAAGTTCTGCAGGCTATTAATTTCAGAACCAGTATTTGAACCAAGATTCCCTTACTCCAAATCTGTTGTTCTTTCAATTGTATCAGCTCTATAGATGTCCAGAAATAATAACCATTTCCAACAAAAATCAGAAGAAAAAGGTCATTTCAGAACTGATGAATGAAATAGTGTTTTTGTGGAAAGGATATTTCACCATTTTGCAGAAATCACCATCTCCCCACCCCTCTTCCTTCTCTGCTACCCTCTTCCCCTATCCCCAGTGATTACTAAAGGAGCACAAATTACCAGGCCCCGAGGCAAGTGAGTTACAATCCGGGCACTGAGAATCTAAAGTTTTACTTCAATTTGGCTCTCACATAATTACATCTTGAGCAAAGGAGATGGTTGAAGAGTTTCCAAAATGATCTACTCATCTTGGGGTCCTCTCTGCCATCCAACCTATTGCTGAGCCAGGATGCCCTGAAGGGCTTCAGACCAGAGAGATTTCTTCCAGGCTGAGTTCAGTCAAGACTTACATCCTGCAGAGACTTAGGGGGACCTGGAACCACCCCAAGCTTTTGGGCCTGGGTGCCAGGCTTGTTTCATGACCCAAATGGCATGGTTGGCAGATGCTCAACTGGGCTGTTCCTTCCCCAATGGATGCTGTTTGGTACCATGCTGGGCCATTCTGTTGATGCTGGAAGATGCCAGGATGCCCTGTAGGACACCACTACTAACATTTTCAAAGTAGCGGGATAGTTTTTCTCCATCCTCTGGGCCAGAGTCAGCTCACCAAAGATATGATAGAGACTAAATGCACCAACTACATAAGAACATTTTCTCTTTGGTATTCTAATAATGAAAAAGAGAATTTTGCATTACACGACACACCCCTAACTACTTAATACTGTTATTTCCCTAGAGGTGGAATACAATTATTTAGGCCAGTAGAGTTTTGTAGTTGCAAAAATAGACTATAACTTGAAGCTGATTAAAATCACTGAGATTTTGCCTGCATCAGAATTATGGGATACAGAGAATATAGATATAATACTATTGGGCCAGTATGATACTATTGTTTTGGGGATGGGGGTTTGTTATTTCCCTGAATGCATGTCAGCTGAGTGCAATACAGACTAATCCTATTGCTTCTGACTCTTAATGACTTATTGTTGTATTTAGCCTGTTAAAACTACAGCCAAAAGCTTCAGAGGTTTTGCTTGGTTGGATTTTTCTCTTTCCATTGTGACATATTTTTAATCCTGCCATATACTTCTGTGACTTTGGCTTTTAATGCATATGTTTAGTAACTTAATAGGATTAATTATCAACCTTATGCTAATTATAATTAACATTTTCTCAAGTAATTGTATAAGTTAACTTTGGCAATTCACACACGGAGAAGGGCATTTTGCAGAAGAATGGAGCATTGTGCTGCAAAGTACAGTAAAGAGCATAAAAGAGGAATATGAACACAGAATAAAAGAAGTAAGATTTGTAATCTCTTAGGCCTTTCTTATGTGTGTTCCAGTATATCTAATTGCAAATTGTGTTGCTAAATATATTACAATGTCAGTGTGTAGTAATGATCTCTTAATGCAAGCCTTATGACAGTAGGCATTTCTACTAAAAATTACTTCTGAAACATCTATTTCTCCCTTTTCTTAATAGATATTAGTATTCTAGCATCTAGTTAAATAGCTTATGCTTTAGAAGATAAATGCCCCCAAAATTGGTAATTTATATGCAAAATAAATGAAAAAGCCTTCCCTAAAAGCCTCTCTTCCCGAATGTACAAATTAAAGCTCTCTTCCTTTACGAAGCTTATTTTTTAACTGTTATTTATACCTAATGGTTAGTTTATACGTTTCTGCATTAAGCACACAGTGTTTTGACGATACCATATGACACCAAAATGGCCATCTTTTGAAATTATGGGATGCTTCATTGCAGAGCCAGACTCTAATCTGCAACCAATTTGTGTCAGTGCTGTACATAGCAAAGCTTTCCCGTCCTCTCTCAAACCAGGAATCGGCTGAAGGTTTGTCTTGGTTTCATGAGCCCAATGCAATTAGGCAGCCTGTGAATGTGCGCCATATGCATATATTGCTCTTCTTAGCATGTGTTACTTTGATGTGTTAGGTTAGAAAGCTAACTCTTTTCTTGGGCAGCCTTCCTCCTGGGTCTTGATGCTGCTTAGTGGTTGAGTCCAGACTTTGAAACACAGCCTAATTTAGAGGCGAATGCTCAGCTGCTGCTGTTATTTTGGATGATTTTTTTGGTTGGGGAGCTTTGATGTTAGCTCAGAATCTTGGGTGTTGCATCAGCACGGCAGCCTCCTCGATTCCTGCAACAGAAACCACATCGTTTTAAGCTTTTGTCTTTGCCTTTAAATAGTCTTTCAACACCCCAGCTCTATTAATTAAAAAAAAAAACAATACTTATGACAACCTTCTCCCCCAACCATGTGGCTATTTAAAGAAAATATATCACATTCTCTTTATTCTTAATTGGAAAAAAAAAGATGAATTTAAAAGTATGAGGGTTGATCAACAATGATTTGATTTCAGAATTATTCACTGCCTGATAAATACCTATGTTGGAATATATGACAATTGAATAAAAGGGTCTTATGTCTTTTCCTTCCATTCTAGGTAACAGAATTTTTTCTTTCGAGTATTTGCCTAACGTTTCTTTAAATCTTTTTGTCATAATTATTTACTTAGCTGTACTCCATGATTTAGATCACTATAAAACACATTATCTCCTTATCTCCCCCCTCCCTCATTTTTGTTGGGGAGGGGGGACATTATCACAGAATTATGTACTTTACTGATCCCATCATTTGATCCTCACCCTGGCCAAATGAAGGCCGTACCAATAGCCATATTGATTTTTAAAATCTGGAGTAGGATTAACGGCTTATTTTACATGGTCTAACTAAATGAATGACCTTAGGCAAGTCATTTCAACCTCTGAGCCTCAGTTTTCTTATCTGTAAAACAAGGAATTGGACTAGAGCAGGGGTGCTTTCGCTTTTTTTTGTGTCATGAACCCTTTTGGCAACCTATGAAGTCCTCAGAATAATATTTTTAAATACGTAAAATTAAATGCAAGGGATTACAAAAGCAACTAAATGGAAATATAATCAACTATATCATCTATAGGTATATGCATATATACCTATGCAAATATGTATATCCACATCTAATCTATATCTATCTATCAATGATCTATCGGTATAACACATTCAGACTCCATTTTCAAGACTGCTGGACTGGATGATGAAGTCATTTCTTTTCTTTAAACCTGAGTTTTCTCATATATAAAATGAGGAGGTTGGGATAGATAATCTCTAAGCTTATCTCCTAGAGAGTTTAAGTCTCTAAAGGCCCTCCCAACTCTCCCATTCTCTGATGCACAGGAAGGCTGAAAGGGAAAATTGGGGATAACTTCACAATGAAACTTCAGGAGCCATATGGTTAACTTTCTCCCTTCTTCCCCAGTCTAAGACTGATCCCAGAACAAATGGTTGATTCTTTTCTGTGCTTTCTTTGTTTGCAAGAATAATTTATCATGTTTGAACATCAGAAAAGCATCTGTCTTTGTGAATGTAATGTTTTTTCACAAGTTCTATAACACTCTCAAAGAGAGACTATGCTCTATGCATGAGGATAGTACCTCTGTATAATACCTTTTACTGAAAGAAAATCACCCAGTACTCAGGTAGTATTTAAAGGTATCCTTGTTGTAGATGATTGACAGAAGAATAGGATTAAATTCTTAGTGGACCAGCAGAATTTTGTGACATTCTCCCTTTCCTCTCCCTTTGACTCTTACGGGTTATCACTTCAAGAGAGACTTTTAATCTATGATCTTAAGGATCTTGCTGTTCATTGGCTTTGAAAACTTGGTTTTGAATTCTGATTCTGACATTGTAACCTTTGACAAGTCATAATTCTCTGTTCCTGTTTTTTCATCTATAAAATTTGATTAATAATAAAACTACTTCTCAAAATTAATGTTGGGAAAGCACTTTGTAAACTTTAACTCTCCATTTAAGTGAAGTATAATAATAATACTAATAGGATTATTATTATTATTATTATTATTATTAATCTCATTATCCTTTCAATGGAATAGAAATAGTTCTGGGACAAGTAGCTATCTTTTATTATTCCTTTATATTTAATGTTCCATGGATTATTGCTCAGGTAGATAAAATGCTTGCCTTATGTAACTGAATAAAAGTATTGGGATGTAAGTTCATCTTTTATTTTGTTGTTGTTGAGTCATGTCTGACTCTTTATGAGATCAATTGGATTTTTCTTGGCAAAGATACTGAAGTGATTTGCCATTTCCTTCTCCAGTTTAGTTTACAGATGAGGGAACTGAGGTAGACAGGCAAGTGACTTGCCCAGGGTCACACAGCTAGTAAATGTCTGAGGCCATATTTGGACTCAAGAAGATGAGTCTTCTTGATTCCAGGTCTAGCACTATCCACTGTACAACCTAGCAGCCTCATCTTCTATAGTTTCACATAAAACATCTCTGGGACTACTTCAGTAGAAAACATCCTGTTCATACACACTTTTGATTTCTTCTGCTATATCTCTATGTTTTGAAAGTTTTAAAGTTTTTTCATTCCCTGTAGTTTGGAGATGAGAACTTTTTCAAGAGCAAAATTTTATATATATATATATATGCATATTTACATAAATATATATGCACATACATCTATATGTATATATTTTTAAGGGATAAATATCATAACTGATTGATGATGGATATTAGGAGAGAGTATCCAGAAGAAGAAAGGAGTCAATAGTATCAAAGGCTGCAAAGAGGTCAAGAAAGATGAAGATTGTGGGGAAAAATTTTGATTTATCTATTAAGAGATCAATGATAACTTTTGAAAGAGTTGTTTCAATTGAATGATGAAAATTTTGAGTGTTATATTGTTCAAATAAAACAAATTATTCATTAGGGGAAAGAAGAATCATTAACTTATTGGTAGAGAGACAGCATGGTATAGTGGAGAGACAGCTGGCCTTGCGGTAAAAAGACATGGGTTTAAATCCTACTTCTGACAAATACAGTTATCCCTTCCACATCGTGACTATTGTGATTTTGTTTGGAATAATAAATTAAATGAGGATTTTGGGGGCAGTTTTGCAGAAGCCACAGATGACACACAAAGTCCAGTGCATGACAGAAAAAGTTTAGAAACTCAGAAATGCATAAAATATATGAATAATTTTATATAATATCAACCCATATTTTAAAATAAGGTGCTGTAAACATCCAATAAAAGAAAAAGAAAAAAATTATACTTGTTCTTTGGTATGAAGGGAAGGCCAAAAATTTTTTCAAGGATTTTCTATGCTGTGGGGGCACCATACCCCTGACCACCACAATGTGGGAAGGATAACTGTACTGACTTAGTGATCCTAAACAAATTATTGAACCTCTCAATGCTGTTGACAACTCTCTAAAACTCTAAATTTCAGAGAAGGCTGCAACCTACACTGATAGAAGAAATATTGTTATCTAGAATTTCCCCGTACCAAGGAAATCACAAATTTGTTCCCTGGCCCAATTCCTATTTCTTTTAAATATAATTATCATATAACATAATATAACATGATATGATTGATATGATATGATAAAATATGTGATATATGATATAATATAACATGATATGATATACTACACTATACTATAATATAATATAATAATCTATGTATCTATATCTATATCAATATAAGAATATTTTGTCTAACCCCACAGAATCTAAGCTCCATAAGAATGGGGACTATTCCTAATATGTAGGTATGCATTGACAGAGGACACTTTAGTGATGGAATGACAACTCAATTAAAAACAATAATAACAACAACAATAACAATTTGGGTTTGGCATTTTTATTTGTTAGAAAAGAAAAGTCAGTGAATAAAAGCATATTTTAAAATAAAAATCCATCACTGCTATCTTTGTTCTTCAACTAGTTGCCATTTTTCTGGTTCTCTTTTTAGTTTGATATAAGGAATGGGATGGGCATATATTGCAAATAGAGCAAGGCAAGTGTGGGGAAAAGCTGTCGACTAGAAATAAAAGCAAATGACAAGTTGAAGGAAGCAGTTCCTTAGTCAGAGGAGGAAGATAGAAAGATTTACTCCCTCTGAATATACTGAAAAATGCCATGGATATTCCTGTGACAGACAAACATGGCAAGCAACTTGATGTGTCCGATGGGGAGCTTGATTGTTCAACAATGATACGTGGCCTGACTGTATGCTGATTGAAAGAATAGTCTTCAATCTTCAGACTGTCATCACCTTCCCACAGAAAGAGAAAGACAAGATCAAAGGCCAGAATAGAGGGGTATTTTTGGAAGAAATAAGTACTTCTGGAGCTAGTTGTAGTCATTTATTTTTAAAATTTTTAAATTTATTTTTAATTTATGGAATACAACAAGCATTTCCATACCAGTATAATTAAAAAATTGCACATGAAAATGCAAATCCATTATATACAACTTGGTATTCCTTTTAAATATAAAATAAAGATATCATGTAAATTTTCCCCTCTACCTCCTATCCTAGAGATGGCTACCATTAGACATAAATACGTATATATATATATATACACACTATATATCATATATTATGTATATATATAATGTATATTATATATATGTAAAATAATACTATACATCTATTTATCAGTTCTTTCTCTGGATGCAGATAGTGTCTTCCTTTGTATATCCTTTGTAGTATTTTGGTATTTATAATATTCAAAATGATTTATTTGCTCAAAGTTTTTCTTAAAACCATATTGCTATTACTGTATACAACATTCTCCTGGTTCTGTTCATTATGCTCCTCATTGTTTCATACAAGTCTATCCATGTTTTTCTAAAATCATCGAGCTCATCATTTTTTATAGCATCGTAGTATTCTATCACAGTCATACGCCACAACTTGTTCATCCATTCCCCAATTGATGACCATCCCCACAACTTCCAGTTCTTTGCTACCACAAAGAATGGTACCACAAAGTTTCTTTTCTTTTTTTCATAATTATCCTTGGAAATAGACCTAGTAGTAGTATTGCTGGGTCATTGGGCATAATTCTGGATTGTTCTCCAAAATAGTTGGATCAGTTCACAATTCCACCAACAATGAATTAGTGTCCCAATTTTTCCACATCTCCTTCAACATTTGTCTCTGTCTCCTTCAATCATTTTAGCCAATCTGATAGGTGTAAAATGACATTCTAAGGTTGTTTTAATTTGCATTTATCTAATCAATGATTTAGACCATTTTTTCATATTACTATAAGTTGTTTTGATTTCTTCATTGGAAAACTGCCTGTTCATATCCTTTGACTATGAAATGACTCATATTCTTAGAGATTTGACAACGTTCTTTATATATTTGAGATATGAGACCTTTAGCTGAAAAACTGCCTATAAATCCACCTACCCTAATTTTCTGCTTCCCTTCTGATCTTGCTATATTTGTTTAATTTGTACAAAACCTTTTTAATTTAATATAAAGTTATCCATTTTACACCTCACTCTGCTCTCTGTCTATAAGTAATATGTTTCATGTTCTTCAGATTTTCTTGTAATATCTGTCTTTATATCTAGATCATATATTCATTTTGACTTTATCTTGTAAATGGTATAAAATATTGGTCTATGCCCAATTTCTGCCATACTGTTTTCCAGTTTTCCTAACAATTTTTACCAAATAATAAATTCTTATCCCCAAATCTTAAGTCTTTAGGTTTGTCAAATAAGTTTACTATATTTGTTTGCTACTGCAAATTGTATGTCTACTCTGTTCCATTGATTTCTCTTTCCAGTACCAGGTGGTTTTGATAATCACTGACTTATAATGTATTTTGAGATCTGGTACTGCTAAACCTCCTTCCTTTAGTTTTCTTTTTTCTCCACTATTTCCTTTGATATTCTTGACTTCTTTAACTTCCAAATGAATTTTGTTTTTTTTTTCTAATTCAATAAAATAACTTTTAATAGCAAATCATGACAATGTTACTTTATATAGTCTATACCTGTGATGTCATCAGTGTGGGGATGGCAGGGAACTCCCTGGTATGACAATTCCTTCTGCCAATACAAACCAACAACTCATCTATGACTTATAATCTTAGAGATTTGTCTAGGCTACTCATAACTTAAGGAAAGTGTCTAACTCACAATGGCATATGTCAGAGACAGAACCAGAATGCAGCCTTCCTCATTCTGAGGCTGGCACTCTATACACCATGCCATTCTGCTTTTGCCAATTCCACTACTAGATGTGATAAACAAAATGTTTTTTAAATATATTAAAATTGTATTTTAAAAATATATCTTCCCAAGAGATAATTAAAATATTACTAATTGAGAGAAATCAATGGTGATAATAGTCACTTTCTCTCAACTTATGTAAAAATCACATTTTGAGTTTGTGAGAACATACATTATTTTAATGCTATTACATTCCAAATAGGTCAAATTCAAATTCAAAAGAGCAAATTTAAACATCCTTACCACTAACATCATCTTTTTGACAATATTTTCCATTGTATTTATATCATTTGTCTTGCCAAATATTTTGGAATTGTGGTAAAATCTTAGCTTTTCTTACACAAATATGAATGAACCAATATATGTATGCAAATAAAATAGACATCTGTCTATTTTGTCCGTATTTTTTATTAAATCTTCTTCTTTTTTTTTTTTTGCTTTTTGGTGAGGCAATTAGGTTTAAGTGAGTTGCCCAGGGTCACACAGTTAGTTAAGTGTCGAATGTCTGAGGCCAGATTTGAACTCAGGTCCTCCTGATTCCAAGGCTGGAGCTCTATATACTGTGCCGCCTAGCTGCCCCCATTGATTGAATCTTACTCCATTCATCCAACATACTTCATTAGTATCCTAGCAATGTCAAAGATCCTAGAGGAAGGCCCAAGACATATTGAGTCGATGGGGTCTCCCTGAAGCTGTGACTCCCTGAAGGGCAGAGGAGCTGCTTAGTGTGTTGTGTTACTCAGAATAAAAAAAGGAGAAAATGCTAACACTTGGAGAGATCAAGAGAGGTATCAGAGACTACTCTGGCCTCCACTACCTGAAGGCCAGGTGTGTTATATTTCACCCCTCTCCTAGGTTTGTAATATCCTTAAGTGGCTGAGGGGTGTTCTTTTATCTTTATCATTGGCTCAAGTCCCAACTAACTTTCTTTCCTCCAATTTAGGGATCCATTTAACAACTAAGTAATCAGATTAGCTTTTACAGAGGAATATTTACTTCAAAAGTATAATGGGAACAGACATACCAACATTTCCCCACTACAACCTCAGGAGCATATATTTTTCCTCTCACACTTAATACCACCTCTCCTTGCTGGTGAGGAAAGGGCAATTAGATTCACAGTTTAACTCAGTTCCTGTACAGTATTAATCCCACTCCAAGTCTAAAGGTCTCTTTGACCTTTATTTCCAGGAGCCTGGCTTCTTAGGACTTTCCTGATCAACTGAAGGCACCATCTGGCTTGAAATCCTGAACTCCGAGATCACCATAGCTTTAAATTACAAGATCAAGGACTCCATTCTCCGCACCTAGATCTAAAAAGGACAAACGAAACAATCGTAGAACCTCAAGCCCTTTTCTCCAGGCCACAAAGCCTGAAGGGTAAGTGAAGGTGGTCTTTCCCCTGCCCAGCATATTGCATATTCTCTCTCCATTGGGTAAATGAGACTTTCAGTGCTCTGATGCCACCAGAAAGAGAGCAGGACTGTGCCTCCATCAGGTAGCTTTAAAGATGCAGCCAGTTCTTGCTACACAACTCTCCCCAACCTCATGTGGTAGGCCAATGCAGAATGTCTTCTTCCTAGAAACAGGTCTACCATCTCCCAATGGGTGACTCAATCTTAGTTGATTCAGGCACGTGACAAAGTCCCATACATGTAAAGAGATAGTACATGGGATATGTTTTATTTTTAAATAAAACATATTTTTCTCTCCTTCCTGTGACACATATATAGCACCTTAAGGTTTGAAAAATACCTTATATCCATACAAACCTTGCAAAAAACTTTTTGAGGAAAGGACTGCTCAGTATCACCACAGCCATTTTATAAATGAGGAAACTGAGGCTCAGAAAAGTTAAATACTTTTCTAGTGATCTAAGTACACAAGAAGAAATAAAGGTTCAAGTCCTGTATTTAATAATCATTAGCTGTATAACCCTGGGCTAGTCATTTAATTTCTCTGGACCTCCATTTCTCATCTATATGAGGAAGATATTAGGCTAAACCATCTCTAAAGTCCCATCCAATTCCATGTCTCTATATGGTCTCATCTCTGGAGGAGCTGGTAATCTACTTGGAGAGATAGCATTTTAGAACTAGAAGTGTTAAAGCCTATTAAATCTGGACATTTTTCCCCCAAATGGTTTTAGTTTTATTTCTTTCCCAAATGGATAAAAATAGGATAACAATTTCCCAAAATATTTCATTAAGTATGCTGGAGGAAATAAAGTTTTATATGGGTAGCTAGGTGGCACAGTGGATAGAATACTGGGTCTGGAGTTGGGAAGACTCATCTTCCTAAGTTCAAATCCAGTCTCAGACACCTATAATTGTGTGACCACGGGCAAGTCACTTAACCCTGTTCGCCTCAGCTTCCTCATGTGTAAAATGAGCTCTCTAGTATCTGCCAAGAAAACCGCAGATGGGGTCATAAAGGGTCAGACATAACTAAAAATGACCGAACAACAACAAAAATAGTGCTGTATTCTGTCACTAAACTAAAATGGTGACTTTAAGCTTAAAGAAACAAAAGTAAGATCCCATTTGCATTTTTTTACATTTAATTTTCCCCCCAGTCACTGTTAATTTTCCTCCCATTGCTTTAAATATGATAGAAAAATCCTCTATCAGAGTCCAGGAAGAATAATGAATCATTAACTACCTCAGTTTTATTATAGATGAAGACACACATAGGAGGACCTTGTTGCTTCAGAAAGGATTTTTGTTTGTTTTTTACTGTGTAGGTGGCTGCCAAAATCTTTAACCAAAATCTTTAACCAAAATGTTTAAATTAATGAGTTTTTATACACATAACCACTCTCAATTCTCAATTATTTATCAGTGGATTATCCATATTGCACATCTTAGAAAGATGAGGGATAACAGAAAGAGATTGGAGTATAAATTTTTGGTTGTGGGTGGCATGAAAACAGAGGTAGTCTGAAAATAGTAATAATAGCAGATCTAGTTTCATTAGAGAGAAGGCAATCCCAGTTATAATTGAAGCCATAATGTAGTTTATGAGATAATACATATATTGCTTCAATAACTAATAATAAATGAACACTCGACAAGGTCTGCATGTCAGCTATCTGCTAAAATCATTCCAGATGATCGACATTCCATTTTGGCTTCTGAAAAGGTTAAAGAACATTTGCAGTTTCAAGTCTATTCCAGAGTTGAGTGGTAAAGGTAAGACATTTCAAAGAAATTGATTAAAAGGAGTGTAAATAACAATAGGTTATCCAAGTGTTAAGCATGTAAACAAAACATAAAAAATCACCAACACCCATTTGTTTATTGCTCTGCAGGCTGCTTACAGTTTAGTTCTTGAGACTCACCTACATTCTTCTTGCCTGACTTTTGTTAGAAAAGGTCAGATTTTGAGTAATTGGTTGAAGGCATAATTAAACCTAATTAACAAGTAATGCAACTGAGACTGCACAATTATAGAAATGATTTTTAGAATGATAAACTACAGCAGAAAGTTGGAATATTGGAGCTCCTTGGGCACAATTTTTCCTCACCTCAGGTTTGTTTAAATTGCTTCTGCTAGAGATGGCCATGAACAGGATTGAAAATTATGCAGCCATCTGACTCTAAGGGGTTTCGAAGGCTCTTATTTCTCCCTGTAATTAACCTAACCCATGGACCCCTTTCCAACCTTTATAGATGGTCGAGTTCATGTTGCAAATTACATCACAGAGGAAAAACGATTAGTTTAGGTAAATGAGCTTCCCAGATCAAAAAATCCTACTCTTTGTTCCTGGATTTCAATTAAAAATTCTTTTTTGTGTTTTGAAACATTCAGAGCTGCTACCAGAATGAAATCCAGACAAAACATTTTTGCAAACTATTTAGGGAAGAATGTGTATATGATGGAAGGAAATTCTACAATAGGAACTTTTGGAGATTCTTCTTCCTGTGTGATTATGGGATCTTAGATCTGGAAATGGAAGCAAACTTAGTGGTCATTTAGCCCCACCCCTTTACTTTATAGATAAGGGCATGTGAGGACTAGGATAACTAAGCTCCTTTGCTAATTCCTTTGCTTACTTCAATGCATGCAATTCTCTAAAATAATGCCTTCTATTAAAAGAATAAGAAATGTAGTAAGTTTTTTGGTCATTTTTTGGTCCCCACTGACCTATTCCTCTTTATATTCATTTCCAATATTCACTGCTATTTTGAAACAGGTGAGTATAAAGTATCAGCTATGGCCCTAATGTGTTTTGATTTCTTTGAGTTATGGTAGACTTATAAGTAGAAATATTTATGGGATATGAGAAAATTTTCAGCATTTTCTTTTTGAAGTCAGAGAGGGTAGGGATTCTAAAATGGAATTTTGGGGAGAAGTGGGAGCCAGGCTGGGCTTCCATTGTCTCATTCTTCAAGTGGAAGTGGGTGTCAGATTATAGGAATATACAAAGCACACACCATACTCTTTGCATGCTAATGTGCAGAATTAATCACCAATTTCAATTGCCAAAATGGAAAACAAATATCTGCCAATGTCTAGGTTTCCTGAATAATACTAAACTAACACTAGATTAAAAAAAAAAAAGTATGCCATTTCATCTTTGTATTGAAAAAAAAAAGAGTCGTCTCAAGATTGAAACACTTTTGTGTTTCAGAAATATTTTTTTGAATGTGAGATAGTTAACCATACTAGAATGTGATGACTTGGAATAATGTAGAAACATAAAGTAATATAGTTATTATTTTAGATTATTGCTTCTTTGAAAGCAAGGATTGTCTTTGGTTGTTCTTGGTACCTGTAGTGCTTAATAGAGTGCCTGGAACATACTAAGTGTTTAATAAATGCTAGTTGGTTAACTGACTGCATGACTATTTTGTCATGCTACTGAGATTTCCTCAAAGAATCATAGATTGCTGGAGGTGGAAGGGGGCTCAAAAGCTACCCAATCCTACCAGAAGTTAAACAAGAGTCTCCTCTGTAAGAAATTAGATGAAGTCAGCCTTCCTTTAAGTATCTGATTATATATATGTATACATACATATATATACACATACATACATATATACATCCCATTTTTAAATACCTTTTAAGGATCAAGTACCTAATTCAGTAACTTGACAGGAATTTTTTCCCTCCTCCCTGGTAATTTTATTCTTAGTTTCTTTACTTCTTCTATGAAATGTATATGAATATACAGTCAATCCTCAACTTCTGCAAAGTAACATTCCTAGAAGATGACACAAAAGATTGTTGGTGGAGTTGTGACCTGTTCCAATCATTCTGGAGACCCATTTGGAACTATGCCCAAAGGGCAATTGAACTGTGCATACCTTTTGATCTAGCAATACCACTACTAGGTCTATATCCCAAAAAGATCATAAAAAAAGGAGAAAAGATCTACATGTACAACAATATTTATAGCAGCTCTTTTTGTGGTGGCAAAGATTGGAAATTGAGGGAATACTCATCAATTGGGGAATGACTGAACAAGTTGTGGTATATGGATATAATAGAATACTATTGTGCTATATAATAAATGATAAGCAGGTAACCTTACACGAACTGATGTTGAGTGAAGTGAGCAGAACCAGGAGAACATTGTATTCAACACCAGCAACATTGTGCAATAATCAGCTATGATAGACTTAACTCTTCTCAGCAATGCAATGATGCAAGACAATTCCAAAAGACTAATGGTGGAAAATGCTATCCACATCCAGGAAATCAACAACAACAACAAAACTATGGAGTTTGAATGCAGATCAAAACATACTATTTTCACTATTTTTATTTGTTGTTGTTTTTCTTTCTCACAGTTTTTCCCCTTTTATTCTGATTCTTTTTCCACAACATGACTAATGTGGAAATATGTTTAACACGATTGCACATGTACAACCTGTACCAGATTGTTTGCCATCTTGGGAAAAGGGGCTGAGAGGGAAAGAGGGAGAAAAATTTGGAACTCAAAATCATATAAAAATGAACGTTAAAAATTATCTTTACATGTAGTTGGAAAAAATAAAATACTATTTTCCAAAAAAAGAATCAAATGAAAAATAAAACTTTTTAAAGGAAAAAAAAGAAAATGATGCAAAAGTAAAAAAAATAAACATTGTTGGTACATTGAACCTATGAGAAATAGGGGGTTAAATTCCTGCAACCACCAAAAATGGTAATCTTTCACTAGCGATTGCTGAAAATACACTTTTTTGCATACAATTCTTTATAACAAAACATTAATTCTGATAATATGCACTTCTAACACAGTAACCATGAAATAACCCATAAAATGCATTTGACAAAATAAAATAGTTAACACGTAAAACATTTTTCTTGCTAGTAATTTTCTAGAGTTCTGTGACCCTTTGTGCTAACATCTCAATAAAAATTGATTTCAACCAATATTCACTTGAAGATTGATTATATTCATGAATATTTCATGAATATAAATTAATATACGTATATACACATGTGTATATATATAAATGGATGTGTGTATACATATACATATTATACATGTGTGTATGTATGTATGTGTGTATATGTGTGTGCATACATATACATACATGCATACATCCATACATATGAATATATAACATCTAAGTTTCCAACTGATTGTGCTGTTATCAGTTATCACCAGGAAGCACATTGAAGAATTTTCTCAAATTGTTTGGAATTTTACAATACAACACAATAACGAGTTGTGTCCACAAGTATAGGCATAATAATCCATTTAGATTAGCTGCTGTGATGTCTTATAATTCAACTGAACACACTTTCAAGACTGATATCAATATTTTATCTAGCTCCAAAGACATTGACCTCCTAGCTATTCCATGAACAAGATACTCCATTTCTCAGTTCTGGGGATTTTTTGTTGGGTATCTATCCCCAATTCTTGGAATTCTCTCCCTCCTCTGCCCCAACTACTGACCTCTCTGGCTTTTTTTAAGTCTTACATAAAATCCCACCTTCTTCAGAAAGCCTTCTCCAACCTCCTTTAATTCTATTGTCTTGCTTGTGTTAATTACTTCTTATTTATCTGGTTTATAGCTTGGCTTGTATATATTTCTTTGCATGTTGTCTCCCCCATTAGATTGTAACCTCCCAGAGGGCAGAAACTGTCTTTTGTCTCTTTTTGTATCACCATTGCTTAGAACAGTACCTGGCTTATACACAGTAGGTGCTTCATAAAAGTTTATCAATTAATACCTGAAAAAAAAATAGCACCCTTACTGGTTAACCATCACAATGACTGGTTTTAATTAGTAAGAAAGCTAACACTATAACCTTCTGACCTTGTAATCACTTAGCAACTGAACAGTAATAGAAAAAAGTATAGTTACTTGCTTATCATCCTCTAGTTCTATGTCATTTAATGCAATATCTTTATTAAGATAAATCATATATTGCTATCGTTCAGTAGTTTCAGGCATGCCTGACTTTTTGTGATCCCATTTGGGGTCTTCTTTACAAACATACTGGAGTAGTTTGCCATTTCCTTCTGTAGCTCATTTTACAGATGAGGAAGCTGAGGCAAAAGGGGTTAAGTGATTTGCTCAGGGTCATACAGCTAGTAATTCTCTGAGGCTGCATTTGAAGTCATGGAAGATGAGTTTTCCTGAATCCAGGCCTGGCAAGCTATCCCTTGTGTTACCTAGCTGCCCAATTCATGTAAACACATGTATAAAAATTATACCTAATGCATATCATAGATATAGACATATAGATATGTTGTATACAACATATCTATATGTCTATATCTATGATGGGCAACTGGGTGGAACAATAAATAGAGTGAAGGGCCTGGAGTCAGAAAGACATCTTCCTGAGGGGCCTCAGACACTTATTAGCTGTGTGACCCTGTGCAAGTCACTTAACCCTGTTTGCCAAAGTTTCCTTGACTGTAAAATGAGCTGGAAATGTAAATGGCAAACTACTTCATTATCTTTGCTAAGAAAACCCCAAATGGGGTCATTAAGAGAAAAACATGGCTGAAAAAACAACTGAAGTGATATACATACACACACACATATATATTATATGGTTTGGTTTCCTTATTTGTAATATGGGGTGGTTTGATCTGGGTAATTTTAAAGGTCCTTTTTCTCAGTTCTGAATCTTATTATATTGAAAATCAGTTGAAAGATATGTTGATGATTAAGGTAGAAATAATATTAAAAAGTCTAAGAACATTTCTCCACAAAATTTCCATATTCTTAGTCTTTTCTCCTAACCACCAATTCCTGCCCCCTCCCACTAAGATAAAAAAAAAAATAACTCACAAATCAGACCAAATCTGCTAATGTTTTGTCATTTGTGTAAAACCATGAAAACAGTCAACCAACTCTTTGCTCATCCTCAATTTCTCCATATGGTAGAATCCCCATTGACTCCTTGGAGGATGAGATACGGGCCCAAAGCCTTTACATGTCATTTTGACAAGACATAATGTCCAATCTTGTTTGTGTACGCCTTTCCCTTCTTTCCCTGCCCTGCCTCACTACTGGTGGTCTGGTGGTGTGTGACACAGATGTTTCTCCCTTTCCACTCCAAGCTTTATTTTTCAAGTGGCTTTGGAGAGCATATGTTTCCATGTGAATATGTTCCTTCCTTCTCCCAACACCTTTTTGCTCTACATAAACAATCTTCATCTGCCCTTCAGATCTGGGAAGCACAAGTCACTATCACAGATGTTGGCTTCTCTTTTACCCGGCTTACTTCTGGTGTACATGGGCCACAGACAATGCCTCTCTCCCTCCCTCCCTTTTCTGTTCCAAATGACTAGGAATGCAGATTTTTTTTTTCTCCTTTCAACTCAATTTCCTTCTGTGACCCCGGCATGTTTTCCAACCCCTTTCTTCTAAGTCTTTCTTTGTACTAGCTCTCCAGATGGGATCAAGGTTGATCTCTTCCTGCTCCTTGATTCATTCCTCCCTATAATGGCTCTGTTTGTAAGAGAAAGAAGTGGCAAACTTCACACATTAAAGATTTTACACCAGTGGCCACCTACTTTTTGCTGGTTCCTTCACCAGTACACATCTTGGAGGCTTAAAAAAAGCCTATAGTGCTTCTACTGCCTATATTTGAATTATTTCTGATGTTTCATGTCACAAAATATCATAATCCAGCTATATCCCATAATGTAAATCTTTTGATATAGAACAAGGCAATTTCCTTCCCTACCCTTAATAGGAGAAATTTACAACTACCACTTTTGCATGAATATTAAATAAGAGATTTGATTATGATTACTTTTTGAGTAATCATAGTACTTTAATATAATACTTTTTAGCGTGAGAAATACATAGATTTCTACCTTATTTTTCCTCTTCTATTCTCAGCTTCCCTGTAAGATAAGAAGCAAGATGATTACATTATCTTACATTTTGTAATGATTGCATTGAATTTTATAGATAAGGACACTAAGAGCAGAATCTAAGTAACTTACTGTCTCATAGGCAGGGAAAAGTTAAAATTAGAATTGAGTTGTCCTCGCCTCCATTTTCTTAGTCTAGAGTGCTCAATATTCAATGAATATTTGTGATTATGTGTTCTAACAAACTTAAGACTTATCCCATGAACTGAACTAGACCATTGCACATTTCATACTGGTTTGTTCTAAGGAGAAATTTGGTGAAGGCCTCAGTGATCGGTATGTTAGGAGCCTATATTTCTTAGGAACTTATAAATCTCTTCTATGAACCCATAGGCTCAGAGCAAGAAAGCAAAAACAAAAACAAAAATAAAACTATTGATGATTTTCCCATATCTGTATTCCCAAAGGATCCCAATGAATTGATTTCTTCTGTATTGTTTTTTCTCTATTCCTGTTAGAAATTTTAATGGGAATGTATTATTTATACCTCTTCAGATTAAGAGGAAGATATAGAACTGGAAAGGACCTAAGAGGACATTTAGTCCAACCTCTTTTTTACAGGTGAGTAAACTGAGGCTCAGGGAGGATTACTGGCTTGCCGGAAGTCACACAGGTGGTAAACATCAGATGTAGACATTTGAATATATGAGGAGGAAAGTATGAGAGGAGATGGGATCCACATATTATGATTTCTGTGATGAATTTATTATTTATCAGATTTAGCATTAGCAACAGCAAAGGGGTTGAGGAGGAGAAAACTTCCTGGGTTGGTGAAGGCACATTAGAAGATATGGTCCCTGTGCAAGTAGGACTGAGATTAAATGGCAACTCCACTAGATCTGGTTACCCTTATAAGAACATGGTTCCAAACCTTCAATCTGAGAATAGTAAGTAATGTCCAGATTTACTTAGTAATCTAGAGCTGTCTAAGGAAATAGATCCTCTCTTGGCTTTTGTTGGAAATATGGTTTGTACAATTTTTGTGTAGTGGTTATGGATATCATCGTGGAGCTGTGGGATTGTGGAACTTGAGGGAAGCAGCAAATTGGCACCCCAATTAGGATCCCCTGTCCTGCCTCTTCATTTTCAGTAAATTTCTCTTCCATTTAAACCCTGCACTGGACATCTG
>NW_020954588.1:12099574-12103014 GCF_900497805.2 Vombatus ursinus | reverse complement strand
TGTCGAACATGCAGTCTGTAGGCTATATGAGGCCCACAACACTTCTGAGTGTGGCCAGACCAGATTAAAATGTAATTGAAAAATGTTTAACAAATTAAATAAAAATACAATAAAAGACAAATAATGTCAATTTGTGTTTTTCTAAGTCAATATGTAGTCCACTGGGATCCTTATGTAACATTTAGTGGTCTCCTCATCCTATTTCTATTTGAATTTGATGCCACTGATGTAGAAGGCACACTGTAAGCAACTCACTTTCCTAAAGCAGATCTGTAACCCCTCTGTAATTTATATTTTTAGAGAGCTATTTGGGACATGGAGAAGTTGTGACATTCCCATGATCACTCAGCATGTTTCAGAGGTTGGTTTTGAAGTCAAATGTTCCTAATTTTGAGTCCAGCTTTCTCTTCACTGTGCCATGCTACCATTGTTATATTATATAGATATAGTATATAATAATATATAATATGATAACATATGCACTGGAGATATCTTTTTGGAGGATGATATTGAAGGCATCCTTTTGCTCTACCAAGGCAAAACACTTAAAAAACGATCAGCGAATGGCAATCACAATGTGATTTTGTGCCATGTAAACAAACTTGGTTAAAAACTTGGTCTGTTTTTAGAAGGCAGCATCTAGTTAAACCTCTGGGCATGGAGTCAGGAATACCTGAGATCAAATCCTGTCTCAGACACTTACTAGCTATATGACCCTGGGGTACGTCACTTAACCTCTGTTTTCCTTAATTCACCAGGAGAAGGAAATGGCGAAATACTCCAGTATTTTTGCTAAGAAAACCCCATACTTTGCTGTGCTGTGGATGTAAGTGGAGTTGGACGTAACTCCACAACTATTTTTAGAATTTTTTTTACAAAAGGCTGCTTATCTTTTTCCTACATTTTTTAAAAAATCATTAGTATCATCAATATGTATGCAAGTCATATTCATAAATATTTTAATGATGAGTAAGTAGATATGTAATTCTAATATTTGATGATGTTAGTTAACATTTGTATAATAATTTAAGGATTAAAAAAGCACTTTAGATGTTATTTCATGTGATCCTCACAACAAGCCAGAGAGATATGTGTTGCTATTTTCCCTATTGTGCAGGTGAGGAAACAGGATATTAAGCGAGTGACTTTCCCAGTATGTTACAACTAGCAAATGTCTGAGCCAGGATGTTACATCAGGTCTTCCTTACACCAAGTCCGATGCTCTTTTCACCGTGCCACCCAAGGAAACACCTTTACTCACAGGGAGCTTGCATTCTAATGAGGCTGCAGGTTGACCTACACGTAGGCCAAGGTCTTGACTTCATTGAAAACCTATCTCTAGTGTTTAATAAAGGAAAAATAAGGTTTTTGATAAAGGAAAAATACAATTCCATAGCAAGAAAACAAAATTTGATGGTGATGAAGAACAGGAAAATGGTGATGGTGGAGAATTCCTTAAAAGGAAACAAGAAGAACCTGAAAAAGAACCTGCACCAAAACGATCGAAAATAAAAAATGGAGCTGGAGGTCAGTCACTTGATACAAACATTTTTATTCATTTTAAATAAATTTTAAGCTGTTTCAGATTTGGTGGTCTTTAAAAAGAAAATTGAGTTAAATCCACTTCAATGTCCACCTATAATAGAAGAAAAAATAAAAGGAAACCTATCTGTGGTTGTTTTGTAGTTGAGTTCCCCGCTCCTTAAAGTCATAATATTAAATAATTACTCAAAGTGCAGAAACCCCTTCTCTGTTAAACTGTGCCTAGTACACCTTGAAGTAAAGATGAAGTGGGGCCAATGGTCAGGTAGCAAATGATGACCAAATCATTTTTTTTAGAATCTTTTCAAAGAAAGTTAAGGCAAATCAGCCTCCTTTGTGCCTTAAAGATTTTTTATGTGATGATTCATAAAGTGGTGTGTTGGATATTTCCAGTTAGGACACATGTAACCTATATCCTTGATGTCAGTTACACTCTCTTTCCCACCTCCAAATTGGTGCAGCTAAACTGCTGCAGTCCACTAAACTAAACATGATGCCAACATAGATTAAATATTAATCTGATAACCAGAGAATAAAGATGAATTATGTAGGTTTAGGAAAGCAGGGCCTTCCTAAGGTAGGTGCTCACTCCCAGAAATAAGACTAGGAAGTAGATTATCAAAGGGGCTAGGCAATTATCTTTGCCAAATCAAATACATTGTTCAGTCATTTTTCAGTTGTATTCAACTCTTTGTGACCCACTTTTGGGTTTTTTTGGCAAAGATACTAGAGTGATTTACCATTTGCTTCTCTAGTTCATTTTACAGATGAGGAAACTGAGGCAAACATGGTTAAATGACTTGCCCAGGGTCACACAGCTAGTAAGTTTCTAAGTCCAGATTTGAACTCAGGTCCTTCTGATTCCAGGCCCAGCTTTCTATTCACTGTACATCATAGCTGTCCCTACACCAAATATACCCTTGCCTAATAGCTTCCTAAGAACAACTGGTTTAGCAAATAGCACCAACAGGTTGGGAAAAGGGGCTGAGTAGAAGGTTGACAACCGAGAGTCAGAGTCAGTGGACAGAGGGAATTAAGGAACATCCAGACATAATTCCATTGATGTTTTCATTTTTTTAAAAGGTCTTTCTTTCCCACTTGTTTAAGTTTAGACTTCCTTTTGGATAACAGATTTTAATTTATTTTTTTAGGCAATTGGTGTTAAGTGACTTGCCTAGAGTCACACAGCTAATAAGTGTCAAGTGTTTGATCTGAGGCTGGATTTGAACTCAGGTCCTCCTGACTTCAGGGCTGGTGCTCTATCCACTGTGGCACCTAGTTGCCCCCTGGACCACAGATTTTTTGAATTGAGCACTAAATCTCTTCAGTTTTTGTGAGATGCATGTAAAGTGCCAATCGTCAAAAATAAGCAAAAAAAAAAAAAGTTGTCCATGTAATTTTTTATAAACATCAATTCATTCCAGGCCAAAGTCTTTGTTGTGTACCCATAACATCATATTTGACTTCAAAAATAATCTCCTTTTCCTTCCAACTTTTGTACATTCAAGAATTCTCTGCTAAGTCCCATTAGTCTCTTCAGATGCTGCTTGATTTCTCCCCCATCAGAAAAATTTCCAATTCTGTTGTCAAAATTTAACTATTGAGAAGTTTCCATGCTTTTTTGGGCACATTCCCTTTTAGATTCTCTGGAAAGGTGTAATTTCTTTAAGTTTTTTTTTAAACTCTATTTCTTTGCCCTTTCTGAAGCCAATAACCAGTTTGGGGGTATGCATTATACTTGAAGCTCTTTCTCCTTATTCCATAAAGTTGGGGAGATGCTTCTTTAAAATGCCTCAACGCAATTATTTTTAGAAAAAGCCTTATACTCACTGCATACAGTTAGGACCAAGTTAGTTTTAATAATGAAACCTATATTCAAATAATGAAATTCAATTATT
>NW_020954588.1:12092790-12099534 GCF_900497805.2 Vombatus ursinus | reverse complement strand
TGAATTTACACTTTTCAAAGTTATATGTAAATTATAGCAAATGCTTCTAGTCCAATGAAAATATGCAATGAAAATATTTGAAAATGTCTTTATCTGTTTTTAACATAACAGCAAAAATAATTAAAAGTATTTCTGATTCAAGCTTATTACAAAGTAATAGTTATAAAAGTAAAATTAAAATAAAAATGGCCAAAATTATACCTAAGACAAACCTACATTGATTTGAAAACATATTGTAATTTAAAATATTTTAACAGTTTGAACAGAAAGGTTGCTGTTGTTGTTTTTTCTTCGTTCTTGAAGAGGACATGGCATCAGGAAGATGATGCCATGACTTGCAAGTGAATTGGATTTAAGTGAGGGAGGGCTGTGCAAAGTCACCAGCCTCACTTTCTCCTTTGCAGCCATTGGGATCCAGTGGCAAGACATAGATAAGGATGACTGGAGATGGACAGAACTATCTTCTCTTTAAATCTTCATACATGTTTTGGCGGGTGCAGAGAGCTTTATCCACATCTCTGTGAATTTTCATTCTTATATTCTCACATAATGGACCAAATGTAACTGGATGATTGGGGGCATTATCTAAAATAGTTGTTGTTGTTCTTTAGTCATTTCAATCACATCTGACTCTTTGTGACTGAATTTGGGGTTTTCTTGGCAAAGATACTGGGGTGTTTAGCCATTTCCTTCTCCAGCTCATTTTACAGATAAGGAAACTGAGGCAAGTGACTTGTCCATGGTCATATAGCTAGTAAATGTTTGAGGCTGGATTTGAACTCATTTTCCTAACTCCAGGATCAGTGCTCTATCAACTGAGCCACCTAGCTGCCCCTATTATATAAAATTAGTCATGCTTTAAAATTGATTTTGTAGTATTTGAAATATTTTTCAAGATTTGCTCTAAAATAACTTGATAAACAATTTTCAGAAACAGCTTTCATCACCATTCTTTCTTATTTGACCACCAAAGGGCTTCAAGTGACAGACGGTTGTATCCTTCCAGAGCCTGAAGATTTCAATACTAATAAATAATCATCAGTTTTAATTTAAAGTTTCACATACTACTTTCTAATAAAAGTATTAGACAGGTCTTAGCCAGTTTAGATCCAGGTTGTTTTTTTCTTTCTTAGAAATCTAAATTCTGAAAGTCCTCTTTTCCCAGAATAATCCTGATTCACCCACATTAAAACATTTGTTGATAAGTGTATTAAACTTCAAATATCTTTCTCAGACATCAGGATTTTTAACTGCTGTGTCCTCATTTGCACTGGCCACTTCTTCAGCAATTTTAACATCATACAATTGAATTGATTTTTTAAGAAATTGAATAAGCTAATGTTTTTAGTAAAACTTTCTTCAAAATCTACTTTACTTCCATTTTCGTTCACTGCCTTAAATAACCTTGAATCTTTTGCCTGAATGGTTGCTCTGTAAGAAGAATGATTTTTTTAATTGCAATGTTCAATCCATGCTACTAAAAGATGTTCCATTTTTGTCTTTGTAGCACTTCTGTTCCATATACTTATTTGCAAATGACAAAAAGTTGATACAATTCTGTCTTTTTCTTTTATTTTGCATCTAGTGTTTCATAATATTCTGTACTAGAGATTCAGACATTCCAACATCTTGTCTTATTTTAGAGTGAAAGTGACCATACTGTTGAATTGCATTTTTTTGTTCTAATAATAACAACTTTCTATTTTTTTTTTTACTGGCAGTGTTTCCATCTGAAATATTTTTTCCTTTTTTCCTAAGATCTCCATAAAAATATAAAGTTAATCCTCAATATTTGCTCAATTAACTTTTGTGACTTCAAGTATTCTGGTGATTATATTAGTAACCTCATTTTCACTTTTGCATTGGCAACCATGCACATTTGCAGCTATGTGCTGCAGAGAAAAAAAATGAGAGGCAGGATGTGCACATTTGTGGGGCAGCTGGTATCCTAAGATGGTCTTCGTTCATCTTGTTCACCCTATTGTTGTAAAGAGCTCCCTGTGTATATTTTCATGGTTTACCTTTAAAACTCGAGTTTTGTGTTGTAATTATGCCCCCAAAGTGTAGTGCAAGTCCTTTGGGCTCTAAGACCAAGCATGCAAAGTCAGTAGTACAAAATAGTGAGAAAATAAATGTATTAGATAAACTTCATGCTGGGATATCTGCAGCTGCTGTAGACTGTGAGTTTGGTGTTAATGAATAGATGATTCTTTATATACACAAAAAAAGGAAAGTATCTGTGGTACTGTAGATTTCATGTGTTATGAAAAGTGAATATTGTCCAAAATAATTTTTTATTGAGATGTTAGCCCAAAAGGTCACACACAAAAAATTATAAGGAATTACTAGTGAGAAAAATGTTTTGCATGTTACCAATTTTACTTTGCGTATTGCATTTTATGGGCTATTTCATGGTTGCTGTGTTAGGAAAAGTGCATATTATCAGAATTAATGCTTTGTTATAAAGAACTGAATGCAGAAAAGTATTTGTTTTAGCAATCTCTAGTGAAAGATTACAGGGTTGGTTTTTTTTGTGGTTGCAGGAATGTAACCCCCATTATATTCAATTTATCAATGTTTATGTTGTTGACTTTTGTGCCATTTTCTAGGAATGTTAACCCCACAAAAGTTGGGGATTGATTGTCCAACCGTTGATCATATGGTACATGGGAGCTCATTCTATGTTCATATGACAGTAGATAAGCAAAAATTCATGATTTAGTGATAGGTTAAAATTTTTCACTAGTTCACATCCATTGTAGTAATTGAATTTTGACTTGCATTAAATGTGACCTGATATCATTTTATAATTTGCACTATTTCACATTATTTAAACTTAAAACGATCATAACCTAACTATACTTCCTGTGGTTTACAGCTATGGGACCATTTATTAGACTTCTACCGCTTACACTTATGCATAAAGCTTCAGTGAAAATTGTTGGCTCCACTTTAGAGGAAAAAAAATCTGCCTCTTTAAGTACTCAGACTTGCTGCAAACATTATGCAATGAAAATACAAAAGCTAAGTGAGGTGGCAATGCAATTCATTTTGGATGTGTAATGTTGTTGTGATACATGCCCCCAGATTAATTTTAATGTTTTGACTTTGCTGTATGCATGCTATAGAATTATCAGACATGTCTAAGTCAAGACGTCAACATCCTCAAATTCTGACCAGAACCATAACTAAAATTAGGAAACTGGTGCTTTGACCCAGAGCCTTGAATTTGAAAGGTGATTAAAATTAAGGGCGTCAACAACTTACAGCTACGTAGAAACAACAGGGACTAAGAATACTAATAGCTTGCCTCCATTTAGGGCTTACTATGTGCCAGTTACTGTGCTAAGCACTTTAAAATTATCATCTCCTTTGATGCTTACAACAACTCTGGTAGGTAGGTACTGTTATCTATATTTTACAGGTGAGGAAACTGAGGCAAACTGAGATTAAATGACTTGCCCAGGATCACACAGAGAGTGTCCAAAGTCAGATTATAACTTGGGTCTTCCTGACTCCAGGACCAGTGTTCTATCCATGGTGCTACCTAGTTGCTCCATTAATACTGAAGAAAAACGAGTTAAATTATCAGATGAGAATCTGGGAATCCCATCTCTCACTCTTTAATTGAGCAGTCTTACCATGTTCTGCTCTTCTTCTTCACCCCCTATCCTTATACTAAACTAAACATGGGCTGTATTTTCCTGGCTCTGCGCATAGTTTGTGGCATTTATCACAGGTATAATCTGGTATGGTGGAATAATATCCAAAGAAAAAAAATCAGGGGATCTCAACTCAAATCCCAGCTTTGGAAATTATTATGTCTATCACCTTGGGTAATCACTTTACCTCTCTAGGTGAGACCTCAGTTTCTTTCTCTGTAAAATGAAAAGATACAGGTCTGTGTCTATGATCCTATGACATTCTGAGCTACAACTCTGCTTTTAGGAATTTGCATGTATAATCTTGACAGTTATTTTAAAATACACAAAGCACTCAGATTTAGACTTTTGCTTTTTGCCTTAAATCTATTTAACTCCAATTATCTACAAAGTTTAAGAACACTCAAGCACAACAAAGACAATGAAGACATATGCCAAAAGAGAAAACTTTATCATATCTCAAGAATGATTGTATTTAGTTTCTCATGACTTTTTCTGTTGTTTTCCCAATCTATTTCTAAAACATTTCCATGATTTGCAATGCAGAATGGTGTCAGAATATGCAGAGGTGTGAGTGGCATTCTCTTATTTAGCACCATTTGCTTACATACCTGTGATTGTTTGTGTGAGAAGAGATTTCCTTGGAACTTAATTCTAATAGGCACATATTAACTTTCAATAGGAGGCTGCATAGACAGTGATGAAGCGTATTAAAGCAGAAGACTGAGAAATTAATCTGCCATTTTGACCCAGTAAGCGACATGCATACTAAAACACTGATGTGAATTGAAAATAAAATAACCACACTTGACAGATATAATAGTTTAAGTGATTTCAAATTAACCACATCCCACTGACCGCAAGTGAAGAATGTGTTCCTTCTCCTGCAATGAAACATGCTCTAGGGACTCATTATACCGAGAGGAGTAAGTAAAACCGGAGTAGAGTAATTGATGCTGAGGAAGGAAGAATGACAGCCACTTAATGATTCTCAAACTTATACATAAAGATATCAAAAGCACTTAATACATTATTTTTCTCTTTCAGATCTTGAAATGTTATAGGCTTAAACTTGTATTGCGTAGTGATTGCAACACATGATAAAGCTGTTGGGAATAATGAATCATGACAAAGATACATCAGTAGGCTTATGGAAACAGTGAATAACAAATAACCTTACACATAAAAATACTTGAACATTATCATCATCCTGTTATGTCTCTTCTGTTTTTCAAAGAAAACATATTACAATTAGTTTCCAAGTTGTTCAAAGTCCCGAAGTGATTTTTTGATAATAAGAGAATTATGGATAATTGGTTTTCTTTGGATATGTTATTAAATTTCACTTTTGTTTGTGAGGAATTATCGACATGCATTAAAAGATTTAGTTTTTGCAAATGGGAATATTAGAAATTAGGACAAATTATGAAGCCAAGTGGCATTTTAAAAAGCCATCTATAAATAGGTAGCATTAGTATAGTGTGAATAAACAGGTCATAAACTGATGGATTATAGATAACATTCTTTCATGTTTCTGTCTAATATTAAGAAATGGTGACATCATTCCTATTTAAAAGAACTAGTGTAGTCCTCCTTATAGTACAGTCAGATATGTTAGATAGTGTCATGTATGACCATGGGAGGTATTGTCATTTAGTTGTTTTTCACTTATGTCCAACTTTTCATGATCCCATCTGGAGTTTTCTTGGCAGAGATACTGGAGTAGTTAGCCATTTCCTTCTCTAACTCATTTTACAGATGAGGAAACTGAAGCAAATAGATTAAGTGAATTGCTTAGGGTCTAGCTGAGGCTAGATTTGAATTCAGGAAGATGAGTCTTCCTGACTTCAGGACTGGCACTCTATCCACTGAGCCACCCAGCTGACCGTGAGGTATTAATCACTTAACCTTTCTAAGCACTAAGCAATTCTCTTAGACTATGGGAAATAGACAGGTTGCAATATGCATTTGTGGAGGTAGTTCCCACTAGGGAACTTCCTATACTATTGAAAATCCTTGATGTATTGATATACCATTATTTAAACAGGCAAGATCTGGCAGGTTCTTAGATCTGAATCATATCTCAAATACAGATTATTCTTTTTGCTAGCAATAAAGGGATACATCTAGAAAATTTACCCTTACTACATAAATAATGGAATCTAATATTATTCATTTTTTCCTCAGACAATTGAAGAACAACTGTTCATTGGGAATTATAATAACACTTCATATTCTTACAGTGCTTTACAATTTACAAAATGCTTTCATATGCATTGCTTTATTTTATTTGCAGAAAAATCTTGTGATACAAAATAGAGACATTATCACTCTTCTTTTATAAAGGATATCAAATATCAGGGAGGTTTTATAAAGGATAATGAATATCAAAAAAGTTATACTTTACTTAAGGACACATAGCTGGCAAAACCTGGGACCTGAATTCTTGCCTTCTGATACCAAATTTAGTGTTCCATGACTATACCATGAAATTAATAACTCCTCATATCTGGCTCATGACCATATCTTTGTTATCACTACAGATATCTTTAAAAAAAACTACTTAAATGAAGAAAAATATTTATAGTAATCCAAGTAAATTCATGGGTAAATTCTTTCAAGTCTTCCAAGAACAAATACTCCCTATATATCACAGATTATTAATTAACATAAAGAAAAATACCTAATATTTTTCAGTGAAACAAACATAATGATCATTTTGAAACCCAGAAAAGATAACCCTAAAAAGGAAAATTATGGAGTAATTTTCCTAATAAATATAAAAGAAAAAAAAATACCTGAAATGTCACTATAGCTCAAATAATACAGCAATGCATTAAAAACAATGATTTATCCTGCCCAAGCAATACTTGTATCAGGTACAGAAGGTTTTGTTCAACATCAGAAAAACTGTCAACATAATGCAATATGCAAACAACAGTGACAAAAGCTCAAAAATTATATTAATGGATCCAAAAATAGTTAAAACCTAAATTCATTAATGATAACAGCACTGAGAAGAGTAGAAATAGAAGACTCTTCTTCAGCCCAGTTTAAAAAACAAACAAACCAGTCTCTACCT
>NW_020954588.1:12069448-12092761 GCF_900497805.2 Vombatus ursinus | reverse complement strand
ATATAGATATAGATATAGATATAGATATAGATATAGATATAGATATATACACACACACACATACACACATACACACATACACACATACACACATATACACATGCACATACATACACACATACTTATATATACATTTTATTTGGCATATTATAATAGTAACTGTAATAAAACAGGAAAAGATATTAGGATAAAAATTGGAAATCGTAAAAATATTATTTGCTGACTTTCAACTATCTCAACCACAAAATCAGTGTAAACAACAAAGGAGTTCAGCAAGTTTACTGAATGCAGGACTACTTTATAGAAATTACTTGAATTACTATTTACTACCAATAAAGATAAAGAAAGCACCATAAAAGAACTACTGTTGCCAATAGCAACAAAACACATTAAATATTTATAATTGGTCTTTATATGGTCTATTAAGGACAACTATAAAACTGTGATGACTGAATTAAAAGACAACTTAGGTACAACCAATGTTCATGGATAGGCCAGATTAATATAATAAGAAATGACAATGCTTCCTAAATTAATTTACACAGTTAAGGTATAACCAGTCAAAGTCCCAAAGGGTTTGTTAATAGAATTGAAAAAAATTATAATGCAATTTATAAGCAAAAATTAATGAGCAAAAATATTAAGGAATACCCTGGGGAAAAATATCTTGTGAAGGTAGTTCATACATACAGCTATTCAATATATTTTATGAAGTGGGCATAATTAAAATAATCTTGTACTGAGAAAAAAATGATCAATGGAACAACATAGAGATAACAGAATTTACATGTGTATGTATATACATGATGAGTATTTTGTATACCTATAGAAGACAAAAGTGGGAAGAAAAGAGTATTTTTAACAGATGTACTTGGGGAACATGGCAGAAAATGAATTTAGATCCACATCTCATACCTTATACCCCAGGGAATTACAGTTAGATGATAGCCAAATGCATTTAAATCTATAAAATTATATACATATGTGTGTGCATATATATATATTTGTGTGTGTATTATCTATCTATCTGTCTACACACACATTCATAATACTATGTATCTGTGTTCAGACACTTACTGGTTATAGAACCCTGGGCAAATCATTTGACCTCATTTGGCCCAATTTCCTCATCTATAAAATGAGCTGGGGTAGGAAATGGCAAACCTTTCCAGATCTTTGCCAAGAAAACCTCAAATGAGGTAACAAAGAGTTGAACACAACTGAAAATATATGAACAACACAACAAATATATATGAAACTATAACAAAAGGGAATCAATTACTAAATGAATATGATTTAATGAAACATTTATTAACACCTTTGGTTTTTAATATAATCATTATTTCAAGCTATATCCCATTCCCTTTACCAAACAGAGAGACATCCTTTATAACAAAGAATGTAGAAGAAAGAAGGGGGGAAGCATTTTAGTAAAACTAACCAACACCTCAGTCAGTGTGTTTTAGTGGAAAGCATTGACTCTGGAGTCAGAGAGTACTTGGGTTCAGATCCTGCCTCTGCTACTTACTGACTGTGTGACATTAAGGAAGTCACCTTCCTTAATGGAAGACTCTCTTTGAGTCTCAATTTCTTCTTCTATAAAAAGACAGAGTTGGTCTAGATGGCTTCTGAATTCTCTTCCGGGTCTTGATCTATGATCATATGATTAAGCAAATATGAAATTATATGGAATGCCATCTTATATCTCTTCTTCAGAGCCTAAGCTTGGTTATAATTATTAAATACAGTTAAATCATATTGTATGTTTTTTTGCAATCAAGTCTCAATTCTGACATTTACTGGCTATGTGACCTTGGGAAAAATTAATTAATCTCTCAGTATTAGACAACTCTCTAGGACTCTAAGTTTTAGAGAAGGTAACAACCTGCAATGGTAGAGGGAGTTTCCTCATTTGGGAGTACCTTATAACAATGAAATCACAAGTTCAGTCCCTACCACTAGGTTACAGATTATTACAGTAAGAATGTTGTGGTAGATGGAAAGCCACTATCCATGCTGTCTATTCAAAACAAAACAAGGTTATAATGTGGTGGAAAGTTATTGTTACAGAATAGTTAGAGAGCTGGACGTGGAGTCAGGAAGACCTGGGTTCAAGTCCTTTGTCTGGCATATAGTAACTACAAGATCTTGGGAAGATCACTTAACTTCCTAGTGCTCCACAATACTGTTAAGTGATGGTAGAGTGTTCAACTCACCAAGCAAATCACAAGTACATTCCCGATCATGTCGATTTCTAATTTGCCTCACCTCTTTAAAACTTCCTAAATGTGGGCATTTCCCTAGTCTCCATCATTTGTCTTCTTCTCTCTTCACTATCTCCATGGATAAGTTTACTCACTCCTGTGATTTCAACTATCACATTTCTACAATATTGACTTCCAAATTAGTTTCACAAGACTTTTCTTTTCCTAACTCCAGTCCTGAATTTACCACTGCCTATTGTTAGTTTATCTCATCATTATCTTAAAGTTGACATTTCCAGAATCAAAGAGGTGGGAGTAAGGGGATGGGGAAAAGCATTTATATGTTACCTACTATGTGCCAGACACTGTGCTAAGTACTTTACAAATATTAACTCATTTGATCTCATGAAGACCCAGTGAGACAGTTGTTGTTATCAACTCCATTTTATTTTACTTTATTTTATTTGGTAAGGCAATTGGGGTTAAGTGACTTGCCCAAGGTCACACAGCTAGTGAGTGTCAAGTGTTTGGTCTGAGGCCGGATTTGAGCTCAGGTCCCCCTGACTTCAGGGCTGGTGCTCTATCCATTGTGCCACCTAGCTGCCCCTGAACTCCATCTTATAATTGAGAAAGTTGAGATAGGGATTATGACTTGACCAAAGTCAGAAAGCAAACAAATGCCTCAGGTCTTCTTGACCCAAGGCCATGCAGTTTATCCACTGTGTTCCAAGCTGCCTCACCATATTCCTCCCTTTCTTAATTACACTAGATCCCATAACAACACCTAGGCTCAGCACCTATGACTTATCTCCGATTGTCCTCATCTATTGTGGACCTATACACTCAATCAACAGAAATTTGATTTTTTGCTAAATAAGATTCAGTCTTATTAAGACATCATATCCCTTCTTCTCATTTTCAGTGCCACCATTGTAGTTTCATCTTCTACCATCTATTACAAGGAGTATTGCCTCAGCCTCTTGGTGTTTGGGTGTACTATTGGCTCTTCTGCCTTTCCCCTCTATTTCATTTCAAACAGCTCTGCTAAATTAATCTTCATAAAAGCGAGCTCTGATCACATCTCTTTTGTGCTGAAACCACACAAATTGTTCCCCATCATCTTACCTGAAGAACAAAGTTCATGTTTCACAGCCTGACAGCTATCTAATGGCTTCTTTCTGATCCTCTCAACTTAGTTTCTGAATATATAAGTATAAATATGCATATTCTATATCTATATCCATGTGTATGTCTGTTATCTATATTATCTACATCTATAGCTATCTATGTCCATGTCCATATCTATATCTATGTCATATCCATATCTATTAATAAATATAGTTACAAGTGTATATATATGTGTGGATATACATTCATCTCTACATGCATAGATACATACATGTGTGCACACAACACATATATTTTATACTTAAAGACCAAAAACAAAACAAAACAAAACCCAGTCTTTTGATAAGTAAAGAAGAACCCCAAAAGATGATTCTATTTGATACTATTGATCTCCAATTCATACCACTTCTCCTTTTTTAAACACCAAGTCTAAGAGTATGACCCATCAATGAGGTAGATCTTATCCTTCATAAACAATAAAATGTATTTTATCATTGACTGGGTTGATTCAGTGATACTCCTCATAAGGCAAGATCACACTTTGTTAAATAACCTTAATGCTGGTGCAAAGTCCTCATCTTGATCCACTTTGTCAGTAAGGATTTAACTTTGATAAAAAAGCTATCTTGTCAAGAGAATTCACATGTCCTTCAGGTGTCTGGTGTTTGTGTGTGATTGGGGGGGTGCTTTACTTCTTTTGCATAAAAGTTAAAACCAACATAGCATTTAGGCTTTTCTGGGATTTTTTGTATTCTTTTTTTTTTTTTGGTGAGGCAATCAGGGTTAAGTGACTTGCCCAAGGTCACACAGCTAGTATGTGTCAAGTGTTTGGCCTGAGGCCGAATTTGAACTCAGGTGCTCCTGGCTTCACGGCCAGTGCTCTATCTACTGCCACCTGGCTGCCCCCGATTTTTTGTATTCTTGAAGTAATAACTGATAATAACAAGTTCCTTTTAAATAGCATTTTAAATGTTGCAAAGCATGTCACATATATTATCTTTTAATTTGGTACATTTTATAAAGAAATCAAATGTTTTACAAATGATTTCAAAGCATTTTTTAAATCAGCAGATTATAAACATACAATAAGAAATTTGAGCTTCGTATGATTAGCAAGAGAGCAAAACATCTAAATACATTACTGAATGTCCTTTGTGAATACTGGTATATGGAGAAGGGGAGAAGAGAGAGGACAGAGGGATAATATGGCCTTTTAAAGCTTCATCTTCATTTACTATTTCATGATTTCACACGCAAAAAAAATCTCCATTTTCTTTCTTTTTGTTCATTCCACATGAAATAATATTATTTTAAAAATCTCTTTGGGATGGTTTTCAACATATCTTTTTTTTTCTTTATAGGCATAATGAACATATAACGCCTTCCTTAAAGAGACCTTATGAATACCTTTGACAACAAAGAGAAGGGAGCCTTCTTGATTCTTATTGTCATTCTTTTGTCTCTCTGGAGGAGAATGATATTTGAACTGGCAAGGACAGAAACAAAGTAGTTAATAGTGAGTGGTTAAATAGGGAGATAGCATGGGATCATCTAGCTTCTGTTGACAAGATCAAATAACCTGGTCCAAATAAGCTATATCCCAGAGGATTGAAAGCTCCAGTAGATGTGGTTACTGACAGTGGTGGGGGCTAGGAGAAGTAATGTGACATTGAAGAGGGCACATGTTTTCATTTTTGAAAGAAGAATAGTGCTTGCAAACTATTAGAGCCAGTGTGTTAGACTTTGTATCGTGGCAAAAACCTAAAGTATATTAGCACAAGGGTAGTTCTTGAATCTTTGGAAAAAGAAGTGTTGATCCTGGAGAATTAGCATGACTTTGATAACAACAGGATATGCCATATTAATCTATCTCCTTTTTCTCTTCTTTTCTACAGTAGGTTATTTCCTATTAAGAGTTTATCTAGACTTTAACGGTGGTTGATTAAGTCTCTCGCCATTCTTATGGAAAATATAGAGAGGTATAGACTAAGTGGCAGGATGAGAGGATGGATTTGGACCTGTTTGACAAGAAGACCCAAGGAATAGTTAATAAGATGTCAAATTGAAAGGAAGTCTCCTGTGGATTTTCCAAGGATCTGTGCTTGGCCCTGTACTATTGAACATTTTTAACAATGACTTGAATAAAGGGGAAGATGACATGGTTGTTACTGGTGGTCTTCAAGCAGACACTCAGTGACCTCTTGTCTTCATATCACATTAGGGATGCAGATTCAAGTATAGATTAAATGAGATAACAGTTTAAGTTTCCTTCCAACCCTGTTTTTTACTATCCCCCTTTAAATTATTATTATTACAAATATTATTATAATAATTTTATCATTATAACATTTACATAGCACCTACTATATGCCAGGCACTGTGCTAAGAGCATTTACATTTGGTCCTTACAACAAGCTCAGGAGAATGGTGCTATTATTACCCCTACTTTACAATTGAGGAAACTGAAGCAAGCCGAGATTAAGTGACTTGCCTAAGGTCACACAGCTAATAAGTGCCTAAGGCTGAATTTTTACTTGTCTTGATGACTCCAAGTTGAGTAAGTTATCTACTGTTCCAAAATGTCTTAAAGAAACATTAACCAAACTAAAAAATAAATGCAAAATGCATTCTGGACAATGATAGCTCTGTTTGTTTGTTGACTACATATCTGCTTAATGACGATGGTGGTGGTGGTTATAGGCAACATTTATTGAGTGCTTTAAGGTTGACAAAGCTCATTTAAGCCTAACAATACGTGAACCACCCCTACTTTATACATTTACTAAGGATTTGAATAACCACTTCAAAGTAAAGCAGGTTCCAAGTCTAGGACATCAGCAGAGGTATTTAGTTTTTTATCATTAAGTTTCTTTAATGTATCCCTGCACCATTAAGTCAGTTTCATGATGTAACTGGAAGAGGCTCAGTAGTTAATCTCAAGTGAATGATCTCAAGAGGAAAACCATCATCACCACCACCACCAGCACAACCACCCAAACCAGGCCTTGATGTAATTGGTACCTAGGCCACAGAATCTTTCCTCTAGTTTTGCTTTTGCTTCACTTGGGGAAATCAATTCATCTCTTTAACTGGAAAGGAGATGGCTCAGGAATTCAAATGAAATAATCTACTAGACAAGGTAAGCATGGCTGAGTGGCTTCTAGTTTCTAGATTGAAATAATGATGCAGTTAAAACTCATGAATGAGTTCGCTCCAGCTCTCTAATGCAAGCACACATTTCCATGTCACTGACTGCCACCCTACAATAACAGGAAATGTATGTATAATAGATTGGAGCATTACATGGGGCATTACAATTAGAAATGTGCTGAAGTACTGGATTGGCTGTTTATTTATGGTCCATGAAAGTAAGATTCTATGGGCTCTCAAGAACAAGTAAGTAATTCAAGGGAGCAAAATGAATATTTTGAAACCAGCAATCATGTTTTTAATGATTTCATTATCACTGAAGAACCCTTTTTCAGAAGAGGCAAAGAATTGGAAAATAACAACAAATATGGTATTAATAAGTGTTTAAAAGAGACCTATTACCAGTTGGTTGGGAATCTTCATTGTAGGTAGGGTCAGTAAAGATAGGGCATTTTGAATGGGACATTAAGTTTTTCCAGGTCAACCTCATTTACAGAATTGGGTAAAAATTCTCATAACTGCCCCCAAATCAAATCTCTGTAGGTTGCCTGACAGTAAATATATTTTACACAGTTGGATTTTTTTAAAAAGAAAAGCAGAAAAAAATTGGATTTTGCCCTGTCATCAAAGAAATGATAAAGCTTTCAGGAGAAAAGATTCACAAAATGTTTCTAACATTAGGCAAGCTGCCCTACAAAAGCCTCCATGCATGAGTGCAAATAATTGCGGTTGGTGAATTTGTACTTAATCTTCAGATTACAGGTAATTATATACACATTTAAATTAGTTTATTTTGCATGTTCAATTTCATATTCATGAAGATAATTTAATCCTTTGTATCTGATGAGTGGAAAAAAGTTAAAGTGGAATGTTAGAGCTGGGAGGGGCCTTCCAGATCATCCAATCCACCCCTTTGCTTTACAGTTGAGGAGACTGAAGTTCCAATGGAGAAAGCAACTTGCCAGTGTCACCCAGCTGCTCAACAACAGATGCCAGAATCATGTGCTATTTCCATTGCACTATACTGCCATCGTTATCGTGGAACCTCAAGGAAAATAATGTAGGTAAAATGCTTTTCAATAATAATATTAGCTAACAACTATATATCACTTACTATTTACCAGACATTATGCATTTATTATCTTATTTGATCTCACAACAGCCCTAGGAAGTAGGTGCTATTATCACTCCCATCTTAAAGTTAAAGAAATTGAGGCAGACAGAGGTTAAGTGACTTGCCTAGGGTCACAGAGCTAGTAAGTGTCCAAGGTTGATTTTGAACTGATTCTAGGTCCAACATTCTTTTCACTATGCCACCTAGCCAGCCCAGGGATTTCAAACACTAAATTTTTTATTTAAAAAAATAAAACATCAGAAGTGGTGATAATACAATTTGATTCTATGAAGTTTGGCCTCAATGTCAAAAAATCTTGCCTCTATCCTGGTTCAAAATGTTTTCATTTTGGTTTGGGGTAATTTGAGATTCGTAAAAAAACAGCTGCTTATGACTATTAAGTATTGGCAAGCCATCATCCAACAAGGATTTGTTAAGTTCCTACTACTTGCCAGATACTATGCCAGACATTGGCAAATAGAAAGAATGAAATTGTCCTTCTGCTCACAATTAGAATATAGGATTTCTCTATCCAACTTATTTTATTTTATTTCAAAATATTTCATTAGTGCTCCTCTGTTACTATTCTTGTTCCCAAGAATAGGCCCATTTAGCAGTCTAAGAGATGGATTTTTAGAACTTGGCTCCATTTCTTTTTGCTTTGTTCTCAAAGAATTGTCATCATGGCATGGACTTTTGTTTTCTGAGACATATGTTTCACATTTAGATATATGTGCATATATACATGTATAAACATATATTCACCTATATGCCCATACACAATATACGTATAAATATGTGATATTCTATGTTACACTTTAATGGATGAGTTCATTAAATACATGACTTTTGTTGGAGTTCAAATATTTTGAATAGTTTCCATTTTCTCTATTTTTATAAAGTATATTACTAATACCATATTCCTACTTGGAGACTTGAATGTTTTGTGTCTTGTCAGTAGTGGCTGCTGGCTGAGTTTCAGAGTGGGTTTGGGTTTCCTCCAAAGTATTCTAAAGATATGCAGGATTTCTGGTCATACCCTTGATTAAACATGCATCATTTGTACTGATTTTCCACATGATTATCTCAAATAGCCATGGAAGGGCACAAAGCTGTCAATCAATTCACAATGAATGGAGGTCAGTTTCACAATACTACATTCTAGAGAGGAGGACCAGCATATCTATTTATCTGTAAAGTGCCTTCCTGAAATATATAATCATCATGTTATTAGATTCTTGTTTTTAGAGATAGCACTAAGGCTGGAGAGCCCTAGATTCATTTGAAAATACAATCCAAGAAGTAGTAACACATGGCCATTCTTCATCTTTTAATGGATATTGTTGGGTTATTACTGTTGGATTTTGGGTCTCATGGGAAAAAAGTAGTTGACTTATAAAAAATGGGAAAAATAATTGAAACAATGAAAAATATTAAATTCGTCTAACTCAGAATGAATCTATAAAGGTAAAATATGTATTAGAATAAACTTCCAAAAAACTACAGGGTAAAATGCTTATGAGTTTTTTAGGAATTTAACTAAGAGATCTGTCATGATGTTCCTCAGACCACTGTTTTCTATCATCATATATGTATGTGATAATAGCTTGGGACTAAACCTCTTGTCTGTACATTGAAAGGCTTTAGGCCAACCAGACGTTATCTAAATGTAAGTTACACCCACAGTAACATGAATGTGATAGTAATTGTTGTTCTTTCATAGAGACAAAACTGTTGGTAAGTTATTCCAGGTGCTTGTAATATTCCACAATTCCAAATACTTCTTTCACTTGTCTGTGTTTCACATTTTTCCTGGAGAATGGATAGGGAAGGGGGAAATTAAGCTTTTCCCTCTGTAGTAGCATAACTGAGAAAGTAGCTAGTAGTTTTAAAATAAGCACTTGTCCACATTCTGTAGGGCCAAAAAAAAAACCAAAGTAAGTTGAAATGTGATACACACACACACACACACACACACACACACACAAGCATAAAACAATTTGGATTATTCTTAATAGAATGGCCTTTTGAAATTGTTTTTGCAATTGCTTTAATTTAAACATGAATTTAAAAATATATTCAATATGTATAGTGTAGAATGTTCTAGGCACATGAAAAAGGATGGAGGGATGATATATGGAGGATATAATGGTGTATGAAGCGTGGATTTTACTCTTATGGAGTTGACCATCTAATTGTGAAGGCAAGATGTCCAAAAGGATTAGAGGACATGATAAATTGTCAACTGGGTAGCCTAAATACTAAATATAGTAAGCTTAGTTCAAAGGAAAGACAAGAATTGGTACTAGGCTTGTGAATTCATTGATATAATCTGTAAGTCTCACTAAAGATGAACAACTCATTGTTGGAGTGGAAATTATAGGACTTTTGAGTATAAGTGACCACAGTAGTTCCTATTTTTAAATTGCATTTTAAAAGTACATACTGGGTGTCCACTATGTATAAGGAACTGTGCTAGTTATTATTAGACAAAAACAAAAATGAAAAACAATCCTTTGTCTAAATAATCCTGCATTCCATTGGGAGATACACCGTGTGATCAGATAAAAATCAGGAATGGTTTCTTTTGAGGCAAGCCTTGAAAGAAGCTATGGATTTCTGAGAGGTAGTGGTGAGGGGAGATTGCATTGCAAATATTAAGGAAGACTCTGTTCAAAAGTGAAGTGGTAAGTGGTGTAGTGTTGAGACTAGGGAACAGGGAATAGGATAATTACGCAGCAGAATAGTGTTTCTGAAGAGGAGAAACAAATATGGAAAGCTAGGTTGGTGTCAAATTGTGAAAGGTTTTAAATTCAAACTGATAAGTAGCTAAGCAATAGGGAGACACTGCGGTTTCTTAAACAGTAGTGTGAAAAGGTTGGGTCTGTGCTTTGGAAAAAACTTATTTTGTTAGAAGTCTGGAAGAGAGATGGAAGAAAAGAGGGTGGAAGCAGGAAAGCTTGTTAGAAAGCCTCTGCAAGTTTCTAGGCAAGAGGAGATGAGGACCCAGAGTGGTGTCTACACAAATGAATAGGGGACAGCTAATGGAAGTGTGGAGGAGGAAGTATTTAATATTATTTGGAAACCAAGTGGATATGGAGGACAGTGAAGGAGAGTGAAGAGTTGAGAATAACTCCAAGTTTGCACACTTAAGCAAGCAGGAGTATGATGGTATGCTCAAGAGAAATAGGGTTTGGAGGAGAGGCAATTTGGAGACAAGAAAAAAAGTACAAACAAGCTATATACAGAATATGTAAGAAATAATTAAAAGAGGGAAGGCATCAGATAAAAATGGGTTAGAAAAGGCTTCCTGTAGAAGTTGGAATTTTAGTTGAATCTTGAAGGAGGCCAGGGAAGACAGGAGGTGGAGATAATGAGGGAGACCATTCCAAGCATGGAGGACACTCAACAAAATTGTTGAGAGCCAAGTAATGGAACACGCTGTTCATGGAACAGCAAGGAGGCCAGTGTCACTAGATCAAAGAGTATGGAGTAAGGAGAAAGATATAATTTGACTTGAATGGTGAGATGGAGTAGATTATGAAAGGATTTGAATGTCAAACAGAGGACTTTGTATTTAGTCCTGAAAGTGATAGGAAGTCACTGGAGTTTATTGGGTAGGGGGTTGACATGATCAGATTCTTGCTTCAGGAAAATCACTTTGGTAGTTGAATGTAGGATAGATTTGGGGGGAAATAAATTTAAAACAGGCAGAACAATCAGAAAAGTATTGCAGTAGTCCAAGCATGAAGGGATAAGGTCCCGTACCCAGATAGTGGCAGTATCAGTAGGGGTGTGTGAGACATAGTGAGAAGATAAGGATGATATCAGGGTTATGAACCTGAGGAATTGTTGCCTGAAATAGTAATAGGGAAATCGGGAGTAGTGGAGGATTTAGGAGAAAAGATATTGAGTTTCATTTTGGACATGTTGAGTTTAAGATGTCTACTGGAATTCAGTGTGAGATGTCCCAAAGACAGTAGCAGATATAAAACTAAGGTCAGAAGAGAGGTTAGGGAAGGATAGGCAGATTTGGGAATCATCAGCATAGAGATGTTAATTAAATCCATAGAAGCCAACAACATAGCCAAGTGAAATAGCATAGAGGGAGAAGTGAAGAGGTCCCAGAAACTCTGTGGAACACTTATTGTTAGAGGATGTGACCTGATCCAGGAAAGGAGACTGAGGGTTGAACTGACAGGTAGGATAAGAACCCAGAGAGAATAATGCCCTGAAAATCTAGAAAGAAAAGTGTTTTAACAAGAAGATGATGATCAACAGTGCTAAAAACCAAGAAAAATGAGGATTGAGACAGGGGCATTGGATTTAACAATTAAGAGATCAATGATAACTTTGCAGAGAGCAGTTTTAGTGGAATGATGAGGTCAGAAACTGAACTGTAAGGGGTTAGGAAGTGAGTGAAAGGATAGGAAGTGGTGGCATATATTATAGAAGACCTTTTCAAGACTAGGCACAAAAGTATAAGAGATGTAGGACAATATTAAGCAGAGGTTGAAAGATCAAGTGAAGGTTTTTTGAGGATGGGGGAGACATGGACATATTTATAAGAAGCAGAAAAGAAGGTAATAGACAGGGAGAGACTGAAGATGAATGATAGATTGAGGATGACAGAGGAGGGAATGTGTTAGAGGAGACAGGATAGAATGGAATTACTTGTGCAGGTGGAGAGGTTGACCTTGGTAAGGAGAAAGGACATCTCTTCATGTGAAACAGGGATGAAGGAGGAGATAGTGGCAGAAGACATTTGAGTGATATGAAGAGAGGAAGAGGGGAGTAGATGGAGCTCACAATTAATGGCCTCAGTTTTTTTTCTGTAAAATATAACATAGAATTTTCATTTGAGAGGGTTGAGGGAAGGGAACTTTAGGTGGTTTGAGGAGGGATGAAAATGTTTGGAAGAGCCACTGTGGAAAGCAGGGTAGTGAGGTGATAAAAGAGATATAGAAAGATTCTGGGTCCACATGATATTGTGTGACTTAAATTTGTAGTGGAGTCAATCAGAATGGTCATGTGACTTTCTCCACCTTTATTCAACAGCATGTGTACAAGAATGAAAAGCTGTATGATGGGAGTCACCGAAAGCTGAGACTTGACTGGACATAATTGGTGACAAGAGAAAGGGGACAGGGGCTCAAGAGAAGAGGGTAGTGTAGAATTGAAGTGGTTCACCAAAAAGTCAAGATGGGGAGGAAAGGAGAGAGTGACTAGGGCAAAGGAGAACTGATAGGTTGAGGAATTATGGAAGAAGAGTAGTGTTTGGTAAGGGAAGACAGAGAAAGAGGTAGAAAATAAATAGATTATGATCAAATAAGGGAATTTTAAAATTCTTAAATATGCAAGTGGTATATTTGGAGATTATGGAAAAATCATGGGTATGACCATCTTTGTGTATAGCTGAGTTGGGATGGAAAAGTATTTTATATGAGTTGATAGGTTGTGGAACTGAGGAGTTAGGGAGTTTGAGAAAGAGTCAGTATGCATGTTGAAGTCCCTTACTATGAGGGCAGCAGTTGAGGAACAGAGAGAAAAAAAATGTGAGCCATGTACCCAAATCACTGAGGAAGGAAGGAAGGAGAATGACATGGGTGTCTGTAGATCACAGTGACCCAGAGTTTGGTTGGGTGGTAGAGATGAATAGCATGAACCTCAAAGGAAGAGAGGTTACTGAGTGATGGAGGTAAGGTGAGAACCTGAAAGTTACAATGGAAAAAAGAGTATTCTAACTCTCCTGCTTTGACCAGTGAGCAAAGAGGAATGAGTGAAGACAGAGTTAGTACTGAGAAAGGGGGCCAAGGAGAGCATTGGTGTCATCAGAGAGTGCCAATTTTTCAGTGATTGCTGGAAGATAGAAGTAGGAAATGCAATGATAGGATGATGAGAAGTTTATTGCCTATGTAATAGGCATTCTAGAAGATACAATGAAAGGGGTGAATGGTGTTTGATTGGAACTTCAGGGTGGGGGGTTTTAGAAGGGATAGCAATAAGGAATTGAATGGTGGAGAATAGGGAATGGGGTATGGATGATGACTTACAGGGTTTTAGAATTACTGGGATGTGTAGGGTAAGATTAGGAATGAAAATGTTCAGAATTGAGTGGAAGATGCCACTCCCCTTCCCAGAGGAGGCTGGCTATTAGGCAGAAGATGATGTAGCAGGAAATGTCAGAAAGACAGATTCAGTACATGCTAAGCAAGTCACTGCAAAATTCTCCTTACTTTTTGTTTTCCAATTCTGGAATCAAATTCCTCAATCCTTTGTCATCATTGCTAATAACTCTTGTGACACTCCCTTGGATACTCCCCCTCCATTATTACCTGCATATTTCATCATATTGATAGGCACACTCAATTTCCTTTCCTCAGTCTCATCAACTTCCTTCTTGGCTTCTAGACTAGCCCTCCTCTTCTTACAGTCTTCTTTTTCCCCTGCTTTTCCTATAATTCTTGCCCTTCTCCTCCTTTTATAAAATGTCTAATCCTTCTCCTACTTTTCCTTTGATTTCTTGACTACATCTAAATTTCACTTTCCAAAATGCAATCTCTGGTTTCTTAAAAATTCCAAACATCACATCTGCCTCCCCAATTCCTTTTACTTTTCATTCTTGTACACTTCTTTTCCAGTTCCAAATCTTCCTGACTCATTCTTTCACAAATTTTGCCAAACAAGTAGAGCATAGAATCCTGTGTATAACGTGGTTAAAGGCAGTTTGAGTTGAGATGAAACAGGATGCTGAAATAATTCTTTAGAGGGTATTTGACAAATGACTCATAGAATCACAGATTTGGGCTGTAATCACAGATTTTGAGGTCATCCAGTCCAACCCCCTTAAATTTACAGATGAGGAAACTAAAACTCAGGTAAAGTGATTTACTCTGGGTCACACAGAGTAAATGACAGGGCTGGAAATTGAATTCAGGTACCAAACTCCAAGTTCAAGGTAAAGTTCCACATTCTTCCCAGTATACCATGTTGGTTCCTGAATTAATCAGAATATTGTTCTGATCAGGGCAGCGTATCATAGGTTCAATTCATGTATGACTTAGTTACATTCACTTCGTTCCTTGGCCACAGAGTACACTATTTGTTCTGGCTAGGTAGGAGCTTTAGCCAAAGGTATTCCAAGCAAGGGATACTAGATCCCTTGGGGCATATCAATGCTCATGAGAGATATCAGAAGAACTGATTCAGAAGTGGCTGAATCAGTGTCTATCCTTCCTAGCTCCTGGAGATGGGAGTGGAGATTTCCACTTTCCTTCTCATTGGTAAGCAGTTCCATCTTTGGATGCTTTCTATTTGATGTCAAATTGAACCATAACCTGAATGACTATAATCTGGGAAAATATAATCAGTCAGTTCTACTGTAAGAGGTTTCTTATTTGTGGAGGTGTTCAGTGAAAATTTAAAGAAGTCTATAGCTGTTTACAAATTCTTTTTACTGAGTATGTGCTGTATGTATGTCCTGAGTATGTGCTGTGTTTATCTTTTCTTAGGAAAACTGAAAAAAAAAGAATCACAATGGCTTTCCCAGAAATTTGGAAGGAAAATTGTTACCAATAATATTGTCAATCAAGGTCACAGCCACTTTTCAGTAACTGCTGAGGCTTTACAATAACTTGAATGCCAGTTTGGTTGGTTGTATTTTTGCTGTCAACATGTAACTATTTTTGAGAATTTTATAGAAAGCCTCAGAAGAAGCAGATGTATAATTGGAAATGCCATTTATATACAGGGTAAATATGAAGGAGCCCCTTTCACCTTGGAGTTTCACTCTTATTAGTTCAAAATATTGCCTCTGAGGCTGACTTGATTCCTTCAAAAAGATGGCAGCAGAACCCAGTGAATGCACAGATTTTTTAGATACTGTTATTGCTTCTCCTCAAAGTTGGGCTCAGGATATTGCTTTGAACTTTCACCAATCTGTGTTGCTATTGGTGTGAGTGTTCCTCCACTGACATAGATCCTAACCCCTCTATAACTTAGCAGATAGCCTTTGAGAGTCACTGTGACTCAAACATTCATTATGCTCTGTTTAATCTTGTCAGGAGCCTCTCTGAACTTGGCTGGGCTGGTTCACAGATGGCAGGCACACAGACTAACATAGGGCCTTTATTTGATACCTTTCCAACTTGGTAGGACCCATCAGAGTTTGGGCTCAATCAGTGTAATCTTGAAAAAATCCAAGGTTACATAAACCCTGAAATAAGAAGCATCAGAGGAGGACTCTAAGAGACGATATTTAGATTTATAGTTGTTGATACTCTCACTTGAAAAGTACAATCTTTCTAAAGTACCTTTGTCCCTCTTCATCTCCCATCCACTCTTAGGATCTTGTAAATTTTACTCTGCTCATTTTTAATTACTGCCCACAATGTGTGTTTTACCTGAAGTCATGTGGCCTATTGGAAAGGTTACTGGATTTGGAATCAGAAGACTTGGATCTAACCTCATCTGCTTCCTCATCTGTAAAACAAGAGAGATGGATCATATGACCAAAAATGGCTTCTAGTTCTCCCGTGACTATAAGATGACTGGATTTTCTACACAGTCCTGTCATGATACTAAATATCCAGAAAATATATTTATTTTGACTTTGTATTTCTTGACAAAAGTTTTTCTAAAATGATATTTTATTTGGGGGGAAGCATCATACACACATATGTATTCTATATTATATCATGTTGTTTATTGTGTTATTTACCATGTTATATTTTGCTATGTAAGATTGCATTAAAATAGGCTTATACATACATGTAAATCTATCTGTTTATCTATCTCTATCTATTTATCTATCTATCTAGCTTTCTTTCTATCTACCAATATTCAAGTCTGTTTCATTATGTTAGCGACAGATGCTACATGCCTATCATGAAAAAGATTAAATAATGCTCTGTGCGACATATAGGAAATAGCTAAATAATATTCAAAGCTTAGGATTCATCAATTGCAAGCTGACTGCATGCCCACAGCCAATTATTGCATATTGTAGATATCAGGAGAGCTTGTGTGTCTTTCTGTATCCGTGCATATCTTTTTTGAAAACCTAATTTAGACCAAAGCTTTATTATGTGGAAGGAAGAAGGGGAAAGGGATAGGGAGATTTAGTTTCATTCAACACTGATAGCTGTGGTTTTCAATACTCATTAATCTCCAGGCAGTTGCCCTTCTCTCACACACAAATAAAAGCTAACCACTCAGTAATGTTCAAAACATCACAATGAGCACGGCACGAGACTCTAGTTCATTAGGGTTCTAATTTGTTCCTAGCATACCCTCATTATGAAACTTGCTCTAAGAAGTGACCTTCTACACTGTTAGCATCATCATAAATAAAGCTCTTTCTGATGATACTATGCAAAGGATCATCAAAGTTTGGACACGGGAGGGATCTTAAAGTTCATCTTACTCAATCCTTCATTTTTCAAATGAGGAAACTGAGGCCCAGAGAGAGAGAATGATTTATAGAAAGTAATAGCAAGTAGCCTAGCAAGGACTAGAATCAAATTCTCCCACATCACAGCATGGGGTGCTTTCCAATACATTTCAATATTCAACTCATTAGAATACCAGTAACTATAGACTTTCCCCACTTACGTAATTTACTAAATTTTCTGCTAAAATTAGAAACCAGATTGTCTGTTCTCTGCTAAGGATTTTTAGTCATTTTTCAGTCACTAGGTAATATGAATTAAATCAACTGCCAAATATTTACATTGCACCTACTATGTGAAAAAAAAAAAACACTGTGCTAACAAATAAAAATAAAATATAGTCCTGGCCTTCTGGGTGCCTCCAAATTAGTTGGCAAGTTGCATCATATACAAAATTAATTTAATTCAATTAGCATTTATTAAATACCCACTCAGTAGAAATCACTTTTCTAGGTGCTGAGAAAACAAAGACAAAAACAAAAACAAAAAGTGTCCTTGTCTTCAAAGACCTTATATTTTACTGGAATGATGCAGCATGTACAAAATATAAAATATTACATGCAAAAACATATAAAAATGCAAATAATTTGGGGAAAATAGAAAGAACACTGATAACTAGGGAAATCAGGAAAAGGGCTTGTGTAAGAAGTGATCCCTGAGCTCCATAAAGATTCTAGCACCCAGGAGGGTCTTACAGGCTTAGAGGATAATGTGAACAAAGGCAGGTAGGTGGCGGATGGAATATTGGCTATTGGGGAAGAACAAGTAGGCCATGTTGGTCCAAGATGGAGAATGTAGGATGGGCATACTGGGAAATCCACATGGGAAAAGTTAAACAGTGACACAGTTAAGTGGATTTTCTTCCAACTTCGAACAAGTTAGATGTCTATGGGCTTGAATGGTCAAGAAAGCTTGAAATGGGACATGAGTTCACATTTGTGTTCACATTTATTGCTTACAAAATTCTTTAATCATAATAATTACATGATGAAGGTAGCTTTATTACTCTCGCCTCACCCCTTTCTGATGAAGAAGCTAAGTGAAATAAACAATTTTGGACATAACTAATGTGGGACTTTTTTTTGTCTGACTGTACACATTTATTACTTGGGTGTCCTTTTCCCCCCTTTTTTAGGAGCTGAGATGAGAGGGAGAGAAAATAAATGCTTAATTGAGAATATAAAATTTAATTTAAAAAGAAGTTGCTGAGTTTGAAACAAGGCAAAGTAACTTGTCAACAATTACATAGTTAGAGTCAGACTTGGGAATTGAAACCCTTTGTAATACATCACCTGCCTGGGTAGTATATGGAAAGATGAAGAGTGGGAAGAGAATTTCATGTGTGGATAATGACATGAACAAAATAAAGGTAAAAATAAAGATGATGCACTCAGAAGAATTCATTAAATCACTTTGACTAGACTGGTATGTGTGTGGTAGGGGTATTTTAGGAAATATTTTGAGAATGATTGGGGATGGGAATTTGGGATAGCTTCTTGAGTTTTAGGTTGTTTAGACTTTATCCCATACATAGTAGGTGGCTGCTGAAATATTCTTATAAGGGGAGCAATGTGATAAAATAATAATCTTTTAAAATTATCTTTAGATTTTGTATTACTTTCATTTTTGAATAGCTTCCTTTCTGCTACTTACAAATAGTGCTATCCATTATAGCAAAGTACAGAAAAAGAAAGGAAAAAAATAGTTCAGAAAACTAAATGACATATTAACCAAGTCTGACAATATAAGAGATGTTCCCACACCCATAATGCCTCTCCTCTGCAAAGAAGAGGAGGTTGACTGTTGTTTCCCCTTTACATTGTTGTAGTTATGGTATATAATATTTTCCTTGTTGGGCTCCCTTTATTCTGGATGAGTGACTGTAAATCTTCCTATGATTCTCTATACTGGTCATATTCATTGCTATTTATGGTAAACCCATCTTTCACTGTACTTGGCTGCCACAATTTGTTCACCCATTCCTCATTTGGTGACTATCTCCTTTGCTTCCAGTTATTTGGGGGGGATGAGGAAGTTTATAAAGGATACTTAAAGCAATATTTTAGAAATATTAATTGACAGTGTAGGGGTAAAATTTCAAGGAAAAGGCTAGGGGAGACTGATGTCTGGATTATCAGTTAGGAGACTACATCAGTATTTTAGGTATGAGGTGATAAATACTTGAATGAGGTTAGTAACATTGGGAATGGAAAGAAATAGATGTCCCTAGGGTCATACAGAATCATCACCAAGAGGACTGGGCAATTGACTGGATATGAGGTGAGGAGGAGGGAAGAGTCAGATGTGCTCCTTGAAACTTTGACCTTGGAGATGTGAGACAATAATGGTACCACTGATGGTGCCAACTGAAAGATAGTCAGGAGGTCCTCTTCCTCTTTGGGGCAGAAGATGCATTCAGGCTTACATGTGTTAAATTTTAACAGATAGAAGTATGGGTTTAAGAAGCATGTTCCTGGAGATAAGAGTTGAAGCCATAGGGTGAATGAATTCTGCCAAAGAAAAAGCACAGACAAAACATAGAGAAAGAAGAGCAGGGTCAGAGGACAGAACCTTAGGAGCTAGTTCTTAAGCACTTAAAATGTGACTGGGTATTCTCTACAACCCATTTGGTAAAAAAAAGAATTTGTTTTCAACCTTTGAGAGTTAACCTACTTTGATTATATAATGGGCATATGGGTCTAGGTGTCTACATCCCTCTAACTCAGGGTTTCAGAATGACCAGCACAATTTCATGTGCTAATGAATATTTAAATGTCTTTGAACATAAGAGATGATGAGTTTAGAAAAAGAAAGGGAGAGTTTTCTTTAAGGATTGAGAATTACAAATGCATTTGTTGGAATGTGGAAGACTTCAGAAAAAAAGAGTAGGGGTACAGGGAAGGGGACCTAAGCAGAGCCCAGGTCCAGAAAAGAGAGGGAGATGAAGGATATTAAGCATGCTAACATAGAATAGAGAGGAATTTCAAAGCAGTATATATGGCTAACTTTGCTACCATCAAGCAATAAGACTTTAAAAGGATACAAGGGGGAAAAATCCAGTATGATTTTTGTTATGCTCTCCCACTACATATGACTACTGTTCAATTTTATTTCGAGGTATCTAAAAAAACTCAACCCTCCCTTCATAATAATTCTTGTCAAATTGTTGAAAAAAATTGAAAAAAAAACACCTTAACATCAGAATGTTGTTAAGATGTAGCTTTGTTTTTATTCTAGAATGGAATATTTTCTATCAAGATTTGAGTAAGGATTTTTTTTGAAAAAAATGTAAATCATTATCCCCATCACTACTTTTATTTCTAGCTGCCTTTTGACAAGTTTATCCTCTCTTTTCTACTTTTAGGGATTCTAGTATTAACAAGTCTTTACAACAAATTACTCAGTAAACTGCAATAGTGGATGGGGAAAAGAAATCATAATTTTGGCTTTGATGGAAATCTTTATTCCTTAAAACTAATTAGACACTTTTTGGGAAAAATCAGTAGCATAGGAGATGATGTAGTCTCTATCTCACCCCAAAGACCAGGGATCTCTTCTCCCAGGTCTGAGAAATAAAGAATTGTTATCTTTTTAGTACCATGCCAAGCATTCTTACACCAAGTACAATAACAGATCTATATGAAAGTATGTTGTATTTCAGGGATATTGTATCAGACATACAGATAATAGATGATAGATATGATAGAAAGATTATATGTATATATTATATATGTACATATAGATAGATAGATAGATGACATATAGATGGATGGATAGGTATAGATAGGCAGATAAATAATAGATAAATGGGTAGAAAGACAGATATGTAAAAGTAAAATAATATGTATCTGGGATATTAGGGATCCTAACTGGGATCTATGGGCTGCTTAGGATATTTATGCAACCTTATTAATTAATAAGTCATTTGGAAGAGAAACAAAGATTGACCTGTCACTGGTACAGAGAGTTTGGTGATATAAATTTAGAATCAACATGCAATTTGAATTTGTGACTGATTGGTCTAGAGCATTGGCTTTCAAATGTTGTTCCAGGTACTACTGGAAGTCGCTGAGACTCTTACAAGGAATCTGTGAATTCTAAACTATTTTCCCAATAAAACCATGATATTTTCATTTCTAATCCCACCAATACCTATAGATATAGCTCAGATAAGCAAAGCTCTTGGTGGGTGAGGATATTCAATAATTCTTAAGAGGGTAAAGAGATCTTTGAGGAAAAAAAAGATCAAGAAGCTATCGGTTAGAATATTATAATTTCCTGCTCAGTAGGGTCCTGCTCAATAGTAGAATGTAAGCTCCTTGTGGGCATCCCTATTTCAGTTTTGTCTTTGAATCCCCAGCACTAACACATTACATTACATAGTTAACATTTAACAGATGCATGTCGAATTGAATTGAATTAAATCTATTGCCAAAAGAAAAACAAAAACAACAGCTGATGGCACCCCATGGAGATGAAAGGGTGGCTCACTATTTGAGCCTTTCTGCAATTAATATAAAAGTTTGATAGTGGTTTCAAAGTTTTCATCCATAAAATGTTATGCAATTTATAAAATTAGCTTAAGTTATAATCTGTCTTTATTACTTATAAACATGGTAATAATGTTTCCTCTTGTTGAAACATGGAACAAAATGAAAATTCTTTTTCTCCTCACTCTATTTTCTCCTACCATGAAGAATTCATTTTACTGTAACATAACTAATATCCCAAAACCACAGTAAACAATAAAAACTTAGGGAATTAAGGAAGTCTCCTTCCCCAGCACCCACAACTAACTGTTAGCACTAGGCAAAGTTAAAAGTATTTTTGTTATTGGTAGTGTTATTAAACACTCCTGTTGCAATCTTCTCTTCCCTCGCAATGTTCTATGCTTGCATCTATTTTGACTTCCCTCTATTTGATACTTGGTGAAATAATTTTCTGCATTCTCTCCTGTCCTGGGTATGAAAAAGTAAATGCTGCATTACTCCAACTTAGGTAACCCTTAGGATAATTTTTTAAGCAGCAGGAACCAGGGCTATCTGGCTGAGTAGATAATGATATCAGCTGCTTCCTTCCAAAACAACAGGTGCTTGGGCATAAAAATGTATACCATCATACTGAGATGATGACATCAGTTCATACTTCAGCTTAATTATAAACTACCTCCATTAATCCTGAAATAATTAAACATTTTGTGTGTGCTGCAAGGTGAAATGTAAAGTTATAGGTTCCTGGCCATTAATCACTAGGTTGAAAAAGGGGGGGGGCTTCTCTATAATTTTGAATTACGTGCACCACAAAAATGTAACATTCAAGTAAAATTTTATAATGTTATATTGCTTTTTGCCAGAGTAATAAGCAAGATATAAATGTTTTATTGGATTGTAAAACTTACATTGATCTTGCTATGATATGTATATAAACAGATGCCACATATACATTAAAATATAAGCACACCATGAAGACAAATCATGCTTTAGTTTAAAATAAACTTGAATCACATTAGTTATGATTTCTTCTAGTTTAAGTATTTTTCATGTAAAATGACCAATTCTTCACCTCTTAGAAATGTGTCCTAAGTATATTTCAACAAAATAAAGATTTTTTCATTCTGACTGGATATCTGGTCTTAAATCTAAAAAAATACTTTTGTCAAAGAGTTCATTAAGAAAAAAACATTAAAATATGGTGCTGTATCTCCTATAGTTTCAAAATCTGGGGGAAAATCCTACACTGAAGTTATTTTCTAATAGAATCACCATCTAAAATCAAATATAATTTTGTAAAGTTTTTCAAAAATGGTTTCAGGTCTTGCAGAAAAAAAAAACAACATGGTGAATGGAAGATTACATTATCTTCCCTTTAACTTTAAAATATAGTACTGACCTTCCTTAAAACAGATGTTAGCTTCATGAGCCAGATGTGTCTCAGCAAATTAGTTATAAGAACTACATTCAAGGACATAGCCATTTAAGAATTAATAAATTATGCATTTGTCATTTGTTATTGGGTAAGACTTAGGCTGACATCTTTGACATGAATGAAACTGTCCCAGTCCACAGAAATAACATTAACAATTTAAGAGAAGAATTTTCTAGGAGAGAGGGGGAAAAGAGCATAGCACTGAGTATGAATGCAGAGTTTAATAGCTGAAAACTGCCATATTTGGTTTAAAATGAACTGATTCAGAAGTAAGTTCTGGGGAGTCCCTGGGAATCTATATTTATTTTAAAGATAGCTCAGCAGCGCTAAGTAGTTGTTCAGG
>NW_020954588.1:12067514-12069411 GCF_900497805.2 Vombatus ursinus | reverse complement strand
TCTTTCTTTCTTTCTTTCTTTCTTTCTTTCTTTCTTTCTTTCTTTCTTTCTTTTTTTTAAAAGAGAACCAGTCAAAAAGCCTTTCTTTCTTGGTAGGCACATCATGATAAATTCATGCAAGAATTTTATTCTTTATAAGTAAAACTCAGCCTGGAAATTTTCGGTGGATTTAGCTGTAACATTTGGATGACCATATGGAACTCTTAGTGGCGCCCCGGGACCACGCAGCTCTGAAATCTGATCACTATCTCCCCAGTGACAGCTGGGGCCTTTACACCATCAGAAAATTTTCAGACTTCTAATTTGTCATAACTACCTCCTGTGGAAAGGAAATATGTTATGTAGTCAGACACAAGAAATCTTAGTATATATAACTACAAATGGTTAATTCCTTTACTGGATTTTTTGTAATTCACTAATATAAAGGCCTCTCACACCCAGATACCCCAAACATATGGATTATCTTGGTAAATGATGTCCAGACATTCACCCCATTTCTTAATAAAATGATTTACATGGAGAACTTTTCGTGAGGAAGAGACGGTTATAGAACTCAGCACTGCAATGTGTAGGACATTTAGTTTTTTCTCCAAAAGGCCTCTCTGCCCCTTAGAGGTTTGGCCTGAATTGCGTTTGTCTTTTGCAGAATAGTAGTTCCTCAAGCTATCATGGGGCAGCTAGGTGGCACAGTAGATAGAATGCTGGGCCTGGAGTCAGGAAGACTCTTATTTTCCTGAGTTCGAATCTGGCCTCAAATACTTGCTAGCTTGTGTGACCCTGGGCAAGTCACTTAACTTCTTTTGCCTCATTTTCCTCATCTGTCAAATGAGCTGGAGAAGGAAATGGCAAACCACTCCAGTATCTTTGCCAAGAAAACATCAAATGGAGTGACAAAGAGTTGGACACAACTGGAACAACTGAACAACCACAAAGCTCCTTGAGAGCAAGGACTATTTCATTTTGGTCATTTTATTGTAGTGCCTGGCATAGTTCCTGGTGCATACTATATGTAGGGACTGGACCTGTGATTTATTGATATAGAAACTCCCAGATAGGTTGCTTTTTCTACCAAGGTCAGTTGGCACCTCCTTTGCAACTGATAGTTTCAGAGGATTGTCTAGACCTCAAAGTCAGCAAGTCAATAAACATTTATGAAGTGCCTACTATATGTCAGGATCTGTGCCAAGTGAAGGAGTTGCCAAAAAAAAAGAAGGCAAAAAATAGAGGATGGTCCCTGACCTCAAGGAACTCACAATCTAATGAAACTTGCCAAAGAGTTACTATGTGCAAGAGGTATGACTTGAACAAAAGTCTTCTTGACTCCAGGACTGACTTTCTACTTATTATACCACACTTCATCTCATGCTGTGTATAGTATATGCTCAATAATTGGTTCTCAAATTGAATACCACTCAAATCTTAAAAATTTTTATCCAAAGTCTTCAATAATATGATATGGAAGTCTAGAAGGCTTGATCCTCAAGATATTATCAGTTGCAATGCTGAAGGGCATACATCCTCCTATAAGCTTTTCCCCACCCCATATCAAGGTTCTTGAATCAGATCTTCCCATACAGTTAGTCTTCCAAGGTAGAAAAGTTGGTTTCATTCCCTCCTTTTTTTTACTTCTTCGTTGTTATAATGATTCCTAATAATCACAGGGAACCCTTTGTGATGATTCATATTTTTATATATTCATAGCTTCTACCTCTCTTTCTATGGCCATTTTCCAATTTTTCATAATATTTGTTTTTACCTAAACTTAATTTCACTGTTAACAGAGATTGGATTAGATGATGTCTAAGATCCCTTTCAGCTCTAAAGCAATGATGATCCTACATTTTGATCTGATAGTCTACCCTCCTCTCAGATTTAACATAACAAAGGCCAAACTCCC
>NW_020954588.1:12066822-12067494 GCF_900497805.2 Vombatus ursinus | reverse complement strand
TCTCTCTCTCTCTCTCTCTCTCTCTCTCTCTCTCTCTCTCTCTCTCTCTCTCTCATATTTCCCTATGCCCAAATTTCCATTTATGTCAATAGTGCTGTGTCTTCTATATGTCAGATCTGGGGATGAAACTAGGACTAATTTCTAAGTACTCTCTCCTTTTCCCCAACTGCTCTTAAACCTGACAATTCTATTCCTTAGCTTTGCACATGAGAGTGGTGTGCTGGAAAGAATACAGAACTAGAAATTAGGAGATTTGGATTATAGTTCTACTTTTGCCATTAATTAGCACATGAGCCTGAGAAAGACACTTCAGATCTTTGGGTTATAATTAGATAATCATGGTTTACATTTATATGATGTCATATGATTGAAAAAAAAACATCTGGATACATTATACCATTTGATGGGAGATTGTTAAACTTGATTTTCTGCCTCTAATATTCCTTCCAGATCTTAAATCCTATGATTTGTGTTCTGTCTTCTCTATAACCCTATTACAACTGTTAGTCTTGGCTCTGGGTGCTAGAATGAGATTATTTCAACTCTCTTATTATGAAATCTCTGAAACCTCTATCCTTGAATCAGTAAGTATCAAAAGCTGGAGCAAAGATTATTTTCCCATTTGACATATTGATGAAGTCTGGCCTTTCATTACTATCCTCATAACTAATT
>NW_020954588.1:12065783-12066796 GCF_900497805.2 Vombatus ursinus | reverse complement strand
ACACACACACACACACACACACACACACACACACACTCACTCACTCACTCACTCACTCACTGTCCAACTTCTAACTTTATTCCTTTACTGTATAGACATTTGCTTGCTCCAACATTATACATGCATGCCTGCCAAATCATAGTAATAGCTAATGTTGATATGGCAAATTAAGGTTTGCAAAGCCTTTTCACATATTGCCTCATTTCATACTCATAGCAACCTTGTGAGGGAGGTGTTGTTATTATTTTATTCACTTTACAGATTAGGAAAGTGAGGCTGAGAGAGTTTAAGTGACTTGCTATGGATCACACAGCTGATAAGAATTTGTGTTAAGATTTAAACTCAGGTCTTTCTGGCCACAAGTCCTGCCTGCTATTCAATATGCTACCTACCTGCTCCTTATCAGATGGTAAGCTCATTGAGAGCAGATGCTTTTGTCTTACCGTATTTTTGCTAAGCACAGAATATTGCTTTTGCTGATTTAGGGTCATAGCAAATGTTTGGGAAATTCAGATGAAGCAGTCTTACACATAAGGATACTCCTTCTCCTTATCAATCAAATCCCCTTCCTGCCTAAACAATTTGCTTTTTCCTTCTTTAAAAGACAACTGATTCTTGATTAGTGAAATATATAATACTAGAGCACATGATAATATCCCATGCCATCCCATGCCATCTCATCCCATCCCATACTATACCCTGCCATACTATATTATAGCATAAGATGCCATACCATATTCCACAAATATTTATTAAACACTTATTGCATGTAAAGTACTACCTTAGGCTCTGAGGAAGTTATATAGTTTTGATAAGAGAAAATATCTGCCCTCAAGGAAGGAGGGGATAGTTTCTTATAGTCTGGGAGGGAGAAAAGAGTCCAAACCAGGTAACTATAATTCATCATACTGATTAGTAAAAATATTATATTATTATAGAACAAAACAAATATCTTGTATAATGCAACAAATTCAACTTCTTTGTAGAGTTACTACCTAAACATATATTTATTG
>NW_020954588.1:12061368-12065737 GCF_900497805.2 Vombatus ursinus | reverse complement strand
AATCCATTTTAATTTCTAATTTCTTTTGAAAATGTCTTCTTTCAGTTGTCATTTATACAAACTGTATCTGATTTGATTGTGGGTTTCCAAGAGTGTGGAGACTGACTATGACTTGGATTTGTGTTTTACAGGTCCTAGCTGGGCAATCTATGTGAGATGGATGATAAATCAATGTCTTTCAAGGATGGTGATAATGGTAGTGTCCATTATGATAAGGATGATTATAGATATGGGTAAACTGAGGCACAGATAAGTCAGATTACAGGGATAATCATCAATAATATTAATTCATTTCAGGACATTCTTGTTCCTATGTTATATTTTTATTCTAATTTGAGGAAATTTGTGGTCCAAACAGAATAGTTTAATATATATCCATATTTTTGAAGTATAAATATCCATAAATTTCCATAGGACCTGGAAATTGAGTGTTCACTGAGTGTGAACCTTGGTGTTTTCCTTGATTATAACACATGAGGACAGAGTTTGGTTCCCACATTGTCAATCTGTAATGATATGGGATAAATCAAGCATACCCTATGTACAGTGATTAAAATGAGCTCCATTTACTGGTATATATTTCCTGGCTCCTGTCACTGCCAGGGTAATTGCTTCTGCCAAGGCTTTACATTCAATAACTCCATCAGTCAGTCCAAAGAAGTCATGTGATCTTTGGACATGATGCCAAACCATGAAGAGCTGCTGAGGAGCCTGGGAGGTGGGAAAACTCATACAAATGAGTTCTTTGGCAGAATTCTGTTCCTTTCATAGGGACCCCTACATTTCAGAGTGCATAGGACATTTTGCTAGGAACATGGCCCAACTGTGCTTCGTTAGAGAAATCCCAGGATGCTTCATCACCACTAACAGCTTAGTTTTGTTTGTGGTTAAAACTAAATGGTACTGAGTATATGCAACTTGATAATCAGATATGTCACCAGGATGAGTTTGAAAAGCAATCATATCTTCTCAAGTCAAAACAGGGGCCTGTTTTTATGCCATGAAATTTTTTTTTCTTTTCACACCCAAAGCAACCAATATTCTACACAGATCTCTTTAGTGTCCATACACACGCGTGCACACACACACACATACACACACACACACATTTCCTTTTTTCATTTGGCACTTGTAGACAATTGCTTACACTAATGTAGAGAAATGAAGGAGATTCTATGAAAAACTAGACAAAATAATTTGCATGTGTCTTTTAATGTATTTAGAACACATATAATCTCATACTCTCAACTACCTCTGATATATCTATGTATTTATATCTATGTTTATATATCCCCAAACTGATCTGATGATTTTAACTAACTTGAATAACTTAGTTAAAAAACAAAAACAAATTCAAACTAGTTGTTCTACAATTATTTTTTTTCTTTTGAGACTGACACCTTTCTTCTTTCTTTGTCTTTCTTTTCTCTCTTTCTCTCTCCCTCCCTTCCTTCCTCCTTTCTTTCTTTCTTCCTTTTCTTTCTTTCTTTCTTTCTTTCTTTCTTTCTTTCTTTCTTTCTTTCTTTCTTTCTTTCTTTCTTTCTTTCTTTCTTTCTTTCTTTCTTTCTTTTGTTCTTTCTTTCGTTCTTTATTTCTTTCTTTCCTTCTCTTAACTTCAACATTCATAGGCCCTGAGTATCATGATGTCCCAGAGAGAAACCTGATGGTGCCTAAGGATATCATAGTACAAGCCACTATTTATATAAATAAATATATATATAAGTAAATAAAAATTATATAAATAACTATAAACTATATATTTAGATAATATATTACATAGTTATATAATATTCTTATGTATTTATATAATTATTATATATTTATATGATCAATTCCCTTTATAAAGAGCAGTGCCAGTAGAGGTGGAATAGTGTTTGCATTTGCATCACTATATCTGTTAATTATCAATTCCAAGCAATAGCTTAAAATAGAGAGGAATAAAAACAAAGCTCAACCAAACCAATCTGTTTGTCTTAAAGTGAGTGAGAAAAGATGAGCTTAACTGATTGGTTAAGACTGAAACTGAATTCAATGTTGACATTTTTTTTTCATTTTCAAAATATTGTGGGGCTAATGTATAGGCATCCCCAATAATTTGGTATTTTGATAGCCTCTTGATATGGGTACTCCCTCTAGCAATTTAGAACTCAACCAAGTATGTATTTTTATTATCTTATTCTCATTGATTCCTTCCCATAAATACTGCTAACCCAACATGCTAGAGACCTTCTAATTCTCTTGATATAGCATGCATACCAATAGATTCACCTAATTCACAAAATGGATAGACTATAGAGGGACCAAGCACTGTTTAATGTCTTTAAATATTGGTGAGAAGTTAAATTTGGACATGCAAGAAAATTTGGCAATGATAATATTTCAAAGATTTGAAGAGATTCCATTTGGAAGAAGAATTAAATATTTCTTGCTTGACCCCAGTAGGAAGTACTTAGAGTGATGGGAAGAAGTTGCAAAGAGATAGTCTAGCTTGATAGAAGGAAAAATCTCTTAATGATTAGAGCTCTCCGTAAGTGGAATGGGTAACCTCAGATGCTGGTCAATTATTTTTCACTGGAGGTCTTCAAACAAAAGTGAGATACCTGAAAAAGTATGTCTAATTTTGCATCTCTAGTTCATCACCTCCTTGCCAAGAGGTAAAGAGCATGTTTTATCATTCATCTTCTGCAATGTGATTAGTCACAGCTTTGATTAGAGTTCTGAAGTCCTAGATTCAATGCCATGCCAATCAGATCCCCTTCAACAAATTGCTTCTATAAATTTCAAAGACATTACAAAACTAATAATCAATTTTTTACATTTATTCATTCAATTCCATGTGGTAACTGGAGTTGATATCATTAAGTGAACATTTTTTGAAGTAGATATAGGCAAGAAAGCAAAAGAAAGATGACAATTGAATAATGTCGCATTATTTCTCAAACTATTTTACATGAATATATGTATATATGTATAGATCTACATATATATGTATATGCATTTCCTACTATCTATAGTTATGGTTCTTGGAATTAGTAACTATACTCTTCCAGTTTGCAGTGCCCCATATGTGAACATTTAATTTTCTAATCTTTCTACCATACCAGGATAACTTAACTTTTTTTTTTCCTTCTAATTTTCATTACTCTATTTCTTTGACATGTTGCCATTTCATGCCGGGGTTGGTGACTTGAGAGCATGAGAAAATGGTTACTACAGGCCCTGCTAAATATGTCTCTCATTTATTCAGCTGGTGGGGTATGGAAAACAAGGAACCAGATTCAGCAATGTAGTTTTTGTAATTCAGAGATTGTTTGTGGTTCGCTCTTGGAACATGCTGATCCTAGAAGCCTTGATCTCTTTTTAATTTTTTTTATAAATAGATGTTATAATTGAATTTTCTTACTAAAATGTTTCCTTCATTGCTATGAATAGGACTGGAAAAGTTCAAATATCCATAAACATCAACATCCCTAAATCAATTTTTAGTGATTTAAAGAACTAGATTCACTGTTGTCATTCTAGGTAACTAGAAATGAAGAGCTATATTTTGTCTTTCTCTAGGGAACCAAGACAAAGCATCCAAATATTATATTTTAGAATTTCCTTTGATTTAAGAAACTTCTCTTCAATGAAATCATTTTGGATTTAATGAAAAGGTCAGCTCTAACATCTTTGAATATTGAAATTTGTTTCTGCAAACTTTACCTAAGTGTTTAGAATTATTAAGAATGCTCAGAATCAAATCAGACTCATTTATTTCTTGGTGAGGGGTTGTTTAGAGAAAAATCCAGTAAAAGAAGCTCTTCTCTAATATGCTTGCAATGTCAACTCCTGGCTGTTCCACAATCACCTAGTGCCACACAATATCCTTAAACTCACCACACAGGTTCATACACCCACATAAATGGAATAGAGGCTGCGTATCTGGAAACTATTAGGAAGATACTTGGAATTCTTTAAAAAATGCCATTCCCTGGCTATAGCTTCTGAAAAGGATATGAAGTTAAGATTGGGAAATTTCAGCACTTAGCTGATTCATCTTATGGATGTCTGTTGTTCACACCTGCTCTCTAACCATTTTTTTCTTCTCTTCCTTTTGGGGAGTTGGAACCTGATTAAAGCATGGAGGAAACTTTACCCTTAGATTTGGTACAAAAATTCCATCTTATGTACCCACTATTCCAATAAGCTGATTTCTTCCCATAACCTCTACTAGCTACTGCTTCTAATGTAAGCCAGGGTCAGGGGTAAAATTTATAATAAGATCTGTTTTCATGATGACCACAAAGTAGGAATTTTAATAATCTGCTACTGCCAGTTTTTCCTGTGTCATTGAAGATCCTGTTATTTTTTGCTGGCAATTTCTGGA
>NW_020954588.1:12055804-12061312 GCF_900497805.2 Vombatus ursinus | reverse complement strand
TGTGTGTGTGTGTGTGTGTGTGTGTGTGTGTGTAGAGAGAGAGAAGTATTGTGTAAATGTAAGCTTTTTTAATTGTAATTGGTGGTGTTATATTTTCAATATTTGATACAAAATGAACCCTAAATTACAACTTTAAATCCTTTGATCCCATTTTAAAAAGGCTCAACTGGTTGCTCAGGAATAGAATCCATTTGATTTTCTAATAATAATGCAAAGCATTTTATAAACATTTTCCTTCGATCCTCACAATATTTATCAAGTACCTACTAGGCATGAGGCACCATAAGTTTTTGGGATGCAAAAACAAAAAAAGAAAAATTCCCTATCCTCAAGGAGCTTATGTTCTGCTCGGGGAGAAAACATGTACAAAAGTTGTGTATACTATTTATAGCATGTATAAAATTATTTTAAAAAGTCTATGAAAAATATATGGAGGATAAATACAAAATAATTTTCAGGGAAAGCACTAGCAGCTACTAGGTGGAGTGGGAAAGCCTTTTTGTCTCTTGAGCAAGTTTTGACAGGAACTGTAGATTCTAAATTTCCAAGGTGAAGAGGGAGTATATTTCAGACTCTGGAAAATGGCAAATATTGTGTAGGCACATTGGATTACTCATTCACACCACTATTAACAATGAATGGGAGATAAGATTTGAATCCCTTTCTCACCTGATTCTAGGGTCTAGTTCTTTTTTTTTTTATTACACCACACTACTGACTAGATTTGCTATCCCTTGTTCAGTCGCCTCTAGACTTCAAAAAAACAGTCACTCATCTATATAGTGAACTTCCTGTTTCCTTTAACCTTTGTCTAAGTATTTGGAGTCTAGATTATCTAGACCTTACATCCAAGATCCTGATTCCTCAGGAAAAGATAATTTTTTAAAAAGTGACAGAATTTTCATGTTGTTGCAAATGAGAAAATTTGACTAGTGGCTCTCCTGGTTCTGTCTCCTTCAGGGATGATCATATTCTCACTACATTGTTATACTGAGACTTGTAAGGTTGAGTATTGGTGTTGAGAGAGAATGGAAAGTAAGGGTGAATACAATGATGTATCAGAAGTTACATTTCTCTTGTGAAAGGTAATTACTCTAGTATCTTGGCTGAAGTCCTGGGGGAGGGGGGCATTTCTTTGCATTCCACATGTCAAAGGAAATCCCATGCAGATGTTTGAGTAGCCTCTGGCTTCCACTTAGCAAATAAGAATCATAAAATGTAAGAGCTGGAAGGTACCTTAGAGATCATTCAGTTCAATCATCTTATTTTTCAGATGTGCCTATCTTCAATTTATGTAATGTGCTTTGTAACTACAACATTGCAAACTGAGTGCCACAGTGGTGAAGTGGTTTGCTCTTAAATCTCTACAGATAGAACATCGAATCTACTCTTGACCTTTAAGTGAGCTTTAAACAGAGGTGTGAAGAGTAATAAAAGTCTAATTAAGACACACTTAAAGGTCAGGACTAATCTTAGAACCTATACAAGGTTTTCTTTACCATATAAACTCTTATCTGAGGTTGTTGGCATCATGTTAAACTCTTTGAAGTATGGTATTTATCTCTTCCTTATTAAGTGGAACCATATTTGCCCTTCAGTGGGGCCCAGACATACTTCACAGGATCTCCACTCTCATATGTCATCATAGTCAAAGAGTATCTTGGCATCCCACCAGCTGTCACATGGCCCTTTATGTCACAATACAGGGTTTTAGTTGCTTCCTTTTTTACCTCTTGATCAAAAGCTACATAATGACATAAATAAATTTTTAAATGTTTCCATCTCTAGGATGTTGTAGCTAATTAATTTTGTCTTTAAAATAGATATATTTTTCACTTTTTTTATGCTGGTCTTTGGTTCTTACTGTGACACTTTTCTGTCTCTGTGATCTCTTTGATGTGAGTACACCTTCTACCAGAGCTTATCACAATCCATATACATACATACATACATACATATATATGTGTGTGTGTGTATATGTGTATGTGTATATATATACATATATATATATATATATATATATATATATATATATATATATATATATATATATATATATATATATATATATATATACACATATACACCTTTTTATCTTGTGAAATTCTCAATTATGTCTTTCCATAAATCCACTGTCAAGGATCTCCCAATCTTTTGATGGTTTTTCTTTGCTTTTTTAAAAATTCTATGGATAGCATTGAATAGTGGAATTGGACCTTATCTGGCACAACTTTCAACCCAACGTGGGAACTAGCTCTCTTAGTAATCCACTCATCACTCCCATTAGTACTTGAAGATGGTGTTTACTTTCCTGAAACGGGTTAGAGTATTGTGCCCAGACTCCTGTGAAGTATTTATACCACCTGTGCTCTGTGCTACAACTAAACCTCATGCTATAAACCCTTTGTTATATATATTTAAATCACCTTTATGATATGTACATCATTTTGTAGAATTCCTATTCTTTTGCTTTACATTGCAGAACTGACTATATGAACTGTTCATTTGACGTCAATGACAGATATGATTACAAAAGAAGGTGGAGTGGTCACATGGTAAGAATGAGGGATGACTAATAAAGATTTCATGTTTTTTAAAATCTCAAGAGATAATGCAAAGTTACCCCAAATGTTGGACCATTGTCTTGTGGAGACTATATGGGAGGGCATGGATAATAGTCACATGGGATGAAAATTCATGACTGGGTGGGGATCTGCATTCTCTAGGAAAGACTCACATTGATAAAAATCAAATATGTATGAGAGCATTGGAACGCTGGATGGGATGATCAGTAATGCCTGGCTAAATGAAAGTCTGCTTACATCACATCACATCACTGTGATTATTAGTATCTTCTTTTGGCATATAATTAACTGGCTCAAGGAGTATGTGCACAGTGGGTTCAGTTTCCTATGCAATGCCAGTATCCAGTCCATAGCTCACGGCCACATCCAAGCAGTGATCAGCAGGGACCAAGTCTATGTTGGGCCTAGTCCTGATCTTATACAAATGCCACAGATACCATCAACTGTCTTACAGCAGGCTTGGCTTTCACTAAGCAAGAAATTACCTGGTTTCTACAAAGATCCATTTTTAGAGATAGTGTGAATATTGCTTTAAAACATAAAATCATGCATTATTAAATTTTGAGGTAGGAAGCAAGCCCTTTGAAGTAATTCCTAGTTTCCTCTCTCCCCTTCCTTAATTTTTGCTGGTTTGATCACAAGAGCAAGTGATTTAGGTCTTTATTATAGTTTTCTGCATTGCTCATAACTCAAACCAACCCGTGTTTTACCAATGACTTCATTCAACCTACAAGCAAAGCGAAACAAAGCAAAGCAAAGCAAACAAACAAAAATTAGAATTTTATGCACTCAAAATAGGATTATTAAGAGATAGCCAGAAATAAAGTATTCTTAACCTGACGCCATTTTCCAAAGTAATTTGGAAGTCCCTTTAGAACTTGTAGTGACCAGTAACAGAGGAGTAAGGAGGGCAAGTTAGGGCCACCTGCAAAGTCGGCTGATGACCTGAAGGTGCTCTTGATGTGTGGGAGAGAGTGAGGGTAACCCTTCCCTTAGGTCTTGTTTGCCAGCTGGAGATTAGTTTGCCTTATGTTCATCTGTCTGGGATGTGACAGCTAATTCATTTTCCCTTTAAAAGAAACAATAACTTTAGTGCATGACTTAAAGGACTGTCCTTAAGTCTTCCCATCCCAGTCTTGCTAAATGGTGGATTTTTACCCCCTCTTTGAAGATATAAAGCAATATAGTTTCTAAACCAAGCTTGTTCTCAAAACATTTATTCTTAATGCATTTGAGGGCGGGGAGCTCAAACAATGGGTAATGAAGGTCTCAGTTTTTATCCTCATAGGTAAGATAGCGTGATTCTGCATCAGATATCAGTAGCATCTATTTATTGCAGAATTCTAAATCATCTTCTGGTATACAACTCAAATAATAGTTCATAGTAAGTGGGATTCAAATAATTTATGCATGTGTTCCAAAATCTATTATTGGTCTGATGTCAAGATGATGTAGCTTGCACAAAACTTATGTAGGGCAAAGTAAAAATGACAGGGAGAGTCCGTGTCATAGGTCTTTTACTTGAACCTAGGAATGTGCTCCAAATATTTCAATATTGGATTACCTTTATTCTGTTAGTGTTAACACAGATACAGAATAGCAGACACTCTAATTTCAATTATATTTTTGTTCAAATACATTTTTTGTTGAATGATTAAATTAAGCTGAATTATTGAAACTATATGGAATAGGGAAAATAATTTGTTTCATTTGACATCTCCCCACCTTTTAGCTAAATGTTGGATGATTCTGTCACCAATTTATCTCTGAGCCTGAAAAAAATACTTTATCACAATCCCTCTGGAAAGTACTAAGGTTAGATTTCAGGTACTGGTTGTAAGTTGATTAAAAACCATTCTGATGTTCTATATATACTTTGAGGGTCTGGACCTGTGATTTCATAATGGCAGAGAACTCCCTCTGTGGAAAATCACTTCTTTGATGCAGAGTTGGTAAGGCAAAAGCTGTCTGAGGGAACAAGAGTTTAAACCACTATATCTGGTGTGTGTTTGAGACAAGATTTGAACCTGGACTTTCCTTCACTCAAGATCTGCTTTCTGTCCACATAATGTCAAGTTTCCTTTCCCAGTGGCAGTAGGAACCTGCAATTGCATTCCATATGATACTATAACTTGTTGGGAATTTTTTTTTCAATTACATTTGTATCAGGAAATGGTTTCCAACCAAAGAATGTGAACAGTATGTTCAGTCACACTTAGAAACCACCTGGAAAGACAGACTCGATTCTAGAACAAACAGGAAGTATGCTCCAGGTGAATAACTCCACGCAGAAGACAAGCAGGTGTGCCCTACACAGAGCAGATTTGATGATTTGTTCTTTGATACTACAGTTTTCAAAGCTGGACTTCCTGGATGAGAAGAGCTGTTCTCCTCATTAAACCTAGATAAATTAATACATCATTATCATTCACAATCTGTTGAAAGCTTTCTTCCCCACAGCCTAAGGCTTGCTTTGTGAGCTTTGACGGGCAAGGGTCCAATCTGTGGATAGTGAACTTTGACTTCCTCTCAAATCTCCATGAGCAAGTTAAGCTCTAATTCAAAGCCCAGGTTATCATGTTTGGCTCTTCCAGCAAAATGACTCAATGACCTCTTATATTAGCGAACAGAGCCTTCAGACACTATGCAAAGTCCAAGAGATGGGTGTTTCAGATGAAAACTCGTGGCTAAATGAACAGACATGAGCCTGGCCAGATTATCAGTGTTTGATTCCCTCCAGATTTGGAACCTGTGAAACAGCAGCTCAGAAGTTAGATTTATAATGAAAATCAAATAAAAAAAAAACAAAGCTTTCACTAATTAAGCAACTTAGCTGCCTCCAGAGGTGCAGTGTCACTGTCTGAAATCAGAAGTCACCTCACTCATTAACCAGTTAAAGACTCACCAAAGTCACTGCCTCTCA
>NW_020954588.1:12048984-12055718 GCF_900497805.2 Vombatus ursinus | reverse complement strand
CTGAACTTCTATAACTCTGTGCTCTTTATGTAGGGCATTTGCATGAACTGAGGCTTTTGGCCTCAGANCTGAACTTCTATAACTCTGTGCTCTTTATGTAGGGCATTTGCATGAACTGAGGCTTTTGGCTTCAAAAGAATATGATTTCTATTCCTCTCACATGCCTTTTTTTCCCTTCCAGTGTATAAAGCTCCCACTGATTTCAAAGGTTCTGTAGAGGAAATAAATATTTCTACTCCCAAATCTAGTATTGTGGCATTTTTGAGCGGGGATGAGGGGTATGTAGGAGGATGAACAGTCTTTTTCTCCAGCATCTCAAATCACGTTTTTCTTTCATTTTTTAAAGTGAATTGTATTGATGTTCTTACTCAATATAACACATCCCCACTTGAACTCTCACTTTAAAGAAGAAAATCAGCTAAAGCACAAACAACCAATAGAGTGATTATCTGACAAGGTATGTGACAGTCTGCCCTTCTATTTCCTTGTTGTCTGACAAGAGGAGGGAGATATATATTTTTCTTTATCTGTAATTAATTTTCCCCTTGTTCAGAATACTACTTCCTGTTAACGATCTTTTCATTTACATTGTTGTAGTTATTATCCATATTGTTCATCTGGTTCTGATTATTTCGCTCCACATCAGTTCATAAAAATCTTCCCTTCTTTCTCTGAATTTCTTCTATTCACAATTTATTAGTGTACAATAATATTCCATTGCATTTGTATTCCACATCACCATTATCAATGGACACCTGCTTAGTTTTCACAAAGTTCTGCTACGAATATTTTGGCACATGGGAATTTTGCTTCTGGCTTTATAGTTCTTGCAGTATTATGTTCAGAAGTGAAACTATTGGGGCAAAGGATATAAATAGTTTAGTTTATTTTCTTTTATAGTTTCTTTCTTGTGTCCTGCACTGAGTCATTTATGATTTTGTATCTATCAAGCACTAGGCACCCTTTTAAATTCCTCCTGATTTTTTGCTTATCTAATCTATTCCACTTAACTTTTTAACTACTTTTGATGATCATTTCTCAATAATATAGTTTATGTTTTGTAAATGCTATGATCCCTTAATTCCACATCTTAAAAATTATTTCTCTTCAGATTCTAGACCTTTTTTTCTCCAAATGAATTGTCATTATTTTTTGTCCAGTTCTATAAAATATAATATTGGTAACTTCAAAGATACATAAATGCACACACACTTATATGTAGATGCACACACATACATATATATGTATATATGTAAATTGATTTAAGTACTATAGTCATTTTTCTTATATTAGCATGACCCAACCATAGCCACTTAGTATAACATCCACATTTTTATATAGTGAGAGCACAATATCTTACCATCTTCAGTTGTACCTACTTTTGTTATCTGATGAAGTTTGATGTTATTCTATTTTATAAAGAAATGTATGGTTAAAAAAAAATCTCATCCTGTTTCAGAAAAGGAACTTGGGACAATTGCCTGAAAAAAGGTGGTTCAGTATCCCAAAGGACACTCCATTGATGATTTCTAGTTTATTCATTTTTTTAAGAAATAAAATTAAGTATATTTTCTTCCTAATCTACAAGTTTATTTTAGAAAGCACAAATAAAAAGATAATTTTGAGGCAAACATTAATTTGATTTGTAAATGTTAGACGATTCTATCCACCAATTTATTTCTGAGTCTGAAAAAAATACTTCATCATAATCCCTCTGGCAGATTAATTGATTTCTAAATTACTTTCCAGATATAAATCTATGATCAAGCACTACCTCCTACTAAGGCTTTTCCCACCCATTTCCCTCAGTTAGCAGTGCTGTCCCTTCTAAAGTTACCTTCAATATATTGTGTATTTATCTTGAATGTTCTAATTTATATATGCTGTTGTCCTCGTTGAGAGCAGGGACTGTTTCTGCTTTTGTTGGTGTACCACCAGTGCATAGTACTGTATAGGGCATATGGTTAGTACTGATACAAATTGATGATATTCATAGCCCAAGCAATGCACATATCAAGCAATCAATATGTCAAACTGTCTTATCTAAGATTTACTAATTATTGTATGTTGTAACATAAAGTGGATTCATTAGAGGTAAGGTTCATAACACAAATGAAGAAATAATGTTTCTCCCCTCCCTGTGTTATTATTCCTCTGTTTTCCTCTCTATCTCCTCTCATATCTCCAGGACTTGATGACAACAAGGATGTTGTGTCTGACCTAATTCTTCTTACCGGATTTTTTTCTCTTCTACTATTGCCCTTAATTGACCTCTCCCTAGGTTCGCAAGCTCTGTGAATATTATTATTTTTATTTCAAATAGTAAGCTCATTCACTAGGCCAGTTTCATCAACTTCAGCCCAACTTCAAACCTTGATACCATGGTGTTGAATGAGAGTGATAATATTGGCTCTTGAAGTAATTTATCCCGTATGTCTGAGTTTCCCTCTTGGTAAAAAACAGATTTAACAGAACTCTTACGGTTTTCATTTCCTAAGGGTTTTTTTTTTCTCTTTCATCCTCCAGGCCAATTTTTATTTCTCAATCTTCAGTCATGCTATTAGAATAACATACCATCTTTCTGGAATAAATGTATCTGTACATATTCATTAATTGTGAAACTGAATATAGGTCCCTGTACAATAGGCCAATAATGAAGAGATTAGATTAGCTGAACTCTAGGGTCCTTTCTAACTCCATGTCCTGGGCCAGCTCAAGGCTCTATGATTACAGAATTCCCTCTACCTTTACAGATTACTTATAGTCTTGGAGAGCTGTCAAGACTCAGAAAAGTTAAGTGACATTCTTCTGATATCTCCCAGTTGGTAAGTATCAGAGGCAGGATTTAAACCCAGGTGTCCCTGAATGTAGGTCAAGTGATTTATCTACCATGCCACAATGCTTCTCAAGATTATAAAGACAATGCCTCTTTATGTCAAATGAACCAATATTATTGATACTCAGCATCATAGTATAGGTGAGGCAATGATAAACCCTCATATTAGGGTGTAAGGATGGTTTTCTCCATTACTGTTAGGTTTATCATAAGTTCTCAATTATCTGTGCAAAGAGAGGAATGATTCAACCCTCAACACTCAACCAAGTTGCCTCTACCTGCCTATAGCTTTTCATTGTCTGCCACCAATCAGCCAATGAGTGCTCTCCAAGCCAGCTTCTGGACCCCTACTGCCTCCACTCCCATTGCCCAGAACCAGTATATCTAGACCCACTCATGAATAATAATGGTAGTTCAATGAGTAGCCCAGGGAAAGGACCCTGTGCTAAGCTAAAAAGCAGATTCCTTCCATAGGAGGTAAAGCTGTATCCTTGATTCCCATTTAGCAAATGGAAATTTCAGGTACCAAAAATGTGAAATGTAGTGCAGAATCAATGTGTGTATTGAGTTTAAAATGTATGTAGGAAGGCAGTCATGTTGGCTGACATATATAGTGTTATTATTTGAATTGTTTTTGTAACTTATGTGTAGGTAATATATTATGCTCTTCATAGATGATATGCCAGCTATTATAGTAAATGTTACATTTGTTTTAATAGCACATTTATAAAGCACTTTAAAGTTTATGAATCCTAACAATCCTGAGAGATAAGTAATGTGAATATGGTTAATTTTATTTCATGGATGAGATGTGTGGTTCAGAAATTAATTGGCTCATACAAGGCTTCAAAATTAGTGAGTTATCTGAGCAATGGCTCAACATCAGAGCTTCCAAATCTAAGACCAAAGCTCTTCAACCTAGCCTAGACCTAATCTAAACCTAGAGCCTTTCTTAAATCATTATAATATAAAATACTTTGTATTCACTTGTATTAAAGGATAGATAGCTTTTGCTCAAACTCATTTAATGAAAAAGTCCCCCTCTTTCTAAATCTAACACAGAGAAGCTATTGTAGTCATTTCTTCCTTGGGGACTATTCCATTTTCTATGAATTTTCTCTGAATATTCTTGTTTTTCTTCTGAAGATTTTGACTATGAAATCTCCTTTGAATTCTCTTTTCTACTGTAAAATTCATAGTGTCAAGGAATCCCAACAAGCCAGATATGATTATCTATTCCTTTAGGTTATGATAACTAGTCATTACTCAGAACCCATTTTAAGCACATGTTCAAACACATTTCTCCTTAAAAGAGTACCCTTAGTTTTCTTCTTAATTGAAAAATTCATTAGAAACATACATTTAATAACATATTCATCATTTACAAAAAAGTGGGCAAAATGATATCACTGGGGATACATCTAATGTTTTTTCAAGAATTTTTTTTAACAACAAATGCCTCTTCCTTCCACTTCTGCTGAAAATATCCACAAACATAAGATTAGGAATATGAAAAGGAAAATTGGCTCTCAAGATTTTATAGACATATAGATAGAGAACCAGAAAGAAAGACAAATATACTTCCACTCAAGCAAAGACACTTGACTGCAAAATCTATTACCTTCAACTGAGAGTAGGTTTTTTATTTCAGGAATTTGGGGTAAATAATATTTTAAAGAGGTGTTTCAGAAATTTGTGAGCTCCAAAAAAGGGGGACAGAGGAAAAAATTCAAATCAATATGGATTTATTTTTTTTAAAAGATCTCTTTTTTATTTTTAGGCAATTGGGGGTAAATGACTTGTCCAGGGTCATGCAGCTAGTGTCAAGTGTTTGGTCTGAGACCAGATTTGAACTCAGGTCCTCCTGACTTCAGGGCCAGTGCTCTATCCACTGTGGCATCTAGCTGCCCCTGAAAGATCTCTTTTACGTGTTGACAATGACCCTATCTGTTAAATCTCATACCTTAGTTCTCTCATTGATGGAACAACAGAAAGAAGGATTGATAAAGGATAGATAAACAGATAGATGACTTTTAAGTGCCTACTATATGTCAGGCACTTTACTGAATACTGGAAATATAAATATAAGAAAACAAGTCAGTCTTTGTCCTCAACAAGCTTATATTATAATGAGAAAAGACAATGAGTAAAAGGAATCCAGAAAAGGGTGGGCAGTTATTTCTCTGTCAGCATGTTATGAAGATGGCCGGAGAGTGTGATGGTTACTGGTTTTGGAACAAAACGAAGTGAAAAGACACCTAAAAGAGCCCATTGTGGTATAAAATGGAGATATGAAGAGTTGGAAGGAACCTTAGGGGTCAATGATTCTAAACTGTTCATTTTAAAGATGAGAAAACTAACAGCTTGAGGAAGTTTTATACATCTATAATGGTAATACAATTAATTAATAAAGGAGTTTGGATTAGAATATATATCTCAACTCTCTGTCCTCTGCTCTTTCCATTTATCTTCTCAGAAAATATCTTAAGCTAGAAGACCCAGACCTCAGGAGGGTGATGGGCCTCAAGATTATGCCATATGAGAATTGTTTAGAGGAAGTATGGTTGCTTAGCCAAGGAAATAGAAGATGCAGATAGGGAAAGGATAATTACCTGTGTGTAAGTGTTAGAATGACTTTCAAACAGAAAAGGCAGTAGGATTACTTTGATTGGTCCTTAAGGCCAGAATAAGAAACAATTACTGGATGTTGCAAAGAGGAAAATTTAGTCTTGATACAAGATAAAATAATACCTAATAATTAGAGCTTTCCAAAAGTACATGAACTTCTTTTGAATGTGGAGGTCTTCAAGCAAAGGCTAGACAGCCACTTGTCAGCAAAATTCTTTTTAAAAGAGAAAATATTGGTAAAGCATTTAACATAGTTCCTGGCACATTGTATTTGCTGTATGAATTCTTATTACCTTCCCTTTCCTCTCCCCTCCTTTTTTGTTCATGTGCAGGTTCAGTTTGAATAAGTTCAACAGTTATCAAATGTCTTTTCTATGTAGAGGCCTGTGCTAGGTGCTAGGTACACAAGATAAAAATGAGATTGTCCCTGTCTCAAGAATCTTGCATGGCCTAGATGTCTAACATTGGTGCTATGATTCTGTGATGCTCACATGCACATCTCATGGCACTAGTCATGAGGGGGGAAATGGAATAATGTATTTTAAAGTACTTTGTAGCATTATTTATAAACATAAAGTATTACTATTTGATCTGAGCAGTAAGGAGGTTGAAAGAAGAAATTTGGCACTCAGATGATAAAATATCTTCTGAGAAAAGGAAAAGAGAAAGCCAAGAAAAAAATGGCACTCTTCCAGATAACACAGGGAGCTAGTCAAAGTGATGCTTGACAAACATGTCAAATATACAAAAATAAAAGCATCAAGTTGGTCTCTACAAGTAAATATTTGTTCTCAAATAAATTTAAAATAGTTGGGAATGTAATGAATGAAACATTAGAACATTTAGGAATGTTACATGTAACTCCACCACTGCAAAAGAATATGATCAAGGAATTATTGATCATCTACTAGTAAATATGCAAGAGTCAAACCAGAGTGTGCTGGTAAACATTTAACAACTAGCTTTCTGGGGGAAAAATGTACCCATGACACACCTTTTTGTTTAATCTGTATTGTTGACATTTTCCACATCACTTTTTAAATTCTAGAACTCAAGAAAACAACAAAAAATCAAGCCCTGATTTGTAGTGCAATTTCTGAGATGCAAATGCTCAATCAGGAAATTTAACAACCAACTTTAGCAAAGCAGTTCAACTCAAACTCTAGAAAACAATTGCAGTGTAAAACTACAGAAACTCACAAGGAATCAAACACTAAGGTCTAGAAAGGGATAAAAGGAATCAAATCACAAGGAATCAAACACTAAGGTC
>NW_020954588.1:12045944-12048953 GCF_900497805.2 Vombatus ursinus | reverse complement strand
TAGAAAGGGATAAAAATGAACATTTTACCAAAGTACTTCCAGTATATAGAATGCCCATCCCTTCTCCTAGTGGCTTAACAATGTACCTTTAATGAGTTGATCTTTCGATCATACTAGAGCTGTCCAAATACCAAGTGACTGAAAATCAGTAGTGATGATGACCAAATGGGTCTTAGTTCCTCTATGCAAATATCAACATTGGCTTCCTTCTTAATTTCCTATTTAAAAAAGAAAAAGCATGATGAATAAGTGGTGAGGAAACTTGCAGATATCACCTTCTTCCCCAGATTTCATTCATTCCTTTAGAGTGGAGATAGGGAGAATCTCAAAGCTATTGTCACAGACAAAAGCTTAGTCTTGAACCAATATGGATCAATGATTACTGCTCCTAGTAATCTGACCAACTCATTAGTTTGCTGATTCTTTCTGGTGGCCAACAGGAAAAGACCTTTACATGATGATTTCTGCTCTCCTATGAATGTACAGATAGGATGTATCTCTCTGGACATAACTTTTATTGAAAGAATTCCAAATAATATTTATAATATAAATATTTGTATATAATTTAAATATTTATATAGATAAAATTTAAAATAATAAATTAATTATTAATTAAGATAATAATATATTATTGTCTATTCTGAGTCAGACACTGTGCTAGGCTCTGGGGCTACAATAACAAAATAGAATAGTCCCAGTCCCCAAGAAGCTTGTGTTCTATAATAAACATGGCAGCATGTTGGCCTAACTCTTTTTTTGTATTTCATCATTATTTATTATTTCTTTTATTAGTAGTAGTAAAAATAATATTCTTATATAATCTCTGATCAGAAAAAATATATCTCTTGAACAGGGACTATATCTACATTAAAAGCAATAGAATCTGAAAGGCAATCTGAATATTGGATTTAGCTGTTCTTTCAATATTTTATACCAGGTTTGGCTCATGAAAAATGTATTTTCCATTGCTAAAGGAGTTATATGATTCATTGATTCAGAACACAGCACAACACACATTGTTTTCTTATAATCTCTTAATCTGTGTGCACATATAGTAAGAGAAAGTAAGAAATCAACTAGAATCCTGAAGAAGAGGAAAAATTACCATTTTATATAATTATAGTTTCTAATAGCATGAATTAGAATACATGTGACCACATTATGTAATTCATCGTCGGCACTAATTGGTACCTAGCTGTTTTACACAGGAGGCAATGTTTTATAGTGGAAAAAAATAAAAGGATCAGACCAGTAACTAGATAGAACTTGGTTCAAACTCTGCCTCTGGCTTCTACTAGTTGACTTGACCAAGGGACAATGGCTTAACCTTTCTGAACTTCAGTTTCCTCATCTATAAATAAGGGCTTATCTCACAGAGTAAAGGTGTGTATCAAACGAGATAACATATGCAAAGTGATTAAAGCACTTTATGTTCCAGCTATTATTATTAATTAGTCAATAAATAAGGGATTATTGCATTGGAGGGGAAATTTAATAACCAGTTCATCCTGGAGAGAAGTGCCTTGAGTAAGGCACAGCAAGACAGTGAGTTTGGCGAGGCGATATCTGTGCAAACGGGGATATAATTAGTCTTGGAGGTGATTGGAGCTCAGGTAGAGCTTTGCCTTCTTTCTCTCATCTACAAAAAGCATGGAGTTGAAAATAGGTATTACTCCTGTTTTAACTCCTCTAGAAATTCTTATTGAACCTGTGCATAAACTGCATTTTTCTTTGAGGTTTTGGTTGTAAGACATTTTTAAGTCCTTCTCTCCTTTTGGATTTGTGTCCTGAGCTTCCCTGTCACTATAATACCTCTTTATGTTGGAGTTTTTTTTCTCAATTTTAATCCTTTTAATTCCTCCTACTGGTTGCACAGCTCAGTCTGAGGGCCTTTCTGTATACCAGCCTCCTGGTCTGAGCCCTGTAACTTCTTGGCCTAGGTTTGTGTCTGTTGATCTGTAGGTGGTTGAAATTTTCAGAAGATTGCTGCTGCGCTCAATCACTGTTAGCTCATGGAGAGACTCTACTGATTTGGAGCTACTGAACTGCCAGTTCCCCTTTGGTCTGGGCCTCCTGCCCTCCTTATTTTAATGCACCTTTGGCAGTGGGCTGATTAATAAAACTGAGTCACTGCAGGCCTTGACAGTGGCCTAAAGGGTAGAACTGAGTCACTTCTTTGCTCCTGGGATCGATCAACTTGCTTTGTTTCTGGACTTAGTCCTTTTTCAATGCACAGCTAGGCCCGTTCTCTTGACTGTTCCTTTCTGCCTTGGTTCTCTGACCTGGAACTGGGTTGTGGGAGACTGGGTTGCAGATCCCTTGAGATATCTTTCTACCCTTGTGTTTCCTGCCCTGATGCTCTGCTTTGACCTTCTTCCGGCCCCGCAGTACTAGAACACTAAATGCTGAATGTACTCTTGGCCAGACCTGTTTCCAGTTTCCACAAACCTTTTTATCTAAGCCTCTTTGGGTGGGAGAAATAACTCACTGCAACTTTTTCTTGGTTTTCCTGATCAGAATTCAGAATGGTATATTTTCTAGGTCCCTATGGAGAAGGGACAATGGCAGGCTAGGTTAAAAGGCTTCCTCCCCCTCTGCCATTTTGCCTCTGTTCGTCCTTCCCCTCTTTCAACAAACAGGTAAACTGTTGACATACAAAAAAGATACATTTTTGATGCACCGGTGTAGATGGTCCTTAGCAGCCTCCTTCAAGCTCTCTGCTAGTTCCAAGGCTATGCTATTCATTACAACTAGGACCTTCTGGAAACAATAAAAATATTATTTGATATCTATATTATACGGCATTTACATACAAATAAAATTGAATAAACATATTTAAAAGTACAGTTAAGGTTGATATAAAATTTTGGTATTATTGAAAAATAATACATACATAAAAGATAAGTCCAGGTTCTTTGACTCTAGGGATTACTATAGGGATTCTCCTCCCCAAATTCCAGTCACTACCTTTCTATAACCCTCTATAACTTGAGGTCTTTTTTAAAAGTT
>NW_020954588.1:12044181-12045927 GCF_900497805.2 Vombatus ursinus | reverse complement strand
ACATTTATTTTATTTTTGATTTATGGAATAAAAAAAGCATTTCTATAACATAGTATAATTTAAAAAAAGATGATTGCGCATGAAACTGCAAATTTATTATTTGACATCTTAAATAGCAATTCACCTATGGTAGCAAATGGAAACATCAGAGACTGGATTTTGAACCCAAAATTTTCTCGCTCCAAGCTCAATATGCTACCTACTATCTACTCCATATCCAACGTGCTATCATATTTCCCACCTGAATGCTCAGTGGAACTTCACCATTACTTCCAGAAATTCATCTTTCTTTAAGATCAAATCAGATCAGTTCTGAAACGGACACTTTCTTGTACTCTCCTGCGCCTTAGATCACTCCTATCCTCTGACTGGAGACCCAGGGTGGAGGGTGGACTTTGAAAGCTCCTCCCAGATCTTCTATTTAAGGAGACGGCCCAGGCAGACAGTCATCAAATCATGCCTCCCTCCTCCCCCCTTCCTTTTTCCAGCTCCTTTTATCTGTTGTCTCCACCCCCATTAGATCGTAATCAACTTGAGGACAAAGGCTGTCTTTTTCCTTTCTCTGTAACGCCAACACTTAGCATAGTGCCTGACACAAACAAGTGATTAGTCAAAGTTTATTGATTGACTGATTTTACTTCATTTACTTAAAGAAATAAACATAATGTGAGGGAATAGATCATGTGATTTCTTTGAAATAAGAAACTCTGAGCTCAATGGATTCCTCTACCAGAGCAGGTAGGCACTTTTTTGTGATTTATAATTTTGGAGAGTTGCCTAAATCAGGAAGAGGTTAAGTGACTTGTCTAGAGTAACAGCCAGTATTTGTCAAAGGTGGTGCTTAAACCCAGGTCTTCTTGACTCTAAGATTGACTGGCTCTCTATCCACTTTATAGCTCTACGATACTACCTTTATGAAAATTTGCAAATTTTACAAATATTACCAAAATGCCTCATCTTCCTAAAAAAAAAAAAAGTTGCCTACTGCAAATGCATTGCTTAAAATGACAGGCAAGAAAGTATATTAGATTGTGCAGGCTACAACTATTAGTCAGGCCTAAAGCCTTCACTTGGAGGAATCATTCCTATTCATTTCTAATTAGAGTAATGCATCTGAAAATGTTTTCCTTGTGAACCAACCACAAGGAGCTGAAATACTCCCTTCTGGGAAAGTGAGCAGATGGTGTCTCATCATTTACTTATCCCATACTGGCGGGGTGGAAGCAACGATTTCATAGTTCTTTTCCATTTCTTCTGCCTAGGATTTGGATAGGTGTCTAGTCTGTGGTCAAGACCTCAGTGATTTTGTGTCCAGTCCCTTTTGTCTAACGTTACTCTGATCCTGACCCAATAGCATCAATGCTTTGCTTGGATGACTCTCACCACAGATCTATTTTCCTTGGCAAGAGCATTCTTTTCTCCTGGTTGTAAGAATCTGCCCAGTAATGAGGTGGTAAGCTCCTGTCTGAGCAGCAGGAGTTTACAGGACTCCTTTCTTTCATTAGCTTTCTTGGGCAGTAGCCACAGCAGGGAGACTTTGGGAGTTGAGTGCTCAGCCTCCTCCAGCACCTGGCGTTTTCTGACATGGACTCACATGGCCCCAGTGGGCCTGTTGCCTCTTCACCCTCCCCTTCTCTCTTTTTAATAGTTTAAAAACATTTTTATTTCTAAAACTCTCTACAGCTTCCATGGGATGGTTAATCTGAACCGTTACTTTTTGCTTAGGTACTATTTAATGACCTGGCT
>NW_020954588.1:12043985-12044099 GCF_900497805.2 Vombatus ursinus | reverse complement strand
CCCCTTCTCTCTTTTTAATAGTTTAAAAACATTTTTATTTCTAAAACTCTCTACAGCTTCCGTGGGATGGTTAATCTGAACCGTTACTTTTTGCTTAGGTACTATTTAATGACC
>NW_020954588.1:12043656-12043951 GCF_900497805.2 Vombatus ursinus | reverse complement strand
TTTCCATTAGCTTTAGAGAAGCACTGGGGTATATTGGAGAGAACTAGATCCAGACCCAGGAAGCCTGGATTTGAGTTCCAGTGTTGATACTTGTTAAGTGTGTAACCCTGGACAAACCACTTCTCTGAGCCTGGTGTCCCTGTTGGGAAAATAGGCACGGTGATACTTGTACCATCTAATCCACAAGGCTGGTATGAGGAAAATACTTTGTCAGCTTAAAGGAGTATAAAAGCATCTAGGTGTCACAGTACATGGAGTTTTTGGCCTAGAATCAGGAAGACCTGTGTTCAAATCT
>NW_020954588.1:12043519-12043622 GCF_900497805.2 Vombatus ursinus | reverse complement strand
GGCCTCAGATATTTACTTACTGTATCACTTTCAGCAAATCACTCAGTCTCTGTCTGCTTTGTTATCCTCAGCTATAAAATGGGAAAAACAATAGCATTTACCA
>NW_020954588.1:12032682-12043431 GCF_900497805.2 Vombatus ursinus | reverse complement strand
CCTGAGGTGGTTGTGAATATCAAATGATATAAAATTTGTAAAGTACCTGGAACATGGTAGGTACTCGTTTCCTTTCCTATAGAAATGGGAGTTGTTATCTTGACTTTTTTTTTAAGGATATGAATACATCCCTTCTTACAATTGCAACCTAAGAGTCCTAAGTGCAAGATGATAATAAAAGCAAATCTTTTTCTTTTCTTTCTTTTTTTTTTGTTCTCAAGAAATAAAAATTTCATGGCAACCTGTATCATTCCTTTCTCCTTTCTGCTTTAACCTCTGAATCCAGTCCTTTTCATTTGATTCCTCAGGACAGAAAAAGATGACTTCTGTTCTCTAGTAGCTCTGTAGATGTATTGGTGGTGTATATGGCTGCAAAAAGGGGTGCTAAAGATATGTCACTTAAATCAGGACTCACAAGTTAATGCTTCCATGCTTCAAGAACTACCCAAAAGGGGCAGTTAGGTAGTGCAGTGGATAGAGCACTGGACCTGGATTCAGGAGGACCTGAGTTCAGATCTGGGCTCAGACACATAACACTTACTAGCTGTGTGACCCTGGGCAAGTCACTTAACCCCATTACCTAACCAAAAAATAAAACCTACCCAAAGGCAACAGCAAAGAATGAATTTAGAGATGAGTACAGTCCCTTCTCATAAATAGAAACAAGTCAACTAACCCTTTAGTGTTATGCTCTTTCTTTTGGGTGGTAGGGGAAGGAGGGGGAGGGAATTAGACACCACCCAATTCATTGTATGATTGACTGAGCCTTTCCATTACCATCAGTCAACATTGACACTGAGTCTTAGAGATGTAGACAATGGTGTTTATATGTGTTCATCAATTGATATTAATCAACCGGGAATGACTAGAACTAGGAAAAAATGGTAGAAATTGCAGAGGCAAATTTAGACTTGATATAAAGAAAAAAATTCACTATGTAAAAGCCCTTGACTGTGTGAATCACAATAAAATGTGGCAAGTCCTCAAAGAGATAGCAGTGCCAGATCATCTTACTTGTCTCCTGAGGAACCTGTATGAGGGTCAAGAAGCAACAGTCAGAACTGAACGTGGAATAAATAATTGGTTTAAGATTGGGAAAGAAGTACACAAGACTGTATATTGTCACCCTATTTATTTAACTTGTATACAGAGCACATCATGTGAAACGCCAGACTTGATTAATCAAAAGCCAGACTTAAGTTTGCTGGTAGAAATATTAACAATCTCAGATACGCAAATGATACCACTGTGATGGAAGAAATGGAAGAATTAAGAAGTCTCTTGATGAGTGTGAAAGAGGAGAGTGTAAAAGCTGGCTTGAAGCTTGAAAAAAAAAAACAATAAAAACCCAAGATCTTGGCAACTGGTCCCATCATTTCCTGGCAAATAGAGGGAGAAGAAGTAGAAGAAGTGTCAGATTTTATATTCTTGGGCTCAAAGACCACTGCCGATGGCTACCACAGTCCAGGCACTTGTTCTTTGGAAAGAAAGCTATGGCAAATCTGGCAAAGCATACTAAAAAGCAGAGATGTCACCTTGCCAACAAAGGTATAGTCAAAGCTGTGGTTTTTCCAGTAGGAATGTGTGGCTGTGAGAGTTATACTTTAAGGAAAGCTGAGTGCTACATAATTGCTGCTTTTGAATTGTTGTCCTGGAGAAGACTTTTGAGAGCCCCTTTGACAACAAGGAGATCAAATCAGTAAATACTCAAAGAAATTAATTCATAGTATGAGGATGAGATGAATAGATAGTGTCATGTAAACAATAAACATAAACTTAGACAGACTTCAGGAGATAGTGGAGGATAGAAGAGCCTGGTGTCCTATGGTCCATGGGATCATGAAGAGTTGGACACAACTAAATGATTGACACTAACAAATCTAAAAGTGGAATGGGCTGACATTGGAAGTAATGGCTTCCTTCTCATCATCTGTATCAATAAAAAAATGAATAGCAACTTGTCAGATATATTGTAGAAAGAATTCTCATTTAGACACAGGTTGAACAAAATGGTCTCTGAGACCCCTTCCTACTCTTAGACTGTAATTCTATGAGATACATTTCATTTCAACTAACTTGCCCCACCCAATACATTCATCTTAAGTACCCTTCCTGCCTAGTATAATAATTCCTGTATATTATTAACTCGTTGACCTCTAATGATAGCCTATTCTATTGTGCACTCATTTTTACTTGATAATCTTAGGTTCTACAATCAAATTCATTAGTCCTAAATTTAAAAAAATCCTGTTTTTATTCCTTATTGCTTTCAAGAAGGTAACCCTGGGTGACCAAGGACTATGACAACAAAGCGTGATCTCTGCCAGGTATGACAAAGATGGAAAAAAGCTTTACATATAGGTCCAGCAATGGGCTATCATCTGAGGACAAGATAAGGTTAGAGAGTAATGACCAGAAAGCTGGCCATAAGATGAAAAAGTTTTTGGTTCACAGTCATCAAATCATTTAGGAAGGTGGGAAAATGCTGCTCTGTGTTGGTGGAAAACCCTCATCCGAGAAGTCACAGGTCTTTTGAAGCATTTAAGATACTGAAATGTCTTAGGCTAATTGAGAAGTATGGTATACAATCTTGAAGTCATGAGAACATAGGATGTTGTAGATAAAATCAGTTGTATCTCCCATTAGTTCTTGTTTCTATATGATGCCTACTAATGTCAAGGGTACCATTAATGTCAAATAGCTATTTTCCTACATTCTTTGGTTATGGTATATAGACAACACAGAGGAATTACCACACTAGTAAATATTTTCTCACAAGGTGCCAGTGTGTTTCATTTTACATTCTCATTTGTTTGTCTTTTAGCTGTACAGATACTATTTTGTTTTGATTCTAAAGCTAAAACAATTCTAATGCTTTGCAGACTTTCCCTCCATTTTACTTGATACAGTAATGATTATATGCTTTTAGTTGCCTCGGGAAAATGAGAATGCAGCTTCCTGAAAGTAGTACCTTTTATCCTTTAATATTTGATAATACAAACAAAGTGCTAACCATATCAAGTCAATCACACTTCATATTAGACCAAAGGCGATACAGTTATCCCTATACACTGTGGGGATTTCACACAGAGCCAGGAAATGAATGGAGAAGGATAGCAGGTTACAAAAAATAAGGAAATGGGAAAAATAGAAAGGTTCAAACTTTTGTTTTATCCCTCTGTAAATGATGTAGTTACTATTCTTTTGAGGATTTTGGTTCAAATCGCATTCAATCTTTTTTACCTTTATATTATGTACAATACAAAGATAGGAGAAATATATGAAGATAATTCTTCTAAGATCACAAAATTAAAATTCCAAGTGTATGAAATAAATGCTGCTACAAAATAGCAATTATGTAGTTAATCCAATTTATCTTTCAGGAACTAAACTTAGCTACATATGTTAAAAGCAATAGAATTCATTTGCAAATCCAATGTGTAGAGAAAAAAAGTCTTACTCTGGGATGCTAGAAATGTGAGTTTTCTACATGCTTTTGCCAAGTATGTTATCTTAAATATGTCATATATCTTCTTCCCTTTATTTTATTTATTTATATGGATTTATAAATTAGTCTCACTTCTTCAGAGGTCTCTGTAACAAAATAATCAATTAAAAAACTAATAATACATTGACTTCATCTGAAAGTGAATGCTTTATTTTACATGAGTAGGTCCTCCTACCCCTATTTTTAATTAATAAAAATCTATTTTTCTTCATCCCAATCCTCACTACCTCTTGGACAAAAAAGAATGAGAAATAAATTTCTTGCAGTAAATATACACTGCCAAGCACAAAAGTAAATGTCTCAGTGGATGTGTATAAATCTATCTATCTATCTATCTATCATTTTGCAACATAAATCTATCATCCTATATAAAGGATAGCATGTTTCATCATCGGTCCTCATTATAGACTTCAAAATTGTTTGTTTTTATAGTGTAATTGTTAGTGTATAAATCATTTTCCTGGTTCTACTCATTTCATTTTTTGCCATCTTATAAAATCCTAAAAAAATGTTCATTTCTAAAATATTGATGTTATTACATAAATTCTTCTTTTGATTCTGCTTTTATCATTCTGCCTCACTTCATATAAGTTTATGTCTTCTTGAAATCATCTGTTTCCTCATTTTTTACTGCACAATAGTACTCCATCCTATTCACAAACCACAATTTATTTAGCCATTGCCAAGTTGTTGGACCTGCCTTTAGTTTCCATTTTTTGCCACCACAAATAAAGACATTCTATAAATATTTTTGTACATAAAGAATCTTTTCCTATCTCTTTGATTTCTTTTGAGTATTTCTTCATCCAGAATGCAATCTTAGGCTACATTAAAAGAGGCTGTCACAAAATAAATATCTAGGATTAAGAAAGTTATAGTTCCACACTGTATTTTGCTCTGGTCAGAACACAATTTAGAGAATCATGTCAATTTCAGGTATTATATTTTAGGTAGAGCATAGATAAATTAAAAAGCATCAAGCAAAAGACAACCAAAAGGGGGGGGGAAACCTAACATTCTTATCTTACAATGATCTGCTGAATGGACTGAGGATGAGGGCAATATGTTCAATCAATCAATCAGCATTTATTAATTATCAGTGTGCTAGCTGTCATACAGTTGTTTTTCAGTCATGTCTGGCTTTTTGTGACACTATTTGGGGTTTTCTTGGCAATGATACTGGAGTGGCTTGCCATTTCCTTCTCCAGCATCTTTGACAGATTAAGAAACTGAGGCAAACAGGGTTAAGAGACTTGTCCAGGGTCACACAACTAATAAGTGTCTGAGGTCAGATTTGAACTCAGGAAGATGAGTCTTTCTGTCCTGTCTTTGAAATACTGCTATTGTAATTTATCATTGTTGTTCATTTGTTTAGTCGTGTCCAAATCTGCATGACCCCATGGACTGTACACAACACACCAGGCCCTTCTATCCTCCACTAACTACTGAAGTCCGACCAGACTCATGTTTGTTGCTTCTATGACACTATCTATCTATCTCATCCTCTACTATGTCCCAATCTCCTTTTGCCTTCAACCTTTCCCATTATCAGAGTCTTTTCCAATGAGTCCTGTCTTCTCATTATGTGGCCAAAGTATTTAAACTTCAGCTTCAGTATTTATCCTTCCAATGAATAGTGTGAATTAATTTCTTGAAGTATCAATTAATTTGATCTCCTTGCTGTCCAATGGACTCTCAAAAGTCTTCTCCAGCACCACAATTCAAAAACATTGATTCTACAGGACTCAGCTTTCCTTATAGTCCAACTCTCACAGCCATGGCAAATATAGACCATCCCAAAAGTTACCTACAGTTTTAAGGCACTAAAGCTTAAAACTGCAGGATGACTTTTGGGACACTCTCTGTTGGGCTCTACAGAACATACACGTGCACACAGAATATTGCAGATCTCAGTTATTCATCCTGTTGTCTATACTATTTCCTACACATTTACATTATTTGGGGATCAAGAAGACAAAGAACAAAGGAGAAGCCATGGTGGGAAAGAAGCAGTGACTTGTCATTCACTCTTGCTATGACTACGTGTATATAATATGGTCACAGTAATGTTTTGGACTGTGTGTGTTTGTGTGTGTGTGTGTGTGTGGTTGCACAGAACATCTTAAGTGTTAAAAGAGAAGGGGTAAGAAGTAGGCCAAGTGATAGGGGAAGGTTGCTATATAATGCTGCATGAGCAGTTAGCACCTTTCAGTGAATAGTTCAGTTATTTTGGCATTCCATTGCCTGGCCTTCATTATGAATACTATCCTGTAGATGTTATGTGCTTATAGTCAATTATGTTATTTATTTGTTTAATTAAAGAATCTCAGTGGTTCAGTGGCTATACAGTCCAAATATGAAAAAAAAAAAGTATAACATACCTGACAATCCAAACTTTGTTCAAGGACTTCAGGGGAGGGAAGATGTATTACCTGCTAAGGCAGAGAAATTGAAGCAATTTGTTAATTAATTAAACAAACATTTCATAAGTGTTTACTATGTGCCAGGTACTGTGTAATTATTTGGGGCAAATAGGTGGCACAGTAGACAGAGTTCTGGACCGGGAGACCTGAGCTCAAATCTAATCTTGGACATTTACTTGCTGTATAAACCCAGGCAAGTTCCTAGCTGTGTGACCTTGGGTATTCACTTAATCTGTATTTGTCTTCATTTTCTCATCTGTAAAATGGTGATAGAAATGGCACCTACCTCTCAGGATAGCTGTAAAGAGAAAGAGTTAATATTTGTAAAGTGCTTTACCAACTTTAAAATGCTATATAAATGCCATTATTATTCATTATTATTAATACCACATTGTTGACTTATATTGATGTAAAATAAACAAACAAACAAACAAAAAAACTTTGGTAGTTTTCTGATAAATTCTTATCTAATCACATATTTCCCACCTACTATTAGTGAAACCAATTTTTTAAGCCAAAGAAAAGCAAATCGGACTGAACTGACAATTAAATTCATAGGCCAAGTAAACAGCTTGATATGCTGAAGGAACTGAAAATGCAATCACACCTCATTTCAGTATGGTAATCCTTTCCTGGGAACAGGGACTAGATCTGTGATTTTTACAGGGAATTCCTAGATGAAGTAACTCCTTATCATTGCCAGTTCTTCTCTACAACTAAAAGTTTTAGAGAGCATTAAAAAAATTAAATGACTTGTCTAGGGTCACAGAGCCACTGCTAAATAGAAACAAGTTTTGCACTCAGGTCTTTCTTATTTTGAGGCCCAGCACTACTAAACTATGCTCCTTTTCTTCAACCATAACAATCTATGAGAACACAACGCCAAGTGCTCAGTGCCTTAGTCACTATTATATTAGAGGTTTTTCTAATCATCTTCATTTATAGCAATTTTCTAGCCTCACTGCACATTCTCCAGGTTATGAAGTTCAAGGGTATCAGAAGAATGGATCGAAGATCAGGTTCATTATAGCGGTGCTTTAAGGAGAATTATCTGGAGATTTGAAAATGTAAGCACTTGAACAAATCTTCAAATGACCATGAACCTTTCTTCTTAAAATATCTTAGAACCAAATATCGACAATATGCCTGCAGTTCACTTACAGGAAAAAAATGCATGAAATTCTCTTTTAGGTGCCTTTGGGTGGATTGAGAAATGTGTCAAGGGAAGTTCCTACATAGAAAAGTAGTCACATGCTCTTTTACAAAGGAAATTGTAGAGAATAAAAAAGAGATAAGACAAATATGTTTCCGAGATTTTGGTATATTGTGGCCAGGTTGTGACTGTGCGGTAACTTTGCCCAGGTAAAAATGTAACTTGAATGATGGCAGAATGAGGCAGAATAGGAAATAAAGGTGAATATTTTGGAAGGAAAGAGAATTGGGGGGTATGGAGAACCATGTAAAGATTTTAGAGCCACTCACAGGGTCTGATTTTATGGAATTTACAAAATGAAGTTTAAAAACTGATCTTGGTAATCATTATTTATAGCTCCTGGAGATAATTCAAGTAAATCAAAATGAGTAAAGAGAAAGAAGTAAAGAGTGAAGACTTCATAGTAGACATTTAGGTTGTTATTTGGAAGAATATAATTCAACTTTTGGAAAAAAAAAGGAAGCTATTTTTCACATGGAAAAGAAAGATTCCATTCAAATGTGTCCATAATATCCAATGGCTTTCTGCCTCTGAAACAGGTCATGTGTGGATCTTAACCAATTTATTTTAAATTTTGGGATGATATGCTTCTTAGAGAAATTCACACTTAACAGAGAGCAAAAGATATTCAACACTTCAGGGAATAAAAGAAAGCTTCCTGCATCACTGTCTAAGTGAGCAAAATAGATTGACTGTGGCAGAGAGTTGCATAGGCAGAGTAAATAGGGCAGGCATTGAGAACGGGGACTTATTTATACTTCATAGGGCAGGACCGGTTGTCTTTAAGCTCTCAGATAAACAGAGAGATGAAGGCAATCACAGTAAATACATTTGCACACAGCCAATTATGCAAGGTCTAATGGCCTTAATATTTTCATTGACCTCAGATATCTACAAAATTAACTTCTTTCCATGAGGTCAGCAATTCAGCTGCACTCAGCTGTCAGCCCCCTGCCTTAGCACCATACTCTTTCTATACTGGAACCAAAGATGAGCATTTATAACTTTACGAATTTGTTCCCAAAAGGCTTAGGATCATATAACCTCTGGCTTTTCTAGCTGGAAGGAGACTCAGTGGGGAAGAAGCCCTGGTCTCAGAATCTAGAAATCACATAGTCCAACCACATCATTTTACACATGCAGAAATTGAAGCCCCAGGAGGTTAAATGTGATTAGTCCATGGCTGTATGGCTATTCAGTCAGAGAGAGATATGGACACTATCTGTGATTTCATGAGTAGATGGAACCCGAGTATGAGATAACCCCTTTCTGTCAGGCAGGCAACAAGCATTCATTGCATGCCTACTATGTGCCAGGCACTCGGCTAAGTGCTGGAATGTACCAATGTGGGTGGTAACTTTCTCTTAGCAAAATGCCTGGAGTTCTGAGAAGTTAAGTGATTTGCCCAGGGTCACACAGCTGATACGTGTTAAAGGCAAAATTTGGACACACAAGTCTTGGTTTCTAGTTAGTTCTCTATCTATTCCTCTTTCCTGCCTACCTAATCAGAATTCTCCTTTTTTTTTTTTAATTAATACCTTTCTTTTTAAATTGGTCAATATCTTTACCAGGAATAAAATAGCATTTTCTCCAATTTCCTCTGAAGGAAGTAATTTAGTTTTCCAGGTCTATTTGTTTTCATTTATACCAAATTTCTTGCGTACTGCTCTTCTCAGTTTCAGAACTCAGGCTATGTCAAGGATACAAAAGTATTTACATTTTTTTTGAATGATAAACACCACAATTCAATTCAATTTGAGAAACAGGTATTAAGGGCCCACTTTGTGTATAAACACTAGGCTAGGTTTTGTGGCTGCAAAGATGACAGAATGCTATTTCAGGGTCAAGATTGTCACTATGAAGGTTATGTGAAGGAAGATGTTCAAACGGTGTCCTATTTATCAAAAGAACTGTACTGAATCTTCACACCTGCTAAAAGGAATTTATTGGAAAAGCAGAATGGAAGGGATCAGCCCTTTTTGTTAAAATGAACTTAATGCTACTTGTCACCACCTGTTGCCACACTGTCTAATTCATCTTTGGGTACTGGAGCTATACCAGATGTTTAGCCCCATTAGGTCTCCTACGGATCCCGAGTTCTTTGAGAGGTCATCATATATGAGAACACAGCTTTTTTTGCCTCCTTTGGCAATCATGCAGGAAAAATCATTTTAGACAATACTGGTCATTTTATATTCAGGCACAGACGTGGACTAGATAATTCTCAAGTCTATGCTTTTAGAATTGGGTAGGCAACTCTCAGAATGGTCCTGAGGGCAGCCAATGACAAATAATTTCTGACTGCAGCAATCAAAGCAATGAGAACTCATTGATGTAAACAGACTGTATTAAACTGAACTTAGGGGTTCCCCATGGGCCCTTTTGAAGTATCTTATTATGATCATCCCTTTTGGTGAATTGCCTACCATCTGTATGCAAGGGTAGCTTTGTGCAATTTTAAGTTAATTGCTCCATTATCCATAAGCATAAGATAAATAATACTGCTGATTTTGTCTATTACTTGACAGTGAATACACAATTCAGCACATAAACTATTTTCGCAAAGTAATCTATTGCATGAGTAGGCACAGGATTAGAAAGCCAATGTATTTTATGGAGAATTTAGACAACACAGGCAACGAGTTGTGACTAATTAACCTTGAATTAGATTCTTACTTTTGTATGTGAGCATATATGATAGGTATAGGGAGTCCTTCTGGTCACATCAGAGTCAAGATTCTTTATATTATCAGTGTTCCCATGGTCACGCTTTAAAAAAATGGCCCTTCTCTCTCAGAAGAAAAAAGTTACTAGGAGCTATGAGGCTGACGTTCAAGGTTGACATCATAAATGCACACATCTCATTTCCCATTTCCCAGAGAATTGATTCTGACCACTGTGGTAGGCCATAACCCTTGACTATGACCTTTCTGATGCCTGTGCAGAGCATCACATTGTTCTAGACCATCAGCATGGAAAGACAGCAGGGTGGTATGCTTTCCTTAGGTATTCAAATAAATCTTAAAGAGAGCCCAGCTCTTCATAGTGACCCTGGATCTAGGCTCATTGGCAGGCCACTTACCCCAGAATTTCAGAGTTGGAAGGAATCTAGATGGCCACCTGGTCCACACTAGGCCAGAGCAAGAATCTCCTGCTACCATTAAATTTATGAATGACTAAATCTTTGCTTGAAGACTTCCAATGAGAGAGTACTGAGAGAGTTGATTCTATTTTTATATGACTGCAATTTCTAGAAAGAGTAGATTCAACTTTTGTGTGGTTACAATTACTAGGGAAAAAAAACTAGAAAGTTTTACTTGGCATTATCAAAACTTGCCTTTTTTTGCAACTTCAATTCTTTGTTCCTACTTTTTACCTTACTATGTAGCCTGACACTGCATCTTAAGATCATTGAACCTTTCTAGCTTCTTTGCAGCTGAAGTCAGCTATTTATATTACAAACTCCTAAAAAATGTGGGCTTCTTGAGAGCAGGTCTGTCTTAATTTTCAATTTGTAGCCCTTGGAATTTAGCATGGGGTTTTAAGCATAGTAAACTAATAATAATAAGAATTATTATTATATAACACTAATTATAACAATAAAT
>NW_020954588.1:12028880-12032513 GCF_900497805.2 Vombatus ursinus | reverse complement strand
CTTTCTTTCTTTCTTTCTTTCTTTCTTTCTTTCTTTCTTTCTTTCTTTCTTTCGTGCCAGTCAAAATCCTCCCCCTGTTATTTTTCCAGGAGTAATGTTTGGTTCTGAGAGTTGGTCTATAAGGACATCTGAGCACCACAGAATTGACACTCTTAAATTGTGGTGCTGGAGAACACTTCTGAGAGTCCCTTGGATAGAAAGAAGATCAAACCAGTTCATACTTACAGAAATCAATTCAGATTACCCTTGGAAGGACAAATACTGAAACTGAAGCTCAAATACTTTGTCCACATAATGAGAAGGCAGGACTCATTGGAAAAGATCCTGATGTTGGGAAATATACAAAGCAAGAAGAAAATGGGATACGGCAGATGATGAGATGGATAGAGTGTCATGGAAGCAACAGACATGAGCTTGGACAGAATTCAAGAGATAGTGGAGGACAGGAGGGCCTAGTGTGCTATGGTCCATGGGGTCACAAAGAGTTAGACTCTACTGAATAAATGAACAACAGCAACAACGCTTATACCACGTAAGAATATAAAACTTGTTTCTAATTTTAGTGTGAGACAGCGAGGTGGTACAGTGGATAGAGTGCCAGGTTTGCGGTCAGGAAGATGAAATCTTCCTGAATTCAAATCTAGTCTCAAATGCTTACTATCTGTGTGACCCTGAGCAAGTCACTTAACTCTGACTCAGTTTCCTCATATGTCAAATGAACTGGAGAAAAAAATGGCAAACTGATCTAGTATCTTTGCCAAGAAGACCCCAAATGGGGTCACAAAGAGATGGACATGACTGAAAACAACTGAAGAGCGACGATAATTTTAGTATTGCCCTCAGTTATCCAATTACCCAAGTTTTAAGAGAACCCTAGAGATGCAAAGGCAATTTTCTTGGAAATAAATTCTACTTGACTATATGTTAGCTGAAAATATTGGTTACTGAAGAGAGAAAACAAATGGGGCCATTCAAAGAGAGTCACTTATTTTGCTTTGTCCAATATGCTTTTTTTGGGGGGGGGCTTTTAAAGCTGTTATTTCATTTATTTGGGGAACCCACAATAGGAAAACATCTTTGACTATTGAAGATAAGCAATTTATCAATAACATAATATTAGAGACTTGCCTGGGGAATTGGGAGTTTAAATGATATGCCCAAGGTTACACAGCCTATATATTTCACAGGTAGGACTTAAACTCAGGCCTTCCTAACTATAAGACTTCAGCTTATGCCAAGCTGTTTTTTTTAAATTTTATTTATTTTTGGTGAGGCCATTGGGGTTAAGTGACTTGCCCAAGGTCACATAGCTAGTGTCAAATGTCTGAGGTCAGATTTCAACTCAGGTCCTCATGACTCCAAGGCCGGAACTTTATCCACTGTGCCACCTAGCTGCTCCCCCCCAAGCTGTTTTTTTAATGATCTGTCAGAGAATCAATAAGTGAGTAAAAGAATGAATAAATAAAATACACATTATGAGCTATGTAGAAAGTTTTGTGCTAAGCACTGAGAATACAAATAGTAAAGGAAGATAGTTCATGCTCTCAAGGAGTTCATATTCTACCATGGGATGACATCACATAATGGAGGTTTAAGCTCCAAGTCATACGGAAAGGTCCCTTGGTCCCTAACTTGCAGCAGCAAGGCAGAAAGCAACGCATCTTTTTAAATGAAATCCCCACTGATAAAATCATATCAGCATTTAATGTTGAACCATTTCACTGTGCTAAAGATTTTGGTGGCAAGAACTTTACTTTCTGGGTCACCAGAAGAGGCATAAAAGTTCTTGGAAGTAGAGAAATGGAAAAAAAAATGGATTCCACTCTCTCTTCTGCCCTCCAAGGGAAAAAGATTTTCTTTTAATTTTAGACTACATTTTATGTAGTCAATCGAATGCAAAATTTCATTCCTTCTCTTCCTCTTTTGTTAGTTGAATGGAAGGGTAAGGGCAGAGAACAACTTATTAAGGGGAAGAAATTAATATGTGCTGATTTTTAATCAAGCTTATTTCAATAGAAAACTAGAGCTAAAACAAAAATTTCATGAGTATTCATCCCTTTGTTGGGATTTCTGCTACAGTCAACTCTTAATTATCTATGGTGATGTCTGGGAGACTAAGTCAGCAATACAATGATAGACACAAAGACCTGCCATTAATTCTAAAATAGGAATGCCATTTTCAGATAATACAGGGTTGACATAGCAGTTGATTTAGGCTAAGAATTTCACAATTGTTGATGATATACAAATCAGTACCAACTGATGACACATGATAAACAAAATGAGTTATATGGTCCAAAACATGAGTCCCAATTCAGAATCTCTGAGTTATAGGCAAAACTGCTATTTTAAGATGGAATAGGAAGATGCAAAAGATACGATTATTTTAGAATTTGTGGGTTTTTCTACTAAAAAGAGAGGCTATTTTTCATTTATCAGTTTTTAGGAGATTAGGGAAATTTGTATTGTCATGACTTCTCCTACCCTAAAAAAAATTTAGAAGGATATTTTGTGATTTTTTACTGTAGCTGTATTTCTTGCCCCATCTCTGAAGCCTCATAACCTGCTCCAGCTTCTCTATCTCTGTCTCATGCCTTTCTTTCCCCCTTTTACTTCCCTTCCCTCTTCCTTCTTTCTCATATTCTACCCAGCCTCATTAACTTCAAAGAGTAAGGTCCAATAGCTAGTCAGTCACAAAGAAAAAGAAAAGAAAATGTCAACCCATTAGTATATCTTTCTCATTATACAGTAGATTAGATATTACTGTTTTGACTTCTTGGTCTCATGAGAAAGACTCTGAAAAGAAAGACTACAACAAAACATTCATTAGTATGACATATGGCAAAAATAATGGAAGTGGGACCCAACAAAACTATTCAGGTTAAAATCTTGAAACTGTAATTGTAACATAATTGCGTAGTCTTATTGTCAAGCACTTACAGCATGAGACTAATAGGATGCCAAGGGAAATGCTGATCAGTACTTGAGAGCCTTAATTTTCCCCCAAATTTTATTCACCAACTTATTCAATGAACAGGGCTCTATTCTGAAGTTGCTTGCTATTCATGCACAAGTTACTGAGTAACACGGGTCTGAAAGACAGTCATCAAACAGAGCTTGCTGAGAGGACTTGGAGTGGGTACTCAGAAGAGAAAACCAAAATGCCAAGTTTCTTTGATGTTTCTTTCTAAACAGAGTAGGTTTCACTCCTTATCTCTATGTTCCACTCCAGGTTTTGCCACTAAAGTTACCCATTCTGTGGGCACAAAAATTAGATGACTTCATCAGCCAGAATTTGAGTATGATACTTTTATAGATTATTCTTTGGAGTTCATGTGAATTCTTCAGAAGGATTGTTCAATTTTAATGTTGAAGTTGTATGGAGATATTTTAAGGTTCACTCTATTAGCATGCATTGTATTATTGCTATTATTTTATTGGGGCTTCATTTTTATGGGAAGTTGCTGGTATGAAAAATTGCATTCACTGATAAAGATTAACAACTTATCTATCATTTATACTCTTTTTTTTAGGCAATTGGGGTTAAGTGACTTGCCCACGGTCACACAGCTAGTAAGCGTCAAGTGTTTGGTCTGAGGTCCGATTTGAACTCAAGTCCTCCTGACTTCAGGG
>NW_020954588.1:12023451-12028839 GCF_900497805.2 Vombatus ursinus | reverse complement strand
CCAGTGCACTATCCACTGCACCACCTAACTGCCCCTATTATTTATAATCTTAAGGAGTTGTCTCTTATAATGATCGAGTTAAGTGATTTCCCCTTAGTCACATGTATATACAAGTATGACTTGAACCCAGGCCTTATTATGGACCATGCTTCCTCTCTAACACATATTATTAAATACATATTTTCCAATGTGGAAAATATTTAGTAATATACCAGCATATCAGAAAATTGATATCAAAATTTGAGAGAATAATCATATGTTTGAATAAAAATGACATGAGTAAAATAAAATTATTATAATTTTAAGTGACATGATTATACTTGAGTAGTATACCTTCTTCATACTGTTCATGTCCTTATTTTATTATGAAGTTTTGGGACAGTTTTTTCATATTGGCTCATATATAAAACAAAGAGACATAGAATTGGGATTAAGAAAATACATTTGTTAAAAGCAGCCAGTCCCTCAGTCCACTAGCATTTATTAAGCATCTACTATTTGCCAGACATTGTGCTATCACTGGGAAATATGACAAAAGGCAGAAACAGTACCTGTTCTTTAGGAACTCCCAGTCTAATGGGGAAAATGACATGCAAATAACTACATATGAACAAGATATACAGGATGGACAGTGGACTTCCTCAGAAGGAAGGAGCTAAGATAAAGGAGGGCTAAAAGAGACTTCTTGCAGAAGATTGTAGAGTATGTTTCAATGTGGTCCACTGGACTTGGAGTCAGATAAAATCTAGGTTCAAATCTCGGCTCAGTATTTTGCAGTTGTGTGACCATGGACAATTTATTCATTTAATCTCTTTAATTATTGATCACTCAATCGCAAAAATAGGGATAATAATGCCTATAGTAGTTACCTCAGAAGATTATTTAGATAAAATGAAAATGTATGGAAATACTAAGAAAACCTTAAAGCCATGTACATTTCCATTGTCATTCTCTTTACTAGAAAAGCAGCATCAACATGGAAACTAGAAGACTGGGGTTCAAGTCCTACTTCTGATACTTCCTGGTTGTGAACCAGGGCATCTCTCATTGCTCCCAGGCAACTCTCAAAGATTATAAATTGTAGAAAGCTGTTCATCTGCACTGGTAGGGGAACTTCTTCCTAAGAGCTCTCTACACAGATGAAATCACAGAGTTTTTTTTTTAATTACACAATATTTAATAAGGACAATTATTCTTGGTTGAGATAAAATAATACAGATTAAACTTCTCTTTATCCCAGTAGAAAAAAAATCTAGAAAATATTTCAGTTCTTCCATATAGGTTATTTTTATATAGAGACACTTTGGTATATTAAATAAAAGTTGCCAAATACAGCTTAATAACAATTGCTTTTTCCCTCACACCCATGTAGTCTAGAAAGGTCAACAGGTCTCTTGGTAAAGGAATATAGTGGAATTCTTCCTGGATCAGTTCTTTGTTCTAGAAATTCCTTGACAGCATGATTGGTTTCTTAATCTCCTCATTCCAAAAGTGCATGATAAAAATTTTTTTTTCAATATCAGGTTAGGTGCCTATTGCTTAATATTTTATTTATGTTATATGATTTCTATTAATTGTTATGTAATTTCCCATACTTTAATTCCTCCAAGTATTTGCTCATGTTATTACCTATATGTCCTCATTGATTTAATTCTCATCCTACTACATCCAACTCAAATGACCTTCCTTCATAGTCTTCCTTTATCCCTGAGTCCCTTGCCCAGATGAGGGGAGTGAATTCCCCCTCTTCCTCATGTATTTCCCTTATACACTTATATTGTAAAACTAGAGTGTCACACTATTTTGAAATACATTTATTTCCATATATATCATAGCTTCCTTTTCTAGACAGTAATTTTCTTGAGAATGGAGACTAGATATGATATCCTAAACTAGGTGGCCAAGTGACTAGAGCACTGGACATGGAATCAGGAACACCTGAGTTTGAATCCTGGCTCATACACTTAAAAGCCATGTGACCTTGGGCACGTCACTTAAACTCAGGTTCCTCATCTGCAAAACAAGGATAATACCAGCATGAAGTTATTACGAGGATCAAATGAAATGATATATGTAAATCACAATACATCAAGGTTAATTATTGTTGTTGTTATTATTGTTATTAATTATTGTTTGTCTTTGTGACTCCCCTAGTACATAACACAATCCTCTGTACATAGCTAATAGCTAATAAATATTTTTGAATGAATAAATAAAAGAAAAATAATAATGCCTTACATTTTATACAGAATTTATAGTCTATAAAGCACCTTTTCATTTGAATTTCATCAAAAAAAACTTTGAATTAGATAAGAAAGACCTTATCATAACTATTTCATAGAGTACAATTTTGAGGACCAGAGAGTTTCTATAAGTTGTCTGAAGTTCTATGGCTCGTCAGCGGCAATGTCAGGACTAGAGCTGAGGTTTTCTGAATTGAAGGGCAGGGCCATCGAACCATGACGCTTTGGTCTTGCCACATGCATAGGGAATACTGTCTCAGAGTCAAAGCCTCCTGCTTCTTTCATAATCAGAGAAAAGGAAAAATCATTGAAGCTGTGATATGGGAAATAGAGCTCACATAAGGCTTTATAGGCCAAGTTTGAATTGCACCCTTAAGTGAATTGCTAGATTGTGTGGAATCATTTAGAACTTTTATAATATGCTTCCTACCCCCAATTTTGCCCCATTAGTTAGTCGCAGTAGTCTACTGAAGGCATTGAAGCTTCTAAGTAGTCTCCAAGGGTCATTCCCTTTAGAGAGCGGCATAATCATTTCATTAGCATCAGCGTGAACCGCTAAACTTTTGCCAGAAAGAGATCATGAGCCATTAAGAGAGCAAAAACCTAAAATTAGGATGAAAATGGTTAAATAAAGAATTTTTTCCAATATGATGCAATGTTTTCAGAGACATTGCTTTATAAAAGTCTCAGTAACCCTTCCACAGAAAGCAAAAGCCTAAAAGAGCCATGAGCTCAAGTATAAACCTAGAGAGAATGATTTAGAAAATATTTTTTCATCATTTCGGTCATTGAGAACCTAATGGCAAAGGAAGTACTTTCTTTGGGTCTAGTGGGACACTTGCTCTTGTTTCTTCAGCCAATGGCTTTTATGGGTCCTATCTTCTAGAGACCAGCTGGAATTAACTATCTTTTCAGAGAAAACATGATACTTACACTGCTTTTGTTTTTTTTTCCATGAAGGCAAACAGTGCAATGCAAATGTTAACTATTCAAACTCTATAAAATATTGTCAAAGAAGAAAAAAGCAAATGGAGGATCAAATAGATTGGAGCCCAAATCTACACTGTTTAATAATTTGAAACATGATCGTATATGGAGATATTGCATTAAGCCTTTATTAAAAATGGTACTTCGAGTTTAAAACAGTCACACATCCATTTCACATAAAGAGAATTCCTCTGCCTACACTAAGAAATTCTACTCTTAAAGAAAACCAATGTAGTATGGGATCCTTGTAACTCATGACTTTGAAAATCCTCACTACCCAAGATTCAGTTAGAGATGTTTTGAGTAAACATAGTTCTACAAAAATGGCTAAATATCCATCCTAGGCATTCTCTTCCAACAGATAAGGTGATAGGTACATTATAATAATATTATTGTTTTTAATTAAGAAAGAATAGTAAAGGTTATAATGTTGGAAAAGCAAGTATTAGAATCCTGCTCTTTCTTCCTCCCCTATAGAGATTCTGATGTTAGTCTGTTTCTGTGTGAAGGTATATGGATATACAACTGGCTATGTAATCAATGGAAAAAGAAATTTGCTAATCATACTTGCCCCATTAAAGGAAATAAGTAAGATTACAGTATACTCTCACCCTTCTGGGAGAGAAGTTTGGATCTGGTTCCTAAATGTATGTTGGCTTCTGAGGCATTCTGAGATAAATAGTTTTTCTGCTTTTGCTGTATCTTGCTTGAAAGCATAATCACTCTGACACTTTGGAAGGTGGCTATAAAGTTGGATGGGTTGGGAATAGTTGATCAAGATGTTCCTTTTTCTCATTTTCTAGAAGGGAGTAGGGCCTGGTTGCATCATTCTTCATTGTCTTCTTAGATTGTTCTTACTATGAGGTTTAGTCATAGATAAGATAACTACTGTTTTCTACTCCTCTGTAAATCTGGTTCTGCTATCTGCTAGAGCTGAGATTTGTTTCTGGGACTCCTTCATCAAAAGAAATGTTAGCACTCATTTGTGAGACTAGCTTTGCCAACATGCCAGGGGGCTAATCAACATAGTTTCAGGTGTTTGTTAGTAAGACCAATGGATATTCCCAGCTGTATACAAAAGGTGACTCAGGTGGCTGTCAAGATTTGAAGAACACTTGGAAAAGATGTTCTAAAGTATGCCACCTCTCCTCCCACTTTGGCAGATTAAAAAAGGGAGCAAAGAGGCTTTGCTATAGCAATAGCAATGTAGAACAAAAGTCAGGAGTTCTACCTTGCTCATACCTTCCAGGGTTTCTATGAAACTCCTTAGTCAGACTTCTAGGTAATCCACATTATCTTAGCTGTAAGAGGGCATGAGGAGAATCAAAAGACATTCATTTTCCCAAAATGAACTTTGTGGCTGGGAAGGAGGACTTTCCCTTTTGACAATAGCTCTGTGGCTCTCAGTAACCTAATTGATATCTCTTCTATTATATGTTAAATGGCATTAATACTGTTTGTGCTACCCATCTGCCAGATTCTTGGATTGAGGTGTGAATAATCAGGTAAGCTTAATAGAAGAAGTCACACTTAGCTGGGTCTTGGAGGAAGGAAAGGATCTCAACAGACAGAGATATGGAGGGAGTATGCTCCAGGCCAAAGAGGATGGCCTATGAAAATGTAAGGAGGCCTGAAGTCAGTATGTGCAAAGTAATGTTGTAGACACCACGGAGAATTTAAAGATGTACATTCTGATCTCCTAGAATTCACAAACTAGTTGGCGACCACACCTGTATGTGTATAACAATGCCACCTACGCCAGTTTTGAGTTTAGCCCAAGGTTCTGCCTTGGGCCCACTTCTGTTTATATACTATTTAACTTGGTAACTTCATCAGCTTCTGTAAATTGAGTTAATATCTCTATGAATATGGCTCACAGATCTATGTATCCAGAACCAGTATCTCTACTGAACCTCGGTCCATTATCTCCTGGACATTTCAGACTGGTTGTCCAAGAGAAATCTTAGATGTCTAAAACTGAACTCATTATATTGATCCTCTCCTCTTCCAGACTTCTGTATTTCTGTCAAAGCTACCACCATCCTTCTAGATTCTCAGGTCCATAACTTCAGCATTATCCTATATTCCTTACTTCTACTCACAATGCTTTATCACAATAACCTCCTAATTGCTCTCCCTAGCTCATTTTTTTTGTTTT
>NW_020954588.1:12022520-12023416 GCF_900497805.2 Vombatus ursinus | reverse complement strand
TTTTGTTTTGTTTTGTTTTGTTTTGTTTTCTTTCTTTTTTTTTTTTTACTACTGCAATCCATGATTTTCTTGGCAAAGATTCTGGAGTGGTTTGCCATTTCCTTCTCCATCCGTGATTAATTACTAAGCATATAATTCTACAGTTCCCCTCCCATAGTGGGAATAATATGATAGTGGTCACTCTTGTGGAACAATTCTGGCTTATGCCTTTCAGGATGCTCCTGAAGAATATTAGTTACACTTACTTCCTTCTCTGACTCTTCACCTTTCCCTTTTTCTTCTCCCCTTTCCCTCCACTCCTCCTTCCCCATTCCCATCCTTCCCTCCATCCTTTCCTCTTCCTCTCTTACCAGCCTAGACGATGCTGTGGTGGAGACGGTCAAGGAGGCTACGGAGCCCGCCAAGATGGACATCATGGGGCTGTGCCATGACATGTTCTCCCAAATAGCACGTACCTAACAGGTGAGCTGATAGCTACCAGTGAAGACCATAAACTTCTGGAAAATATGAACAAACTGACTAGCTTGAAGTATCTAGAAATGAAAGATATTGCAGTAAACATAAGTAGAAGCCTAAAGGACTTAAAGCAGAAATATGGAGCACTTCAGCTTTATTTGGATCAGATCACTTTATTTGAGGAGCAAGCAGGCAGATTACAAGTTGGATGCATATTCAAAGAAACTAGAAGCAAAATACAAGAAGTTAGAGAGGCCATGAAAAAACTCCTTAGTGATGCGTATGGGCCCATCATTCAGTTTCAGAAGTCGAGAACTTTGCCCTTTTTCACCAAAAGGAATTTGGCTCCTACTTGTTTACAGACCCCAGAAAACCCTTAAATTTTTAGATTCCTTATAGACTCCCCTTATCTCCCTTTGAAAGCCCTAGCTCCACCTTTT
>NW_020954588.1:12010388-12022388 GCF_900497805.2 Vombatus ursinus | reverse complement strand
CTTTTCCCAACCACCTCCCCCTTCCTCTGGCCACCCAAAGTTACTTTAGTGTATATAAGATCCACCCTGGTCTCCATTCAAACAATGAGACTTTCTCATGCCCAAAAGGCTGAGACTGTCTCATGACAGCTCGTCCCTATGAGCATTACTACCTTCAGATTCCTTGAGACTGGCCTATATGATTTATTTCTAATAAACTTTTTCTCTGGCTGGAAAAAGATTTGAGTTGAATTCATTCAGGCAGGGCCCACATCACAATCTTGGGGTTCGAGCACCCCAAACCTCTAGACCTCTTCACTTAGCACAAAGACTTTAACTACAAGAATGTTTCGTAAGAGCTGAGATGAGTGGGATGGAACTTATCATGATACTTCAATTCCTAAAAGGAAGTGGTGCTACTGATCCAAGGAAAATCCCAGCCCTCACCTCTGGTTGGATGTGTAACTTTGGCCACCCTTGATGTTTCCTAAACCTGTACCCCTGGAACCTCATCTTATCATGTGCTTCATTGTGTGCCCTAGACCACTGCTCAGAAATCAGGATCATGTGTCTAGAACGGACACAGAGAAGAGACTCATCTCCTTGTCTCCCCCTTTCTTCCCTCTCCCCTAGGGCTCCACTTTGGACTCTCTGTTATGAATGTGACCCCCACCACCTTCATAACCTGTTGTTCAACTTAAATAATAAATGATGACTTATGACTCTCAAAAAAGAATATTAGTTGCCTTGGTCAATATCTTTATGCTTAAGACATTGAATCCATTTCCCCAGTGGCCACATGTCACAAACATTAGACACAGTGAAGACTTCTCCATCTCTTCTCTCTCTCTCTCTCTCATCTCATCTCAATCATTAATAATCAAAAGTTGACTACTGTGAAAGTATTCTATGTTTAAAGGAAATAAACTGGAATACTTACTCTTTACTAAATATACCCTAAATTTTTTCTTCCAAGCCTTTGTTCATGCTTTCCCCTCCCTCTAGAATAGCCCCACACTTCATCTCTGCACATTTAAATCCTGCTCATATTTTGAAGTTTAGATTAAATGCTCACATGAAATTTTCCCTGATCTTGCCAACCAAAAACTTACTATAGCATACTACTACCACTGCTACTACTACTTACTATTACTAGCAAAAATAATAAATAATGAAATATTTTGAGCAATCTTTGGTTATATCAATACACACAATCCATCTACCAGTTCAGATTACAGCCCATTCGTGTTTTTTTTTTCATCCTATGTGAGTCTGAGCTTTCTAACAGTTCTCTAGAGGATGGACCCTTCTTTTTGCATCCTGGCTTCATTCAAGTCTCAACAAAAATCTCAACTTCTGCAAGAACCTTTTCCCAATCCATAAATGCTAGTGCCTTGCTTCTATTGATTTTCTTCAATTTATCTTATATGTATATATATTTATATTTCTATCTGCTTATATATACATATTTATAACTATATAATATATGCATATAATCATATGTTTACACATATACTCATGTATGTGTATATATGTGTAGATCTATATCTATACATCCTGTTTTTACATAACTACTTATTGTCTATTAGACAATGAGTTTGTTGAGAGCAAGAACTGTCTTTTGCCTTTCTTTTCAATCACAGGAGTTTGTACAGTGCCTTGTGCAGAGTAGTTATTTAAGAAATATTTGGTGACTGACTGCTAGTTCATTGATTAGGAAGTTCTTCCTCTAAGTTATTTTAAAAATATTCTTATATACCAATGCAACATTTTGAGTTGTCTCCTTTTTATTCCTTACTCTAACTACAGAGCCACTTTCTATTCTGGTCATGCATATCCTTGATATGTCTTTTATGAACATTCATTCTATAAGCAATTATCAAATGCCTGCTTTATACTAGATCAGGGTTGGGGAACCTGTGACCTTGAGGCCACATGTGGTCCTCTAGATCCTGAAGTGTGGCCCTTTGACCTAATCCAGACTTCATAGAATTCAGTTAAAGGGCCACACTTGAGGATCTAGAGGGCCACATGTGGCCTCAAGGCCCCAGATTCCCTACCCCTGTACTAGACATTATGCTAGGCCCTGGGAATACAAAGGCAAAAAGAAGCCATAATACCTCTAGGAGATTGTTTTTTTCTACCGGGGGAAATAATAGGTAAAGACATAAACAAATACAAATTGTATACATGACAAATTCAAATTAATTTTTGAAGGAGAGAAAGCTAGCCTTTGGGAAAGACCTTCTGTAAGAGATAGCAGTTTAACTGAGCCATGAAGGAAGATAGGAATTTTAAGACGGAGAGCAGGAAATTCATTGCAAACCCAGGAGCCAAGTTTTTCAAAGGCGCAGATGGAAGATAGAATGTCATGTACTAGGAATATAAAGAAGGCCAGTTTGACTGGAACTCAGAGGGCCTGAAGGAGAGTATGTGCCTGTAAATCATATCTGGTAAAATGTGGCAAGGAGACAGTGTGTCATAGTGGTCAGGGAGTCAGCTTTGAAATTAGAAAGATCTGTGTTTAATCCTTGCTGCTGCCATACACTGGCTGTGTCATTTAACTATTCAGTGCTCTAGGTAACTCTCTGAGATTATATATTGTAGAGAAGGTAACAATGTGACTTGATGAAGGGAATTTCCACACTAGAAATTGCCCATAGCCATGAATTTATAGGTCCAGACTCTATTCCTATCTCTTTCCCTAATACATAGGAGTCTACTTATGCCCAGAATGTACCTCTTTTCTTCACCTTTATCCTTTATGGTACAGTACTTCATAATTTGCAACCCAGACATATAACATTATTTTGAGAAATTTAATAATAATAGCTAACATTTCTGTAGCACTATGTTTCAGGCACTGTGCTTTATAACTATTATCTCTTTTAATCTTCACAACAACCCTGTGAGGTAGATGCTATTATAATCCTCATTTTATAGATAAGGAAATTGAGGCAGAAAGAGGTTAAGTGACTTCCCCAGGTCACATAGCTAGTAAATGTCTGAGGTTGGATTAGAACTCAGGTCTTCTTGACTCCAGGCCCAGAGCTCTATCCATTGCCCCACTTTGCTGCACCACCAAGCTTCAACTGGTCTGTGATCTTATCGATGTGGAAGTTTACAAATCACAACATGCTCATTCTTTCTTATTTTGTGGTATTGAAATGTTCATGTTCACCCGCAAAAGAATTAGCCCAGAAACTGAACTTATATCACTGAAAACTGGAAGGTTTGTAGCTCAGACACTCATCACACATTTATAACCAAAAGACTCCAGGATTCAATCATCTCCTGCTTTGACCATCAGACAGGAGGAGACACTTACCACCTTGTCCTGAGCTAACCACTCCTCCCTTTCCTCTTCTTTCTTTCCATTCAATAGAATACATATTCCTTGGAGATAGAGATTTTTGTTATTGTGTTTGTGTGCCCTGCACCTAACACAGTGCCTGGTATATAATAGGTGTTTAATAATACCACATGGGGGATAATCACCATACTTCCTCTATGTCTTTTGTACTTCTTGGATTCAAGTACAACAGTCTATTTGTCCATCCATCATCTCTTACTCTTTCTTCTTAATGGTTCCACCTCCTTTCATGATTATACATTTCCTGTATAATATACCTTATACCACTTCTTGCAAGTAGATTAGAACTGATAATATGCTGCAACTTCCTTGCACCTGCCATAATCTCTAATATTCCTGTTCTTACTGATGCTTTGGAAGTTATGATATCCAAGATTTGCAACCATATCACATCACTGGAAACATATATGTTATTTAAAATGTTCTTTTTATGAAAAGTACTACATGATTCTAGACCCAATCCATTATCCACCATTATAGTACTGTGGGCTAACTCATGGAATTGACCTTCAATCTTCATGAACTAGTCTGGATCAGTCAACCTGTATTGGAATCATCTGGAGCAGAGGTGTCAAACACGTGATCCCACAATTTTCTCAAGTATAGCCCTAATTAGATTAAAATGTAATTGGGAAATATTTAACCAAATAAAGAAAAATATAATAGACCATAGATAATGTTAAAATATGGTTTCAATGTCTAGTCCAGACCTCTTATCTTACAAATGAAGAAGCAGCAGGTTGAGAAGCTAATTGAATTACCCAAGATCATACAGATAGTAAGTAGCAGAGCTGAGATTTCACCCCAGGCTCTCTGAATCCAAACCCTGTTTTCTTTCCACTGTAATCTACTAAAACACATTTTCCCACATGAATCATTATAGAATCCTCCCAAAGATGTCTGTATCCTCAGCATCCAGAACAGTGCCTGGTATGTAGTAAGTGCTCAATAAATAATTTTTGAGTGAATGACCAGGTGAGGTAGGTAGTGCAATTATTAGAATTCTCATTTTAATTCTTTAGTAGACAGCAAGTGGTAAGGTCAGGCACTATGGTTTTAACCTTGTATCACCAGCATCTAGCACTTGCCAAATATTTAATAGATATTTATTGCATTGGTACTCTTCACAAGTGATATCCTGCCTATGAGTTTTCACACAACCATTCACCCATTCCTGAAACGCTCTTCCTCCTCATCTCTGTCTCTTGGAATCCTTAGCTTTCTTGAAAGTTCAGTTCAAATTCTACTTTCAATACTTATGTGCATTTCTTCCCCCCAAAAATTACCACACATTTAATTTGTACATATTTTGTATATGCTTAATTATATTATATGTTGTTTCCCCAATAAAATATAAGGCTCTTGAGGGCAGGGATAATATTATTTTTGCCCTTTAGTCTCAGTGCCTGGCACTATGCCTGGCATATACTAACTTTTTTTTTTGCTTTTTGGTGAGGCAATCAGGGTTAAGTGACTTGCCCAGGGTCACACAGCTAGTAAGTGTCAAGTATCTGAGACCAGATTTGAACTCAGGTCCTCCAGACTGCAAGGCCAGAGCTCTATTCACTGTGCCACCTAGCTGCCCCCCTACACTAACTTTTTAATGAATGCTTGTGGTTANGTCAAGTATCTGAGACCAGATTTGAACTCAGGTCCTCCAGACTGCAAGGCCAGAGCTCTATCCACTGTGCCACCTAGCTGCCCCCCTACACTAACTTTTTAGTGAATGCTTGTGGTTGATCGATCAACTGATTAATTTATTTTTACAAGTGAGGGTGGAGAATTTCCAAAGCACAAATTTATTGATTTAGTTACTTTTTAAATCATAAAGCTATTTCTCCTGAATATGTGACTTTCAAAGATTTTCAACAGTTATCAAACAAAATTTTTCATTTATTTGAGGACCAAGCTTCTTCCCATGGGAATACATCACTAATTTAATCATGTAAATCAATAGGATAATACAATTTAATTAACAGAAACATGTTTAGCAGATGATTTTTCAGGCACATACTCAGTGAAATCAAGTGTATCTGTAGTTAAAAGGAATAGAGAGGTTGACTTGAGGCTCTGAGAATGCTTTCAGTTCTAACATTTTGTGATTTGCGTAAGGTAATTTACATGCTATTTAAGAAGGACATTTTTCTCATTAAAAATGTATAGAAAGCTTATAACCCTTGGTGAAACAGTGTGTTTGGAAAGAGTAGGTGTATTAAATTATATATGGTCACTTAGGGAATTGTTCAAGAAAATACTAATCGTGATGTTTTAAGCCCATAGGTATTCTGGTAAGTCCATCCATCATGTTAGAACAGTTGTTGCTAATAAAGTCTTATTCCCAACTACAAAGAGCTTTGAAAGCACTTTCCACTTGGATTACTGTATTATCTTACAGATTTTAAAGATTCTGTTGTTGGTTTAGGGAATTGGAAATGAATGTCAAAGCTAGAGGCATGAAACACTGCATCGAATCTCTCATTTTGAGTGAGCAGCACTACAAGAATAAAAAACAATCATATTACATCCATGGACACGCGCTGAGCCACTGAAGCTCAATTAGAGCCACTTAAGAAAAGGAGGTGTGTAGGGAAAACAGAGACTGAAATAGGGATTACCTTATAGCATCAGAGGCATTTTTTTTTGTGTTGAATGGTTGTGACTTGGATGGTTAAATTTTCCATTCTCTTTGTCTTGTCTCCTACCAAGATTTTAATCTCTTTTTGGAGGGTAGAGGTACACTGGATATTTCTTGTATACATTCTACAGCTTTCTATCATGGTACCTTTATACATAGTGGGCACTCAACAAATACTCTACAAGAATATCTGGAAATCATGGCTGCTATTGGTGCAGAAGTGACTGCTTTGCTCTTGTCATGTTTATATGCATGCTTGCTTACCAAAAACCAATAGACACTAGTATTTTCAGATAGTTACAACTAAATGGCAACAGCAACTGCAGTCACATGAGCCCAGGACCACCTGTTATGAGTAGATGGTTGCAGGTTATTTGGTTACTCTTAGAGGGAAAATCTTGCTTTGCAGAAAAATGCACCTCAGCTTCCTTTCTCCTACTAGCAGCTGCAGCAACAGAGCATCACGTTTGCCCTTTGATTCCTGTCAGGAAGAAGCAGGGGTCATTCCCGAAGAAAGCTGGAGGGGACAGAAAATAGCAATCTTACAGAGAGGGAGAAAAAGTCAAATCAATTGTTTTAATTCAGAGTATTTCAAAGGAATGTCAATTTCTGGTGATAGGCTTCCTTAAACTCATTATCTCTGAACTACAAAAAAATATACATATACATATATACACACATGCACATCTATATACATACATTCATATATGTGTATATATAATATACATAAACATTCGGGCACATACGTATATGTATATATACATATGCATGTACATACATACATACACACATGCATGCATGCATGCATACATACCTGTGTGTGTATGTATATGTATATCCCCATCAGGGACCCTGTGCCAGGACAGTTCTATTGGAACTTCATTTGTCCTGTTTTCTTCCCAAGATGCAGAACGTCTAGAGAAAAGGGAGATTGAGGATGGAGATATCAGATGCAAGATATCTATGGGTTTTGGGAGGTGGAGAGAAGGAAAGAAGGGAATAGTCACGTTGGTTTTCCTATTCCCAGTGCCTTCCCAGGCTCTGGACAATATTAGTCTTGAAAATTTTAAAGTATGAACTCTTGTAAACTCAGTGAAGAAGAGAAAAGACAGGTAAATGTTTGAGCTGCAGAATCTTTGTGACTTGAAGTGACCACACTGAGAACACAAAGAGATTTCACTTTACTTGCAGGAAAGGGAATAGCTAAGAGACCTCAGCATGAGCAAACAGGGCCTTTTGGACTTCAAGTTATCTATGAGTTTAAGCTATGCTTCCCTATGTCCTATAGCACAACTAGGAGCCAGGATCTTTATGAGCAGATATCTATTCCTTCAGTCCCATGATCAAGACTTCAGCCATGGAGGTTCTGATGGGAAGAAACTTATGCCAATGTTTTTGTTTTGTTTTTCTTGAAAGGGGGTAGGGATTAGGTTAGGATGATGGAGAGAGATATACTTGAAATTGAATGGAATTTCCTGTGTCTGTTATATTTGATTAATGCTTCCTCTTATGCTATGTACTTACTAATCTAAATAAAGAGAATGTTTTAAAATGATGACTTTGAATGAAGGTGATAAATGAAGCAATTTATTGAGAAGGAAAAGAAGGGACATTTAGGTAGGGGGTGTGGCCATAGGACGGGGGTCAATTCAGAGAAATTGATTATATCATACAAGATAGAAGTCCAGGAATTTACCAGTGATGTCAGAGCACTTGACATTCTCCCCTGACTGCTCATAGAAAAACATTGGTCAAAGCAACCATTCACTATTACTGAGAAACAAGTGATGAGAAATGGTATTAAATGACAATTTCCTTAGAAGTCAATTTTTTTGATGAAATAGCCAAAAGGAAATAGGTGGCAAGTTTTTGTAATATAATAAATAACTGATACAGTAAAGTCCTATGATTGGTAGTTTTAGCTCCTACCTGAAAAGTCTTTCCTTCTTTCATTTCTCAAAAAAAAAAAATTATACCATTCCTGCTTCATGTTTTAAATAAGGATTCCCTGCTTCCTTTCATCCTCAAAGAGTTCATAGTTATGAGCCATTATATAAATTCAAATAAGGAGTCATTCTACAAATGTCTCAGAGTTCCCTACCTAACTCAAGAGCCCAAAAAATTTCTGTTACTGGGGTGGGTGCATGGAGAAATCTTGTTCCATGGTTAGATGCTCCAAATTAAACTTTGAATAGCTATGCTGCCATTCTACAATAATGATTATAGGTCACAGAAGATTCAGTTAAGAGAGTTTAGATCACTCAGTGCAACCCATCACCATTTCCATAAAGACCATGCAAGTTCAGGTTGTACTTAGGAAGCATGAGAATAGGTCCCCTTGGGGAATGGCCATCCTCTTGTACACTCGTCAGATTTCAAAAAAAAAATTTAAGTTATTTGCTTGAAACTCTGAACTCTTTCCTTATAGAAACCATTTCATATAAAGCAGTTAGATTTCTAAACCAGTCCACAAAAGCATATTTAATCCAAAACCTAGTTGAATTACATATCAATAATTGGAAAAGTTTGAAATGTGAGTTCAGGGACCATGAATTGTTGGAGGGAGGAGATAGAAAAGATTATTGTGGTATGAAATACAGACACTGGTCTAACCAAATTTTTGTCAAACTTTTTTCTTGTTTTCCCAACATTTCTGGTCAAATAAGAAGTCCTTCCCCAAGTGGTTTATGTTCTTGTGTTGATTGAATCTTGGGCTATTGGGTTTATTTATTTATTTATTTTAATCATGGTAAACTAGCCTGTTTCATTGATCTACTTTTAAAAATGTAAGCATCAAACATTTTTGATTTAGTTTCAATGTGATGTCTGGAAGTTCTATCCCTATTATCATTCTTCTTTCCTCCCCCCCCATTACCCCCATTATTTCTTTTGAGATTTTAGACTTTTTGTTCCCCACAATGAAATTTGCTATTATTTTATTTAGATCTATTAATTTACTCCTTTGATAGTATGAGTGGTTTGGCATTAAATATATAAACCAATATCTCTAATGAATAGAGATACAAAATTTTAAAAATAAACCCCTTCCAAAAAGATACAACTATACTCAGACAACATTTTGGTGTAGGGCTTTTGCCTCCGATATTCTCAAACCCCCTGTTGTCTTTTTCGTGAAATCCTTTGACACTCAGTGTCCTTATGCTCAATGCTGCAACCAGTCCAGATCTATTAAATCTTTCACACTGCCTAATGCTCCAAAACTTCCTAGCTTCCCTCTTCCCCCATAAAAGGTCCCATTTTCCTATGGTGGCTGGCTTAATGAGTCATTAGGGCAAACACGATGGTATCTCTCTTCCTTCTGTGAACACGTAGTCAGTTGCCCTCTTTCCAATGCACGCCTTTCTTATTATGCCACTTTTAAGAATCATTATCACTCTTCAAAACTCAGATCAGAACCACTTCTTCTCAAAGACTTTCCTGATGCCCTCTCTGTCCTCACTTTTCCTTGTATTTTACTTACCCGTGTCCACGTTGTAACATCCAAGTAGGATGAATGAATGCTCCTTGAAAGCAGAACAATTTCATTCCTTGTTAACTTTAACACCTAGCCCAGAATTTTGAGGACAGTGGATACTTCATGCAGTGTTTGCATTGAACTGAATTTTGAGAAATTTGGATGCTAAACTCTAATAAAACAGCAACAAAATATCAGTAATTCACATAGACCCAAGATGGCATTGCAAAATTTTTTATAAAAATGTAGTGTATATATATGTATGTATGTTTAATATATATGCATTTAATACAACACATACAATATATAAATGCAATATATAAAAATGTAATACATGTTTAATCCTTAAAATATCTTTTAAAATATATATAATATCTTATATATGTATGTATATACATATACACATACACACACTTGTATGTTTGTGTATGGAAGAGACAGTATGAGTTACTGAAGATAATGAAATTGAACATGGCAAGAAAAAAAAAGGCTTCCCCTTCGATATATAGTTGTTGAACATTTTAAGACCAGAGAGTTATCATATCCAAGTTGCCATATTAGCTCCATAGGAAAAATCAGTTTTAAAGCTACCTTTTATGAAATTAAAAATAAATAGTTCTTACATCTCTTCCCTTTCTCCTCCACTTCACCCCCCCCCCAAAAAAAAAGAGAGAGAGAGAAAGACAATTTTTTCCTTCTCTTTTCTTGTTGAAATCTGGCTCTAGGCTCCTTTTCATTGAAGGACTGTTTTGTTTTAGTTATTTCAACATCTAAGTTAATAAACTTAATTGGTCACAACAGGTGTAGCCTTGTTGAATGATCTCATCTTTCCTTCTGGAACTGTTTAAAGTGAAGGCCTCATATTTTCCCTAGTTCCCTAGACAAATTCTAATTATCAGGGATTTGAGAACTGGCTGGCATTCTGGGATTTGTAGTTCAGAAGAACAAGGGTTCCTTCTCAGGCTTGAGAAGAAATATGGACTATTGTTGTCTTTGAGCCAGTAAGCAGACTTGAATCCCATCTAGGAGTTTTGTAAAAGAGATACATAGTCTTCAAGAAGGTAAGGTGTGGGAGGACAGAAGTGGGACAGCAGGAATGGAGCAGAAGCAACAGTGATTAGATGATATCCTCAGTCCATGTCTCCCTATCCCAGAACTTGTAGAGCTGAATTGTGATGGTACCTATGGGGGAAAAGAGAGAGAAAGAGACAGAGAGAGAGAGAGAGAGAGAGAGAGAGAGAGAGAAACTAAGCTGCAACAGATAAGAGAGTGATCACAATGCATTGTCAGTTTGCTTCAGGCATCTAGAAATAAAAATCTTCAACTGAAGTTGCTGATGGCAATTGTTTCTTCAATGGCTGGGAGAAGTTCTAAAAGGTCTCTTCTTTCCCTGCCTTCCCATTTCCATGCCTGTTCAGTTACACATACTTTTTTATATACTTTTTTTTTTTCATTTCTTTATCCAGGCAGTTCCCTATGTCCTGATTTTGTTTCATATGTAAAAAATACCCAGAATTAATCATTAAACCTTGCAATGTATAGTCTTTGCCAAGAAAGGGAAGTGGAGAAAACTCCTACGGCTTAGCTAGAAATACACAAAATTTAAATTAGTGTAGAAAGTTAAAACTGTATCAAAATGTTAGGCATTTTCTTAACTGGGGGCTCTGAACTATTATGACATTGTTACTAATTTTTCAAATGATATAAACTCCATAAACTGAAAAGAAAGAGATTATGTGGACCTAAGGACCATTATTTTGACCATAGTTTTAAAGTGAGCTATTATAATAGGATGTTGCTGATTATATTTCCAGTATGACAGAGGAAGGAAGAAGCAAGGACAGGGTGACAAGAAAGTGGTGGTACCTTGAACACTCCACCCCTACCTCAAATGGAAGGGTCTAAGCTGATTGAGCTCTCCCCCTTTACAAAAAATAGGAGGGAGATATAAAGGACAAAGCACCAGATGATCAACTCCAACCCTTTATAGTGATACCTCCCAGTGTTATAGCAGCCTTTTGTGCACAAAGGCAAATTAAAAACAAAACAAAACAAAACACTCATCTTTCTGAAAATTTCTGGCATTCTGTGAGGTCTGCTAGTATTTCACCTTCCCTTTCCCTGACATTTTTTCTTGACTAGATTAGTCAAAAGTACCAGTTTCAAGCTAGTTTTCCCATCAATAATTCAAAATTTAAATTACTCCTCCTAATTGGAGCCCAGCATTTATCAAGTTTGATTGGAACTTCCTTCCTATTGTGATATGGCACATCCCAAAGGATTATGAAAGGGAACTGGGGTGGACCAATGGAGCAGGGGGATTAGAATACAAGGTACAATATATATGCACCTAATATTTCTATTATAAAATTCATAAAAGGAATCACCAGTCTTGAATAAAAATACTTTATATCTATTTATTTTGTATTCAATTTTGATGTAAGACAATTTCATAGAATATGCATTCCCCTCTAGAGAATGCAAGCTTCTTGAAGGCAGGAAGTACTTTATTTTTGTCTTCATATCTTCAGAATTTAG
>NW_020954588.1:12010232-12010353 GCF_900497805.2 Vombatus ursinus | reverse complement strand
CACCATGCTTAGTGGTACTTAATATTTTAATAAAAAGTACTTAATAAATGTTCAGTGAATTGATTTGAATTTAAGAAATAGCTTAAAATCAATGATAGTGGGAAATTTTCACGTAACCTAC
>NW_020954588.1:12009010-12010197 GCF_900497805.2 Vombatus ursinus | reverse complement strand
TATCAAGGAAATGATTAATATAAAAAAATAAAATAAGGTATAAATTATGGATCTCTGTGAATTTTTTAAAATTAGATCTGGTAGCTGGATAGAAATCAACAAAATAAGGGGAAAACATATCTTATTTTCAGACATGCATAGATTACACACAAAAGTAATAATGTCTTTGCTTTTTAAGAAATTTTAGCTAAATAAAGATTTTGCACACTACATTTTGACTCATATTTCAATAACATTAGAAGTAAAATTATCTAATAATTAAAAGATGTAGGGACCTTTATGTGGAAACAAAAAATATGACATTTATAATCATATGGGAAAGAATATTGATTCAGAATCCAGAGGACTTGGTTCAAATTCCTCATTTGATTATTTGCCACCTGTTTAACATTAAACAAGTTATTGAATCCTCTTCAGCCTCAGTTTCTTTATCTGTAAAATGAGGAGATAAAGTTGTGTTACCTTGTAGATTCATTCCAACGGTACATCTATTATCCCATAAAAGAAGAAATTACAAAAGCAATAGTAGCTTACATTAAAGATGACTATACAGATACTACACATCAAAATATGTGGAATGCAGTGAAAGCAATATTCATAATCCTATTTATAATATTAAATGCAGTTGTAATAAGAAAAAGAGGAAAAATGATGAATTTTGCACTTTAATAATTTAGAAGAGAAATAAAACAAAAACCAAAATTAAAAAATGAGATATGAATAGAATAGACATCAATTACAATTGAAAATTAGAAAAAAAAATGGAAACTATAAATAAATCCAAAAGAAGTTTCTTAAAACGATGAACAAAATAAACATTTAGAAAAAACTGATAAAAAGAAAGGCGTATTCCAACCCAAAGAAAAAAAAGCTCACGATGACAAAAGAAATAAAAAAATATCAGAGTACGTACATGAATCATTCTGAGAATCTAAAAGAAATGCATGGGTAGCTTTGAAAATTTGAATTGTCACATAGACTATTTCAAAATAGTGAAAACAGAAAAAAAGTTACCTAGGAGTCAAATATGGTTTTGATTCCTATGTTAAATAAAGAGAAAGGGGGAAAATTATATAGACATTTACTGTNAAAATAGTGAAAACAGAAAAAAAGTTACCTAGGAGTCAAATATGGTTTTGATTCCTATGTTTAATAAAGAGAAAGGGGGAAAATTATATAGACATTTA
>NW_020954588.1:12005098-12008977 GCF_900497805.2 Vombatus ursinus | reverse complement strand
CTGTCTGTCTGTCTGTGTATCTCTGTATTTATCTTTCTATTTGTCTTTTACCTATACACAACACATACATAGAAAAGTATTGAATTGACCCAAAAGTGCTTAGCAAAATTTTCACTAACAGAATGTAACAATACAACAGAAAATTATCTAACATAACCAAATAAGATTTAAAACTAGAGTACAGGGATGACTTTTCACTAGGAAAATGTGCAGTATGATTATATAAACAAGAAAAAAATGGAAATTATATGATCAAAACATTATCAGAGAAAGCCTTTGATAAAAATATAAATTCACTAAGGATAAATATATATATATATATGTACATATATATATGTAAAGAAAGGAATAGATGGATTTTTCTTCACATGCTAAAAAACAGATATAAAAAAAAGATACTTACAGTCCACTTCAGATGTCATGATTACATGCTTAAAAAATAGTCACCAAAAATCCAAAACATAACAAAAATTTACCCTTAAAGGAGGTAACAAATGGCATTCATTTATGAAGCTTTGCTCCAATGCCTGGAGGTATCATGTAGATCACTCTGGACTCTATGTCAAAGCAGTGACCTCTGGTAAATTCTATCATGATGGAAGAATTTTCAAATGGTCTCAACAATAATGGCCTTAATTTTAAGTACTAACTTGGCTAATTATAGATAGGTTAATCACCAATAGACTTGTAAATCAGCTATTCATGCTTTGGCCAGAAATATTAGGCAGACATTGTAGATAACCAACAAACTAGATCCAGCAATGAATAAGAAAACATGCAAGAATAGTATAGTTCCTATAATGACCACTAGTTTGAATCTGAACCAAAATTCATTTTTTAACATCATTATTCTCTTGTAGATATCATGATCACTAGTCTCCAAAGCATTAAAATTGTGAGTAACTGAAAGTACAATGGAGAAGTAGATGGTGGCTATAAACATACTGTAACATATTATAAAGAAGAAATGGACAAGAGTAGTGACATAAGGGATTTCATTGGACAAATATCTGAGTGGAAAAGCAAATGGGCTTCTTGCCAAGGAAAAGGCAACGTTCCATTGGTATATGGTATTTCAACATTTCAACTCACTACAATAAAGGTGCTCCTAAGAGAAATAAATCTCAGGCTTAGTTAAAGAATTCATCAAATGCCAATAAAAATAGCAAAACACTTTTATAGAAAAAATTGTACCAAGTTACAAGTGAAAAACAACTACAAGTAAAAACTATTCTTCATTTTTAATAGGGAACGACTATGACACAATCTTATATCTTTAATAATTGGAAAATAGACTATCGTGACATTATGAAAATAATAAATGCAATTGATATGTGGGAATATGGAAAGATCTATATGAAGTGACTAAAAGAAATGTCAGCAAAGTGGTATATCTGTTTAATAATTCTACATGGTGATGTAGTAGTCTCCCAGTAAGATTTCTTTTCACAATGAAGATTTACTACTACTGCTACTACTACTACTACTACTGCTACTGCTACTACTGCTTCTGCTGCTGCTGCTGCTGCCACTACTTCTAGCTAACATTTATATAGAACTTATGTGCCAGGCACTATGATAAACTCTTTACAATTATTATCTAATTCCATTTTCACAACAACCAGGGGAGGTTTTTGTTGTTGTTATTGTTCAGTTTTTTCAGTCATATCTGACTCTTCATGAACGCATTTAGGGTTTTCTTGGCAAAGATACTAAAGTGATTTGCTATTTCATTCTTCAGTTCATTTTACAGATGAGGAAACTGAGGGAAACAGAGGTTAAATGACTTATCCAAGGTCACACAGCTAATGTCTGAGCCTAGATTTGAATTTAGATCTTCCTGATTCCAGGTCCAGTGTGACACTTAGTTGCCAGATTACAAACTGTGCAATTTAAAATCTTGAAAACCAGCCATAATGAGCAAATCATAGAGATATATGTGTACTTATGTTTCTATGTGTATGTACAGAAACACACACATGTATTCTAGGACAAGAATATCTGGACATCAGATTTAGTGCAAGGATCACAGAAAATAAATTTGTGTTTAGTTGTCTATTAATTTGCTCAGTTTTATGTTGTTAAATGGTAAAAGTTTTATGTGAAATTTTCATATTTTATGTATTTATCTAATTTGATAATACTATTAAGCTTATAAATTAAAATTGTTATAGAAATCTTAATGATCCTTTAAGTTCAATTCCCATTTTTCCTTGAAACTTTTCCTGTAACTCACGAGAATTGGCATCTCAACACATTCAAATACTTCCAATTGCCTGTAATATAAAAATATAAACTCTTTTGTTTAGTTTTTTCACTTCTTCACAAGTTGGCCCCAATGTCTTTCTGGTCACATTACACACCCCCCTCCCCCACATACACTCTTTGTTCCTCTTCCTGCCTGCCCCACTTTTGCCTCTATGTCTTTACACTGGTTGTCCTGCATGCTGTGAATAGACTTCTTACCTCTACATCATTGAATTCCTTTTGATTCATTATTCAGCTCAACAAGAACTAATTTTAAACCCTTAAATTAATTTAAAAACTGATCTTTCTATTCTAGTTACCTCCCTCTCTACCTTGTATTTAACTAATACATACATTTTTAGTATATATACATAATATATTCAAGTCCAATCCATTCTGATAAACATTTATTAAGCACCTACTATGTTCCAGGCAAGATGCTAAGTGATGAGGATACAATTAATATGTATATATCATATTTTCATACATTATATATACATTATTTATATACATATACATGTACATACATAGACATTTCTTGCTTTACATAAAATTCATGGAAATCCAACTTTAGCTAAAGAATTCCTAAATAAATATGCCTTCCAAAAAATGTCTATGTTAACTTTACTGTACAGTACTGTTCTCTCTCTGTTCTTACCCCTTGTCGCTTTTTGACCTCCCAACCCCCCACCAAATGAAAAAAAACCTCCAAGTAAAAGTCCAGCTCTGTGTGTCTGTCTTCCATCAGCCAGGGCTATCCCTGGCCCCTACATGTCCTTGAACTATGTGCTGCTTGGTCCTTCCATAGTTGCTTGGCCCTCCTTCCTGCTGCCATCCTTCCCTCCCTTACCCAAATCTGGGGGCAAGTAAAAAAAATGCTTTACCTAGAGCTCTGTGGAATCATCCACTTACTCAGTTATATCTATATCTATGTCTACATCTCTATATCTCTATATATCTATCATCTCCCCCATTAGATTGTAAGCTGCTTGTTTCATCTTTTTATATTTGTATCCCTAGGGCTTCAAAGAATACTTGGCAGACAGTAGGTACTTGATAAATGCCTTCATTGAGTGATACATAAATGTATGTAAGTATGTTTGGGTTGATTGATTAATTTAAGGTCCTATAGTATTTATTGTCTAAGATTCTTACTGGAAATGTAAAATATCCTGCCTTAATGGAGGAGGGGAAGGGATTGAATGTGCCCAAAGAAAACTCTGTCTCAAATAAAGATATATGTGGTCCCAAAAAGGGGTCACCAAACTTCTACTTTCTCCTGAACATATCACTCTTCCTCACACAGTCTCTCTGAAAAATCAGTTAGTGTATTCATATTGTCTTTCTTTCTCATTTACAATCTAGCAAACATCTACCAAGTGCTTACCATATGCCAGTCCTACTATGCGTTTGGTGCTGGGGATACAAAGACAAAATGAAGCTGTCCTTTATGCTTAAGGAGCACCCACTCTACTAGAGAGACCCAAGTAGGCCACATGTAAATACAAAATAATACCAAGTAATTTCAAGTGGAGAGAGCTTTAAAGTATTGGAGTTGGGGGAAATCAAGAAAGACATCATGTGCAATGTAGCATCTGGGTTGTTCTGCAAAATGCTAGGGATTGCTAAAGG
>NW_020954588.1:11994051-12005076 GCF_900497805.2 Vombatus ursinus | reverse complement strand
AAAAAAAAAAAAAAAAAAAAAAAAAAAAAAAAAAAAAAAAAAAAAGAGGTGGGAGTATTGTTCTTATAATTAATATTAGAATATAAATACATTAATCAAAATGAACAATATCGACTCACTCAAAGTAACTTGCATCTCACCTAACCATTAAATAGATTCCATCTGTTCTTAATGTCAGAACAGCTAAAAGCTTTCTTCTTAACTTTGTATCAAAGTGAAAATCCTGTTAATTGTATGATTGACAATGAAATCCCATTTGTAAATGGATTCTATGGCTCAGTATGTATAAACCCCCCAGATTGATGCATAATGCTCAGGTTTTGCCAGGACCTCAAAGCAATGTTAAGGATGACCTTTATATTATATTCACAGCCACACCAGTGATGTCATACAATCTATCTACTGGGCTACCCAAATAATGCCTGGAGAAAGAATAGTTATACCTAGCTATGTCCTCCTACTGTGCATCAGAATGGACAACATTAAAGTATAATCTACAAACAGATCCTCTATGAATGGAAAAGAGACTGATTGGTTGGGAAAATATAAATTTTCCCCCATTAGAATATATTCTATATTGGGTGAATAGAAAAGGAACAAAATGTCTATGGTGTGTGTTTCTACCATTCTTACAAAGCATTTCAATTTGCAAAAGTTGAAGACATTTCTGATCAAGAAAAAAAGTGCTTATATTTAATTACTTCTGATTAAGTGTATCTTCTTAGTAAATTTATTTAACTTGATTCTCCCACTGTGAACCAAATTTTAAAAAAAGACATTTTTTCATGCTAAAAGGCAACTTGATTTGATGTGATTTATTGTTATTATTATCATCATTACTATTACTCATGCAAATATTTGCATTAAAGGAGAAGAATCCATGCATGTGTTTAAATGTTTCCTAACATTCACATTCTGATAGGTTGGTGGCCTAAGGCTGAGCAATTAGGCTTTTCAGTTTGCTTGACCATGGGTGGAGATTGTTACTGCCAGGTCATTGGGCTCCAACCAGCCATGTATTATACTGGTTTCACTGGACAAGAAGACTAAAACAGACAGGCGTGGCATAAAATCAGATGTCAAGAGACTACTTAGTAGCTTATGGGTAGAAGTCAGCCAAATGCTTTGCAATAGAATCTGATTTTTAAAAAAATCTTCACTTTGTAATAGAAGTTAGATTTCCTATGCTTCTATTTTTCTGAACTTGGCTTATTTTTTATTTACAACCAACAAATTTCCCAGGATGTACACAGAAAAACATTTCTGATGAGTGGCAGGAGGGTTAACAGGAATATACAAGGTTCCATCCATGAATAAAAATAAGGTGTTTGAGTCATTAAATTGCCCCCTATAAGTTTGATTAAGCTTTGAAGTACAGCAATGATAAATAAGAATGTGCATTTTCCTGTATGTCACATTTTAATCTACCCCTGAACTTTACTAAAATGATGAAGGGATGCTTTCCTCCTTCCTGCCTTCTCCCCTTAATTTTTTGGGGTGTAAATAGCTTTACTTTGTTTCCATGTTGAACAAGATCATTCAGCACCCAGCTTAATTATGTCTTGTTTGACTAAGCTTCCCTGGTAAATGTCAAGTTTTCCCAAAAGGGCCTAGAAGGCAAAAACAGGGTCTGCTCTAAGTTCTTTCCATAATAACTGAGCTTTATACAGAGTTTAAATGACAGTCAAGGGGAAACATTGCCTGTCATAAAAGCACCATATAAATGATTACCATAGCTCAACTGGCTGATATTTAGGAAATATGCTTGAGAGTGCTTTTGCTGCTTGTCTAGAGTCTTTCACAGGAGTGATTTTTTCCTAGAATCGGCATGCCAAAGTGGAAATCAGAATGAGAATGAAGAAAGTAGAGTGTGCTGATTTTGTGATTTTTATATTATATGATTATGATGTTTAGTTCTGTTGAGTGGTTAGGGAGGGCTGCTGCCAATTAAAAGAGTTTCTGGTCTGCAGAATTTTTCTGTCCTGCTTTCCCAGGAGAGCAAAGCCACCTCTTTCCTACTCTATTGTGGTAATAAAAACCTACCCTCTAAAAGGTGGGTGAAAGGGAGAAAGCGCATTACTATTGATTGCTGGCTTGAAGATAAAATGTCTAATAAAGGAAATAGTGGTGATCCACTGTCCAAGGAGGAACGCTTTAGCTGCAGCCACTAAAATTTAACAAAATGAAAAAAATAATCAGGAATCACTAAACACATTTCTCCCTTCTCTGGCTGTTGCAGGGTACTCATAAATAGGCTGATCCAAACTTTGTGGGGAACGTAAGTTGAAACCTGGAGCACTGAGCAGGGACAGAGCATGGTAGGCACTCCAGATAGCAGGAAATTTTAGGTAGGAAGGAAGTTCGGAAGTGGGACTAGATAACACTTTGCAGAGACTCATTGGACTGGAGTGGGGATTTTGTACTAGGGCATGGGGAGTAGAAGATGGCGAAGGAGAAGGGGATCATAAGCCTGGGACCTTAGATGTCATCTAGTATATCCACACACCACCACCCCCATTTTACAGATAAGGAAAATGAAGTCCAAAGTGGTTAAGTGACTTACCCAAAGGGAATAATTGTCAGTGAGGATTCAGACTTAAGTGCTGTAACTAGTCCAAGTTTAGCGATATACGCACCAAAATTAGCACTGCATCTCATTGGTTTGCTGTTAGTAGAGCGTCTTAAAACATATGGTAAGGAGGAACCACATGGGACATAGGGTAAATAAGCTAAAAGTTGTTGTTATTCAGTTGTGTCTGACTCTTGGTGATCCCATGAACTATAGCATGCCAGTGTTATTCATTGGGTTTTCTTGGCAAAGACATTGGAGTGGTTTGCCATTTCCTTCTCCAGTAAATTAAGGAAAACAGAGGTTGAGTGACTTGACTAAGATAACAAATCTAGTAAGTGTTTGAGGCTAGATTTGATCTCAGGTCTTTCTGACTCCACCTATCTGCCTGTGAAATTAAAGTATTTCAATGCAAATCCTGACTCTGCTATTACTAACTAAACTGCTTAATCTCTCTGAACCTCAGTTTCCTTTTCTCTAAAGTGAGAGTTTTTTTTACCTTTCATCCACCTTTTAGAAGGTAGGTTTTATTACCATAATAGAGTAAGAAAGAGGTAGCTTTGTCTCCTGGGAAAGTAAGAACAGAAAAATTCTGCAGATCAGAGATTCCTCTAATTGATGGCATCCCTCCTCAAAAGAACTAAACATCATAATCAGATTATATAAAAATTATAAAATCAGCAAACAGTTTCTTCATTCTCACTCTAGTTTCTACTTTGGCATGCCTATTCTAGGAAAAATTCACTCCTAGTAAAGACCCTAGACCCGCAGCAAAAGCACTAACAAATCCTTAAGCATTTCCTAAATATCAGTCAGTTGAGCTATGGTAATCATTTATATGATGCTTTTATGATAGGCAGTGTTTTCCCTTGACTGCCATTTAAACTGTACAAGGCTCAGTTATTATGGAAAGGACTAAGAGCAGATCTCCTTTTGGCCTTCTAGGCTTATTTGGGAAAACTTGACATTTACAGGTCTAGATATATGATCCTACAGAATCTTAAGTAATTTCTCAATATCATAGTATTTTTATGCTGTGCTCTTAAAAATATCAATGTAAATACTTTTAAAAGTTATTTTAAAGTATTTTCAAAGTCCCCTGTGGCTCTTCTTCTGCTTGGATGGTCCCTCCTAGAACCTTTGTTTTACAGAAAGTGCCCAGGCTAGCCTGTCTTCATTCCTTTCAAGACTCTGCTCCTGACTGTCTGTGCCTTCTCCCTCCCCATTTCACCCCGTCCTTTTATGTACTTTTTGTAAGCTCCTTGAGGTTAATGACTTTATTTTTACTTGTATTTGTATTTCCAGAGATTAGCACTGTGCCTGACACATAGAAAGGGCTTATTAAATGCTTGTTGATGACTTGAAAACAGATTTCTACATCATTGGTCCTTCCATTAGAAGCCCTTCTCCAATTCTAGAACTATTCCGGGAGAAATTGGAGAACTCAATGTCCCATGCCATCTCAGGGCAGAGACAGGGGAGAGAACTTTACACACACACACACACACACACACACACACACACACACACACACACACACACGTACATTCAGGATGGTGATGGCTGCATACGCCTTACAATGTGAATAGCTTCTGTTACACATGGCGGTGGCAAAAGAGTCACGAGAAATTGATTATCACTGATCAGGCAGGGAGGCTAAGCAAGCTACTAAGTAGGCACTCGAATCTTTCTCACAGTATGCATTCATTAGCATTTGCCCTCATCCCCCCTCATGCACAAAGAGGGAAATTAGGATAATACCCAATCACCCTGGCAAGGAATATTTTATTTTATTTTATTTTTGGAGATGTTCTCAACAGCTAATGAACAGCACCATTAATTTGCATTGGACCAGATTTCCATTCTGTCCCCTGGAAAGCTATCGTCAAGTGTTTTTTGCAGAGTCCCTTTCATGTTGTTTGTGAGGGAAGTGAAAAACAAGACAGAAGTCTCATTGCATACATCACCTGAAAATTCTACCCAGACTTTCCCCATTCACAGTTTGTCTGTGCCATTATAACTAGGCTCTGTGTGTGTGGGGGGGAGGGGAACTGTGTAGAGGGGATGGGGGGCAGATGATCTTATAACTCCTCGAAGACTACATCAATTACATTTTTTATTAGAATTACATACAGATTTAATCTTCTGAAAGGCCAGATCTTAAAAAGGAAAATTTTACTTATGTTTATATCATAGATTTTGAACTGGAAGGCAGTTCAAGAGTTATCTAGTCCAAGCTTCCTGGGAGGAAACTGAAGTCTATAGATGAAGTGACTTACCTATATAGAGATATATTATAGAGATATTAAGTAGCAGTTGGAATTTGAACTCGAGCCCTCTGACTCCAAATTCAGGGTTTTGTTCCTGAGCCATGTTGTAATACTATCTTCTCTCTCCAAGGAGTTAATAATTTAGGTATTTTGGTCAAACTTTTTTTTTCTTTTTTTTCTGGCATCCACCTGTAAGATCAGTCAATTAGTCAAAGCTTCTAACACTTATTAAGCACCTACTCTGTTCCAGTCATTGTGCTAAACACCAGAGATCTATAGAAAGTTAAAAAGGATTCCTTGCTTCCAAGGAGCTCACATTTAATGGGGGGAGATACAGGCAGACAGATAAGTATAAACAAGCAAATTGAAATCCTCTGTAGGATAATTTGGAGATAATCAATAGAGGGAAAGGACTAAAATTAAGGGAGATCAGGAAAGGCTTCCTCTAGAAGGTGGGATTTTAGCAGGAACTTGAAAGAAAAATGCTTCCAGGGTCAAGAGCACTTTTTTTAGGGTGAGGAGGGATGAGAATGAGGGGATAAGAGGCAGAATCCCTCTCCAGGCTTCCAAATTTTAATTCAGGGCTCCTATTTTTATGGTTTCAGGAGCCTGGCAGACAGGTGGTTAAGTTTTTAATAGTGTGAAAGTATAATATTTTATTTATTTTATTTTATTTTTATTTCATCTATTTATATAAATTTTATTTATATTATGTTATTTATCAATAACACATATCACTTTAAGGTTAACAATTAACTTTTCTCACAACATAAATGTAAGTTTTATCGTCACCATTTTGCACATGAGGAAAGTGGGGTTAAAGTGGGTTATGTGATCCATCAATAGTTATGTGGCTAATGAATGTTGAGTTGGAATTTTAAACCCAGGTCTAACTTGAGATCTAATCCAACCCAACACTCTTTGGTGCAGGCAAAGTGGTCTGCTTGCTCTTCCTGTCACAAGATAGTCTATCTTCTGGCTTCTTACCTTTGCACAGGCTCTCTCATTCCTGGAATATGCTCCTTCCTCACCTCCATTTCCTACACTCATTGGTTTTCTTCAAACATCTGCTTATGCCAACTTCTATAGGAAACCTCACTTAGTCATTAATGCTTTTTCCTTTTTCAAAAAATCACATACTATTCTTATTTCACTGGCTACCTCTTCTCCCAGAATATGATTTCAGGAAAACCCTAGCTCTGATTCATTGTAGCATCTCCTTTCTAGGTACTTCTTCCATAGTCTCTTTGTGAGCTGTTGACTGCCAACTGTCTGTGACACCCAGTAGGTACTCTTTCCTTCCTCTACCTTTCCAGTTCTGTAACCATAAATTATGATCAAATCAAGTCTGCCACTATTCCTACATGGGGTGAGTCAACCTACTCAAGATTCCTCTAACTTTCTGAACTAGAGTACACATCTTTGTCCAAATCCCATTAGAATATTAGCTGCTTTTCAGGACAAATACAATGGACTGGTGAAGGAAAATACTATCCATATCCAGAAAAAGAACTAATGCACTTAGGATGTAGATCAAAGCATATTTTTTTCACTTCCTTTATTCTTTCTCATGATTTTATTTCCTTTTGATCTGTTTCTTCTTTCACAACTGTGATGAACATGGAAACATGTTTTACATGATAGCATATTATAAACTGTAAAAAATATAATAGAGTGTTAGCTCCAGGAGAACAAGGATTGTATTAACCACCCCATACACATACCCAATACATTTTCTTGCCATACCTAATAGTAAAACTCTTTTAAAACCACTAAAAGAAAAAGAGGACATTGTATTAGTATCTCCAGTGCTTTTTTCATTTATTCATTCATTCACTCACTCATTCATTTATTCTTTCATTGCTGGATCTCCCCAGGAGAATCTAAGCTCCTTGAGGACAGTGGCTATTTATTACTGTGGCTTTATATCCTTCATAATGGGCATTTTAATTCCCAGTTCATTGCCTTGTTTATACAGAGTTTCCCAAAAATCTTAGCACAGTTTTAAGCTATTAAAATTTAAAACTACTAAGATTTTTAGGATACCATAGATATATATGTATATGTATATATATGTAACAAATTTTTCACATCCTCCCATTATAGCAGGGGAAGTCTTCACATACTTGAGGCAGACATAACTCTAACTCACCTTGGTTATCCTCAATCTGGTTTAGTCCATCTGCCAAGACGGTTTGCCATGTTGTGGCCACTGCACATGCTACAGTTTCTTGGAGTCACAGATGAGAGTTGTGTGAACAGGTAGACACAAAAGCTGAATGATCAACCCTGAAAAAGGCTCAGTAATGCCCCATACGGGAGGACCTAGTTCTACCTGAATATTCCATACACTTCTGAGTAACTGTAAGCAAGAGCCAGAGATAGAAAAAAATAACTATCATCTGTGTAGGTATTTTATTGTTAATTTCTCTTCATACTAAATTCTGTGTTGTATTATATTATTATATCTGTGGTTTTCATTAGTTGCTTAAACTGACTTGTTTATTATTTATTAATTGATTTGTTTACTATGTAATTTGATTGGTAATTCATTAAACAAGCTAATGATAAAGCTGTGTATGACTTTTTTTTCCATTAACAGTCTGTTCTATCAGAGGACCCACATATGATCATCAATTAAGAACTGAGTTTATTTACTAAATCATATAACACAAATGCTTATCTTATTATCAAAAAGCAACTTATAGGCAAACAACTTGCCCAAAACAATTCAATCACAAAATGGAGCTTAAAACAAAATGGGGTCAGTTATGCTAATAATCAAACTAATTCCTATTATCTTACCTAAGGTAATAAAACTTATTCTCACTATGTGTTCCCTCTCCTATGAGATGGAGGCACTACTCTTATTCAGCAGGAAAAGAAATTAAGGTCTGAGAGCTGAGATAACCTTCCATATGCTAACAACTGCAATGGAAATAAAAACTAGGCAACGCTTGTTGATGCATGCAATCAAAAATCATTAATCAACATGTGCAAACAATACTAACATCAGCTTCTCTAAGAACAAACCACAAACTTGCTTCATAGACAATACCTGAAACGTTGTATAGTGATGCTCATGACAAAATTCCCTCTCTGCACAGCTGGAAGCTGTGTGTCTCCATGCAACGTGGTCATCCAGCAAGCATCCATCAATCAGCAATATCCTCAAATGAACATAGGTTAGTTATTTTCCTTTCTTTGTGGCTGATTTTGTCTGGACAGAAGGAAGCTCCTTCTAAAACATTCTCTTCTACTCCACTAAACCACGGTCTCCGAGATCATCAATGACTTTCAAGCAGCCAAAGGTAAAGGAAATTCTCAGAACAGCAGAAGCAGAAGGGGGCCTTGGTGATTAGAGTACATCTCTTCATTTTGCTAGGGAGAGCCCTGGGCAATGCTACGCAGGAAATGCGGGAGGTAAGACTCAAACCCAGATCTCTGGTCTCCCAAGGTAGTGTTCTTTTTATTATCATCCTGACATGCTATAATTTGTAAGTAATGGATTATCACTACCTGCTTACACTCCGCCTTCCAGACTTCATATTTAGCATTGCATCTTATCTCTCGACTATTCCAACAAAGATTTTCCTAGGCCAGGTGTTCTTAACCTTCGTGTATGTCATAGACCCCTTTGGTGATCTTGCAAAATACCTATGGACCCCTTCTCAGAATAATGTTTTGTTACCTACATTCACAATTGAAAGAAATGATAAATTTTAGTTATAGGTTAGTGAAAATAAAAATACATATATATGTTTATGCATATGTATATATATATATATGTATATTTATATATGTGTATGTGTGTGTGTGTGTGTGTGTATTACCGGTACTCAGAAGTGTATGGGAGAATTAGCTCCTCCAGTGTGGGGTCTTACCAAGCCATGTTCAGAGTTGCTCATTCAGCTTCTGTGTCTACCTGGCACAAAACTCTCATCTGTGGTATCCAGAGATCCCTTGGAAGTCCATGGACCCCAGGTTAAGAAATTGTATGCTAAAATCACTTAGAAGCAAGAGTGTACCAGTAAATATTAAATGACCTGCTCTCTGGGAAAAAATGTACTCACAATATATTTTTATATTTAATTTTGATTATTAATTGTTTTCTCTCACTTTCTTTAATCTGGGCAATAAACAAGCAATAAATCAAACCTTTATTTGCCAACCTTGAGGTGTAAAAGATCACACTGAAAATTTAACACTTAGTTCTGGCTATTTAAGCTGGCTCCAGGAAATTCCTGCTCAGAGTCCTCACCATTTGCTGGCCTGTTCTTCTCACTATATTTCAGGACAATGGGCAATGACCTTCTTACATAGCGGTTAATTAGTTGAATTGTTCTGTGAAAAGTGAGCTGTATTAGACATTATAGGAGCTGAGTTTCTTTTCCTTTATATGACACTAACTGGCTGTGTGACCCTTGTCCTATTGCCTAACCACTCTGGGCTTTAGTTTTCATGCCTATAAAATGAGAAAGGTTAGAATGAATGAAGGCCCAGGCTTAACTTTCTATAATTCTAGATGCAGACAACACTGTATCTCTGAGCCTCGGCCTTGGCCTAATTGTGACATTAATATGCTGGTTTTTTCCTCCTGAGGTAGGGATAGCTTTGTTACTCTTGCTACACAGAGTGGTAATTTGTTGTTTACCAGCCTCATACGCACATTACCTATTTAAATATATACATATGTGTATGTAGGTAGGGTCATTGACTCTTAGGCTTTAAGAGATGAAAGGGACTTGCCTGGTCTTCTGGGCCAGTTCCATTATAGTAGAGAGAAATGAAATCCAGGTCACACTGGCATGAAGGTATAGATGTGGGATTCAAACCTCAATGCTCTGATTCGAAATCCAGTTTTCTTTACATTACAATAGATACTTGTACATATACTTGGTACTACATTAAGCACAGGGAAGGGAAGAGAATAATCATTTATAATATACTTGCTATGTGCCAGGCACTGTGCTAAGAGCTTTTTACAAATATTTAATCCTCAAATTAACCCTGGGAGGTAGGTGCTGCTAGTATCATCATTTCCATTTCACATTTGGAAAAACTGAGGCAAACAGAGATTAAGTGACTTGTCTAGGGTCACATGGTTAGGAAGTGTCTGAGGCTAGATTTGAACTCAGCTCCCTATTCACTGCACCATTTAATTGGGTTAGACATTTTAAATTTATGGTGAACAACAACAAAATCTCAATCCATTTTTCCTACTGTCAACAAGCCTTGATAATTCAGAATAGCTTGATGTTAATTTTGCTTACTTTTTTTTTTATCAATAGAACAATCAGTGTCAACTCAGTGATAATAAAGTGATATCACACAGTATTAGCTCTTGTGCTGTCTACCGGCAGTGCTGATTGTTCTACTCCCCACTCCCAGGGAAGGTAGCACATAAGGCCCGTGTGTAGACCAAACAATCAGTTGTAAGTTAAAAAAAAAAAAAAGATCAGAGGCACTAAAGTTTCTCCTGATGCATTTGTGTGAATTTCATTCAAATTGGAAAAGCAAACTTATTTCCCCCCTTTTTCTCTTTCTGGAGAATATCTTCTGTTTAGAGAAAAAAAAAGTGTTGACTCAGAAGGACCATCATGAAGAAATAAATGAATCTTTCTCCCAGGCAGGATCTCCCATATGCATGTGCTGTAATAGACCTTAAAGAGTAAGAGAGAAGAGAATGAATCAAAGTGAAGCAGGAGTGATGAAATTCACAAGACCTGTTCTTTCCTGGGATGGTAGCATCATCAGCTCAGCAATTTGAACAATCATCTCAGAATTGGAGTTGATGGGCTGTGTTGTAAGACCTTGACATGGAATTCTGCTACTTCTTAATCTCACTCACTTGCCTCCATTTTCTCATTTGTAATGACCATAAGAGGAATCTGAGATTGCAGAGGCAATGAATTTGATCCCAGAGTTACTGTTGAGTCATTAAATAAATAATAATAATAATAATAAAAGAATTGCTAAGATTATCTCTAAGCTTAAACTTTTGTAAATGTTTTCTTCTTTTTTTCATGCAACAATATGTAAAATTATTTATGTATTTATTTTCCTTTGACAAAATAATCAAGACAATTCTGTTCTGTCATTTAAAGACAAAATAATTTTTCAAAGCCAAATATAATTAATTACATTGTTGTTTGATCTCTCTCTGTATATTATATATTATATATA
>NW_020954588.1:11977008-11994029 GCF_900497805.2 Vombatus ursinus | reverse complement strand
ACACACACACACACACACACACACACACACACACACATACACACTCATATTTCCCAAATACCTGCTCCCTTCCTGGTTTCCCTTTTTCTTTCACTGTCACCACCATCTATCTTCATAGTCTACCTAGACTCAAAACCACTGTGTCATTTCTTACTCTTTTCTCTCCCTCAAATGCACATTTAGTCAGTCCTGCCAAATCTGATCTACCTCAAAATTTTCATCCCAACTACTACTCCTTCCATTTAGTTTCTTATTACTTTTTACCTGCACTAATTCAGTAGCTTCCAAACTGACCTCCTTGTTTCTCTAGTCTATTTCTTTTGTAATCCATCCTCTATGACACTTTCACAGCAATTTGCATAAAGCACAACTCTGACCATTTCCTGCCCCTCATCAAAAACCCCTAACAGTTTTCTTTCCAATTCTCACTTAACAAAATCCAAACTCGTTAGCATGGCGTCCAAGGCCCCTTCCTTAAACCCAATGATTTTGTACCTTCCTACCCTTCCAATCTTACTTTCTACAACTTTTTTTCACAAGGTGGCAACCCTGTATCTTCCTGGGAAACTATTCCTTAAAATGTTCTCTACATTTTCCGTTTCTTTGACTTTGATCATTCCATTTTCTTCACCTAGAATGTCCTTTCTTCTGCTTTCTTCTGCCTTCTTCTTCTTCTGTCACCTCAATCTCTTTGTGTTAAAAAATAAGTAATGATTTTTTTTTAAGTTTTGGTCACAATGCCATCTTTTCCATAAACCCTTCCCTGATCTATTCTTTCAGAAGAAATCTATATCCTGTCTCAGAACTTTGCAGATCATTGCATGTCTCTGATTTTCCTTTCACATCCTGCCTTGTCCTTATCTTACAAGTGTTGTTGGCTGTGGCTTTAGAGGGTAGAATTGACTGGCAAATACTCAGATTTTTTTTGCTTCCTCCTCCTTGATTCTTTGGCGGGTGGTTCTCAATCCTTGAAGGCCTTTGCTGATGGGGGAGGGTTTGACCTTTTCTTCCTTTCTCTCCCGCTTCTCCCCACCTACATTTTCTCTGGAGGTTTAATATTCCATATCCTGATACAAGCATTAGCTCTCTGTTTACCCTAGGGACGATGTGATGGTCCTTACTCACATGGATTCCTCTTGTCTTGTTCTATGGAATTCATTTCAGTACTATACCAATAGCTCAAAACCCCCAGTTAGGAAAATTCCTAAATTTCAAGCAGAGGTTTTTTTCTAATTTAAATTTTGGAGCAGTATTTCCTGCCGATGTTTTGCTTCTATGTATATAAGGCAAGATCAGGATACCTGAAATATTTAGGTAAAAAGCAAACAGATCATGGTGTTTATTAAGTGCTTAATACATGATGGTGAACTATAGAAATCCAAAGAACAGCAAACAGTCCCTGAACTCAATAAGCTCACATTCTAAAGAGATAGGTATGTGAAATGTATACAAACGAGATAAAACATGATCTCAGAGGAGAAATTATTAGCAGTTGGGAGGGTCTGGCAAATGTTTCCTGCAAAAAATGGGATTTGAGCTATCTTGAAAGAAGCCAGGAAAACTTAGAAAGGAGTTGGGGATGCCCAGCACAGAAGCAAAGACACAAGAGATGGAGAGGGAGGAAAAGCCAGTAAGTCAGCGGAAATGGATCATAGTATATGTGGAGGGGAGGGTTTAAAGTGCAAGATGATGGGTAGACAGAAAGGTAGCAGGTTGTGAAAAGTTTTAAATGTAAAACAGAGGACTTTTTATTTGATCCTTCAGATCAATCAACCAATAAACATTTATTAAGTACCTACTATGTGTCATATTGATATAGCTTAATATTGATTACATATATGTACGTAATTTTATATATACAGTCACGTACTAAAAATCTCATGATTCTATTTAGTTACAATATAAATTATATGCATTTTTCATTACAAACATAGGTGCATTTATCAACTGTATTTATTAGACAACTTGGTAGTACAATGGATAGAGCACTGAGCCTTGAATCAGGAAGACCAAAGTTCAAATGTGACCTCAGACTCTCACTAGCTATGTGGCCCTGGGCAAATCACTTAACTTCCGTATACCTCAGTTTCCTCAATTGTAGTGAGGATAATAATAGCCCTTACCTTGCAGGATTGTTGTAAGGATCAAATGAGATAATATTTGTAAAGTGTTTAGCACAGTTCTTGGTACATAGAAGACACTATATAAATGCTTATTCTTATTCCCTTCTCTTTCCCACCTTCAACTACTGATTAGTATATACTCATTATATAAATTTGTATCTATTCATATATGCATGCACATATACTTGTGTATGGATCGATGCACCTATGTGTGTACTTAAATACATAAACTTTATGTATGTATACAATCCAATAAACATCTATTAAGGGCCTAAAAAGCATCAGGCACTGTGCTAAGCACTGGGAATACAACTAATAATAGAAATGTTATTTTTATTGCCCTTAAGGAGTTTATATTCTAAAGGGGGAGACAACACACAGAAAAAGGCAGGAAAAGTGTGTGTGGGGGTGGGAGAACCAGGGGGCATCTTGTTCCTCGGAGCTGACCTCATATTGCTTTAGCTCATATAACTCTTCCCATGTTTTCTTCATATATGTCATTTCTTACCCTATGGTAATGTGCCATTACATTCATATAATACATTTAATTCTTTATTAGGAGAGAAGGACAGCGTCTTCCATGGAGATGAAACCAGGCAGAGTAGCAGATACAAAGTGGAGTGAGCTGAAAAATCCAGTTTCTGCCCTTTATAAAGGAGGGCAGTGGGGGGGAGTTTGGTACTCTGCCTTCCAGCCATCCAGTCAGAGGGGAGAGGAGGCTGAGGCACGTGGTGTCACTCAAGACTTGAATTAGCAGCATGGCAGTGAGTTTAGAGGTGATGAGCTTATCCTGGGAGAGGAATCTTCTTCCATGCGGTGGAAAGCAAGCAGGGCAGCAGATGCAAAGGGGAGTGTGTGTGTTTGTGCGTGTATGTTTGCTTATACACATATATATCCATATACATCCATTTGTACATGTATACACATACATATAAACATACATACTAATATAGACATAGACAAATATGTACGCACATGTATACTTATACATATACATTCATCAGAGCAGAAATAAATTGTCTTTCAAGATTATTTACATGCTTAGTGAAGATTTTTATTCCACTGTTGCGTATAGTGAAAGAAGATGAGATGCTGATAGTGTGTCCTCTGCCAACAACCCCTCCCCCCTAAATGACTAATGGTGAGATCAGGATGTACTGCTAACAGTTCTTTGGAAAATTAAGGTTTTTTTCTTTACATTTTTGCATCTTTTCTAATCTGCATCACTATATCGTGATCACTGAGAAGCGCTTTAAAGGAGAGTGAAAATGGGGAAAAAAACAACTCAGAGGTTTAATAATATTTTGCTAAAGGCAGCCCTGGCTAAAATCTTTTTTTTTTTTTTATTTTGAGCATTTACTATTTAAAAGGAGGTAGAATTAAGGGATTTCTATTTTTAAGTAAATTTAAATAAATTAATAATTAGCCAAATGCTCGTTAATCATGTGATTTACAACTACTGTCCTTCTGTTACAAGTGATAGTCTCAGTTTGTTCTTTCCACCTCCCATTTGCAGTAAGAATGAGATGTGGTTTGGCCTTTGGCAAAGGAAGAGAATGGGTTCCATTGGCCTTCTGGGTAGAAAGGACAACATTAAAGAAAAGGAACAAAAAAGATGTTTGAGTACTCTGATATCCATGAACTGTGGCAGGCCTCACTGTGCCTCTTCCCAGGCTGCCCCCATTTGAACCAACTTCCTGAGAGCTGCTGGGTGCACTCACTTGAAGGACACATATAACGCCGAGAATTCTAGAACTGAAATTAGAAGTCCTCAAAACCAAAGTGAAAATATCATTCTTGAAGTTTTCCATAGTGACTTCAGAATCGCAAGAGCAAAGAGGGCAAAACTAAGGGTTATCTGTGAGAAGAGCAGGGGTGGGAGACGACCCTCTATAGAGAAAGGTCTAGGGGAGAGCATAGAAGAAAAGACAGAGCTAGAAGGAAAATCTGTAAAAGATCTCTCTGAGAAAGGTCATTCCAATTGATGTCGGTTTTTCTGTTCTGAATTCCTTTTTATGTGCTTAGCTGTTAAATGTTAAATCTTTCCATTTTAAGATGGACTTCAGTTTCACCATGGAATCAGGCCACTAACCCCTGTAAATGATGGCAGGGCTCTACATATGTATTTCATTTTGTGTTATGTGCTCTTGGCTCATGCTCTCTATTTTTCTTATTTGCTATCCTGATATAAGGGCAGTTATCTGACTGAAATGTCATTGTGTGAGTGTGTATTGATATACCCTTGTCTGCGTGCCTCAGGGACATTCTCTTCTGATGGATGTACCAGATGTCAGAGTTTACACCTGTTCTTAACTGTAAAATGTATATATTAACCAACAAAAACAAAGTTTGAAAAGAATATGATTTTATACTGAAAAGTATATGTAAATGGATAGAAGGCAGTGGAGAAACATAAGAATATTCTCATTTGTTTGAAAAAAAATATGTGATTTTTAGAAAAGAATGCAAATTTGAAATGGAAAGGTAGGGTCTAGATTAGGTATTTGGTATTTAGTAACTAAATAAGGGTTAAATTAAATTAAGAGTAGCTTAAGTGAATTGTTTTCTGATTATCACACACAAGTCATATTTCACCCTGCCTTGTCATTGAATGAGGCAGGGTCTTAAGGAAGAGAGCAAGAGAAAATACTGAGAATGTTAATGAGAGCTGTCAATTCATGACTGGAGAAGAAATTGTGTAGCTTTATAAGGTTATTTAATAGGTTATTTATAGTGTTATTTTGTTTTATGGTTATGCGTCTGTATCACATATTTCTGCTAGATTATAAATTACTTAAAAGCAGGGCTTATTATGTCTTATTTAAACCTTTTATGTCCTTTAGCACATAACACTATTCATGAGAGGAGCTAATTAGAATATTTTAAAAGAATATATGAATATATTTATTGAGTAGGATTAGCAACTGGGTATGTTGAAAGAACACAAAATTATAATCATATGATCTTAGATTTGTAAGAGACTTTGGAGGCCTTGTTGTCCAGCTCCTTACACAATGCATGAATTCCCTTTAAAAAATCCTCAATTAAACAAAATCCAGCCTTTGCTTGAATGCTTCCATTCATAGAAAGATCACCATTTGTATTACAGTTTCTTCCCTTAATGAATAGCCCTAATTGTAAAAATGGTCTTACCTGTATAGAGGTAAAATTTATCTCAGTTAACCCATTTAGATTGTGTAGTTAAAAAAAAAGTAACAGGGAATCAATATACTGAGAGAAATGATTATTAATAACAAATTACTAATATCGGGGGGATCCAGGGTTTTTTCCCTATTTTCTCATTTAAAAGCTAGGTCAAGGCACCCTCTGAAGGACAGGGCTGATGATGAGATTGGGTTAACATCCTCCTCACTCTTGGGCAGAACCCTACCCTACTGGGAAAGCTTATTTCTGGAATTCTGGCCTGTTGTTCAACTACTTAAGTGGTATGGGTGAAGGTAGATCTCTTTATCTTGATTGCCTGGATTGTCTAAAGCATTTGTCCTGTAAAACTTGAACTGAGTCAAAAGGCCACACCTAGAAAAGGCCACATGTGGCCTCGAGGCCACAGGTTCCCCACCCCTCGTTTAGACATAGGTGTGGTCTAGGTGGATATGAATCTCTTTCTCCAAGAGATTTTTGATCAGATCACTTTCCTCAGGTCTCCACTAGAATAAGCCCACCTCTCATTATAAAATTCATTCATTAATTGTTAACCAATCAGAATTGATTTCTACATTTAGGAACCACCCACTCTGTCAAGGGTATTTAAACACTGGATGTTCTCCAGGGGTCTTTGGCTGCTGAGAGAAACCACTGACGTCAATTTGTTGATTATTTGTTAAGTTGATTGTTAATTACCCAGAAACTATATCTCTTGGGCTTTTCATTAGTTACAAAACTATAGCTTGTAGGCATTGGCCTTGCATTTACCTCCTGGAGTCAGACTTTTGCTTCTTTATCGTTCTTCAAATATTTGAGTGCATCTATAATAGTATTCTGAGAATTTTCTTCCTCCAACTAAATGTCCTCAGTTCCTTTAACTATTAAATAGGTAGTACTGTGGGTAGCACATTGGATCATTTGTTAGGAAGACCTGAGTTTAAGTCCAGACCCAGACGCTTAGGAGTTTCATGACCTTGGGCACCTTCACATCTGTCTGCTTCTGTTTCCTGATCTGTAAAACGGGGATAAGAGCAAATATCTCCCAGGTTTGTTAGGAAAATAAAACGAGATGATATTTCTAAAGTGCCTTGAAAACCTTAAAGTGCTATATAAATGGTAACTATTATTACATCATACAGGTTTGAGTCTCTGTTTCATATTGGTTTTCCCTCCCATGGGCACATGTCAGCTGTTTAGTATTCCTCTTAAGCCAAGATTCCCCAAGTTGAAAAAGATATTCTGGCTACACGCTCAATAGTATGAATTGCAGTATAATTATTATTTCCTTGGTTCTAATTCAGCCTATGATCTACTTTTTTATTTATGCATTTATATATGCAATCATTTGTTTATTTATTGCAGCCATATTATACCATAGAGGTGGGGGCGGGGGGGGGGAGAGGGGCAGTAATCACAATCTTTTTGAGCCTTAGTTTTCTTATCTGTAAAAAGATGATGACACTACCTTCTAGCCTAGTTTTTCATGAGAATCAGAGGAGATAATGTGTATATAAAGCACTTTGAAAAACTGAAGATGCTATATGAATGTCAGCTATTATCATCTTCTCATATAATGATTTCAGTCAAAAATCCTGTATTATGAGCGTGTGTTTTAACTTGAGTGATCATCTCATTACTTCTCTTCCACTATGTGGTTGCACAACTGTTTTTTTGAAATAAAGAGTAGGTCATTACACTTGCCGATACTATATTCTATCTTGTTTCATTTAGTTCATTGCTTTAGCCAGTTAACTTCATTTTGTATTTTGATTTAGACATTCAGCCCAGTAATTTAGCTCTCCTAACTAGTTTCATGTTAAAAATATGATTAGCATATCACCAACGTTTTCATCCTCTTCGTTTGGTAAGTCAACATACATCCAATTAAGTGATTACTATGTACCAGGTGCTATGTTAAGCCTCGGGGACGAAAGAATGGCAAATTCTTTGATAAAAATTGTTGAAAAAGAATGGGATAGGGGACAGAATGCTGCTGCACACTACAAGAGACCTCCATCCAACTTGAGATCATCCATCACTCTTTCAGTATGATTGTCCAGCCCACCGAATTGTGCTATTATCTTATCAACAATCTGGGCTCTTTATGGTTGACAATAGGGAAACACCCTGAGGTACCAGGTAAAAAAGGACAGAGAAGAAGTAAACAAATACATGAGTCCTCAGCAAATGTGTCCATATTGTAAGCATGCCTGATGAATAGAACTGACGATGAGGAGAGACTAAAACAACTGGAGGATAGAGCTACAGCTATGTCTGCCTATCTGTCTATTCTCTCTGTCTCTGTCTTTCCCTTCCTCCTTCATCTCTCTCTCTCTCTCCTATCTCTCTCTCTCTCTCTCTCTCTCTCTCTCCCCCTTCTCTGTATCTTTCTCTCTCTTCCTCTCTCTGTCTCTGCCTCTGTCTCCCTTTCTCTGTGTCTTTCTCTGTCTCTCTCTCCTCTCTTTTCCCAGTTCTCTATTGTCATCAATTACTGATCATAAGCTATGAGACCTTGCTTATTGCAATGTCTAAAGCATCAGTATATGTCTAAAAATAAATGCTAAAATTGCCAGGATATAATATAATCTGTCTGAATATAAAAAACTTATAGATTACCTTTCAAGTAATTCCCCTATATTTTTCATTAACAGAAGACAACAGAGGTAGCTATGGGAGGAAAAAGACCACACAAAACACATCCCATGGCAATTTTGTTATTCCATGCACTATTCTCCAGGCAGTAGTTCTGGAAGTAATCCAAATAGAAACACAATTGAGTCTTATTCTGCAATTCAAAGAATTTGAGATTGAAATGGTCAGAACTAATGAAATACCATAGGCAGAATAAATGGAACTCAAGTACAAGGTATTCTAAAAAAACTTACAATATTAGTCCTAAATTAAAAAATGACTCTAATTCACAGGGGCAGTATTTTATTTCATCCAAAGAAGTAGATAATTATGAAATCAAGGAACATGATAACTCCACAAAATGATATGATCACTGTAAGACTTCCTTAAGTCACCTTAATTTTTATTACCTGATTTGACTTTAATTTAGATCTTTTATTTTATATCTGCCAATTTTTCTCCCCAACTGTAAGCACAGTTTGACATTGTATCTTCCCTTTCTTGTTCAATTTTTTCCCCTTACTGTTTCCATCTGTTGTAAATTAAGTTAAGGAGCATTTTGGCAGATAGGAAACATTGCAGAAGTTATCTATTGTACCCATGATATTCAAGTTTCTTGCACAAGAGACATTTTTACTTGGGGGTAGTAAAATCTGTCATTGGTTTTAAATACCTAATCCTCACTATGTCATTTCACACTCCATTTTAAATGTCTGGGCAAATAAACAAAGTTCGCCCATTTGCAATGTTTTTTCTTGTGGGTATGTGACCAGTATTCTATTGTGCCTGGGGTCCTCAATGTGGGGATGTTTCCTATGGCATGGGGCATGCAGGGGAATTCTTCCGTGGTTACAGTATTGCCAGACAGATGTTGCTTTGGTGATATTATTCCACATGCTGGGTACAGCACACCATCCATCTTCATCACCACTGCTGTGAGGATTAAGCACTTTGGCTCTAAAGACAGAAGTACTCCAAGGATAAAGAATGAAAATAAAAATTATAGCAAAAGAATTTGATCTTTTATCTCCTCCCCCCCAAAGTGTTTAACGATGTTTTAAGTAGAAAACCTCAAGGTATTATCAGTATGATTTGTTAATAACTTTTGTTATTAATTCTTAAGAAATGTTGGCATCGCCTAAGGTATGTGAGATTTCAGGTGACTTGTCCATGGGGCTGTAATGTGGTGTCAGTTCTGAGGGAAGTAAAGAAGGTTATAAACTTGCTATTAGTTAGGGGAACCCCTAAGAGATCAAGGTAGGATCTTGGACACAAAATGTGGCCACAAAATGTTTCTTTGCTTCTGGTCTTCTAGTCTTTCTGCTTTTTGATACATCTGCTTTACCAACATCACATTTTTTCCCACTAAGAGACTTCTTATATCATATTGTGCCCTTAATCAAAAGCCTTCAGTGGTTCCCAACACCACCACAATAAAGTCCAGGCTCCCCAGTCTGATGGTTGAGGCCCTCTGCTCTATGACCCAAACAACCTTTCCAATCTTTTCTCCTTCTAATCCGTTTTAATTGGCCCATGCATTTAATATCCCCTAAATTTCTGTTTCTGGACCTTTCTCTACTATCTACTTGATTGTTACATGTCTTTCAGTACCCAGTTTAAGGTCTACTCACCTAATCTCTTATAATCTTTTCTTGTTTGTTTCTATCATTCATTATGTAATGCCTTGTGTTGTTCATTATATTTTTATGTGTACATATCTTATTTCCTCAACTAGACTGTAAGTGCCTGAGGAGTAAAGAATACATCTTGTACTTCTTAGACCCCAGGGAATCTAGGGAAATGCTGTGTCACAGAGCAGGCATTTGGTAAGCACCTGTTCATCAATTACAGAGACAGCATGATGCAATGGGAAGGATACTGAAGTTGGATTCTTAGGATCTGAATTCAGATCCCAAGTCTGACGCTTAGTATCTTTTTTTAAAAAATTTTTGATGAGGCAATCAGGGTTAAGGGACTCACCCAGGGTCACACAGTTAGTAAGTGTCAAATGTCTGAAGCCGGATTTGAACTCACATCCTCCTGACTCCAATGCCCAACCTGTGCCACCTAGCTGCCCCATATGAGTAAGATTTTTTTAAAAATAAACTTCTTCAGAACTCATACAGCACATCATAACTTTTGTTTTCTTTTCATATTTTATTCAGAATTATAATTACACTGAAAATATCCTTAGCACTTGATGCAGCTAACCTTAGGCAGCCATCATGTACTGGGTGTCCCAAAAGTCTTAGTGCAATTAGAAGCTAATAAAATTTAAAGCTGCACTGAGATTTTTGGGACATGGTGCGTGGATGTGTATGTATGTAAATGTCTACGTCTACATATAGCAACTGAAGTCTGTTGGTATAGGGAACTCCCAGGAGAAGAATTTTCCTCTCCCAGCCCAGGTTGGCAACTTCTGTTTTTAGACAGTTGTCTGGGACACTGAGGAGTTAAGTGACCTGCCCAGAGTCACAGAGCCAGTATGTATCACAGACAGGACTAGAAGCCAGGTTCTCCTGCCTCTGAAATCATCAGTCAGCTTTCTAAGGATATACCTGAGAAGGCACAGATGAAAAAATACAATAATAACTTATAATTATGCAGTGCCTAATAATCTCAAAATGCTTGATACTCACAACTATCCCATGAAGTGCGTAGTATATATAAACAATAATACTTCTGTTTTGCAAATATGGAAACTGAGGCTCAGAAAAATGAAATGACTTGCCCACAGTCACACATTTGCTAAGTAGCAGAGCCAGGATTTAAGTTGTTTCAAATCCCATGTTTTTATCTACTAATCAGTGTCTATTAGTAACAACTAGTGGAAATATAACTTCTAGCACATGTCTTCATGATGGTAAGTTAGTATCAACATTTTCATGAGGGAACAGCAGTGTTTAGGCTAGATCCCGAGTTAAGAGGTATTTGATGGGAGCAGAAAGTGACTCCCTCCTATGTTCCCAGAAATATTCCAGACAAACTAGCCTGTATGTAACATTCCATCTTCCAGCTTGATGACTTTGGATAGGCTGTCTATTGTGACTAGCATGTTGTCTTCCTTCCCCTCAGCCTTTTAGGATCCCCAGTTCCCTTCATGATGCAGATTCAGAGTCATCTCCTGACCTTGTCCCCCTACCCAGTTCTCATTAAGCCCACCCCCACCCCTGCCAAACTAACTTCTAATAGATTTTGACTTTACTCATCTGTACACATTTCTCTTCCTTAGAATATATTCTGCAAGAGGACAAGAAATTATTCCTTTTCATCTTTGTATTTCCAGTTCCCAAATACTTGTTGAAGAAAATTGGATTGAATTAGTTTTCAGAAAGGGTGGTCCTATTGTCATGCCACAGAGGGTTCTTACGGGGTATTTACTTCAATTATAACATACTCTGAAAAATGACATTCATATTCACTAAACCTTACCACAACTAGACTAGTCAAACTGTACTGTCTATACCATCATCACCAGGTATTGACCCTTAAGTGACACATGAGATTCCCATCATCTGTGTGGCTGCAGCTTTCCTGGAGGAAGAGGCTTAAACAATTTAGCCATGACATCGAAATTCCTAGGCTCTCAAGTGTACAATAAGTATTTATACATGAATTACCTGCACAAATATCTTTCAAGTTACTACATAAGAAACTAGCAAACTAGAAAATAACAAAGGTGATCACAATATGCTCAGACTAGGAGAATAACAAAGACAGAGAGGGTTATATTGGGGACACAGAGACATAATTGGATTCCTCTGCCAACCCTAGTAATTAAAATGAAGACACTCAGTACCTTAGTTGCTCTGCAATCCCATAATATGTTTGAGATTAACAACCCTTGAATCCGGGTTTTACTACTATATTATCTGGAAATACAGTATGCATCTCTTGCCAATTTCAGCTCCCAGAAATAGAGGGCTCTGTCATTGCTGTCAGAATTTAGAAGCAGTCAGTGAAACACACATAGATGGTACAATCATACCTCTTTTGCCTTTCATAAATATTTTGGTCAAAATCAAGGAGGGGGTAAGGAAGAGGAATCTTCACTGATTTAAAACTCCACTATCCTATCTGAAAGAACCAGTGGCTCATCTGCCTAGCAGCACTGCTTTGCATAGCTTTTAAAGGTCTTGCCAGCATTTTTTGAATCCATGCCAGTGCCTGGTAAAAATGAAAGCCATGTAAAATGCATTGTTAGCCTGAGCTGCCTAGAGAGAGCTCAGGTATCTGAGAGGGGACCCATGGGTTCATTAATGCATTCTAATATCTGTCCCTGGGCTTTAGACCTCAGCCTCCTCAACACTAGGGAGGGTGGCATTTGGGCATCATTTCACCAGTCATTAGTGGCTGTGCTCCTAGGATTCCCTGGGGGCAGTAGACCATTTCACAACAGCCACAGTAGCCGCAGATAGGTAGAAGTAGGACTGCCAGCCAGCCAGTCTGCTTACATGTGAATGGCCCTGATGGCTGGAAGGCTTTTCTTTTAAAGTTATCCAAAGGCATCTAGAGATGATCATTTCAATCTATTTCCCATTTTGGGAGAGATGATAGTTCCTTCAGCCTATAGTCAAAGTGTTTGACAAGCACAGGATATGTGTGTTATTGAGGTAACAGGAAGCATCATCATTATCATTAATATAGTAAATTTCACCTCCCACCTACATGTCTTTGCATAGGCAGAACCTCATGCCTGGAATGCACTACTTCCTCACATTTTGATCTTGTGGAGACCTTAGCTTCCTGTAGAGCATGACTCATATACCATTTTCTACATGAAGACTTTTCAGATCTCCCTAGCTATTATTTTACTCTCTCTTTGGAAAGGACTTTGTACTTTATATTTATTTAAATCTATACATGTTATAATCCTCAGTAGAATGTAAGCTGTTTCCACATGTACACAGCTATATACATATATACGTAGAAAGAGAATATACATTTTCATGAATATAATAAATATACATGTACACACACGCACATACATATATATGTATGTATTTCTCTCTCTCTCTCTCTCTCTCTCTCTCTCTCTCCTCTTTGTTTGTACATACTTGTTTAGATGTTGTTTCCCGAGTTAGAGTGTTAGCTTCCTGAGGGCAGAAACTGTTTTGTTTCTGTCTTTCAACTCCCAGAATCTTTCACAGTACACATAGCAAGTGCTTAATGACTATTTAATTGAATTGAAAAGTCTCCCCAAATTGCAAAGAGAGCCTTTAAATGTGTCTTTAGATTGGTCTTCCCATCTCTTCAAAAAGATACTATATAGTTAAGAACATTAAGCTTTATATACCATGTAACCTTCTTTTTTGAAAAAAAAATAGATTTTTTTTTAAAAATAAAGACTTGAAGACATTTGTGGAATAAGAACACTTTGTACTTCAAATAAAGAAGTAGAATTAAAATGTTCAGCTTCAGTCCTGCCCCCTTGTGAACCAGTTCTGGACCTAGCTTTCTTATGATACAAACACCATCCCTGTTATAGGAGGGAAATTTGAGAATAAATTTGGAGAAAAAAAAGAAAATGAGAAAGATCCATGGAAAATATTCTTACATAGGTTACGTACAACTCTACTTCCTTCTATTCACCCACCCATTCCCAGTGCAACTATGATTAGCCCAATAACTTCAATTAATCAATAAGCATCTATTAAGTACTTACTATGGTCCTGACCCTGTGCTAATACTTAATGGAAAAAAAAAACACCACATCTCCAAACCCCACTAAAATAACTGGTGTCACCTCATAATCTATCAGAATTCAGCTCTATTTCTGGAAGGAGTATGAAAGCAAAGGGGGACTCAGAAGATTAAATTATTCTTGGAATAAACTCCTGACAATATAGGTATATGTTCTTGTCATTGCAAGTTAGGAAGAAAAATTTCAGAAACACTGATTAGTTGCAATGCATGGTGCCAGGCACAGCAGGTTTAAAAAATAAATTAAATAAAAAATTCTTGCCCACAAAGAGCTTATCTTCTACTGTATAATAAGACACAGAAGAAAACTTGAACTTATTTTAAAATCATTATACATTGACCATATATGATCTCTAAAAATATTATTCATAAATTCAACTAAACAAGAGTTTACTGACCATGTATGGTATGTAAGTCATAGTACCAGAAATTTGAAGACATAAAGGATGATCCCTGTCCTCAATAACCTTCCAGTATAGTAAGTATTCAATCTACTGGTTATCATTGCCCCAAGATCGATCGATCGATCGATCAATCTATCTATCTATCTATCTATCTATCTATCTATCTATGTTAATCTATTTACATATGTACATATATATACATATATATGTATCAAAGGATCTTATTATGTATAAAAATAATTTTCTGTTGAAGTTGGAGGTTGAAAGCCTATATTTGAATTTCATCAGGAAAGCACTAGAACAAATGTCCAGAGAGAAAAAAGACTTTCCAGACTACCCTTTGGTCATGTCTTTTGGTCTTACAATTTGACATGTTTCAAAGTAGGATTATCTTAAGCATGTATTTCTTTAAACATATACTGTAGTCACACATTGATTTTCTCAACAGATGGGAAAAATGCATAAAATGTTTTCAAAGAAATGTGCTGCCTTATAGACTCACTCCTTTGTTTATAAGAGAAAAATATATAAATACTTGTCATTTTTATGTAGGTGAGGTCTCAAGATTTATCTTTGCATTTAAAAAATCCTTAGGAGTTTTCAAAGATCTCAGGTAGGTCACATATTTCTTAAAACTCTCAAGACCAATTTATTTTTGTTTAATTTAAAAATGAATATATGCTATATATCACTTTGAAAAAGGGCAGGGGATAGTTAAATAACAACATCCGCAACAAAATTACTAGACGTCACAGTTCTTAAAAGATAGAGAAATCACTGACTGAGACAACACTTTGCCTCCAAAAGATTTTGTTTTCAAAAAAACAACCCACCAACTCTTAGCAAATAGAAGTACATTTTCCTGTCAGGAGGACTCACTAACCTCACTTAACTATTTCTGTCAGAGGAAAGAATACACTTAATGAAGAAAGCAGAACCCACTTTCCTATTGTACTTCCGTATTGATCCAACAGCTGTTGGTGCCTGAGAATTTGAATTCAGACACCAGAATTTGAATTGGGGCTGAGAATTACAGAAAAAGACCCAAGTTTGGGTCTCCATTGTGCTCAGCAGGGGTTACGCTCCAAAGCAGATGTACCAGAGGGAAAAGAAAAACAGATGTAGGCGTGGAGAGAGGCAAGTCTTTGCACAGTGAACTTGTTCCACATTGCTGGGGCTGTCTGGTGTTATATCTGGTGTAAGCACAGCATTATGGTGGGGTGTTGTAGTTCAGTCGGTATTAGTGAGTGTCATTGTGTGCTGATTGCAAGCACTCGAGTGTTCAGAAGGGGAATCAAGGATACCAAATGGAGAAAAACAATACACAGGAGCCTAGTATCTTTAAGCGGGTAAATTATCTTTTCCTTGAGAAAGCAGAAAATGTTAATGGCTAAGTCTGCTAAGACATTTTATAATAGAGGTAAATAAAGAAACAGAAGATCATTGCAGGACTTCTGTGAGCAATTAAAGCATATCGGTGGTCCTCTAAATGGATTTCTGCATCCCGCTTTTCAAGAAAGTCCTATACCTTTGATGGGGAAATATCTAATAGTGGTTCTCTTAGACTGAGTGGTAAAGATTTCACTTGTTTTTTATCTTAACAAAGGAAGGAAACAAAGGAACCTCAGGCTGTAGGATTGGAGATATTTCTCTTGATTCTGTTACATATCATACAAGATTTCTAAAATATGGGATGCTCAAAGCAAAGTCAGTTCAATATTTTGGAATACAGTTTTATGTTTTTAAAACCTTACATATGAATTTCAATTGTTCTGTGTGTGCCAAATTTGGTCAGCCATTCGTTTCTTTGTGCCTAGGTGCTAAATGATTGGAAGCAGGCAGATTGGTTCAGTGGAAAGAACTCTGGAATTATAGTCAGAGGTTCAAACACAAACTGAAACAAACTCATGAATCCATCGTGTGAAACCTTGGACAAGTCACCTGGTGCAGAGTAGATAGATCATTGCCTTGCCTCATACATTTAGCTCTGAGATGCTATGCTAGGCAAGTCACTTAAGCTCACTGAACCTCATTTTCTACAGCTATAAAATGAGGAAAATAAGAAAACCTACCTCAGAGTTTGTTGTGAGATAATATATGTAAAACTTTTTGCAAATCCTAAAGCATTATGTAAATGTCAGATTTCTGAGCTTCCATTTCCTCATCTGTAAAATTAAGGCATTTTTCTAGATGGGCTCTGAGGTCCCACACAGCTCTAAAACCTATGCTTCTATGAATCTGTAATAATATTCCAGCATGTCAAGTCACTGAGCTATCTCTATGGGCTCAGTTCCCTTCCTGTAACAGCTGCCGTGGTCTTGTTATATATTCAGCTGCTTCAAAGGAGCCCCAGGCAGACAAGTTGGTTTGGTCTGTGTAAGTGGGCTAGTCCAGCCTCCTCCCAATGTGGAACACCTCAAAGGTACCCCAGAAAGAATGACTGGTCTAGCCTGGCTCTGTTCTTCCATGCAGTTGTCTCCTGTGATAAATCAGTTACAACATAGACAGAAAGAAGTCAGCCTCATTAACGGATTAGGGTACTACCAGGGGGACTCAAGCTGAGGAGGTCCCACTCCCTGAGTAAAATTACAAACTCCAAATCCTCTGCACAGTCAGATCTGAAAAACCTTGGGGACCTTTGACAGTTGACAATGGAGTGCTTTTCATAGACTGACCTCCACTAAATCATACATGCATAGTTTGCTGTTAAAAAGAGTTGACATTTAGGTAGTGCTTTTAGGTGTGCTAAATGCTTTACATATATCATCAAATTCCATTATCACTATATGGGAGTTGATACAGTAAACATTGTTATTAGCCCCATATTACAGATGAGGTAACTAAGATTTAGGGAGTCCATGGGATTGCCAATGACTTCACAGTGAAGTCAGGGGTCTTCTAAATCCAAGTACAATGCTTTCTCACTTACACCACAACAAGGAAAATCTAAATGGACAGATACAGAGATACAGAGAATATCTCTGATTCTATATAG
>NW_020954588.1:11972049-11976985 GCF_900497805.2 Vombatus ursinus | reverse complement strand
AGAGAGAGAGAGAGAGAGAGAGAGAGAGAGAGAGATAGAATATTATCTTCCCCCATTGAGCTCAAGAGCACAAGGACTGTCTAGCACAGAGCTAGGCACATAGTAAGTGCTTATTAAATGCTGGTGATTTTCTGACATAAATGCATATAAGGAAGAAGTGTTGAGTAGAAGGGGATCAGAAAAATCAGAATTCAACTTCTACCTTTGACAAACAGGGTCTATGTGACCTTGGGCAAGTTACTTAACATATCAGTGCCCCAGGCAACTCTCTCACACAATGAGTTATGAGATCAATTGAAGGTATGCATTTGTAGAGGAGGTTTCCTCACCAGGAGCTCCCAATACTAATGAAATTACAGATCTGGACCAGTGTTTGATATCTATATCATCTATACTTATATCTATACCTATACCTATACCTATACCTATATCTATATCTATATCTATATCTATCTATATACATCTATCTCCATATCTATCTGTATGTATATATCTCTAATACATAACCACATATGTATATTCACATATAGTGTGCATGTATGTGCGCATATGTGCACGTGCATATACATGCACATGTATATACCCAAATATGTACCATTTAATATATTAATGTCTTTGAAAGCATGGATGCATGTTATATATGTGTGTAGATCATTTAATTTATGAGTGTTCTATTCAGTTCTCTAAGATTATGAGTTGAAGAAAATATACCAACCATCATTGGCATAAGGAGTTTCCTCACCTAGGACTTCCCTATATCAATGAAATAACCACTCAAGGCTTTCTGTGTAAACACATCAATAATAAGGTTCTGGTGCATGTGTATAACACCTCAGATGGAGCTTCCACATGTGGAGAGGCTGCTTCTTGGGAGTGACAATGTAGTATAATGAAAGTACTCTGGAGAGCCATTGGAACATGTGTAGACATTCTGTAAATGGTTTCAGTTGGCTAACCCTCTGGTGAAGAGTAGGCATTTTGATTGGATGAAAAGACATTGGAAAACTTGAGTCAGTCTTGACCTAGATCATGGTACTCAGAATGCCCTAAAGGTAGAAGTCTTGCTTTGGTCCTTTCTCCCACCCAAGGTTATGTGTACCCTGAAAAAAGTGTTTCCTTTGGCCTCTGAGTTTATTCTTTCTCACTTTAGGTGAAGGGATTGGAGCCCCCAGTCAGGAAAAAGAGCATCCAGGCTTTCCAGCTTTTTGTAGCCATTCATCATTTGTGCCTAAAGGAGCAAGGAGTAACTTCCAAGATCCAGTCCAGCTATAGCTGAGATGAGAACTCATCTGTCCATTTTGCCACATCTGGACAAGAATTTGATGAGAACTAATGTTATGCAGGAACTGAACTAAGAGTATGTCCCTGACGTTTTGGGGGACATGTTTGTACTTTTCTTCTTCTTACATTCTTGATGTAAATATCCCTTTGTAAAAGTCAATTAGTGATTAAATAGAAGGGGGATACTAGTTACTGATACCTTACTCTGGGGAGAACACATCTGGTGGAAGCTTGAGCCAATGGCAGTAGAGAAGAGACATCCCTAACTAGTCAGGGTACTCTGGAACCCTAAGGTACAGATTCAGCCTGACTGCTCATGGGAGAGTCAGGCAGACTGTACTTTAACTAGACATACATATATAAGTAGATATATGAATATATCCACAAAATACACATACACATATTCAACAAAACACAGTAGACTTAAATGTAACATAAATTTACTCAAATATTTAGTGCAAAATAATTACTCTCCCCACCCCAAAACATATATGTTAGTACTAATACTAAAAATGCTTAGAAAAAATGCAGTTTGGATTAGGACTGCACCAATATTACCAACTACCTCTGAAGCAACAAAGATAAGTACCTCACAGAAAGTAAAAGACACAAACATAGTGGATGAAAGCAGACTGCAACATATAACCAGTAAGAAATTCTGAAGAAGAATAAGCACAAAACATGTTATCAAGAAATTGTATGGCAGGAAAAGAAGATAAAGTTGATAAGGTGACAAGAGCAAGAGATGGCAGGTAGACAGCCAGAGAGAGCTCCATTGGTAGTGGGAGAAAATGATGAAGGTCTCTAACAGTCTGAGAAGCCTACTCTCCCACCCCAAACTTTGATAAGAACATGAACAAGATCCACACAAGAAGGGCAGACATAGATGGGTTGTGATCTCTGTGATCAGAGGGAACTCCCAACTCAATGATATCACAGATCCTTTTGAATCTTTGAGAAGGGCAGTGCATGTCTCTTTTGAATGACTCTAAATATATAGAGCTGTTTTTCCTGACTTCAAGCCCAAATTGTCTCTGCAACTCTCCCCTACACCTTGATTCCTGACTCTGCCTTCTGAAAGGGGGGGAATTGGACAAGTCTAAACCTTTTCCCATGTGATAGATGTCCTCAGATACTTGAAGTGTCTGTTGTGTCCCATATCAGTTTTCTCCAGGATAAACATCTCCACTTCCTTCAGCTGAACTTCATATAACATAAAGTCATTGCTCTGAACTATCCTGGTATTTTCTAGCTTATCAGACTGTGGCACCCAAACCCCTATATCTGAGCACAGCATTCCACATGAGATCTGTCCATGGTAAAGTGCACTGACCCAATTAGCTCCCTATTCCTAGAAGCCATACCTTGCTCTTATTGCATCCTACATTGCCTTTCTCCACATCACTTTGCTAACTCATATTGAGCCTACAGTCCACTAAAAACCCCCAGAAAGTTTTCAAAACAAATGCTTCCTAACTCTGCCTCTTGTAGTTTTCTACTTGTGAAGTTGATATTTTGTACCCAAAGGTAAAATTTTAAATTGATCTCTGTTGAATTTCACCTGATTAGCTTTAACCCAATTCTCTCGAGGACCTTTTGGATCCTAATTCTATTATATGAACAATTATGAACATGCCATTCCTCTAATTTAATAAAAAAAAGACAAACTTTCAGTGATTCCTCATTGGCTACTAAAATCTAAATACCCAGGTCAAACATTCAAGGACCTTCACCAGCAAGCCCTGAACAACTTTCCTAGATTTGCCTGATGCTACTTCTCTTTGTATATTCTATCTTAGAGTAACACTATAATATTCTTCATCCCCTATCCTTCTATTGCCTATCTCCCATGCTTATATCTTTTTTCATGTTATGTGCATGTCAGTAATTAGCTCCACTGGCTTTTTCCTCTAATCCAGCTCCTATATTCATAAGTTGAAATCTCTCCCTGAGAGATACAAATCAGATGTTTTCTTCTCCATGACACCCTTCAGAATACATTCCTTCCCTTCCTTGCAGGTGAGAGTGATCTGTTTCTTCCCAGATTTTTTTTCGTACAACTTTGCATGGTTCTCTGATTTTTGCTTTTCTCACTTTCTATGCAATTTAATCAAACAATTCTTATTAAGTGCCTACTATACACAAGATATCTTATAGATAAGCCAAAGATATAAAGACAAAACCAAGATAGTCCATTCAAGGGGCTTGAAATCTAATTGGGGGTGAGAGGTTTACAACATAAACACACTTAAGTAACATGAAAGGGAATTTTGGAAGGTAACATGAGAAAGAATTTGGAGAGGGAGAGAGCACCATCAACTGAGATGTGAGAAAGGGTTGTAATATGATCTAGGAGGTCATATTTTAGATGAGGCTAGGTATTCCAAGAGGTGTAGGTGAGGGGAAAGACAGAATAGCAGTAAGAGTGAACAGTAAGTAGGCAAGTTTGGCTTTACTGATGTAGAGTGCACGAGGGCAAGTAACATGAAAATAAGTCTGGAGTACAGGTAGGATCCAGATTGTGAAGGGCATTAAATTTCAAAAAGAGAAGACTTGTATTTTAGTTTTGAGGTAATAGGGAGACACAGAAACTTTTTGAGCAAGGGAGTGACTGGTCAGACCTTTGGGTTAGAAATAACAATATCAAGGAGGATTCTGGAAAGATGGCTATGGGCCACTACAAGAGAGTTGAGTTCTTGGTCTTGGTTCCAGGACAGAGGGGAGAGCTGAAGGTCATAAACACTGGAGGATTCTCAGGGAGCAAATATTTTCAATATAGTATGCTGGGGGCCTTAACTGTGGCTTGGAGGGGGAAAGGTTGGGCCCATGACAAATTTCAAAAAATAATGGGAAGAAGGACCTGATGTCAGAGGCACCCTCCCCCACACCCTAGGATTAGAGGTGATTATAATAATAAGCTGTTAAAATTTTTAAAAAAATGAGTAGGCAAAGGAGAAAGAACTCAACCATAAACAGTTACTATGGGAATGGAAAAGACTGGGGTTCATCTTTAGAAGAGGAAAACAAAGCAAAAAAAAAAGCCTCTCCTAATTCAAAGCGTAATTATCAAATGGTCACCTGCCCAAAAAGAATTCATAGAAGAACTCAAAAAAAACTTCAAAACTCAAATAAAATAGATTGAGGAATTGTTTTAAAGTAAGAACAATCCAAGAAAAACAAGAAGATTATGAAAAGAAAGTCAACCAACTGGAAAAAGAGATCCAGAATATTAAGGAAGTAAATGACTCCTTGAAAATTAGAATTGGGAGAGGCAGCTAGATGGAGTAGTGGATAGAGCACCAGTCCTGGAGTTAGGAGGACCTCAGTCAAATCTGACCTCAGACACTTGACATTTACTAGCTGTGTGACCCTGGGCAAGTCAGTTAACCCCGACTGCCTCATCAAAAAAAAAAAAGAAAAGAAAATTAGAAATGANAAGAGATCCAGAATATTAAGGAAGTAAATGACTCCTTGAAAATTAGAATTGGGAGAGGCAGGTAGATGGCATAGTGGATAGAGCACCAGTCCTGGAGTTAGGAGGACCTCAGTTCAAATCTGACCTCAGACACTTGACATTTACTAGCTGTGTGACCCTGGGCAAGTCTGTTAACCCCGACTGCCTCATCAAAAAAAAAAAAAAGAAAATTAGAAATGG
>NW_020954588.1:11968514-11971969 GCF_900497805.2 Vombatus ursinus | reverse complement strand
GCAAGGGGAAGCCAACAAAGTTATGAGATCAATAAATGATAAATTGAAATACAAAATGAAAATATAGAAGAGAATGTGAAACATCTTATAAGAAAAACAACTAATCTGGAGAACAAATCAAGAGGAGAAAACATAAAAATAATCATACTACCCAAAACTCTGATAAAAAACAATCATGATATAATAATACCAGAAATAATTAAAGAAAATTGTCCTGAAGTGTTGGAACAAGAGGGGAAAGTAGAAATAGAAAAAAAATCCACCAATCACCACTTGAAAATTATTGTCAGAGAAAAACCTATGGGAATATCATAGCCAAATTCTGAAACCCCCATGTTAAGGAGAAAATATTAGGCACAACACAATTCAAATATGGTGGAGTCACAATTAGAATTACATAAGACGTAGCAGCAGCTACACTGAAAGACTGCAGGTCTTGGAACACTATCTATAGAAGAGCAAAATAACTGGGGTTACAGCCAAAAATATCATACCTAGTAAAGTTAAGCATAATCCTGAATGAAAAAAAAAGGAATATTCATAGAATTGACAGACTTTTAGGATTTAATTGCAAAAAGACCAGAACTAAATAGAATATTTTACATACAAGATCCAAGAGAAATACAAGGAAAACATCAAAGACTAATTACAAGGGACTCAGTAAGGACAAATTGTTTATTTTTTTTCTACATGGAAATGTAAATCATATATCTAAGATTGTTATTAGTAATTAGGTAGTTCGAAAGAAAGAGTAGGGTAGAGCTGAGTATGATGTGATTCTAAACAAAAAGATGGAGGAAAAGGGAAAAAGAGTAATTATGTCATACAAATGAGGTGGTAGAAGAGTAACTAATACAGAGGAAATCCTACTTTCACCAGAAATGGGTTAAAAGGAGAACTATATATGTGTGTGTGTGTATATATATATATAATGTGCATAAAAGTCTTCTAAATTCAAAAAGAAATAAGAGGACAAGGGGACAGAGAGAGGGGAGAGGATAAGTCAGGGATAGGGAATAGGATAAGGAGGGGTATAGAAGGGTGTGTAGATTAACAGGAATGGGATAAAGAGGGAACAACATATACATTCAGAAGGGTGTAAAAATCTTCTACATTCAGAAAGAAATAAGAAGGCAAGGGGTTAGGGTGAAGGGAGAGGATAAGGGAGGAATTTTTGAAGGGGAAAAGGTTAAGGAATAGGAGGACAAAGTAGCAGGTAGAAGTAAAGTAGAGGAGTGAGGATGAATAGGAATAGGCAGAGAAGGATAATGATGAAGATAGGAAGGAGGAAAATATACAAGTAATTATAGTTTAGATGTGAATGGGATGAATTTACCCCAAAATGGAAACTGATAGCAGATTAAAAATTTGAATTCAGCAATATGTTACTTTTAGGAAATTCTGTGAAAAAGAGAGATGCACACAAACATAAAATAAAGGTCAAGAGTAGAATTTATCATGTAAACAAACAGGGATAGTAATCATGATCTCAGACAAAGTTAAAGCTAAAATTGGATTTAATCAAAAGAGAAAAATAGGGAAACTACAGCATGTGCCTAATCAATAGTTGTAGATAATATAAAATAACTACACAGTACAAAAACTGAGACTATACCTGCCAAAAAAAAAATCAACACAAGAGTTATATGAATATAAACACAAAACAACTTTTATACAAAGTTAGTTCTAAATAATTGAAGTAATATTTATTGTGCATGTATAGGTAAATCTAATATAATAAAAATAATAATTTTACCTAGCCAATCTATTTAGGTGATATCATCCCAATTAAATTACTAAAAAAATCTTACTGAGTCAGAAAAAAATAACAGGGTTCATTTGGAAGAGCAGAGAGTCAGGAATTTCAAGGAAACCGGGGGGGGAAAATATGAAGGAACTAGATACAATAGTTTCAGACCTTAAACCATATTATAAGTTGAGAGCAGTGTTGAAGTGTAAAATGGATAATTTTGATTATTTTAAATTTAAAATTCCCTATATAAATATAGCCAAGAATACAGAGAATGCAGAAAAATTGGAGGGGTGACTTTCATAGGCAATTTCCAAAACAGAGTGTGATTGGGTCAAAATATTGATGTGGTATAGGAAATAATGAGCTGGTGGATTTAGGAAAATATACAAAGACTTGGACTTATAAAGGAAGATGCTATCCACCTATAGTGAACAAATGATAAGTAGAAATGAACATAATGTGGTCTTACATATATGCATTTGATTATATATATATACACACACATATATATGCATGTATGTGTTTATAGATATCTATGTATATATGTGTGTATAGGGGTATATATACACCTATAGATATATACATATATATGTATATATGTATACATACACACATATACACTTATATACATGCATGCATACACACAAATATATGCTTATGGGGGGAGGGAGGGGAAAACGAAGTAAAAAGTGCACAGCAGAGGACAAAGGAAAACATAAAAGGAAGTGAAGAAAAGATGTGTTTGGTGAGGGCAATTGAGGTTAATCACTTGTCCAGAGTCATACAGCTAGTGAGGGTTATGTGTCTGAAGCCAGATTTGAACTCAGGTCTTCCTGACTCCAGGGCTGGTGTTCTATCCACTGTGCCACCTAGCTACCCCAAGGTTAAGAGGTCTTTAGTGCATTGGTGGGTTGTAAAGCAATGGAGAATCTCATGTTGGGATGAATAAGCCCCAGCATATTACCAATTTTGTGAGCTCCCTAGTCTCCCCTGCTACTTATTTCAAACCTCTTTGGCCAATATCTGTGACTGTTGCCTCCATTTCCTCAGTCTCTGACACTGAGATAGTCTTTCTCTTTTCTATGGCCAACATTTCTCCATTTGTCCTTGCCTCTGTCTCTTCTTGTCATTTCCAGTAGTGATTTTCCTTAAATATTCATTTAATAATGTCATTGCTACATAATAAGCCCTAGAATCTAGTATGATTTCCTCTGTTTCCTTTTAAATGCTTTCATGACCTTGGCCACAACTTATTTATCCACCCTCATTGAACATTAGTACCCCTCCTACGGTCTGCGGTCCAGTTGAATTTACTTCTCTCTATGCCTATCTCCATACCTTTTCACTAGCTGTCCACTATGACTGAGATACACTCTCACCTCACCTGACTCAGATTATCCCTTTTCTCCTTCACAAAACAACTCAAGCAACACCTTCTGCAAAAAAAAAAAAAAAAAAAGTTTCTTGTCCCCTTGACTGCCAATGCCTTCTCTCAAAATACTTTGGATTTAACCGTGCTGTCCTTGTTTCATTTGTTCTTTTTATATTTATTCTGTCTATATGTATCTATGTATCTATATCTATAATCTATCTTTAGATCCATACCTATATCTATGTCTTCATAGATAGGTGTATGCCTCTACATCACTGTTTCTGTGCATCTAGTTGGCTATCTTCACCAAGTTAGAATGTAAAGTTCTCC
>NW_020954588.1:11966737-11968466 GCF_900497805.2 Vombatus ursinus | reverse complement strand
CCAAGTTAGAATGTAAAATCCTTACGAAATGAGATAATTTCACTATTTGTGTTTCTATCCCTAGAGCCTGGCCCAGATGTTTAATAAATACTTTTATTGATTGGTTGATTGAAGAACTTCAACCAGAAGTGATATAAAAGTATATCATTTAAGACATATAAAATTTGAAAGGAAGGTATGTCATTCCCATAGCAAGAGTGAAGGATAACAGACAATCTGTGGGATATATTGATAACTAAGGTCCAGAGAAAAAGACCCACATCATGTTGGCAGACATTTTCTGAGGAATTACGGAAGATTATGAACAATAATCAAGAAGGAATGGGTTATAATGTACATCAGGGGAGTCAAATTCAAATAGAAATTGATCTCTGTGAACTGCATAATGACTTAAAAATCACAAATTAACATTGCCTATGTTGTATTTTTACTTATTTTTAAAAGTTTTTATTTCTTTTATTAAACATTTCCTAATTATATTTTAATCTAGTTCTTCCACAGCAGTTCCTGCTGCAATGAGCGGGGAGTTGGGCACCTGTGATACATACCAGAGTGCCCACATCAATGAGATCACCACTGTGAGGTGCTGACCTACCAAAGATTAACATTTGAAGTACATTAAATTATCTAAATCTATTCTCCAACTTTGGTCTTATTTAACATTCACAACAGCCCTGTTAGGTAGGTATCATTCCATTTGAAATAAGAGGAAATTGGGTCAAAAGAAGTGAAAAGACTTGTCTAAGGTCATACGTTTGGGAAGTGGCAGATCTAGAATTAGAACCAAGATTTCATCCACTAGGCCGCAGTATTGCAAAATGGCCATCAATGGACTCATTGCTCTATGGGGTCAAAAAAGCCACTTAGAAAAGTGTCTAGGCATGAAATAGTGCATAATCCAAGACTAATATAATCTATCCTAGTTATTAGCATTATAGAACTTCAGGGAGGGAAGAGAGTTCAGGAAGATTTTAGACAAATCTAAATCCATTAGATTGTAAGCTCCTTGAGGGCAAGAACTATCCTTTGCCTCTTTTTGTATTTCCAGTGCTTAGCACAGTGCTTGGCACATAGTAGGTGCATAATAAATGCTTATTGGTTGACTTTTTGGAAAAGGTGGGGTTAAAAAACAGAGAATTCTATCATTTCATAACTGGAAGGTATCTTAGATATCTGGGGTCCAAGAGCACTCAGTGGTGGTTTGGATAGATTTGAGGGGATCCATGAACTTGGTTGGAGAAAATGCACCTTTTTTATATTACATTTACATTATGTTTTTCCTTAACCTCAAACTGAAGTTTAACATTCCCTTCAATTATTTTAAAACATTCCTATTTGAAAGAGCTCTCAAGTTTCATCAAATTGTCAAAGGAGATTGTTCCCCTGCCCTACACCCCCCAAAAAGGTAAATAATTCCTGATACAGCTGAAGCACCTTGTTTTGCAGATAAAGACACTTCAATTGAAATCTGGCAGATGAATAGGATTGACTCATGTGGAAAGGAGGTGGAAAAGAAAACTTAGGGAGTGTGATAGCATGAGGATACTGAGAGATGTGGAGGACTCCCAAAAAAGTTGAAATCTGATGAGGGCATCAGTTCAGGGAAAGTATGTAAGGGAATATATAGGAGAAGAATTTGTAGCTATGAATGAGAAGATAGAGACTGAGTGATGAAGAAATGATGTTTAGACCAGGTATGTTGTTGAAAAAGGGTACTGTGAGCAAATTG
>NW_020954588.1:11965893-11966696 GCF_900497805.2 Vombatus ursinus | reverse complement strand
ACCTGGGAAAAGTGGCCCAGTGCCAATTAATGCCACCTACAAAAGCATATCAGGCAAGTGGACGAAAATAGACATATAAACGTTGAATCCAAAATATTGGCTAGGCAAACATATGGACTCGATTGAGGTAGTTCTAGGACTTGAAGAGTATTTTGGAGGAAAAGTGGTCTAGTTCACTTAAATTGCCCAGTAATCTATATATACATCATTGGTAAGTGACAGTTCTGGGTTGATCCTAATCTAATACATCTGTTTAAATCATTTATCTGACCTCTATAAAATCTTACTGTTTTTGTCCCAGTTGCAGTTTTCTCTCCCAGTATTTCATTTATCTTCTCTAAATTGAAAGGCCTCCAATAACCCAGGGACCAGTTTTGGGAGTCATAAAAATGTTCTGCATGTAATCAACCACGTCAATACACATCACTCAAGTTTTGGCAGAAGTCTTGCATTTCATAGGGATTGTGAAAGCTTTGACTCAGGAGTAGTGTTGTGTGAAAGCTTTTCATTGAAATTCCAAATGCCATCCCATTTCACTAGTTATAGTTCAGTGCTGGATGGAAAATTAAGAGTGGCTGAAAACTCCAAAAGCTAGAAATGTGTTCTAGCCCTAAAAGTACATAGAAAGTTGCATAGAATAAGAAAATATCTTGCTGTTTTTAAATATTTGTGAAAATGATTCCCCTCCCCCACAAAATTGAAAATTTAAACAGATCCTAAGGAAATTATTGTAATAATTACACAAAAACTTGAATATTTTTCAAGTGAACTCTAGTCTCCATCTTAAAAAATATTGACCAAAT
>NW_020954588.1:11955708-11965796 GCF_900497805.2 Vombatus ursinus | reverse complement strand
AAAAAAAAACTCTAAGTGGAATTTTAACTCATGGAAACCTTTGCCATGTCTCTTTTTGTTTTATTATGTCATCTTTTACCTTAGAATTAAACTAAAGAACATATACTTTATATTATATTAATTATATTTTACTATATTATGTTAATTATATTATACTTTATTACATTATATCATACCATATTATATCATATTATATTATATTACATTATACTATATTACACTATATTATATTATGCCATACTATGTTATACTATACTATACAATACTGTATCATATTAGTCATGGAAAAGGGGAGATGGAAGGGAGAGAAATGTCTTTTCTTCTTGATTTCTAAGAACTTCTTGGTTCTGAGAACAAGTGCAGAGAAAAAGATCATTGGATTTGGAGTTACACGGGAAGCTTGAATTTAATTCTAGCACTACTATTTATTAACCGTGTAACCTTGGACAAGGTTAGACCCATCTGAGACCCATCCAGTAGTTTAAACTCTGGGTTAAAATTCAATGAGATATTCCTAGACCATGAATTGTAATAAAATGACTGTGCATAACAAAAGATAAAAAGTCCCTAACATAGTAACTTAACCTAGTTGGGTCACAGTTTCTTCACTTGTAAAATGAGAAAAATGGACTTGATTATCTCCAAGGGGCCGTTAAGTTCTAAATCCTAGGAAAACCTATAGGACAGAGTGCATCACATTCAAGACCCCTCCCTCTGATATACTTATTTCAAATCATCCAATAAGTATAATGGTGGAGCTTTTAAAAAAATGTGACATTGCTGGTAGGTCTAATTCATAAATTTCCAGGCATTATACTGAGGGTACAAAAAAAGTGAAAAGACATGGTCCCTGCCTCAATGAGTTCATATTCTATTGGCAGAGATGACATTTCTTTTAAATTACCTACAAGATGTACATATATAGTGCAAAAGGAAGGTAAGGTCAGAGGCAAGGCATTCACAGTGAGGTGCTGGGGGAGGTTCAAAAAAAGGACCTCCCGAAGGAGATGGGGTCCAAGCTGGAACCCAGGAAGTAAAAGTGAAGAGGGAAGGAATTACAAATATGAGGGACAGTTACTGAAAAGGCAGAGTATCAGGAGATAGAGTGTCACGTGCAAGGAAAGACAAGAAGGTCAGTGTGGCTGGATTTCAGAGTATGTGAGAAGTGGGGAGGGGAAGGGGGTACAGGGTAAGAAAACTGGAAACATTATGAAGGGCTTGCTCCTTGAGGTAATAGGGATTTCCTAGAGTTTATTGAATAGGAAGATGACAAGGTCTGCCCTGCCCTTTAGGAAAATCACAGTGGCAACTGAGTGGGAAATAGATTGGAGTCAGGAAAAGAAAAAAAAAACATAAAAGCAGGGAGACTAAGCAGAAGGTTATTGCAATAGTTCAGGAATGAGGTGGTGAAGGCCTGCTCCAGATCGTAATCTATGTTAGTGGACAAGTGAGCATGTGTGAGAGTTTTTCTGAAGACAGAAATGAAAAAAAAAAAAAGAACTTGAAAACAGATAAGGTATGGGAGGCAATACTAAGGAGTTCAGGATGACTCTAAAGTCTAGAAGACCTTCTACAGAATAGAGAAGTTTGGATGAGTGGAGGATTTAAGAGAAAAAAAAATTCTGTTTTGGGCTTGCGGAGTTGAAGTATCTTCAGGACACCCAGGTCAAGATATCTGATAGGTAATTGGTGATATGAAACTGGAGCTTAAGGATTAGATTAGGGTTGCAAAAATAGATCTCGGAATTATCTGCATAGAGATAATAATGAAATTCATGATGAAATCATTAAGCGAGATAGTATAACGATATAGTATGGAAGAGAAGATAGCACAGAAGGGAAGCATTGTATAGGACAGACACTTGGGGAATATCTAAAGTTAATTGGTGTGATGACCTGGATGCAGATTCAGAAAAAAAAAAAAGACTGAAAAGGAGTGTTCAGGCAGCCAGGAAAAGAATCAGGAGTGAGAAGAATCACAAAAACCTAGAGAGAAAAGGATGTACAGAGGAAGAGGAAGATCAATAGTGCCAAAGGCCAAAGAGAAGTCAAGAGAGATGAAGATTGAGAAAAGGCCATTAGGTTTGACCTTCAAGAGATCACTGGTAACTGGAGAGAGCAGCTTCAGTTGAATGACGACGAGCTTGTAAGCCAGATTGAAGAAGGCTTATAATCAGATGAATGGAGTGAAAAGGGAAGAACCAATTACAGATTGCTTTTTCAAGGAGTTTAATATAAAATGAGAGGAGAGATATAACATAGTATTAGGAAGGATAGTTGGATAGTAATAATGGTGATGATGATGACCAAAAAAAAAAGAAACGGAATGGAATGAATGAGAAATTAGTGGATTAAAGAGCAGAACAAAGCTAAATATTCTCTTAATGGTAGTAGATAGTCAAATCTGCAGTTAGGTCATATAGTAGATATAGCACTGGGCTTGGAGTCAGGGAAATCTGAGCTTGAATCTTGCCTCAGACCCTTAGTACCATAACAGCTATGTGTTCTTGGGAAATTCATTTCATGTCTTTCAATTTCAGTTTCCTCATCTGTAAAATGAGTTGAATAATATCTCTTGCCTAATAGAGATGTTGTAAGGATCAAATGATATAATATGTGCAAAATGTTTTGAAAACTATAGAGTACTTTATGAATGTTAGATTTTGTGCATATTATTTGGAGGGTGCCAAAGGGGTCTTCTGACCAAAAATTCATCCAACCATCAATCTGCTGTCTTGCTTGACATTTCAAGAGTCACAAGTATTCCCTAAGGGTCTTCTTAAAGGGACAAGCATTTGAATTTGATTGAGATGTCTTTCAATAGGAAGGATAATAAATAAGCAGGTTTAGAATCTACTAATCTTTGACTCTGATTAAATTTTATTAATTCTGTTGTTAAAATCATCATCCTGAACTACCATAGAAATTTACTACCTAATACAAATCATTTTTTTTTTGATGAGAGAGAGAGAGATAAATTCTGGAACATGGTAAGACCATGTGGCTTTGGGGGGGAAGGAACCTCGATTTTCCTCATCTATAAAATGGGGTTACCTGCCCTACTTACCTTAGAAAATTATGAGACTCAAGGGTGAAAATCATAAAACACCAATGAGATGGATAGTTTTTATTGCTGTTGAGTGGCTGCTACACCTCCCCACCCCATCCCCCACCCCCACTATGGAGTGGCAAATAAGCATGTCAAGCCACAACTTGTTTTACCCCTTTTGTCTCCAATTTCAGTGAGACTTAACTTCTACAATCATGATGATAACTAATGAGAAGATTCTTGGAGTAAGAGAATTCAAAAAAAATAAAAATCTAATGTGAATTTCACTCAGCAAATTTCCCCTCAACCACCCCCCCCCACTTGACAAATTTGAATCATCCTGCAGATGTATCTTTTTGGCAATAATGCCAGTTTTCCCTCCAGACAAAAAAAAAACGGTATGTGCACTGCTTTCCAGATGTACAACTCCCTCTGGTTAATTCTTACAAAAATGTTTTTTTTTCATTGAAGAAAAAGAAAAAAAATAACAATTTGAACAAGTTTTTAGCTTCTTTTATTGTTCTCTTTGACAAAGAGCAGTTTATCTATCCAGAACATGCATCCAGCATTCACATTACCTTGTGGCAACATGGCTTTATTTTTACTGCATTTGCTAAAATTAGTATAAACGGTAGGATAATTCTCGCTAGCAAAGTGGATTATAAAGATAAAAGAAAGAAGCATTAAGTTCTTTCCCCAACCAGCTCCAAATGTGCCACCGTGCCTCTAACATCCCATAAACATGAGGGCAATAGCACCAGCTGCTCATTACTCTCCCAGGGCATGGTATTTCCTCTGTTTTGGCATCCACCACTACCCCACCCCCTCGAAAGGCAAGAAGCCATCACAAGCCAGAGGTAGACAGACAGCCTTTTGAACAGTTCCCTAATGCAAACAATGGGATTCAGTAGGTGTCTCCCAACAGACAATTGCTATAAAAATGAAAACAAATATAAAAACCGCACTCAACCAAGCACTAAAAACCTTTTGGAATATTTTGCATCATGCACCTTTCAGGCTTTATAAAAGCCTGATGTCTATTCTTCCTGGTTTAAATGGAAGGCCAGGGGCTAGGAGCACTGGCCTCCCCAATATGCTAATTAGAAGCTTTTCTAGGGGCCCTACTCATATCCATTAGTATGAGCAACTTCTTCTGGATTATTGCACCTTTCTTGAACTCTAAACAATGTGCTGATTCATGTTCCATTTGTGCCAAGCATTTCTGGTATTTGAAGTGTTTCTCAAAGTGAGGAGCACACTTCAAATACCTTAAGTATATGGCCTGCACAGCATGCTTAGTTTCAGAATGCTATTTTAATACTTTGGTGGAGATAGATAGCCAATAGAGACACAGAACCTTTCTGCTACCATAGAGTTTCCTTCCCTGTTCTGAAATATGAAGGAGTTAGACCAGAAATTTCTTCTACCTCGAATTCCAATGATCTTACTGCTCTGGGTTTGATCAGATACAATTAATCAATCCACATGCACTGATTAGTCTAATGAGAGCCAGCACTGAGCTAGGATCTGGGGCAACAAAGACTGAGGTCAAAATAGTGCCTGCCCCTGAGGGAATTAGTCTAGCCAGGGAAGAGAACACATACATGTATAGGTAAATACAACATAGAGCCAAGGTGATTTGAGTGGGAAGGCCCTAGCAACTGGAAGCATCATGAAAATCCTTGTATAGAAAGTAATACTTCAGCTAAGCCTTGAAAATAATTAGGGATTCTGAGAGGCACAAATGAGCAAAGAAACCTTTATACTAGGACTGGGGTATAGGCAAGACAAAGACGTGGAGGAGGTAGGAGGTGAAGTATTTTATAGGACAAACAGTAAGAAGGATAGTTTGACCAGACTCTGGTATATATGGAGAAAGGTAGTGTGTAATGAAGTTTGAAAGGTAGTTTTCAGTCAGGCTGTGAACGGAATTAAATGACAAGTCAATAAGTCCATATTTGATACTTGAGGTAAGAGGGAACCATGAGATTTTATTGAGTAGGGGTGTGACGTGATCAGATTTGCACTTTAGGAAAATCAGCTTGACAGCTTTTTGAAGGACAAATTGGAAGATTGAGGTGAGGAAATGTCAGGATTAGTGTAGCAATGTGAGTGGAGAGACCCTTGAAGATGTGTTACAGCAAGCACAATCTTATTTTTCACACTTATTATGTCAATGGGGGTAGAGTGGAAACTTTAGACAAACATTGGGCTCTTATTGAGGTTCAGGGATAGCCCTTTATATCCAACGTTTCCAGGAGGCAATCATTCCAGCTTGAATTATCTTTCCAGTAATTAAGCCTCTTCCCTACTTTAATATGTTTTTTCCCCTTATCTTAATAATGATAAAAATATGGAGTCCATATAGTAGGTCCTTAATGGAGTAATTCAATCTAGGAACAGAGGGTTTAGAATTGGAAGAAATTAGACATTAGAAATCACAAGACCATAGATCTGGAGCAAGAAAGGACAGTAGAGTCATCTAATCCAGCCTCCTCATTGCATAGGTGAGGTTAGTGAGGCCTAGAGATGCCCAATGCCTTGACTAAGGTCCTATTGGTTGTATGTGGCCAGAATCTGATCAAAACAGAAGATGTGGCCCAGACATATGACTTCAAGATTTTCAAATCTTAAGCTTTATCTTAAGGGAGCACATATTTGCAGCAGAATAGAAGCTCCTCTCTCATAGTTATTTAAGAAAGTTGGGTTAGAAAACTAGCAAAAAAAAAAAAAGATTTACTCCAACACTCCATATTCTAATCAAATTCTCACGTCAATAAATCAAGTCAATAAGCATATTTTAATCAAGTATTATATGTCAAGTGAGGTGGCACCATAGTGCACAGAGTGCTGGGCCTGGAGTCAGGAAGACTCATCTTCTCAAGTTCAAATCCAGCTTCAAACACTTCCCAGCTGTGTGACCCTTGGCAAGTCATTTAACTCTGTTTGCTTCAATTTCCTCATCTGTAAAATGAGTTAGAGAAGGCGATGGCAAACCACACCAGCATCTTTGCCAAGAAAACTCTAAATGGGGTGTGGAGAATTGGACATGACTGAAAATACTGAAAAACAACAAATATGCCAAGCACAGTGCTGAACAGCTGATGATACCAAGAGAGGCAAAAAGTAGTCTCTGTTCTCAAAGTTCACAATCTAATGTGGGAGACGATGTACTAACAACTATGTACAAACAAAATATGTAAACAAGAACCACAAAGGTTAGACTGCAGATATTCTCCTAGGGGAGAATCTAGTATTTAAGGGGGATTGGGGAAAGCTTCTTGCAGATGGTGGGATTTTAGCTGAAACTTGAAAGAAGCCATGAAGAAGAGATACAGAAGAAACGATTTCTAGGCTTAGGGAACAGTCAGTGAAAATACACAGGTAAGAGACAAAATATCCTGGTCTTCAAGACCAGTGTCACTGGATCATATCATATATGGAGGAGAGTAAAATATAAGAAAATTGGAAAGGTAGGAAGGGTCAGGTTATAAAGGGCTTTAAAAGCCAAATAGAGGATTTCGTATTTGACTCTGGAGGTAACAGGGAGTTTACTGAATAAGGAAGTGACAGAGTCAGACTTATACTTGCATAATCAATTTGACAGCTAATTGGAGAATGGATTGGAGTGGGTAGAGGCATGAGGCAAAGTGGCCAACCAGAAGGCTATAGCAACAGTCCAGGAGTGAAGTGATAAAGCCCTAACACTTGAGATGATAAGGGTGGTGGCAAGAACAGAGATAGTGTCAAATTGTTGGATAAAAAGGTTTTCCCGTAAAACTCTCTTTACCCTAATACAATGGTCTTGAAATAAGAACAAGGACAGGGACTGCATCTGTGAGTTATCTAGCTTAGGAAACTTCCAGATGAGGAAACCCCCTCTCCCAATAGAGATTAGTATCTTCTTTTCAATTTATAAATTTAGAAGGTTGCATAGAGTACTGAGAAGTCACATGACTTAGCCAGAATCATACCTGGGCTCCTGAGATGTCTTTTGCAACTATTTATCTAGGTGTCACTAAGACTAGAGCTTACCATGTATTATCATTGTTACTAATATTTAAATAACAGTGGTTTTCTAAGTGAGAGTTGGAACATGATCCCAAAGACTCTTGGAGCAATCAATCAGAGAGTAGGAAGGATATCTCATCCTGTTCTCCCCAAGATTACCAATTGTGGGACTTTTCTCTAACACCCTTCATCCATTATTCCCAACCCTACTTTACCCAATCCTCTCCCAAACGATACAAGTTCCCATCCTTCCCTCTTATGATCTAGACCTTGGCCTCCCAGGGTAATTATAATATAACCATGATCTGGGCATTCACAGAAGCAGCTGTGTATCTGTGACTTGTGAAAATACCCCTCCTCCTAATCCTATTCCCTATATTATTCACAGCTTTAAAAGGCTCTCCCAGGGGGAAAATTTCTGCACTCTGGGGCTTAGATTAGTGATTATTAATATTTTAGTACGACAAAAAATTTTTATACCATCAATAAATAAAATTAAAATTATGTATTTATTTCATCTATATCATCTTTTTAAAATGTCTATTTGTATATGTTTTATAATGAATGTAACATATTAGTATGATTTTACAATATAATTTATAAATATATTTCCCAGGGTTTTTTTTAACTTACAGGAATGCAAGTTCAAAAAACAATTTAGAGATGATTGATGTAGAAAAGCCATTCATATAAAGCTTCTGGGGAAGCAGGTGACAAGTAGAGAACATTACCACCTTATGAAACATTCTAATTTCTTAGGACCATAGGAGTCATATGAGTAGAACAGAGTTTCAAGGTCACCTTGCCCTCAGGCATGAGCCCTTTCCATAACAGCCCTGGCACGTGGTAATCCAGCCTCTGTTTGGACAGTGCCAGTGAGGAGGAGCTCACTCCCTACCTCAGGAGGCAACCTACTTCACTTTTGGATAGTGCAAATTGTTAGGAAACTCTTCATTATATTGAACCAATCTCCTGTCTCTGCCTGCAGTTAAAATCTGTGCTAAATCATCTCCCATAGTAGAAAGATGTATGCTGAGGAGAGCAAGGGAAGTCCAATGAATACATAGATCCCTACCCTATTTAATTCCAACTCTGAGCAGGTTCAGAAAATCATCAATGCAGCAACCTATTTCTAATCTGCTCATTACCAAGTTGGCAACAGACTAGGGGAGGTAGAAAGTAAGACCTGTTGTTCTTAATTTAAAATCTACTTTCTCTACCACATTCAAACCACCCATGGTTTGGAAAAAGGTAACTTGCTATCTGCAGGAGAATAATCCAAACCTCTAACATGCTCTGAAATAATCCTTGGAACTTGGTTTTATCTCTCACAACAGTCCTTTATGAGAAAGTTCCTCAATATTCACCACAATCCTGAACACTGCTGCTGACAATCAATATTATACTTATGGAAAGGTGGGGGGGTCTATCACACCTCCAATTAAACACAGAGAGGCCAATCTTCTCATTGAGTCCTATAATCAATCAAAGGTGTACTCTAGATAAGAACAAGTCCTTAATCAGTTTAGGAGAAGTGAAATATTTGGACCATTGGATTAATCAAGAAACATTTTATAATTGGAAGAAATAATCATACTTGCTCTGGATGTATGGATACATGCAGGGAATCAGTTCAGATGATGGCATTCTTGCATTCCAGCAACTGCTTTGGGAATTTCCAGGTTTGGAATGGCTAGAGAAGTCAGACCCTTATACCTATGCAAGGGGGCAGCAAGGATGGTGGGAGAATGAGCTTAGATGGAATGTTGCATTTCTCTCCCCATTGACCATGTGATAATCTTGTGAACTTCCAATGGTTGATCTGATGTCAGTGTGTGCACTGGGGCCTGAGAGACCCACTGTGGATAATCAACAATGCAGTACACAGAGGAAAGACAGCTTTAGGACTTCATGAGATCCTCACAAGGTCCCTTCAGCCCTAAATCTGTGATTCTATGTTCCTATTATGATCCTCAGAGCAGAGAGTTATACCGAAGGAAATTTCATGAGGATTGGAGTAAGAGATAAAAATATATTCTACTAGGGTTGTTGTTTGTGAAAGTTGAGAGTGTGTCATTGGTTTGGAGGGATGTTTCAGTAGTGACTATGCTTGATATAACTTTGTGAAGGCCAATTAACTCTCCCTGGCTAATTAATAATCAATGAGGAGCACACTAAATGGGGGCTTACAACCAATAGTATTAGAAAAATCACAGTCTCTCAGGATTCTCCTTAATACCCTGAGAGTAGTTGATCACTGTCTGGGAACCCAACCTGCTAGACAGGGTGAATTAAAAGAATGAGCCAGAGGGGTTGCTTTACTTATAGAATAGGAACCATGTGATTTCATTTTTACAAGGAAATCCCGGACGAAGAACTCTCTCTACTAACATAAATTGGTTCCTTTTCTGTTACTTATAGTCTAAGAAAGTTTCCTAAGGTCACATAGCTAGTTCATATCATAGTCGAAACTTGAACTGAGTTTTCCCCCACTATTCATCATACTACATTACCTCTCACTTGAATAGGCACTTAATAGATCTTTGTTGTGTCACTTGGATGGGGAAATTTACATTCTTCATGAGATTAAGATTACTGTTATTGTCTATCGTAGCCCAGAATTAAAGGCAACTTAATCACATTTTCCCCCTTAATTTTTGGTTGGAAAATATGGTCACAGTTGTTATGGGAAAGAAAGATTGGAAATGCCACCAATCCCATTTTGCAATAAAAACTAAGGAAGCCCACATCCTCTCTTGATGAACTCCTGTGGTGGCACAGAGGTTAAAGGCACTATGTACACACAAGAAAGTCAACTAAAATGGAGAGAAAAGTGGCTTGGAAGTTCCATGGCCAAATTCTAAGGAAGAAAGGCAATTCTCGTCTTCACCAATCAACACTGACTCACTAGCATCTCAGTAATTTTGTCTTTCCAGAAGATTGAATCCTTCTTCCCCCTTCAATATACATGTACTATCCAAAAGTGACTGACCTTTCTGGGACTTCTATTAAAAATTAAAATATATAA
>NW_020954588.1:11954638-11955671 GCF_900497805.2 Vombatus ursinus | reverse complement strand
CAGCAATAATATCAGACAACAAGGCTTTTACTCCCAAGAAAGCAGAGAAATAAGGAAACTTGGACTTTCTTTACGACTTAACTGCCAACTCACACAACCTTGGGGCAAACAATTAAAAAATTCTTTGGAAATTGCATCTCCCCTCCTCCCCTTCATTAAAGTAGTTCACTCTGATAAAGTTCCTTGAATCTTCACTTGCCTACCAAAAAGTGTTGCAGGAATGAATGACTTTATGCTTATAGGGCAAATTTAGATGAGACTTCTGCCCAGACCTGATGGTATTTTTTTTTTGCTTTGCTTTACCGTTCACACTTCTGGGGTTGGAAACACTGTAGGGGGCCAAGCAGTTGAAGAAAAGGAGAGAAGTAGGGCTTTGCATCAGAGTCGTTTTTCCCACTTCAAATGACTTGATACTGTGCTTTCCCACTGTCTCAGGCCTTCTGAGGTGGAATACTTAGCATCCAAATAACTTTCAAATCAACACTGTGAAGCAGTAAGCTACCCCCTTACCCAACACACCACTGGGAAGAAAGAACAGGGTATTTTTCCACATTGGCAAATGACTTTACTACAAAGGATGTGTGAAAGCAAAGCAAATTTTCCATTTTCTGGCCTTCATCTTGGCAAATATTTGTTCTCAAATAGACCAGCCCCAGGGCCTACGGATGTAAGGCCCTTAGAGGAGAGATGCTATTGATAATAAAGACAAAAGGCAGGGCTTTAATGACTGTATCTCAGGCTGATGTAAATGTGCATTAGTTCTCTATTGCACAAAATGACTATCAAGCTCACTTCTGTGTCCATTTTTATTGCAGTTGCTTCTTTCATTCTTAATCTAGGTCATCTAAACATCAATGGCTGAAAAGTAGGTGTGATGCTGTCCTTTATGGGCCTAATCTCAAAGTATTTTTCCCCTCAGTTAATCAGCATCAGATTTGAGATTTCCCCCTCTTTATTCAAATTCAGCATCAGCTGGATGGGCCCCGTCTTCCCTTCTCCTTTGCTCTTCTCACACAATGACTAACTCCAATGT
>NW_020954588.1:11948812-11954599 GCF_900497805.2 Vombatus ursinus | reverse complement strand
TACCTGGTGTCCTGTTTTCCATTTGGAACTTAATATTTGATACTTGTCCTTCGATTCATCTAGTTTCTCTCACTGACAAATCTTTTTATGTTTTTCATTAGCTTATTTTAATCTGTTTCTTCTTTTCCATTCTATGAACACAACTTTTCTCCATCTTATGGTTAACTCATGACTGGACTATATTTGTAGTCATCTTTTCTATTAGCCTTTGACCTACAACTTCACTCACCTTCGTTGGATTCCAAATATTGCGTCTAGGGTTGGCACTAAATTGCACAGATTTAACCACAAAAAATCTCCTCTTAAATCCCTTTAGTTCATCACTACACCTATGTCTTCTCCCCCAGTCCCTGTTCCCCAGTTAACCAAATTATGATTCTTTAGACTGATTTCAAGACATTTTCTCTCATGCCATTCCATCAGCTATGTTTATTGCTTGAATAAATCATGTTTCCCACTTAAGCTATCTTATTCTAACTCTTGATGCAAACTACGAGACACATTTTCAAAAATAAATCTGATCTCTCTCTATACCTCATTTTCCTTATATATAAAATGAAATTAGATAATTTTTCTATTTGAATAATCTGTGGGTTTTCTGCAGCACTCCTAATCTTTTAGATAACTGCTCAAAAGACCATCTATCATGAAACTATTTCCAACTGGTGTTCTAAAATATTTTAATTCTGTTGAAAAGTTTTGCTTGGCTTAACAAATATGGGCTACTAATAAGAAAATTATTTTAGAGGGACCATATCACCAGGTTATCAATAATAGTAAGAGAAAAATTTACACATGGAAATATAAATTACACCTTGATGTAACTTAACCTTCTCCTGATGGTAGTAGCTAATAGGATGAGGACTGCTTCATTATGCTTCAAAGTATAAAATTACCACCTGATTTGAGATAATAATCACCATAGCAAGGGATAGTGGTTGTTATTGTCAGCATAAAGGAATCCCAAGTGGTTGGCTCTTCCCCCATGTTTTTAGCATGTGAAATAGGAAAAACAGGGGTCTTTGTGCATAGAGGTCAGAAGAACAGTCATGTAAGATCATCCTAGGTAATCCAAGTGCTAAATGACCATCCATTAAGTAACTCTAGCAGACAAAATGCTCTTAATAAACTATCCTTTGCTGAAACTATATCAGCAACCAAAGGAAATAGCTCCCAACATATTAACCTCCAGATAGCATAAAACTGAAAGCAGTTAATGGAAGGAAGATTTGACCGCTCTGTAAGATTTAGAACAAATTAGTGAAAAAAAATATTATAATCAAAGTTGTAATGTAACACGGGGCAATTGAAAGATACATGAGAAAGGCACCAAAGTGAACCTACAAGCTTATTTCTTCAAAAAAAAAATCTACTCTATGGAAATTATCTGTCTATCCATCTGTCTACCTGCCTATTTTCTGTATCTATTTCTATCTATCTGTTACTTTGAGCATAAACAGAAAAACACAGTAATCTCAATTTCAGTTAAGCATAACTACAGCTTGAGCTTTACTATAAAGATAATATGCTGTTGTTGTTTGTCTTTTGCTCTCAAAGAGGACCAAGGACCTCAGGAAGGTGATGTCATGACTTGCAAATGAATTGGATTTAAGTGAGGCAGGACTGTGTAAAGTCACCAGCCTCACTCTCTCCTCTAGAGCCATCTGGATCCAATGGCAAGATATGCATCAGGATGACTGGGGATGGCCCAGTATGCAGTAGGGACCTTGGCCTTTTTAAGTTACGGTCTTTCCTAGGTCTCAGTTTGTCTAAGGCAATGCCCTTTCTCATTGAACAGGTAATATGAAGGAGTAGTTGTAGGAAGTTTCCCCTGGTGGCAAGACCAAGTTCTAAGGAGTGAAACAATCAACAAATATCATTGAGCACCTATGGAAACACACTGCCAGGCATTATCGAGAATACAAACGAATGCCAGGCATGTTCTCTTCTCTCAGAAAACAAAAATAGGGTTGAGATAATAGTTACTTACATGAAAAGTACAATTTACTTCTAGAAAATTTATTTAAATAAAAAGATAGCTAACAATAGAAGATAGTTTAGGCTAAGTGCAAAATGAGGAAGTGCTATAGGATATCAGAGAAAGAAGGGAATGCTCCAGGCTGGGGAGGAAAAAGCTGACCTTATAGGAGGTGTTATATTCATTTAGCAAGTTCCTATCACAGAGCCTGACTCATAGTAGGTCCTTAATAACTTTTGGTTGAATGATTGAATGATTGATTAATCCATTATGTGCAAGATATTGCTAAAGGCTGAGCATTAGGATGTGGATACACACATTCACATGTATGCATATGTATATGTATATGTACACACATACACACACCATGTCAGGAAACCAAATTGCTTCCATTTGGATTTTCTTAGGAAGATTCTGAAGATCACCTGGCAAGATTAAGTTACTGGAATTAGAAATATATATGTGTACCTGTGTGTATGTGTGTGTGTGAATATAAACACTAATATATATATATATATATATATATATATATATATATATATCCATACACACATATATACATATATAAACACTTATATACATTTGGAAATGTATGCATATATGTGCATATATACATATATATAATATCCAATTTGGTACATCTCAATACACATACACATCTCCCCCTACTTTATATATTCTAATTTACTTGCCAAAAAAAATAAGAGAGGCAGCATAATGTAGTAGAATGAGAATTGGAGTAATACTCGTGGGAACTGTTTCTAATGATTATTTCTTCAATAATTAATTTATGACCTTCAATAAGACACTTAACTTCTATGTGCTTCTGTTTCTTCATCTTTCAACTTACCTTAACAACTATAACAATAACAAACAACAATAATACCTACTGCAAGTGTCCTTCAGAATAGTATCAATATATGGAAAAAGAAAACTTCGCTACATAAATGTTGGTACACACACACACACACACATATATAATGTGTGTACATATGTGACATAATATATAATATAAATTGTAATTACTAAAGTAAATTAAGTGAAGATAGCAACACTTTCCCCAAAAGTGTCCAATTAAGACTAATATGGACTACTTTTGGTACTTAGAATTTCTTAAAAATTCCTGAGTAAAAGGACAGTGTCAGTCAGCACTGAATTCCACTGCTTGTTCTGGAACTGGGCGATTGTATGAAATTATGATGTGCCTTTTATGGAACTGAATAACTAGGCCTGACCCCTTCCTCTAAATTAAAATGAAATATTTTGGATCCTTTTTTTCTACTAATGGTCACCCCGGTGCCACTCTCTCCTAGTTTAAGTGGTTTGTAAGTGATATGATTTCATGTTCTATTGTGGTCCCGGTGGGCTGTTTTGCTTCATTCCCTCTACAGCAGAATTGACAACCATCTCCATCCACCTCACTAGCAAAGTCACCATGGAGAGCCTAGAATGGCCTCCTGCGTTTTTGTCCCCATGGCAGAAATGCTATGGACTATAGAAGCATGGGGGTTGAATTTTCCTTTTTTGAAGAGGGTTACAGCCCTCTGAGTGAAGCTGGTAATGGGTATTGACATGGAAAGCTAGAGTGAGAAGCTTTCGCAGTAGCTAATGGCAGTGTACCTATCTGTCTGGTAATTGTGAGCATTCAGCCTTCGGTGTTTCACCATTCGTGAGATTAATGTTTATTCAGAACAGTGAATATGAGGTCTATGACACCTTTAAAGTAACGTTCAAAAGCATCTGTATGACCACCACTGAGTGACAGGGGCTGTTTCATGCCTTGGTAAACAGATTGGCTTCTCCTCCAGCACTAGATAGTTAGGAGGTGGGGTGAGAGCATCCTTGGGAGATGCTAGGAAACATTCCTTTTTTGCAATCTTTCATACACAGAGGAAGGCGTCACTTAACACTGTCAAACAGGAAACCTAGGCCTTTAAGATGTTTCTCGGCTTTGCGTGTCTACACCATGTGAAGCCTAGAAACTTAGTAAAATAAAATGAAACATGGATGGAAGATTTTTAAAGGAACTTCCTCCTACATTAGGTTATAGTCTAAGGGCAGGGTGTGGTGTGTGTGTGTGTGTGTGTGTGTGTGTGTGTGTGTGTGTGTGTAGGTGTGTGAAGCATGCTTTCTGGTGGCTTTTTAAAAGATACATGGTTAAAAAAAAAGAATTTAAATCTCTTTGCCAATGAAAGAGTACATGGAATGCTTGAGATTAATTCATCCAATGCATTGCTCATCATAGCCGAATAGAGAATATTTTTTTTTAAAAAACATGTAACATGCCACCAATTTTCAGATGATGGATTTTTTCCTAATTTGAAACCATGACTACCTACCCAACACACAGTACAAAGTGAGGAAAAACCAGAGCCTTTGGGAAACGGTAGCTGACCACTATGTATGTAAAATTGGTCTTTAAAGAAGAAAAAATGTGTATTTAATCAATTTAATCAAATGTAACCATTGCTAAATTGGCCTGTGCTTGGATAAGTCATGTGCACACCTGCTGCACGAAGGGAGGGAAATCTTTTGTCTCCAGGAAACTACTGCTGGCTAATCGACTACAACAATATTTTATTTTCCTTTTTAATTTCTTTTTTTTTTCCTATCCAAATCCCAAGTACCATCTGACAAGACCGAGAATACCTGTGGTGTCCTTTTAAATATCAATGCCTATGTTTGGTCATTACCTCTACTGCTGCTTCTCAGTAGCTGTTTAAAGGATGCACTAAACGTTGAAAATCTTTGGAGAGTGGCTTTTCTGTCAACACTTTTGTGAGACCGATCCAAATCTGTACTTTAGAAAATGGATAAAGAGAGAATTATTTCAAGGTATCAAGAAATACAACAAATGAATGACATGATACACAATTGTAAAGTGAAGAAAAGGGTTATTTTCTACTACCCAGAGTCCCTGAGCACCCTTACCCTGCAAGTTATTTTCCACAAACTTTTCTAAGTTATGGATAGAACAAATAGAAAAGATGGAAGAGGCTTATGGACCTTGTTGCACCCCTTTGATAAGTCTGTTTGTATTTTTGTTCTCAAAATCAAATCTACAACACAACAGATCCAATTTCCCTCATCTGAGGTTTAGCTATTTTGCTGTTTTGATAGTTTGGATATTTCATTAGTGTGGGTCTCTTTCATAGTTGCAGATAGCAACTCAATCATGATTTCTCATCCTGCCTGATTTTTTGTCCATTCCTTGATTTAATTCTTCCATAAAGGTACAGAAGATCTTTCTCTGGACCTTTGCATGTTTTTTCTCTCTTTTTTTTTGTCACCAAATAGCCATCCTCCCAAGTCAAAGGATGTAAATAAATAAGAAAAAAATGAAACTTATAGACAGCCATTTGGAAGACTTTCAAATTACTAATAGTAAGAGGAAGTAATAGTAATAGGTCAAAACAGCTCTGAAGTTTCACCTCACACCCAGCAAAATGAGAAAGATGATGAAAGACAGAAAAAAGTTACCGTTGAAGGAACTATGGGACGTCACCCTCATCATACTTTTAATAACCCCAACAGTGAACGTCCTTGGAGGTTTGTCCTGGGCCTTCTTTTCTTTCTCCACATTCTTCTCACTTAGTCAATTAATCACTTCCATAGTATATTTGTTATCCGTACTCAGAAGATCTATATTTCCAACCCCAGTCTATCTCTGCAGCTCCCAGTCCTATATCTCAATAGCTTATTAGATATTTCAAATTGGATGTCTCATAAACATCTCAAACTTAACATATCCACAATTGAATTTATTATCTTTCCCTCAAAACCTCTCTCCTTCCAAGCTTTCCTTTCTC
>NW_020954588.1:11947470-11948781 GCF_900497805.2 Vombatus ursinus | reverse complement strand
AAAAAAAAAAAAACTTTGCCCTTGCAAGCTTTCCTTTCTTTTTTTTTTTTTTGAGGGTACCACTGTCCCTCTAGTTTCTCAGATTCATAACATTAGCATTGTCTGTGACTCCACTCACCCTCACTCCATACATCCAATTATTTGCCAAATCCTGTAGTTTTTACCTCTGTAACCTTGCTCACACCCAACTGCTTCCCAGTACTCACAGTCTTCATTCCCTTGCTCACTAAACCTCAAGAATCAAATATTAACTAGTCTGCTTAGCTCTTAATGCTCTTTACAACTTGGCATCAGGTTTGTATTTTCCAGGTTCCCCTTCCCATACTGTTAGATTCCTCCAAACAAGCCTTCTTACTGCTTCTCGGTGCCCTTTTAACGGCTGGTTACAATGCTTAGAAAGCACCCTCTGTCCTCCATCTCATAGGACTTGTTATTTTTTTTCAAAACTCACATCAAGAGCTATTTTCTACATGATGTCCTTCCTGTTTCCCCACCCCACCAGCTACCAATGCCCTCCCTTCTCAAATAAGCTTATATATTTTTTCAATACGTACTTATATTTGTACATATTTTCTACTTCAAGTAGAAGACAAGGACTATTCTATACCATAATTGCTTTTGTATCCCCAGTGCCCAGCTTAATAGGTGACATGCAGTAGACAACGTACATATAGTAGACAATACATGTTTCTTGACTAACATATTGTTATTAAGCTGTGAATCGTTTAAACCATACTAAAAATCAATGAATGATTATGGTTTAAAAAAGGAGGAGGGGACTAAAATGTCCCCATTCTTTGACCCAGAGATACCACTGCCAAGGATGTAGCCCTAACAAGGTTGGTACCAAAGATTAGGGAATGATTCATGAATGTACTCCAAATCTCAGCTGTAAAAATGATGAATGTAAAGATTACAAAAAGCAAGGGAAGGCATGTTTTCATGAGAATGAAGGATGTAGAACCAGGAAAAATATGCACAAAATATGCACAAGGGGAAAGACGAAGTTCAAGAAACTGTCCCAACATGTTGACTGTGTTGATATAGCATATATGATTGTTGTTGTTGTTCAGTCACGTCCAACTCTTCATAACTTTGGGGATCAAAGCACCCCAATATTGCCTATGGGGTTTTCTTGGCAAAAATACCAGAGTGGTTTGCCATCTCCTTCTCCAGTGGATTAAGTCAAACAGAGGTTAAGTGACTTGCCCATGATCACAGAGCTAGTAAGTATCTGAGGCTGGATTTGAACTCAGATTTTCCTGACTTCAGACCCAGAGGTCTATCCTCTCACCCATCTAGTTGCCAATA
>NW_020954588.1:11934666-11947456 GCF_900497805.2 Vombatus ursinus | reverse complement strand
GATAGATAGATAGATAGATAGATAGATAGATAGATAGATAGATAGATAGTAAATCTATGATGAGATTAGAAGTGATGAGCTTATCCTGGGAGGGGAATCTTGTTCCATGGAATTGAAGCCAAGTGTAGGAGCAGATAAAAAGTGGAGTGAGAGTGAAAAATATTACTGTTAAAGAAAAAACAATTAGTATAAAATGAACTTATCTTGGACTCTGCCCAAGAAAAAAATAGTTATTGAAGTATAAAAAGGACCTCATAGGTTAGTTTCACTCTTAATCCCTGGAAAAGAACATGAAGGACCATATACGATGTCTCTAGTATCCATTCCATTCATATGCACACACACACAAACACACACACATGTTGTTTCAATTCCTTATTTATTTGCCTTTTTTAAAATAAAAGTTATATTTGTGCCTTTTTATTTTTATATAATCAAAATTTCTGGACATATTTTTGTCCCCCAACTAGATCCATCCTTCAACAAAGAAAAACAGTAGGTACATCTGGCAACATATGCAACATTCTGTCCTTATAGACCACTATCTTTCTGTTGAAAGATATACTTCATTGTCTGCTTTCTGATTACTAAGAATTTGACCTCCTTTTAGCACTTTTTTATTTATACTGTTTTATTTATTATGTAAATTATTCTTCTTGTTCTGTTCATTTTAATCTATATGAATTTATATAAATTTGTATATAAATCATCCTTTTATTCACCATTTCATACTCCACAATTGTGTTCCGTTACATTCGTATACCACACTTTGTTCAGTCATTTGCCAACAAATGGGAACTCACTTTATTTCTAATTCTTTATGCCTCCCATGATTAGCATTTATTTCCTTTTCAAAATTTTATGTATCATTATTATGGGGCAACATGCATAAGGAGATAGAGAAGTGACCTTGAAGCCAGGGAGGTCTAGGTTCAAATCCTACCTTTGCAAAATGGCTATCGGCCCTGGACAAATTACTTAATTTCCCAGGTCCCTAGGCACAGGGGTAGCTAGATGGCACAGTGGATAGAGGGCCAGGTCTGGATTCAAGAAGATTTGTCTTCACGAGTTCAAATCTGGCCTTAAACACTTATTAGCTGTGTGACCCTGGGCAAGTCACTTTACTCAGTTTCCTCATTTTAAAAATGAGTTGGAGATGAAAATGGCAAACTACTCCATTATCTTTGCCAAGAAAACCCCAAATGGGGTCATAAAGTGTTGGACATAACTGAAACAACTCAACAATACATTTCTAGGCAGTTCTCTAAAACTATAATTTGCAAGGAAGGTATTGACCTGAATTTATAGAAATTCAGAATACATATGCACATGTAATACTTATATTTCATTCAAAAGGTACAAAATCTAAGACTATTTGATATTTCTATTTATTTAAAAGTGTGCTCTTATAGAAAATGAAAATCCCAGTTTCAAACAACTGCATCCCTCAATAAGTCCTCCGTTCTTCTAAGGTGAAGAATACACTTGAAGCTTAAATTGACAGGACAAAATCCTGCACCTTTATGCCATTGTTTTTGGATATTCAATATGGAACTCTGATTTCAAATAACTGAGTAGTCTATTCACTGGCGTATGTCACACTCCATAAAAATCCTCCATAGGGCCTCCAAGCCTTTTATCATTTCTTAGATGGCAGTATAAGAGATGGTAGGGGGATAGGGATATGGAAACCACCTCATTTAGCTCTTATGCCTTGGTTAGATGATAACTATTTTTGATTGAATCCAACTATTAACTCTTAGTCTCATGATATGCTCTGCCAAATTAAAAAAAAATAGATAATAATAATAGCTAGCATTTATATAAATATATAAATAATATATATAAATATATTAAATATATTATATATAATATAATAACATATTATAGTATAATACAATATATAATATAACATATTATATTATAATACAATATATAATATAGTAATACATAATATAATATAACATAAAATATAAAATACAATATATTATATATAATATAAAAAACTTTAAGTTTTATTTGATTTTTAAGCTCCTTTTTGAGCACTTCCATGAGTTCTTTCTGGGCTTGAGATCATTTCCCATTTTTCTATGGAGTTTTGCCCATAAGTGTTGGACATTGTTGTCCTCTTCTGAGTTTGTGTCTTCGTCCTCCCTGTTACCATAACTTTCCATGGTCAGATTCTTTTTTTGTTGTTCTTTGCTTGGGTGGCTTTTTTCCTTTCTTTTAAATTTGAGTTTTGCTCCCAGGATAGAAGGAGCACTATCTCACTCTCCTTGTGCCAGTGGCAGAAGGCCCTGGCTGTTTACCTGGTGCTACACTGATGCTGTCCTGAGGCCCACAGGGAAGAGACCCTCTGTCTGGTGCTGTGCTGAGGGAGTGGGGTGGGGTATGACTGATGCTGCTGGAGGCAGTACGGGTCTGGAAGGTTACCCAGTGCTGAACTGGGGTCCTATTGCTGATGTCTGGTGTGTGCTGAGGCCTGGTGTATTTCTGCATTTCCCTAGGGCTACACTGAAGCATGTGGAGGTCTGGCCACTGGAGGTTGTGTCCACTTTAAGGTTTGTGAAGACTTTAATATACATCCGATCCTTCCCAACAACCTTTTGAAGTAGATATTATTATCCCCATTTTTACAGATGAGGAAACTGAGTCTCAGATAGGTTAAGTGATTTAATTAGGATCATATAGCTCGTTAAGTGTCTGAAGCAGGATTTGGATTCCTGTCTTCTTGACTCCAAAGTCCAGCATTCTCTCCTCTGCACCACCTACCTAGCATTTTTCTAGTCACATATGCCTTAATTAGGAAAGGTTCTCATCCGTTAGAATTGATGTTTCACTGTTGACCATATGCACTTTGGCTTCTCAATCTGATAGCACAAAGTAGGCTGTGATATCTTATATGTTTCTTCTTCATAGCAAAACAGCTTGCTTTTTGTTGTCGTTGTTATTGTTATAGTCTTTGTTTTCAGTTGTGTCCTACTTTTTGTGACCTCAAATGGGATTTTCTTAGCAAAGATGCTGGAGTGGTTTATTTCCTTCTCCAACTCATTTTTAACAGATGAGGAAACTGAGGCAAACAAGGCTAAGTGACTTGTCCAGGGTCACAGAGCTAGTGTCTGAGACCACATTTAAACTCAGGTCTTCCTGACTACAGGTCTAATGCCACAAACTGCACCAAATGGCTCTTTAGCTGCCACTAAGTTCACTACATAATACTATTTAACAGGAGAGGGGATTTATAGTCAGCTATCTGAAGTCAGCTGCCCTTTCTGTTCAAAACATCTGTAATCAGCAAAAGAAAATATAATTCATGAATCAGATACATTTCTAAAGGCATCAGTTAGGTACCAGATTAATCTTTTCTGAGTTTTTTTTTTTTAATAATCAAGATCTTTTGTATCCTCGAACTAGCTCCTAAAAGCATAGTTATTGGAATCAGGAAGATGAGTCAAATCATTCTTTTGAAACTTACTGAAAGTGTGACCCTGGGCAAATCCCTTAACTTTTCTTAGCCTCAGTTTCTTCACTTGTAAAATGGAGTAATAATAGCCCTTCAGGGTTATTTTGAGAGAAAATGAGATAATAAATATAGAATAGTTCACAAATCAGAATTACATAAATATTAGCTATTATTATTATTACTTTCACAAATGGTTAAATGTTTTAAGAGTTCTTTGTGAAGTCTAGGGTCATGTTTTTGAGCTGTTTGTTTGCATCTTAAAAGTTCAATACTTGTTTATTTGTTTTGCCATCTAAGCTACTCTCTTCACCCTCTCCTCTTTTACTACCAATCATAAGCCAACATAATAGTGAATACTTCCATGACATCTTCCCAAGATGGTTGGGAGAAGCTGCCGGGCAGGATTCCTTGTCTGAACCAAAAACCAAAACTCTCAAAAGCAATCATGAGCTAGACAGCCCTCTTCTTAGTCACTCAATACCCCCTAAACCTCAAAAGTTACATTTTAAAGTAAGACTTTTTTTTTGTACACACAAGAAGTGTGCATATTTCCCCTGCACTAAGAGACTAAAAACCAAGATCAAGTTCTGAAGTGTGCCTTCGCATTAGAGATAGGGAAGTTATGACTCACGTGGAGATCAAAGGACTCATTGCCAGCACAGAAAAAAAAATGTCAAAAGCAACCTTGTTCCGGGACTTTTCACAGGATCATAGGATCATAGAGCTGGGAGGGACCTTAGAGGTTAGCTACAATACCACCCTTCCATTTACAAATAAGATAACTGAGGACCAGGGAGGTTAAGTAGTAGTAGTAGTAGTAGTAGTAGTAGTAGTAGTAGTAGTAACAATAATAAATGCTAGCATTTATATAGTGCTTTAAATTTTGCAATTAATTTTAAATATATTACCTCATTTTATCCTCAAAACATCCCTTTGAGTTAGATACTATAATTATGCCCATTTTACAGATGAAGAATACGAAGGTGACTGGTTACTTAATTTTCTGAGGTCACATAGTAAGTGAGCAAGGCAGGATTTGAAGTCAAGTCCTCTTGACTTTCTGTCTGGAGCTCTATCCATTATACCATCTAGTTGCCCATATGATTTGTTCAAGGCCATATAGGTAGCAAACAATAGACTTGTTATTTGGTCTTCCTGGGCTGAGGCTGCTAGGTGGAGCACTGGACTTGGAATCAAAAAGGTATTTATCTTCCTGAGTTCAAATCTGGTCTCAGAGGCTTACTAGTTGTGGGACCTTGGGCAAGTCATTTGACCCTGTTTGCCTCAGTTCCTTCATCTGTAAAATGATCTGAAGAAGGAAATGGCAAACCACTCCAGTATCTTTGCCAAGAAGACCCTAAAATAGGGTCACGAAGAGTTGGACACAACTGAAAACTAAACAACAACCTCTGATCAGCTCAGGACCAGATACTCTTCTTTTTCTACTATACATACCATACAACTGTACCATATTCTGTAAGAAACTATATTATACATATATATATATTCATGTACTTATTCATGAGTGTGTGTGTGTGTGAGAGAGAGAGAGACAGACAGACAGACAGACAGACAGGAGACAGAGAGACAGAGAGAGACAGAGACAGCAAGACAGAGAAAGAGAGAGATAAAGAGATAGAGAGAGAGACAGAGACAGAGACAAACAGACGGATAGACAAAGACACAGATAGATAGACACAGAGAGACAGAGAGAGCACCTACTTGGTTTACTTTTGCTTCATATTGTAAGGCAATGAAATTTCCTCCAATTATTCATTTTGAGAGTATTAATTTATGCAATGGTGACTAAGTTACTTTTTAGATTCTATTGCTTTCCTTGTTGTGCCATTTGGTTCATATCAGTTAAACGTGGATGAAATTTTTATCATCTGAGTCTCTCTCTTTTATTCATTATTCATTTTTTTTCTTTATCAGTGATTTGTTTGTATGGCTCAGATCGAGTTGTCAGATTTCATGTCATATCATTTTTTTATTTTAATTTTTGGTTGTAGTTTTGTACTCATGTTGATCATTTCTCTAACAAGTTGTGGCTTTTCATTCAAACAGATGGTTGATTCAGCAATGTCTCCCATATTAGTTACAAGCCATTTTCTATTTATTAAAATATAACTAGTTTTTGTGATGTTATTAAGTATTTGCCATATCCAATGTCAATCATTTTTTTTCTTGTGGAAAATATTCAGAGACTTCTTTGCATTTTAGAAGTTTCTGACTTCTCCTCTTCCTTATTTCAATTCCAGTTCCTCATTGGCCATATAAGATAACTGAATACATATTTTCTCTAATTCTTTTGATGATCACTTACAATGAATTAAAGGTTCTGTCTAAATTAGTTCATTTAGCTCCAATTAAAAACGATTCACCAGTTGATACAGTTCTGGTGACTGTTTACTTTTTAATATTGAAAAGTAGAATTTTAGTTTTCAGGAAATGTATTTTAGAGAAATTATACATAGAGAATTATTAATGACTTCTATAGATGATTTTTAGTATTATTTCATGAGAATATCAGCTTTATATTTTTACATTTTACTATAAGATGAGCTTTTTTTTAGATTTATATAGCTTTATGTTGAGACAAAGTGAAAAATACTTTGCTAAGTTCTGCTTTTAATTTGCAATTACTAATTATTTTAATGAGTTCTTTGTAAGACATTCATGAGACTGATGACTAAGAATGAACTCTCTTGGGTAGAGAATACAGAATGCTCATTGGCATGAGGCTGAAGTATTGTCATTTAGAGCAGAAGTGCTAAGTCCATTGCTTTTTGGTCATTCTTATGTTGCTTTAGAATCTCATCTTTCTTTATTTCTGCATTGAAAGTTTCCTCTTTGTGGTGTCTAGGCTGAAGTATCCTATTATTCTTGCAGAAAACATCAGTAAGATTCTTTGAAATTTTTATAGCAGACATGTCAACATTGCTAGATGCTGTGAAAAATTGATGGAGAGTTCTGGGAAATTGATCAATGCTTTTAATGACCCCAGGCTTCTCCCTGAAACAAAGGCTCATCTTTCTGAAAACAATATTATTCCAGTGATGCTGAATGGCTTTAAGTCATAGAACACTAAAGTCTACAAGAATTAAAGTTTCAGGTCATCAAAAGGGCAATAGAGAAACATATGTTGGGCATGAATGGGATGCAGCATATCACTGGGGAAGCATTGTGCAGGAGATGTACAGTAACAGCACCATCCAAGAGACATTTCCTGGTCAAGCAATGAGAAGGCAGGATAACTGAAGGGCAGCTCCACGTTTATCCATGTAAAATCTAGATATAAAGGAAGTCCTCCCAGCCTATTGGATGGTCCCTATATAGAGGATTTATGGGAGGATGTGCCTAAAAGTTCACAGGATTAGAATACACAGATGACTTGTCATATGTACTATTGGTGGGAGGGTCCACATTGGTGAGATCACTGATACACCAGGGCTTTAAAGTAATGGTAGATGATGAAGAGTCCAGCTACTAGCAAAAAGCCATGATCCAATTGCTTCCAGAAACTTATCCACTTTTCTTTGTGGTAGCCAGCGAAGGTGATCAGAACTGTTTTAGAAGTAATGCTAGTTTGCAGCTTCCTCATATGCTCAGGGTTGGATTTTGTTGTTGTTGTTGATGTTGTGTTGTGGTAATAGGAAAGCAAATTTAGCTCTGGAAAAAATCATAAAAATCTAAAAGTCTGTCTCCATCATTTTACAGATAAGGAACTGAGGTCCAGAAAGGATAATTGAGTAGCTAGGTGGCACAGTGGATAGGCTGCTGGACTTAGGATAAGGAAGAACTGAGTTTGAATTTTACTTCAGACATTTACTAGCTCTGTGACCCTGAGTAAGTCACTTAAGTTCTCTCAGATTCAGCTTCCTCATATGTAAAACATAATAGTAAATACCTTACAGGGTTGTTATGAAGATCAAATAAGATGAAACACAAAAAACCCTTTATAAAGCTCAAAGCACTTCATGCATGATAGCTAATGTACTTTCATTGTGTGATTTATCCAAGGTCGCAAAGTTAATAAGTAGCAGAGTCTGAATTAGAACTCAGATCCTCAGGCTCTAAATCCAATCCTCTTTCTTTTATCTTACTCTCTTTTTTGGCATGATTCAATGACTTTTTAGAAACCAAGGTAAACACCCTATCATGATGAAGTACTAGAATAAGAAATTAACAAAGATTTAAAATTTTAATTTCTTTCTTTCTTTCCTTCCTTCTTTTTTTCCTCCTTCCCTCTCTCCCTTTCTTCCTTCCTTCTTTCTTCCTTCCTTCCTTCTTTATCTTTCTTTCCTTCTTTCTTTCTTATTTTTTTCTTTCTTACCTTCTTTCTCTTCATCCTTAACTTTGGTGTCACTTCTCTGAGATTATCTCAAGTTTATCCTGTATATATCCTTTTTCGCATGTAGTTGTTTGCATGTTGTCTCCCCGATTCAACTGCGAGCTCCTTGGGAACAAGGACTGTGTTGTTTTGTTTTGTTTGTCATTTATTTTCATCCCTAGCACTACTACATGCCTAGAACATAGTAGGTGCTAAATAAATGCTTGTTGACTTTTTCCCCTAACTCTAAAACATGAACTTTTATCATTACCTTGGAAGATTTGCAATTTAAAGATTTAGTTTTATTGACATTAGACAACTTTAAAAACAAGGTCAAGAAACTTGATTTTTTCATATTATAATATTATGAGTCCACAAATACTAATTTGTCTGTCAGAACATTGGGTATGATTTTTTAAAAAGCACAGACATGACACACCGCTAGAGATTATCTATACTAATATCCTTGCCATAAATGAAATTGGACAATAGAGAAAGTTGATTCAATGGGCAGAGTACAGGTTCTCCTCAAAGGGGCAAATAAGAATTACTCAAAAGAGAAAATAAACCTTCAGACTTGGTCATATTTCCTTATAGTGCTTGGGATGAGCATAAGTAAATTGAGTTCCATAAAAATATTTGCTGCTTATGTACTAATATCTGTGGTAGAGAGTTAAGGAATCAAGAAATTCTAAAACTCCATGGTTTCATTGAGATTTGTTGCTTGTGGGAAGTGCCAGAGAATGAAGAACTAAAATGGATTTCATACCACAAATCAGATGAGTTGAAAGGGAGGATTCCCAAGAGGTAGAAGAGAAATTACTGCTACCTTCTCACGCAACCTGAGGGAAAAGAGTAGTTTGTTTATATTCAGTGCCTAAAAGAGCTAACTTAAAAGTACTAAATAGATAAAGGTGTCTCCCTTTCTCCTAAGAAGGGGAGAGGCTTACTAATCATAGCTTCTCCAGTGTCTAATAGACATAGGATTAAGCAGTGCTAAAGATATCCAGAGGGCTGAAAATATACTATAATGGAGAAATAAAATGTGGGGAGAGAAGAACCATCAGAAAACAACATCACATCAACATAATACAAAGGCATCTTTGTAGCATGGAAGAAATGAATCACTCCTAAATGGATATGCTCTGATCATATATGAGATCCCCAAACATTTCTGCACAAATAATCCAATTCCATTCCATTTTCTCCAGAAGATTGCCCCCTCCATTATCCCTAACCAGTTACTTATTGTTGATTAGATTTTATTTTTAATTATTCTATTTATTTTTAATTAGATTTTAATTTCTACTTGCTTTTTCTCTTCTGCTTGCACATATGTCCATACCTTCCCCATCCTTAAAAAATAAAACATTTTACCTGTCCATCTCCACTATCTCTTGACCCATGTCTCTTCTGACTTTTATGGCTTAACTTTTTAATAAAGTCATCTATTATCAATGTTTTCATGTCCATTCCTCTCACTCTTTTTTTTTTAACAATCTAGCATCTGACTTCATCAATTAAACAAAACTGGTTCCTCCAAAGTTACCAATGAACTTTTAATTGCTTTATCTAATGACATTTTCTGAATATTCATCCTTCTTGATCTCTCTGAAGGTTTTGATACTGTTGATCATAATTTTCCCTTCGATGTGTTTTTCTTCCTAGGTTTCCATGACATTACTGTATCCTAGTTCTCCTAATGATTGCTCTTTCTCATTCTCTTTTGCTGGATCTTCATGCAGTTCAAACCCACCAATCAGAGGTCCAACACCCTCCCACCCCTACCCCAAGGCTCTGTCCCAAGTCCTCTTCTCTTCTTAAGCTATATTTTTTCACTTGGTGATCTCATTACCATTGTTTCAGTAATATCAAATGCTAATGACTCTCAGATCTACTTATCCAAGTCTACCCTCTCTCTCCTAACTTTAGTTTCGTATTTCCAATTGTTTATTAAACATCTCAAACTAGATATCTCTTAGATATGTCCAAAACTGAACTAATTTTCTCCCCCAACTCCAACTCTTCCTCTTATGAACTTCTCTATTATTCAGGGTACCACCATCCTCCCAGTCATAAACCTAAGTAACATTTTTGACTTCTGACTCTCTTTCTCTCTGTCCATATCCAATCCAACCTGTTTCCTAGTCCTATAGATTTTACTTTCTCAACAACTTCTTGTATATGTTCCCTTCCTTCCTCTGACACTGCTACCACTATGGTGCAAATCCTCATCACCTCAAAACTAGACAATTGAAATCACTTTCTGCTTGTTTCTTGTGACCCAAGTCTCTCCATACTAAAGGCCATGCTTCTCTCATCTGTCAAAGTGACTTCTCCTAAAGCACTGATATGACTATATCACCACCTGATTCCATAATGGCTACGTATCACCCCTAATATAAAATAAAATCCTCTGTTTGAATTGTCACAGCCCTTCAAAAACTACCCCCTTTCCTACATTACCAGTCTTCTTACCCTTTACTCCCCTAAGTATGTGAGAGTGACAAAGGTGATGTGTGGCACAGAGTGCTGGACTGATCATAGACTTATCCTTTCCAAGCTAAATATTCACATGCAAAAAAAAAGTGGCCCCAAAGTAAGACAGCTACCAGAAGACTTACTATCAACAGATAAAAATGCTTCTCCATGTGTGAACAATTTGTTGCTAACTTGGAGGGAAAGCTAAGCCAATACACAGTTGGCAACAGTGGAGCAGAAAACAAGTGGACAGCTTTCAGAGATTTGGTGTACAGAACCATATTTAAACATCTGAGCCAGAATATTCACAAATGTCAAGATAGTTTTGATAAAAATGATGAGGAAATTCAGAAGCTGCAAACAAAAAAATGAGAACTCTACAGGTTTTAGCAGCAGGACAGTTCATCCATCTCTAAGAAAGTAGTGTTTAACTCCATCAAAGCTAAAGTGGAAATGAAGCTTAGAGAGATGTAGGATTCTTGTCTCAGTAAGAAGGCAGATGAAATTCCATTTTACTCTGATAGTAACAATGCAAAACTCTTTTATGATGCCCTGAAGGTTATTTAGGGGCCAAAGACCTATGTGTATCTCAACTATTCAGTGCTTATGGAGCATTGATTATGATAAGGACATGATTCTTGAGTGATGGGCTGAACACTTCCATAGTATTCTCAATATATCATCCTCAATCAATTCTGAAACCATTGACTATACACTTCAGGTTGAAATTAATCCCCCTCTAGCTGATTTTCCAACTGAAGAAGAGGTTTTGAATGCCATTACACTCCTCTCATGTGCCAAAGTGTCTAGTGCTGATTCTATTCCAGTGGAGTTTTACAAAAGCTGACGGAAATTTTCCATGTTATATGACAAAAGGAGGTTATCCCCTAGGAGTTGAAGGATGCCTCCATTCTCCATCTCTATACAGGTAAAGGAAATAGATTGTCCTGTAACAATCACAGTGGGAGGGCAGGTACTTTTTCTCTCATAGTTATTGCTGGCAAGATTCTTACCAGAGTCCTCCTTAATAGGCTGATCCTTTACCTGGAAGATGTTCAATCTACTTAAGAACCAGTGTGGCTTCAGAAAGGGCTGAGGAAGGGTCATTATGTTGTTTGCTACTTTACAGCCTCAGAAGAAATACCAGGAGCAGAACAGAGTTCTGTACACAATTCTCACTGATCTGACCAAGGTTTTGATACTCTGAGCCATGGGGGTTTGTGGAAGATAATGGCAAAATTTGGTTGCCCAGAGAAGTTCATCAGCATTGTACACCAGTTCCATGGCAGCATGCTTGCATAGGTTCTGGATAAAGGATGATGCTCTCACACTTTCCCAGTCACCAATGAAATTAAGCAGGGCTGCATGCTTGCTATCACGCTTTTTAGCATGAAGTTTTCAACAATATTGTTGGATGCATTCAACAAGGACAAAAATGGCTTCCAGGTCAGCTATCCTATGTATGGTAAATTATTTAACTTGAAAAGGCTACTAGTTAAGACTAAAGTGGAGGGATAGTTGATGCACAACATTTTGTTCACAGATAATTGTGCATTCAATACATCCTCTGAGGCTGAGATGCAGTGGAGTATGGATCAATTCTCTGCTGCTTGTGCCAATCCTGCCTTGTCAAATAACACCAAGAAAACAAATGTTTTTCACCAGCCAGCACTGCATCATCCACATGTGGAACCATTGGTTACAGAAAAAGGAGAAATTTTGAATGCTGTGGATGATTTCACTTACCTTGGCAGTATAATTTCCAGGGATAATCACATAGATGAGGTTGACATACACATTGCCAGAGCTTGCTCAGGGTTTGGGAGCCTCTGAAGGAAAGTGTGGGAGACAAAGGGTATTAGGCTGCTTACCAAATTGAAAGTCTACAGAGCCATGCTGCTGACCTTATTGTTGTATGCCTATGAATCCTAGACAGTGTACCAGTGACTGAATCACTGTTTTAATTGTCTTGGGAAGATTCTGAAGCTTATTTGGCAAGATAAGGTGCTAGACCCTGAGGTCCTTTCTCATACTGAACTGTGAAGCATTCAAATTCTACCTCAGAGAGTACTACTCCTATGCGCTGGCTACATTGTTTAAATGCCATACATACTTTTGCCTAAAATACTATTTCATGAAGAACTTATACAAGGCAAATGTTCACATGGGTGATCAAAAGAAGTAGCACAAGGACACTCCCAAGGTTTCTCAGAAGAGCTTTGGAATCAACTGTGAGACATGGGAGACACTGGCTCAGGGCCACCCAGCATGGTATGCCCACATCAAAGAAGATATTGTGCTCTACGAGCAAAGCAGAATTGCAGTAGCTCAAAAGAAACTCAAGATGGGGTCAAGGCACAGTGTGTCTGACTGTGGCTGATTAGACAAATATGAACTTGCAAAGCTCTACCACAGGTCAGGCAGAAATAGTCCATATGAACATTTGGAGTGGAGATATCAACATACTGTCATTCTGTTCATCTTCTAGAATGAAGGACAACGTGGATAGAGCT
>NW_020954588.1:11930880-11934578 GCF_900497805.2 Vombatus ursinus | reverse complement strand
AGAGAGAGAGAGAGAGAGAGAGAGAGAGAGAGACAATGAAGGACAACAACCACCACCATTATTTGTATATTTCTTCCTTCACAACACTCAACTTCATTTATTGTAAGTTCTCTGAGAGCAAAGTCTTGAAATGTTGTATATACATTTATACACACACATACATATGTGTGTACATATACACATCCATTTTCATCTACCAACACAGTTCTTTGAATATGATAGATATATAATAAGTTGTTGACTAAATGAGAACAATATAACAGCTCTCTGTATTTACATGATGATTTCAAGTGAAGACACATTTATTAAAGGCTTACAATATACCAGGCACTGTGCTAAGCACTAGTGATGCAAAAAAAAACAAAAAGCCCCAAACAGGTCCTTGTCCTCAAGGAACTCATAATGTAAGGGAGGAGATAACATGCAAACATCTATAAGATATGTATATATAATATGTGTAACATTATATATGTGTAAATAACTACGTGTATATATATAATATACATGCATACACACATGCATATACACACACACGTGTGTGTACTTATAGACATATGTGTGCACATGCCTAGACATACATACACATATATGTGCATGTGTGCGTATGCACATGTGTATTGTGTGTATACACACACAAAGCCAGTAGGTATGGGCCTATCTTTCACTGGTGCACATCAATGCCCTGGGTGTACATGAGGGGTGGAGAGAAGTTGATAAGAGCAAGAGAGAGGACAGTGTCAGGTTTCTCCACTTTCATCAAGTTTCCTTTGATTCCTCAGTCTCCCTAGACTTAGAATGCCTCTGGCTTCCACTTCCAAGAGAGGAAATGGGTTATTGTAGAAAAAAGACCCCAGGAAAAAGCTGACATGAAAGGAACTGGCAGTCTCCATCTTGTCCCTAAACCTAGCTTGCTGCACTAGAGATTTGGGGGAACTTTCCCTTGGTGCGATCTCTTTCTCTTTCTTTCTTGAGATGAGTTACCTTGTCCTCACTGGTGGAGCTTCTTCATTCTGTTTTTCTTCTGGTATATATTCTCCTATGTATGTTTCTCTAATTTCTGTTTTTCTATGATTTGGATAAATGGATTTCTTTGCTATTCTCTATGTGTTCTTTGTGGAACTGATATTTGGTGGGAAGGAAGTCAAGTCTTGGGTATAAAGTTTGGGATCCTTCTTTCCCCATTTAAAAAAAAAGTGAGCAGAAATTTAGCTTGAAAATGAAAAACACATTCCCTAGACTTACCATATTTAAATGAACAGAGAGGTATCATTCTAGCCCAACACCTCCTTTCTGTGGGTTTTAGTGGACAGCAAGCTCGATATGAATCAACAATATCATGCAGCAGTCAGAGACGAATGAGATCTTATTCTACATTAAGATGAATATAACTTTCCAAAATAGAAAAGTGGTAGTCTCACAGTTATCTGCTCATATTAAACTTCACTGAAAATATTGTGTTCAGGTCTCAGTGCCACAATTTACAAAGGATCTTAATCAGTTGGAGCATGTCTGGAGGATGGCAATCCGTATGGTGAAGAGCCTTGAGTTTGTGTCATATGAGGATCAGAAATGGGAGATATTTAACCAGAAGAAGAGAAGATTGAAGGAAGAAGTGAAAACTATCTTCAAGTATTCAATAGGCTGTTACATGAATTACACATTCTATTTGGTAGCAGAGGGTTGAATCATGAGCAATGACCTAAAGTTGCAAAAAGGTCAAAGCCTGATATCCGGAAAAGCATCCAAACTATTAGAGTTGTGCAAAAGCAGAATAAGATGCTTCCAAAGGTGATGGGTTCCTACTCCTTTGAGATGTCATAGCAGGAGTTAGATGACCACTTGTCAGGTATGTTAGAGTGGGAATTCCTTTCATATGTGGGTTGGACAAGATAGCCACAGAGGTTCCTTCCAATTCCAATTATCTCATTCTGACTATTCCTTTAGGATTATGCTCACCTACATTTTTAAAGGGATTATGAGTAAATATGAGAGTTTGCAGCTTGCATCTTTTCTAAGTACTTTCTCCTATTTCAAAAGCCAGATGTACTATTGCCTGTTTCACAGTCAGAGCCAATCTGAAATGGCTTCTGCTAGCATGGTGAAGGCATAAAGAGATCAAATGACTTCTGGGCCAATAGAAAGCCCACTGTTGAACTGCCTTGAGTGCCAATTTTGGCAAGTCATTAGGCCTACTTACTGGAAGTTGTAGGGAGGTGGGTCCTCCCAGCAAGAACAATTTATAAACTGCCCAGATATATTGTGCCCAGAATACAAAGACCTTCTCAGCCACGTATATGTGGCACATTCAGTTTTTCAATATTAGAAGGAAGAGAATGATTTGCACAGCAAATGGAATTAAAACTTGCCATTTATTTCTGGAAGGTAAGTGACTAGGCATCAGTCTGTTGAGATGTAATCATGCTCTCCTGCTTGTCTCCTCCACTTATTGCTCTGTTTCTGTTTTGTTGACAATCGATTGTATAAATATAAGGAGTTCATAGATAATAAATAAAAAAAAACAAACTTCTTAAAAGTGACTGAATAAATTCATGACTTTGGTAAGCCTTTGTGGTACAATCGGCAAATGTATGGTTACTTCCGAACATCAAATGTTGTTTATGTCACCTTTCCACCTCAGTCTAGAAACATCTTCTGTGCTGCTACCAAATGATCTTTGTGTCTTACATATTAAGATGTAATTATACATATTAAGATAGGTTAAATATTAAGTGAAAAATGGGCCTACTATATTGTGTTTATGATGACACTTTCAAGTGACCTTAACTTTCCTTAACTGAAAATTGTAACCTAAGACTATAGACCAAAAAAATCACAGTAAGCCATACTTAATGCTAATTGAGAGCATTTTAGCCTTTTGCAAGAGATTCCCAAGTACATCTCTGGTTCAGCCTTGCTAATAAATACTATAAGGGCATGTTAGGAAATGAGTTCCACATTTGTGATTTTCACTTGGTTCAACAATACTATTCATTTAAAATTTATAAACCATGGAGCAGTAGATAGAGTGTTGAGCTTGGAGTCAGGAAGATATGGGTTCAAGTCTTTCCTCTCATACTGTGAGAACAGTGGATAAATCTTTTAACTTCTCGGTACCCCCAAGTAATATTCTTATGCTGCAAATTAAAGATGCTCCCAGATCTGCATCAAAGGGACACAATTCCCACACAGTTCCAAATTCAAAGCATGATGCTAGAACTAGCAAAAAACAGTGAGAACTGCCTTCCTGCCCCCAGCATTCTTTCAAAAGTTAGAAGACTAACACATTAAGAATAATTCAATGGTTAGATCTTTCAAAGGAAACATTTTGGGCCTTTTCACACAAAATTGAAAACCATAGACTTAGCTTTCCAACATACATTGTATAGCACTTGAATGTCAAACTCACTAAGATGAAATTTAGTTAAAGCACAAGAGGCCTAGGGCATTTGAGGATTTTTCTTGCTGTCATTCAGGGAAGGTACACAGTAATTCCTGAAACAGAAGGTCCATAGTACCAACAGCCCTATGCATCTGAGTAAAGCCTATGCATTCAGGAAAAATATTCACATTATTTCAGTCATTGTTTGTGTCTACTCCTATACATATTAAGCCCTTTTAAATAAATTATTTTAATGTAATTACTCAACCATAAATGATAAAAATAATTTGACGAAGAGAAAGTATTAATCATGTGTATT
>NW_020954588.1:11926174-11930854 GCF_900497805.2 Vombatus ursinus | reverse complement strand
GTGTGTGTGTGTGTGTGTGTGTGTGTGTGTGTGTGTGTGTGTGTGTGGCGCGTGTGTGTGTGGTATGTTTGGGAAATCTCTAGAATCAATTAGTTTCTTATTCCTCTGTCCATGATGATCAAAATGGATTATATTACTTTTTTTTTTCTTTTCAAATACATAAACCCTCTAGCACTACCACCGCGAGCTGAGTATTTCAGGTTTGTGAAATATCTTTGAGTGTAATGATGGCAAGCTCTTTGTTGAATATTCATTAAATATCCTTTCCTCACAGGGCACATAAATCCTGTGAAATGCAATACATATGCACTTTAAACTTTGACATAAAATACTCATATTTCTAAGATGAAGGAGTTTTTCTTCTTTAAGCACTGTCTCAAATCATATATAATCAGGAACATTGGCAAGAGTGCTTCTAGGAGCAGGACAGAGAGAACATCAAGAAATCCAAATGAATTCAGTCCCATTAAATGTAATGGTGTGGTAAATCTCAGTTTACCATCTGCTATGGAGCACGGATACACTACTAGAATTCCACATCTTATTTACATAACAGATAAGAATGTACTCAGAGATTTATATGGGGAATGAATACCCGGAGACACAACTAAGTTTCTACTCTGCTCACATCTGGGGAACATCTACAGCTGTATAAAATTAACACAACTCCAAGTTAGCCCTTGTGAGGTAAACCAAAAATGCCACTTGGCTCAAATATTGTCTTATCATTAGGAATACCAGGAATAGTTTCTCACGGCCTTGGTGAAGACTGGATTAAACATTTCACCTAAAGAAATCCACTTTTAAGTCAATGCTGATTTTTTTTTCTTTTTTTCTCTTATTAATTTATTTAATTTTAATTTTCAACATTCACTTCCACAAGATTTTGAGTTCCAAATTTTTCTCCCCATTTTGTCCTTTCCCCCATCTCAAGACAGCGTACATTCTGAATAACCCTGCCCCTAATCTGCCCTCCCTTCTATTTCCCCCCACTCTTCTCTTATTCCCTTCTCCTTCTATTTTCCTGTAGGGCAGGATAGATTTCTAATCCCCATTGCCTATATTTCTTATTTTCCAGTTGCACGTGAAAACTGGGGAAGCTGCCTAACCCCTAGTTCTTCTCCAGCCAAGACTGGAAGGTATGTAATCCTCCCCCTACTTTTTTCTTGCCCTGCAGTTGGGGTCACTCTCCAAGCACCTAGGAAGGCTTGGAGGTGCTTTTTGGGCAGACAGTTATGAAGCTGTCTTATGCTGGGCCTGACACTCTCAGGTTCTTGGTCCACTGGTTCAGTTTGAGGCTAAGGACCTGGGTACACCTTCCACAGCATAGAGGACAAGGACAGCATGCCCTATCTGGAAATGTATGCCCAATTTTGTCAATTCTCTCAGCGTTACAGAATTGGGAAAACTGCAGGTTCTTTTTGGTTCCCTAACTTATTCCCTTCCCTCTATACCCCTGAATCCTCCTTCACTGAGGTTACAGGGAAAACTTAGAACAGCTAAAAACAACTTAGCAGATTCTGGAAATTTTGTCTATAGCATGGGCTCCATTGGCAATGACCTTGGACCCTGGGGCAGCTTTTGCCTGGAAGTATCACCCAAGCTCAGCACATCCTGCTCAAGGTAAAGAAGCAAGTCTCTGAACTTGGGTAAGCATGCTCTTTCAAAATTGCAGTTTTAATTGTTAATGATGAGATGTTGATTTTCTGTGTAAAGTAATTTGGAAATGCACTTAGCACAACTGAAGTCACCTGATTCATAATGGGTTTGTTTCAAGTTTCAAATTGATGAACTTTTTGTATCAGTTATAGCAAACAACTTTTCATAATTTGGTTACTGCTAAAATAATTTGGCTATTGTAGGTTATTGTTTTAATATGCAAACTTGCCAAAAAGCTTGTTTGGGTTTTGGCTTGCTGAGAATTTGCAAGTATATAAAAATAATTTCTAACAATTGGCTTTTAGGCCAAGACAAATTCAAATTTGAGATGTAAATCGTGGAAAAGTTTTTCTTAAGCTATTATTAGTGTAACTTGATGTTTGAGGTAAAAGTTCACGGTATTTTATTTTGAGTTGTCTGATGGATCATAATAATCCATAGATGATCAATAATCCACTATCTGAGAGAAATGCCACAAGCTACTCAGATAATGTGATACTGGTGGGAAGTCAACATCTGGAAAAGCTGAGAGGACAATTTTAGCTTCAGTCTAAGATGGGATCCTTCTGGCTCAGTTTCTCCATTATATTTCTTTGAAAAAGAATGTTACCCACCTGGCTATTCCTCAGTCTGCCTATGAGGTGGATTTGATACTACATGGTGGGAAAACTGAATTATCTGGATCCAAACAGCTTAAAGATGTTTTATCCTGTCATATCTGGGCCCTGCAGGTTTTTCTGCCAGATTTGTGTCTTTCAGACTACAGGCCATTCACCTACAGTTGGTATCAAACAGCGAGTACCAGCTAATGTCCCCGCCATGGCTCTGTGGATGCAGCCTGTGCTCAGTTCCAGTCAACCTGCTCTTTGGGACCCCCTTGCCAGCAGGAAGCAGTTTCAGAAGCCAAGACCCTTACCACAAAAGAATTTGGGTCCCATTTGTTTGAGAGGGGAATGATGAGGATGGGATCTCCACTCCAAAAAAGAAAAACCCTGGACTTTCCCATATGGTTAAATCTCTGATGTTTGCCTAAGGTTATAATCCCATCAACTGGCCTTTCATTGTGGCTATGACCAATCTCCCAGTTCTTGGTTACCCTACATTGTCTTACCTCCCTATGGCCTCTGGCTACTTCCAAGGTAGTATATAGCAGGTAGTATATAACATAGGTAGTATGTAGCTGAGCAGAGATCTGAACCTCTTCTTCTGACTCCAACTCCACTGTTTTAAAAGAACAAAAACAAAAATAAAACAAAAAACCTAGATGAAGATCTCCATCTTGTTGGACAAGATATTCTATGAGGGATTCTATGGAAATATATGCAAAAGAATGGATTTACATCAATATCTGTGAAGTCATGAGGACATTAAAAATTGCACTTAACAACTCACCAGCATGGGTAGGGTCACACATAATCAAATGACATCATCAATGGGACTGAATGCTGAGAGAAAGGAGAAAGAGAGAGAGAGAGAGAGATTCCAAAAAGACGTGTCTGTAAGTCTGTAAGGTCACTTTCCAGGAAAGTGGCATTCTTTCAAACTACATGTTAATGTTAGTTGATCCCCAGAAATGTGTCTTCAAACTTGCTCTCAAGGATGATTCTTCTCTGAAAGCAGATGAAAAGAAACCATTATTTTTTGTCAAATAGGAAGGAGCTGACTTGATGATAAGAATGGTAAGAATACAGTTAATTTTTGTTGCATCAGAAGTAACAGTAATGGTGGTAGTACTGATAATTGATATTTACATAGCACTTTAATGCTGGCAAGGTACTCAACATTTGTTATTTCATTTGACTGTCACAACAAACCTGTGAAATAAATGGTCTAAGTGTAATTATTCCCACTTTGAGCAACCATGTACACCCTAAAATGCAAACCATAAACATGACACGCATTTTTCCTTGGGATGTGCATATATCTCTAAAAATTTTACTGTGTATTTGTATTTAAACAATAGTCATTAAAAAGTATCTACCCATTTTCCCCTGCCCCTATATTTCAACAATTAAGCATACACCTAATTCACCACCATCTGAAAATATTCAATCCTTATTGCCCTAGTAGTCTCTTGCTTCTCTCACATGAGGTAGAAGTTATGCTTCATTATAATGTGAGGCAAATTCTAGAGGAATAAGTTAAAGGAGACTTTTTTTAATACAAAGAGGTATACCACATTCTAATGTGTTACAGAAGTTAAAGGTGCCATGTTTCTATGAAGCTTAGGTTATGGTGGTAATTCTGGCTAAGAAAGATGAGTTCACAGAGAACATTTAGCCTAGTTCCTTCACCTCAGAAATGGATGAATTAAGAGCCAGAATTTGAATGACTTGCCCAGGTCACGTAGGTAGTTAGTGCTATGTTCTTTCTTTAATTCAAATTTGTATTCATTGTATTTTACAATGGAAAGATCACTAAAGTTTCAGCAAACATAAGTTCAATCCTTTGCTTTGCTAACTAGTTAGCTGACCCCTTACATTCCCTCTATTGAGGGAGTTTGGACTAAATCAATGCTCTACAGTATTTTTTGTTCTGCAAACACTTTTCAACACTAACAAAAAATAGTTATGAATTCCTAGGGTAACTTCAAAATGTTCCTTTGGATTTATTCATTAAGTGCTCACTATAGCCACAATAACAACTTTTGCCCAAAAAGATTTCAAATCACTGTAGAAATAAAACCATAATGCTTCAAACATACATGTGCTTATTGTCACAGAGGAAAGATGTATTTGTAATCTAATTGAGAAAATATTTACTGATAAGGCACCACTAAAGAATTTTTAGTGTCAATTTCCACATAGGTTTTGTGAACCACTAAATGGGGACCACTGCACTAAACAATCTCAAATATCCCTTCCAATTCTAAGATTCTCTATTTAACATCTTTTTAGCTAAAAAACAAAAGTTGTGTTGCTGTTCCACTCAAAAAGTAATTTAGGATTGTCCATACTGACGAAATAATGGACATTTAAAATCTTGAAGTACATTTTAGGAAATAAACCTTATAATACAAGT
>NW_020954588.1:11926033-11926107 GCF_900497805.2 Vombatus ursinus | reverse complement strand
TCTCCTTGATTTAAATAACTTATTTAATTGTGTAATTAGTATTCACTATACCCTGCCAACATACACAGACACAC
>NW_020954588.1:11925891-11925959 GCF_900497805.2 Vombatus ursinus | reverse complement strand
TCTCCTTGATTTAAATAACTTATTTAATTGTGTAATTAGTATTCACTATACCCTGCCAACACACACAG
>NW_020954588.1:11924576-11925819 GCF_900497805.2 Vombatus ursinus | reverse complement strand
ACACACACACACACGGGTGTGTTATAAAAAGCAAAAGGTAGAAATACAAAATTATACCACAGGGTTACCTAAGTTCCAGTTAAACTTTCTTTTACTTATGTTTAGAAAGTCAGAATTAATTCAACACCATTCATACTCCTTTCATCTATTCTTAACAACAGGTCCAGAAGTTTGAGAATGTTGTTATTGACAACATGGCGGTCTATCAGGGTAAAACTAAAACTAAAAAAAAAAAAGATATTGGGTTTCTTGCTCAAAACTTGAGAAGAAAGAGGCCTATGAAGACTGAGATAAAAGTGCAATATTAGCATATATATTTAACAATATTTCAACAGAATGTCATATAGGCCCCTAATAGAACAAGCACTAGGTCATGGAAATGGATGCCACAAAGAAAAATACAAAATAGTCATTTATCCTATACTTGTCCCTTTTACTTCCACAGTGGTGGAATCCTAGTGGCAGCAAGGGGAGCAGAAGTTGATAAGAATGATCATTTTAAAATAATTTATAAAGACTAACTTAACTGTTGGTTTTCTAAATGTGAGCTCTTTGTCCAAAGGTCAAATAACAAAGGTAATGAAAGAACCCTATTAACATTGACCTTTTTTTTGCAATTCAGAAAACCAGAATAGATAAGTCTAAGGAAACCCTCAAAGGCAATAGGAACCATAATTTCTTGGGTCATCTCATCTGTCAAGATGAGTGTGCAGGAGAGTAAAGAAGACTACTGTGACTATAATCATAACTTATGCACTAGCAGTTGTGTCAGAGGATGAAATAGTAAAGAAATTCTTTAGGGGAGCTGAAATATACATATATAGCATATATTTTTATACACTGATTATTTATTGATATATTTATATACCAATATATATTTTATGTGTATATATACATAAAAATTTTTGGTGCTTTCAAAAAGAATGTGGGCATAGAAGATGATACTGATAAGTGCAATGGAAAATACGGTTCATGTTTAAGAAGAGGAGGAGGTCAGTGTCTTGGAAGATATCCAGAAGCCTCACATCTTCATGCTATGAATGATTTCTTTAAGAGGCAGTTTAAAGCAGTCAGACAGAAAGCACTGCACTTGGAGCCAGGAAGACCTGTGTTAGAATCCTGCCTATGATTTTTACTGGCTGTGCAAGCCCAGGCAAGTCATTTAAATACTCTTAATTTTAGTTTCCTCATCTTTAAAATGGGGCAGTAATAACATCTATAACACCAGGTTGTTATGAGAGTC
>NW_020954588.1:11924381-11924465 GCF_900497805.2 Vombatus ursinus | reverse complement strand
TGCACATATCCAATGTGTATAGCTATATATGTATATATAATGTATAGATGCACACACACACGTATATGTGTGTGTGTATATATA
>NW_020954588.1:11922201-11924344 GCF_900497805.2 Vombatus ursinus | reverse complement strand
TATATATATATATATATATATTATGTGCGTGTATATATATACACACACTGATTAGGTCTTCACAGACAAGAAAAAAAATAGTTCTTTTTTTTTCAGCCAAAGACAAGGTTTATTGAAGATTCTCCATATTAGCCAGACTCTTAAGGAATCTGAGCATCTGTGGGCTATTGGCTAGATTGTGAAAATCTGAATNGACTCTTAAGGAATCTGAGCATCTGTGGGCTATTGGCTAGATTGTGAAAATCTGAGTAGTGGTTAGATTATAAGAATCAGAGCAGTGGTTAGATTATAAGAATCAGAGCAGTGGCTAGATTTTAAGAATCCGAGCATCTTAACGGAGACAAGGTGGACCTTATATACAGAAAGACTGTGGAAGGGACCTTGGAGTGGCCAGTAAGCTGGGGTGAACAGAACTTCTGGGACCTGGACCTCGTGGCCAAGGGAGAATGGAGCCTACCTAGGATTAAGGGTGGGAAATGGCAGGGGGCCATTAACATGGAAATAATATCAAAATGAGCTGTGTGCAGGTAGGGCCAAAAACTCACCAACTTCTTCTACTTTTTTACTTCCCTACTGGCCACTAGTCTAGGACCAGAAATTTCCCTTAGTCTACTTGTCTCATTCTCTATGATATAACATTGGAGTGAGCCATGGGACAGAGCTAACCTAGCTGAAAATTGGAGGGTGCCTCAGACATACCTTATCCCTGTACAGACAGACAGACTTCATGTTTATTGATCCTGTCATGGAGGAAGCTTCAGCAAAAGATTGAGAAGCAGTAGTCAGACAGAAAGAAGGAGACACAAGAAAGAGCAGTGTCACACAAATCTAGAGAGGACAGAGTATCCAGGAGAAGAAGGTGTCAAAAGCTGCAGAGAGGTCAAGAAAGATGAGGATTAAGAAAAGGCCTTTGGATTTGGCAATTAAGGGATCAATGGTAGCTTTAGAGAAAGCAGTTTTATTTGAATGATAATGTCAGAAACCATATTCCAGAGAATTTAGAAAGGAGTGAGTGAAGAGGAAGTGGAGACAGAGATCTTAAATCTATTGCCCAAGAGTTGAGCCACGCATGGGAGGAAAGAAATAGTATGATAGCTATTGGGAAAGGGCTGATCTAATAAAGATTTTTTATGTTTTTAAGGATGGGGGAAACTTGACTATGTTTCATAGGCACAGGCAAGCAATTAGTAGATAAGAAGAGACTGAAGATTGTTGAGAATGGGGATGATACATGGGGCAATCGATAGAGAAAATGGAGCAAAGGTTCATGGATTTACATTGATGAGGAAAAAAACTACATTTGTCTGAATCAATGGTGAAGAAGAAGATAAGGAAAGACAGCTGTGTGATGTGAAATAAAAAAGAGGGTGGAAAAGGGAATTCAATTTTTGGTAATATATGAGACAAGTCTCAAGTGAGAGAACTGGAGTGAGGGATGCCATGGGAGGTGTGAGGAAGGATGAGAAGGATTGAATTAGTTGATATGGCTAGGATAGTGAATCATTTAGGGTAGTATAAAAAGATTACTCTATTTCATTGAGGTCCCAGCTGAGATTACATAACATAAAATTTTAGTGAATCCAGTCAACACAATTTCTTGATTTTCTCCAACTGTTCAATAGCGCTTAATAGTGAAGACAGAGGAGTGAAGACAGAGGATGGTGAGAGTGATCTGTGCTGGGGCTTGACAAAGAATAATTGAAGATAGAATAAGGGGGCAAGAAACTCAAGAGTAGAGGACAGTATAGATTTGAACTGTCTGGCTGTGGAAAGGAAAAGAGTGTACCCAGTGCAGGTCTCAATCCTTGTAAATTAATTTGAATGAAGAATAGAAATGGAAAGTCATTTTTTTTCTCAATTGGAAACATCCTAAACCAAATGTGCTGCTCAATCAGTTACATTTTTTCCATCATTTTTACCCATTGATCAAACATATAATGGGAGCTGAATATTCTTTTATGAAGTGTGAAGTGTTTGGAGTATGTATCAAGATATTAGTAGCCATAGTATCTGCCCTCAGGAATCTTATGCTTTATGAGAACCACAAGTGATCACTGTAGGAAAGATAGACACAAACACATACAACAAAAACTTATAAATTAAACAAATAGGGGCATTTATAATGGTGATAGGACATATGGGT
>NW_020954588.1:11918044-11922111 GCF_900497805.2 Vombatus ursinus | reverse complement strand
ATATGTAGGGGTCCTGAAAGGTAGGTGATATGATTAGAATGATCAGAAATGGAAGGTGTGAAGCTAAGTAATTGACAAATAGGCAGTGAATAAGTTCTGAGCAGAGAGTAGAAGAAGGTAAGAGATAGGGACATTGCCGAGAAGAGGAAGGCATGAAATTCTAGGTAATGGGGACTGACATATACAAAGGCATGGAATCAAAGAAGCAGCATGTGATAGGAAGAAAGATTGCTTGTGAATCAGGAGATATGGGTCCTGGATTTGCTATTAATCAATGATATATTCTTGGGTAAACCTTAACAAAAACCCATTCAGACACCTTTTTACTCCTTCCTTTACATGATACTTACTTGGATGGTAGAAGGGAAGGTGAGTGGACATGAAAATAGTCTACTGCATTCTATTAAGTTACCCTGCTTCAACACTGAAAAGATACATTTTCACTCAGTAGACAAGGTCAGACCAAACTAAATAATACCGTCTAGAGAGAAATACTGTCAAATAGATACATTCTCAGAATGCTTTTAAAATTGCATGGCCTAGAGGCTCCTAAATCTCAACCCCAAAATCTAACTTGTTTAAAAATGGATGTTTTTCCCTCTGGTGAAATGTTGGTTACACACCTCATCAGTGAACTATCCCAGAGGGAGGAAACCAGAATCAGTTTCAATCAAAACCCAATAATCCATTTGAAGTTAAGCTTGGTCCCTGCACATTTCTCATAAGTCAAGAGGGAAAATACTCACAGCCTGGGCATTGGAGCTAGGAGAAAACAATTTCCATGCAATCATCCAAATCAAATATTTGGCTCTGTTTCTTTGGATGATACATCCTCCGACTGTCAAATGTTGGTCTAGATGAGCTTAGAGAAAAGAAGAGGAACAGCAGAATGGGAAGGAAGGATTTCCTTCTGCTCCATGTATAATCATAGTTGGGCACTGTCTCCTGTGATATTGTCATTAAGTATTAGTGTCATTAGCCCATGAGCCAATCCAACCATCTGGACACTTAAGCTTTGTTTTTGCAAATGAAATATAACTTAGATCACTTAGAATATTTTTTTTGGAGCAAAGATACAAACATTCAAATCTTTTTCAATTGTCAACATTACTGTCATTTTATCTGTATTTTCAAATTCTCGTTAGAAAATCATAGACACTGTTTTACCCTAACATATGTAGGAAAAGGCTTTCAAATTTAAGAAAAACACACATTCCTTCAAGAGAAGCACCATCTACTAGGGAATAGCTAAAGAAATTATGATACATATGAATATGTTGAATATTTTATTTGGTAAGAAAAAGTGAATGTAAAGAATTTAAAGAAATATGAAGATATATAAAATAATGGAGAATGAAGGAAGCAGAACCCCCAAATCAACCATCTTAATACTGAGAACACCATAGTTAAGGATAAAAATAACAACAAATTCATGATATATACACATTAAAGAGGGCCCCTCCCAAAAAAGGAACCAAGAAGTTCAACCACTTGCTGGTGCTGCTAGTCATTATTCAAACTTATTCAGCAGGAAATTTAAGTAACTGAAAAGCCCTACATTTATGTTATCCACTCCATTGATAGGAAATGTGTAGAGTAGAAGTGCTTTGCTCTCTCTGGTTTTCAGAGAATGGAAAACTTTTCACCTCCAAGCTCTGTCTCTCCTTGGGTGGTTGCAATATTTTGTCTAAAATAGGTACCTGCTTAGTATAGATTTATGATATTTGAATAAGCTCCAAATTTCACCTACTGAAAGAACTCTTCCTCTAACTTAGCATATTTCATTGAGCCTTAGTCATGTGACTTTGGCACAGTAGAATTGCTCCCCAGAAGAATATGCACAATGGCAATAGAATGTTTTACTTTTGACATAGAAAACAACATCAACAATAAATAATATATGATAATATATGTATTATTCATCCCTACTGACTCATCAAATTGCCTACTTAGGAAAATAGTACTTGTAACCTGCAGTGGTAGAGAGGTCACCCAAGCTAATGAAATCATCATCACCATCATCATCATCATCATCATTATCATCATTTAGATAGCATTTATACAATATCTACTATGTGCCAGACACTGTGCTGAGTGCTCTGCAGATTTTAGATCATCTGATTCTCACAAAAAAAAAATTGGGAGGTTGGTGCTATTATTCTAATTTTACAGTTAGGAAAACTAGGACAAACTGAGGTTAAGTGATGTGTCCAAGTTTTATAAAGGGTTAATTCATCCCAGCAAATATTTACCAAGTGCCTACTCTGTGTAGGTTCTGAGGACAATACAAAGACTTTACAATCTACTATTGGGATGACATATGTGTAGAACACTACAATACATTATAAGACTCATGTCTTGTAAGCACTTTTGTGAGGTATAAAACCTATGGTGATCTTTTGAAAGATTAAATAATTGTCCTGATGGTGCATTTTCTCAGGAACAAACCATGAAGCAAACTAAACAAGATCAGCTCAGAAGACAGTCAAAATCTCTTCAGGGAAAAAAAAACTCTCAAGATCAATAATTGCTGGTGCAACCATTCTGCAGAGCACTTTGGAACTATGCCCAAAGGACTGCAAAACTGCATACCCTTTGACAACAGTAATATTGCTGCTAGGTCTCTATCCCAAAGAGATCAAAGAAAAAGGAAAAGGACTTATTTGTACAGGCATATTTATAGGAGCTCTTTTTATAGTGGCAAAGAATTGGACATTGAGAGGATGCTCATCAATTGGGGAATGGCTGAACAAGCTGTGGTATATGATTGTGATGGAATACTATTGTACTATAAGAAATGATGAGCAGGATTGTGTGAGGAAAAACCTAGGAAGTCTTATATGAACTAATGCAGAATGAAGTGAGCAAAACCAGGAGATCACTGTACACAGTAAAGCAATATTGTAATGATAGTGAACTGTGAAAAACTTAGCTACTCTGATCAAGACAAAAATCCATGACAATTCCAAAGAACCCATGATGAAAAATTCTGTCCACCTCCACAGAGAAAACTGATAAACTCTGAGAGTGAGTTGAAGCATATTTTTTGACTTTCTTTATGTATTTTCTTTTACAACATGGCTAATATGGAAATATGTTTTGCATCATTTCACATGTATAATCAATATCATATTGCTTGCCTTCTCAAGGAGTGGAACAGGAGCAAGAAGGAAGAAGAGAATTTGGAACTCAAAATTAAAAAAAATGAATGTCACAATCTTTTAAAAATGTAATTAGGAAGTATTTAAGAAAAATAAATAAACTTATAAAGCCACATTAGTTGCCATTTATATAACACTATGTTTTGCAAAGCACTTTGCATCTATGATCTCAGTAAATCATCACAACCCCTCTGTAAAGCAGGTAATATAAGTACTACTGCTCTAGTTATACTATAAGGAAATTAAAATTCAAAGAAGCAAAATGAATTGCCCATGTTCACATACCTCAAAATGTGTCAAGGGTGAGCTTTTAACTCAGGTCTCTCCTGACTCCCAAACCAATACTCATAGAACCACAGATTTAAATTAGAAGGGACCACAGAGAACATGTGGTCCAGTCCTCTCTCATACGTGTGAATTTATGCACCCTTTAACAAAAATTTAGAAGGGAAATAATGCTCACAGAAAATTTATATTTATGTAATTATATTCTTTAGTTTCTTATATTGAATAGAAGAACATAGGCAGAATTACGTAGAGGGAAAAAAATAGAAGTTAAATTCAATACACCTGGTTTTATTTCCATCTCTACCACTTACAAGAAATAGGACTTTAGGCAAGGTCCTTACCTTCTCTGGATCTCAGACTTTTTACCTGTGAAGTGGGGTTATAGTTTCATTTATCTGCTTCTTAGGGTTGTTATAGGAAAACACTACATAGATAGTCAAGTACTATACAAAGATAAGCTATTTTTTCCTATTTCTGTAAATTAGTGTATTAATAAACTTGTAAATTAATAGGAAGTATTATGGCATAGTGGATAGAATCCTGGTATTGGAAGCAAGCAAATATGAGTACAAATCTGCCTAGGTGACCTGAAACAAGGTAGTATATACCTGTGTCTCA
>NW_020954588.1:11917901-11918017 GCF_900497805.2 Vombatus ursinus | reverse complement strand
AGCAGCTTTTTAGGACTGAAGTAGATAACTTGAGATTGCACTTGGTAGAGACTATTCTAATGCCAGGCAATTCCTCATACTGATGAAATTACAAAGGCTACATGGATTTGTGATGG
>NW_020954588.1:11916720-11917869 GCF_900497805.2 Vombatus ursinus | reverse complement strand
CAATAACTGGCCTTTGTCAGAATATGTTAGCACATAGTAGGCACCTTAGTAAACTGCCTTGTGTGTAATAGCGGCTAAATGGGTATTTATAAATTGTATTAGCTGTTGTAAAAATCATTTTTCTAATTGTTCTCTGGGCTCAAAGATACAAACCTCAAAGGCATGTGTCTGAATCTTTGATCTCGAGATGGGTGTAAAAAGATGGTCTTTCTCATGTTTTTTCCCTGTGTTTGCAAGCAAATGTTGCTAGTTCAAACCAAATCTCAATACTGCAGGATTTTGCATAAGTAATTTGCATTTCAAGAGTGTCAAAATCAGTAACAGTTCAGACATTTCAAATGCTAGGAATATTGGCAGAAACAGTTTGGAGGCAGAAAAAAACACACAATTTAGCAGTAATCCAATAGTCTAACTCTTGGGGAACAATTATCTTAGAAATAAGATCATAGAACCACATGGCCAAAGGGGTTTTTGCAAGGTTACCTGAATTATTCTTCTCCAACCTCACAAAGGTCATAATCACACCATAATAGAAGTTTTAAAACCTTACACTTTAAAAGCTCATCAGATAAACCAATTAATTGCTAAGCATTTATTAAGTGCCTCTTATTGTTATACCAATATGCTAGGTGATGGGAATAGAAAGACAAAAGGGAAACAGTTTGTTTTCAAGGAATTTATGTTCCATTGAATGAGATAAAATGATCCTATGATTCCATACACTTGAGTATAAATAGGATAAATGCAAAATAAATACATGCAGTTGCAAGATGCAGGGTAGGTCAAGGTAGGCTTTATATGAAAAGTGTTTCCTGAAGTAAAGGGTTCTACAAGGTATAGTTGAAGAAGGAGGGGTGCATTCCAGGCATGGAGGATAGCTGATGCAAAGGAAGGGAGATAGAAGGTAAAATACCCTCTGTGAGGAACAGAGAGAAGAGGGGAGGAAGAGAAAGAGTGTATACTGAGGCTGAAAATGTAAGCTGGGACCAGATTGTGATGGAGTTTATATCAATTGATCAGTCAATAAACATTTATTAAGCATTTACTGTGTGTCAGGCACTGTGCTAAGTGCTGGGGATACAAAAAGAGGCAAAAAACAGCTCCTTGATCCCAAGAAATTTACAAAATGCAAACTAATATATATATATA
>NW_020954588.1:11914867-11916710 GCF_900497805.2 Vombatus ursinus | reverse complement strand
GGAATTAAGAGGAGTTGGGGAAAGCTTCCTGTAGGAGGAGGAATTTGAATTAGGACTTAAAGGAAGCTGGAAAGGTCAGTATTCAGAGCAGAGGAGAGACAGTGTTTCAGGAATGAGAGAGACAGAGAAAATGCTTGGAGCTGAGAGATGGAGTGTCTTGTTCATGGAACAGCCAGGAGGTCAGAGTCACTGGATCTAAGAGTGTGAATATGGGATAAAGGTAGGAGGGAGCTAGTTTATGAAAAGGTTTGAATGCCAAACAGAACACTTTGTATTTGCTCTTTTGTATTTTATCCTAGAGGCAATAAGGGCCACTGAACTTGACATTAAAAGCATTAAAGGACTAATGGATCTGTTGTGTTAAAAAGAGCAAGTAACAGCAAGTTAGTAGAAATTGGCAGGCTGGGAGTACTTCAAGAAAGAAATCTGTTAAACTCACTGGCCCTTGGCCTCCCCAATTGCCAAATAGATTGTGTTAAACTTTTTTTTTCCTTTTTACCATTATGACTTCTCTTGGGTCACAGTGTCTGTCCTTCAATCATCTATATCTCCATATACATTTCTCCCTATCATTCTGTTCCTGGTTAGTCAACAATTGAATTCATTACACATGAATATCATATGTATCTTCATAATGACGTTAAACTTACTCTACTAGAGTGTTATCAAAGTACCTCACTGTGGTGTGAAGGTGACCCTGGGTCCTTGAAGACATCAGCATCTCTGGCAGGTTTTGCCAAGCTGGAACGGTTTTGAAAATGGGCCTACTGACAGATTGTCAACTCGAGATCAGGCTAAATTTGGAGAATTCACTCACCAGAAGGTCGGCCACCAGGCAATGAATCATCTTGGCTACAGCCGTTCATGGCCTTGGCTCCTAAGTCATGAGGAAGTTACAATTGGCATAGTTGGAGGAAGAACCCACACTGAAGAACTCACCAATCATCTACAATTTCTGGGGATAAATACAATCTAGTTATGTTAAGGGAACTGATTAAGCATCAGGTGCCCAAAGATCTATTGTATACATATATACAAGGATAGCTTTTTCTTCAGATATTCATCTATTCAGTGCCTACTGTGTGTGAGTCACTGACCAAGGCTTTATGAAAAAGGAAGGAAAATGATAATAGTAATTGACATTTATGTAGTAGTTTAAGATTTACAAAATACTTTATACATTCTAGCTTAATTCAAAGAAAGACTATAGAGAACCAAAAAAAGAATGAGTAGTGCAAAAAAATGAAAAAGACACATTCTTTGAACTTAGAAATTGATATGTTGCAACGGGAAGAATATTTGATTTGGAATAAGTAGAATCAGAGGACCTGGATTAAATTCAATTCAGAGAGCCTGGTCATTTTCTGCCTGTATGACCTTAAGCAAATCATTTAACTTCTTTGGGCCTCAGTTTCCAAATATGTACAATGAGAAGGCTGGGCTAGATGATATCTAATGCACTTTCTAGGAATATAGCACAGTGGAAAAAGTGCTGGACATGGAGGAAGGAAGAAAGGAGTTCAAGTCTAGCCTCACACTTACTAGTTCTGTGACACTGGATAAGTCACAACCTCTGTTTGCCTCAGTTTTCTAATCCTTAAAATGAGGATAATAACAACACCTACTTCCTAGGCTGTTGTAAGGATAAAATGAAATAGTATTTCTAAAGCAATTTCTAAACATTAAAGGACTATATAAATGTTATATCTCTTAATAGAATGTAAGCTTCTTTGAGGGCNTGTTGTAAGGATAAAATGAAATAGTATTTCTAAAGCAATTTCTAAACATTAAAGGACTATACAAATGTTATATCTCTTAATAGAATGTAAGCTTCTTTGAGGGA
>NW_020954588.1:11914145-11914767 GCF_900497805.2 Vombatus ursinus | reverse complement strand
AATATTTTCTTTGTATTCTTGGTACCCAGCACAAAACCTCACATAAGCATTAATAAATGCTTGTTGATTGATAGGTGAGAACCAACTGTATAGGTAAGTAGTAGGCTTTGAAGTCTAAGGAGGTGTGTGTGTGTGTGTGTGTGTGTGTGTGTGTATGTGTGTTCAGTAGGCAATAGAGACCCATCATATCTTTTATTTTTTTGGGAGGTGGGGGTGGGAGATGGTGACAGACAACAAGGGGAACCATAACAGTGTATTTGAAAGGTTTTATATATATGTGCATGTATATATGAAGGTTTATACCTGTATGTAGGATGGACTAGATAGAGGAAAGAATGGAGGGAAAAATACCAACTGAGGTTTCTCTCCCTGATCCTTCCTCTGTCTCGCCATACAAATAAATATAAAAAATATCATATAGATATAGGCATAGAGATATAGACATAGACATAGATAAATAGTAATATTCATATACACCTATATATGTATATANAAAAATATCATATAGATATAGGCATAGAGATATAGACATAGACATAGATAAATAGTAATATACATCTATTAGTAATTACATCTAATTAGTATTACATCTAATAGTAATATACACCTATATATGTATATG
>NW_020954588.1:11912217-11914103 GCF_900497805.2 Vombatus ursinus | reverse complement strand
TATGCATGTATACATACACACAGAGACATATAATAGCTAACATTTCTCTAGTGTTGTAAAGATTGCAAAAGACTTTACATATGTATTTAAACTAAACTGTTGCAATAGTCTAAATGATAAAAGATGGCAGAAAGTTTGAAATAGGGCAGATGCAGTTTGAATGGAAAGGAATGGCCAGGCAATAAGAGACATTAAGAAGACAGAAACAATAGAACATGGCATGCGGGGTGAGAGAAAATGAAAGACCAAAGATTCCTCTGAACTTCTGAGCCTGAGTTCCTGGGAGAATGTTGGAACCAATTACAGAAAGAAAGAAGTTAAGGCAAATATGAGCTTTATGGCATAGGATGTTGAGTTCTGTTTTAGAATGCTGAGTATGAGATGCTATTGGGATGTGTGAGTAGACGTATCTAGAAGGCAGATGTAAATACCACTCTGGAGTTCTGGATAAAGATTGTAGGTGAGGATATCAATTTGGGAAACATCTGCATAAAGGTGATTAATTAAAACCGCAGGAAGAGATGAAATCCACAAATTGTTTCTCTCCCCCCCCCAACTTTTCCAATCCATCCAGAATTGTGTAGTGATTGGAGAAATCTCCTCAGAACCAGGAGAACTTGGCTATGTAACCCTCAGCAAGGCACTTACTGTTTAAGAGCTCTAGGTAGCTTTTTATGATTATGTTGCAGACAAGGTGCTGACCAGCATCAGGAGAGGAAATTTCTTCATCAAGGAGCTTCCTAAACCAAGAAAATTATAATTGTAGTCCTCATTCACCCCTCTACAAGATGCCAAATTGCTATTTCTAAAGCATAGTTCTGACCATATCATTTCTCTGGTCAAGAAGCTTCAGGGACTTCCTATTACATCTAGGATAAAATATGGACTTTTTTGGACATTTTAAACCTTTAACAATCTGGGTCTGGCCTTTATTCCAGGTTTATTACACATTATCCTCTAACACATTCTACATTCAAATCATACTAATCTATTTTTCCTCATACACAGCATTGTTCCCTCATTTCTAGACCTCTGCAAAACCATTTTTCATAGCTCCCTCCTCATCTCCACATCTTAGAATTCCTAACCCCCGTCAAGCCTCAGCTTAAGTACCGCTTCCTACAAGAAACCTTTCCTGATTCCAGTCATTAACGTTTCCCTCTGAAATGAATTAGTATTTATTTTGTATTTACTTATTCATATTTTTCCCTGGAATGTAGGGAACTGCTTTTTTTCTGTCTGTATTTCTGCAGCACAGCAAAATGCTAGGTAGCAATACAGAGTAGTCATTTAAATATTTGTTCAACCGATTTGAAAGCAGAGCATATTCAGAGAGAAAATAATGGGACCAAGGAGAGAACTTTAGGAAAGGTCAATTTTTTTAAGAATAAGAACAGGAGGAGGAGACAGGAAAGAGGAACAGAAAAAATAGTGAGGTAAGAGTTATAAGAATGTAATGTCACAGAAGGCAAAGGAGCACAGATCATCAATAAGGCAAAGTGGCTCAGAGTGCCAAAAGCTATAGAAAGGTGAAAGAATATGAGGTCAAAAAAAGACTATTGGGTCAAGTGATAAGTAATTTTTTGATGAGGTAATCAGAGTTAAGTGACTTGCCTAGGGTCACATAGCTAGGAAGCGTCAAGTGTCTGAGGTCAGATTTGAACTCAGGGCCTCCTGACTCCAGGATCAGTGCTCTTATCCACTTCACCACCTAGCTGCCCCTAAGTAATTTCTTAGTGATCTTGGGGAAAGCTATTTTTGCAGCAATGCTGATGAAAACCAGGCTTTAAGGAACTGAGTAGAGAATAGGTCATATGGAAGTGGAAACAAAATGAGTGGAAGCCACATTTGAATAAATGAATGACAAATTATTACTCATCAACAGA
>NW_020954588.1:11912081-11912145 GCF_900497805.2 Vombatus ursinus | reverse complement strand
TGCACAATTTTTCATGTGCCAGAAATTGCATGAGGTGCTGGAAACAGCAAAAAAAAAAAAAAAG
>NW_020954588.1:11905959-11912050 GCF_900497805.2 Vombatus ursinus | reverse complement strand
TAAGACTATTTTGCCTTCAAAGAGCTTAGGAAAAGACCAAATGTACGGTGGTCCAAGACAGGAATTATCTTCTAGATTGTCAAAGGCATGGTGAATGGAGTCATAGGTAGTGATTTGCCATGCCTTTCCAGAAGCTATCAATTTGACTGCTATTTCCAGAACAAGGGAGATATCAGGGAAGCATGACATGACACATAATGATCAGAATGGAAGTGAAAAATGGTCCGAGGTTAACGAGATAGAGTGAATTTGGGGAGTTCGCAGTTACTTAGCAATCAGGGAAGCTCATCATCAGGGCAGAGTTCTAAAATGAAACAAGTTAAATTTCCCAGGTCTCTGGGAGGTCAATAAGAGTTTCATTTTGTTAGGATAGGGTAGATCTGAACAAGTTTGTAATATGAGAAGACGCAATAGACATCTAATGACTGAAGCTGTGTAAGAAAGAAGGGCAAGAACAAGTTTCTAGGGGGAGATTAGAGGTGACAATCAGGATAGCTTCACTTTCAAGAGGAGTACATCTCTTCATCTGAGACAGGAGGAAATGATCAGACAAAGGGTAATTACATGAACAACGTCATGGGAGCAGAGGAAAGGAGCTTGAGGGAGATAGTATGGAATTTCTTAATATTCTCAGTAGAGAATACTGGGGTCATCATTGCCCTGCACTTTTGAGTTTTTTATAATAATACCATTTATATATACTTTAAACTTCAGTAACCACTTTTCCATACATTATGCTGTTAAATTCTCTGAGCCATCCTATAAGCAAGGACTGGAAGGTATTATTACCTCTGTTTTGTGGATAAGGAAATTGAGGCTCATAGAAGCAAAGAATAAGACCTACATCCCAGGATCGATTTGAGGATAAGGTGAGACGATATTTGTAAAGAGCTTTACAAACATTAAAACACTTTCTAAACACTAATTACAATTAAAGGACTTGCCTAGAGTTTCGCTACCATTAGTTGCAGAGCTGGGGTTGAAACCCAAGTCTTCTGAAGGCTAGTTCACTGTTCCTCTCAATATATCACACCACTGCTTAGTACAACATTAATATAAAATATCAGCTGATCAAATTGGTTCCAATAGACAATCGATCTCAATATTTACCTATAGCTGAAATTTTTTTTCTGGACTTGTGATTTTTTTTGGGCGTAGTCTACTTTTGATTGGGAAACTTACTTTCAGTAAGCACCTGTTTTTCAAACTATCATTTTATGTAATTGCCTGGGGCATTGTTAGTTTAAATGACTTGGCCATAGAAAGCATGAGTCAGAAAGTGGATTTGAACCCAGGTCTGAGACCAGCTCTCTATAAACTATACTATACTGGCTCAGATTTGAGATAGATAGATACATAGACACATAAGTATAGATGAGATATAGAGACATAGGTACAGATAATATGGAGATAGCTATATAGAGATGATATAAATAGATATATCTACATAAGTATACATAGATATTGATAAGTATAGATGATATGAATATAGAAAATACAGGTATATAGATGTATTCACATAGATAATATATGGATAGATGTAGATGATAGATATAGATAGCATATAGATATAGAGATATATGATGATATATATATCTCTATTGTCTATATGTAGGTACAGATAATACAGATATAGATGATATATAGACATAAATGTATGATTATAGAGAGGTACATACAGCTACACAAAGATAGGTAGAGAGATGTTGTTCAGGCAGTTCAGTCATGTCCAACTCTCGGTGACTTTATTTGAGGTTTTCCTTGCCAAAATACTGGAGTGGTTTGTCATTTCCTTCTCCAACTTGTTTTACAGATGAGGAAATTGAGGCAAACAGGGTTGAATGACTTGCCCAGAGACACACAACTAGTAAACGTCTGAGTCCAAGTTTGAACTATGAAAATGAATCTTCCTAATTTCAAGCCCAGTGCTCTATCCACTGTGCCACCTAGCTGCCCATATTGAGATATAGATACATAGTTCTTAAATGAAATTTTTCAAATGCTTCAATTGTGTTTCATGAGTTAGGTGCAGGAGTCACCTGCAAAGGTGACCTCTGCCACTTTTCAGCAATTGTACGGCTTTTTCATTTCCTAGAGAACACAGGGGAAGAAAGGGCAGGCCCCTGCTTGAGTCTTTGCACATCACGAATGTACAGAAACAGTCAGATCTCTGTCCTAGGAGTACCAGACGGAGGAAGAAATAGTTGGCAAGTGATGGAGGGAGCACCTCCTCTATATACTTGTTTGTACTATCTCCCTATTTATCTTTGCCCACAATGCTACTAAAAATCTTTGGTAGTTCTCTTATACCTCTTCCAAAAACTTGTTAACTTCTGATTTGGACCTATAGAATGTAAACTATCTGAGGACAAATATCATTTGATATTGTCTTTGTATCCTCAGTGCCCATAGACATGTGTTGTGTGGTATATCACTTAACAAACGCTTCCTGATTGGAACTCATGAAGCACATTGGAAAACAACTTTTCTTGTAGTGCATTGCAAAGTTTAAGTGAACTTAAGACTAAGTTAAATGACTGACTCCATAATTTGGCCATCAGGTATTATGAATACATTCGCATTTAGGGTATTAACACATTTCAATAGTTACAGAACTATTCTATAGGGAAAAGAATGTTTTCTGTTAAATATAAGCTCTTTCAGGTTAGAGACTAGTTATGTCTTTGGTGGGCTACTTACAACTTTTAGCATTTTATCCAGCACTTGACAGACACTGACTGCTTATAGTGAGTATAAAGAAAATGACTTGTTTTTTAGAAAAAAACTTTCTTTATTTTAATGAGAAATAAGCTGTTGAAAATGCTGAGAATACATCCTGAAAATAATTTTAAGCACAATATAACTCTTGTGTGCTTTTCTTTTTAAATCTCAGAATGATTCATTGGTAATACCTTTATCTAAATATGATTTCTGGGAATACTCAAATAAGAACTGTAATATTCTGTTTTTCTTCCTGCCACGTACAGCTTTCCGATCTCATAGGAAAAACTCTGTTTAGATAAAATTTACATCCTACCCTGTGACCCATAATCTCTTTTAACATTTAGAAATCTCAAGAACCCATCCCAATGACTCCCTCCTCTCTCATAGACCAGAAAGTCATCCCATTTTCAAAGTGATCACTTGACTCTTTGGTCAAGGTGATTGGTAATCGACCTTCCCTCTCATCACTTAATCTCACCTCTCCAAATGCCCTATTATTTTTTCACCATCATTATGGATCAATAATTTTTTGTTACAAAAATCTAACACCTCTACTTGCTGTCTCAGGGTCATTCCCTCTTTACTTTGAAGACTAATATACCAGGCCTTCACAAATCTGGTCTGACTTTCCTTTTTAGCCATCTCTCTCTCCCTCCATCCTTGCTTATGTTAAGCTTCCATTCCAGTTAAAATTGGTCTAATTTTTTATCCATTGAACACACATTGTCCTGTTTAGTTTTGTTTTTTGTCTCTACATCTATGAACATGATATTACTTCTGTGTAGGAGCTAACCTTTTCCACTCTGCCTTCCATCTACAGGTATTAAAATCCTATTCACCGGGCAAAACATCTCATCCTTCTAAGTTTCACTTTCCTCATCTATGAAATGGGACTATGACAATACTATCTCACATAATTATTGTTCAGAAAACAAAGTAAAACATAGGGAGTTATAAAAATACAAGTTATTACTGTTAGATGATATTACTCATTTTTTAAAATGCACTATTTGTTAAGTTTTAAAAATTTAATTTAATGATTATCAAATTTCCTCAAATCTCTTTTTTACATTTTATTATTATCATTCTATTCAAATTACAAATGTTTTTATTTTTATTTTCACAACTTATTATTCTTTTACAGTGTAAGCTCTTTTACTTTTATGAAATCCAGATTTCTTATTTGTCTGTATGAAAATCTTCAGGTGTGGTAATTCACTCCACTGACAAAAATCAACAACTTATCTATACTTATAGTCTTAGAGAATCTTTGAGTCCCTGTCAGTTAAGTGATTAGTCCATGGTCACATAGTGAGTGTGTAGTAGGGACAGGACAAGTATAGATCATCCTGACACATATGCCAACTCTCTATTTTGTTGCACTGCCTTTTATGTTTTAATTTAAAACAGGGGGAAAAGCAATATTAAGGACATGTTATACTTTATTATCAAGGCAAATTAAAATGCAAAACAATTTGTAAATGAAATAGAATGATGAGGTGTTTCTATTTAAATTATTATGCTATATACATTTAAATACATATTTCAGTTTTTGACATATTTTGTTTTGTTTTGTTAACTTATTTGTTTTGTTTTGTTAATTTATAAATGGTGAGTTCCAAGTCTGTGCATAAGGGCTGCGAAGTGTTGAATCTGCCACTGATTTTTCCCATTTGAGTCAACAAATACCATCTTTTCTCCTTCAAAGCCCATCCTAAATTTTCCCCCACTGTGGAAGGTTTCTTAACCAGAGGAAGTAAAAGAGACCCTTGGCCATCCTCTGGTACCAGATCTGTCCACCCTGAGAACTCATTATAGTCAGTTACTCTTATGATAAGTATGTTTTGACATTAATGTTCCATTTATTAAAAATTACCTTTGTATGGTCCTTTAGAGTTGGGAAAAAAAAAACTATTTCCACTATCACATTTCTTTGAATCCTCACAACAACATTGTAAATTAAATACAATGCATAGGGTAGATAGGATAATTTTAAAATCTATTTCTTTATTTTACAATCATTTATTACTTCTCCCTCCCTCTACATCTTTTTTTTGCACAATGAAAATAGTAAAACCCTCATAACTAATGTGAATGGTCCATTCAAACAAACTACCACATTGGCCATGCCTCAAAATATATGTCTACTTCTGCATTTTAAGTTCATCTTCTCTGGCGGGAAATTATCTTTAGTACATCTTAGGTTTATCACTACATAAATAAGAGTTCTAAAGTCTTTCAAAATCATTTTTGTAATGTTGGCATTGTATTTGTTCTGCATCAGTTCATAGAGGACTGAAACTGTTCAGTTCATCATTTCTTATGACATAAGGCTATTCCATCAAAAGCATATACTATAATTTGTTTAGCTATTCCTCAATAGGAGGGAACCCTTTAGCTTACATTTAAAAGCTACTATGAAAGGACCTTTTGTAAATCTTTTTTGAACATATAGATCCCTTTCTTCTTTCTAAAATATCTTTTTAGGTTATAGTTCTAGTAGCGGTATTGCTGTATCAAACTTTCCAGAATGGCTAAGCCATTCACAGCTCAACTAACAACATACCAGTTTGCCTTTTTTTTTTCTGCAGGCCCACTAGCATTGGGCATTTTTCTCTTTTGTCATCTTTGCCCATCCAGTGGGTATAAGGCAAAACTTTAGAGAAGTTTTAATTAATTTTTTTTACAGTTATTAGTGAGAGAAAGAAATGGCAATCCACTCTAGTATCTTTGTCAAGAAAACTCCAAATGGGGTCATGGAGAGTAGGACGTGACTGAAATGACTGAACAACAGCAACAATAATTATTAGTAATTTGGGGTGGTGTTTCATGTGTTGCTGATAGTTTTGTTTTGTTTTTCCTTTGAAAACAGAGACATATAATTATTTCTTTTCTTTTTTCTTTTTTCAAATGAATAGAGACTTAGGAGATCAAGTTTAATAATAAGATGAGTGATATGATAGTACCTGCCATTCATATGGTGACTTAAGATTTGCCAAGCTCTTTTATCCCCTATTTCATTTAATCCCTGTGACAACTACTATGCCTCATGGCCTCCAAATAAGTGAGAGAAGAGGGGCTTGAACTCAGGGCTTCTGACTCTAAGACAGTGTTCTTTCTATTGCAACTTGCTTCTAACCTAGATTCAACAGCCATAATCAATGGAAACCACACTTGGAGAAATAGGCCCACCATCACCATTTTCATGAGCACCACCAAATGATGACTAGCTAACAACAACATATTGAAAAACTCAGAAAGCTCTGGAAAAAGCAATGTCCCCTACTCATCACACTAAAATCACCACATCCACCTTACCGCCAGTCCAGTTCAGTCCCCACAGACACCATCCAATCTATAAAGTGCT
>NW_020954588.1:11896963-11905915 GCF_900497805.2 Vombatus ursinus | reverse complement strand
ACACACACACACACACACACTTTTACCCATTGAAATGGCATTAAAGAAAATGCCTGGTCTTATTTTTGCACTCTAAGAATCCCTGGCCCTATCAGTCTGATTTGCAGCTGAACTTTCCTTTAGGTGTTGCCTTCTTTGAGAAGCAATTTGAAAGAAGATGCTGTTTTGATTTCTATTCATATCCCCAGTCCTTAACTTACTCTTAGCATTTAATAAATCCTAGCACCTTACCCCAACCCAACCCTAACTGCCATTCATTCATGCTGTATTCTAGGTGGAGGAAAAAATACTTAGACCTGATTCATGACACACAGACTTACAACTTAACTACATAATCCTTTAAGTCGTAGCTTTTTCACTAAACACAGGCTTGGGCCCTATGTGTCTCTATTCACTTTCCAAAAAGTCAACACATAAATAATCCATTTTTCCTCCTGTACCTCACAGTTTCACAATCAGCAAAGGTAAAATATATATTAATGATGACTACATGTTGTTTTGGCTTAACTCCTTTATAGTGTTTCATGTGCTTTGAGAATAAAGATCTAATAAAATATTTGATCTGTACTTTCAAATGCCTAGCTCAGTGCAAGCGACCTTAGGACGGCTCAGTATATACATGTCATTTCCATGAATATATCCTGTTCCAATTTGAAATGGTAACATAATAAATACAGGCCTGAGCAGATTCACGTTTCTTACTTCACTTTGAGGCTGTGCGGAATTTGCAAGGATTGTAGTGATTTTAGAATAGTTGATTTCTATTGTTGATAGCACAAAATGTTTACTGATATTTAAGAAAAAAAACTTTTCAATTCATGTGAAAAGGGAGAGAGCAAATGTTAATTCCCAGAACCAACTTTTTAATGCTATCAAATAGAATAAATTTCTATATCTCTAAGACAGCCTGGCACTAACATTTACACTATAAAATAGACATCTTCTATGCTCTTATTAGTCAACATTACTACTATTACAACTAATTAACTAATATTTATATCACATAGGTGCATACTATGTCTATACAGTACTACTTATTAAATGTGTATTACTCAAATATACTTAATTTCTAATACAATCATTTCTTGGTTAAAAAGTAGCTTCTTCCTCTTGATTTTGAAAACATTATTTATTGCTTTATTGTTATTATTTTGAAATAGTAAAATAGGAGTAAATGTTTTTGTGCACAGGTATCATACCTGTGAAAATATGTGTGGGGGTAAAGATCAGATGGAGGTTTTTGGCAGGAAATATAAAGCCAAAACATTCAAATAAAGAGTGGATATTTTAATATATGATTCAGATTATATATGTTTATGTACATAAGCACAGAGAAAATATACACATATCTATGTATATTGCATATATGTCTGTGTATATATGTATATGTACATATGAAAAAACAAAGAACCTCACTAAATATCTAGGTATCAGAAAATATGTAGATGCTGTGGCCTGAAATCTGCATATAAAAATGTGGTGCCCTAGAAGTATATCAGCCAGCACATAAATGAAATTGTTTTTTAAGTAAGCAACATTCATTTGGGTGAATTTTTTTTTACCTGAGAAGTCAAATTTTAAGCAGGTGTCAAATGAAATTTGTGAGTGCAGAAATAAGCTCACAAAACATAGAAATACAGGCCCTATGAAAAATGCAAATCTCAAAAAAAAATCAACAGTTAAATATGTTCTCCTCTACATTGAGGTATTTCTCTCCTCCCACCTTGCTAACTCCCTGTGCATTGATGTAATAATACTCCATATCCCTCGGTTTATTTCACTTCCTCCTCTCTCTCTTCACAAGCATTGTCGTAAAAATAAATGAATATTGTTCCACTGTGCATGCTTTTTACACTCCTCATGATGAGAATGGATTCATGAAAACCCATTTGTTTTCTTTTCTTCTCACAATCTTTGTTACAAGAATGAGATGCCTGAATTTTAATGCCTAATATGATCTTTGAAAGACTATAAACTTTTAATAGACTTTAAACATAAAGCGAGTGAGAGAATAAATGGTTGGGCGTCTGTGGTTTGATCCCAGGAAATCCTGATTAATAGCCCTCAGATTGTGTCAGACCACCCTGAATATTTTCTGGAAACAATTGGTTCATTTTATGACCAAATAAATCGTAATTGAACTTACCAACTTCATAGTCAAATAAAACTCTAAATGAAGGGGGAGGGATATGAGCCTGTACACGTCTTTACATCACTGCTTATGTAGCACATCTATCATTTAATTTGCTCTAAGAACAATCACTATTGTCTTTAAATTCCATGCGGAAAACATAACACATGTTTAGGTCTACAAAGTTCTCCCCTGCCCCTAGGATTATGAGCATGTGTGCCTTTTGTAAGATTCCCCAAATTAACCCCAACCTAAGATTGTCCTAAAATTCCCAATACCCAAATGTTGATCTAATTTCTTGATTTTGCAGCCTCCCCTTTGGAGACCTCCTTAGCAAATCTTACTCTACCCAAAGTCTCATTTCAACGGTGTTTCCTATGTATTTTGAAATTGCTCTTCTCAGAAAATGAAAAAAAAAGTTCTTTGTATTTTAAACATCACAATGTTTATGTTGTGCTTTTAAACAAGCTATTAGGGATGGAAAGCTTCTATAGATCTAAATGTAATCACAAAATAAAAGAAGGTTACATTCTGGATAAATTTCACTGGTAAGCAAGCATCAGTAACATCCTGGTATTTTAAATCATGTATATTTATAATATACTTTTATTACTCACTGTTAAAAAGAATCATACCTTTTTCATTATTTTCCTTTTAAAAAGAGGCAAAATTTTCCTTCTGATGAGATAAAAGACCTCAACTGTTCCAAAAATCCATGTCCCTTTAAACTGGAAAGAAAAACAAAACAGTTAAAAAAAAAAAAACTAGTTGGTATTGCTACAATAGCCATAACCCCCCCGAGCTTTGCCTTTTAAATCAGCATTCTGCTGTTAAATAATAAAAGAAAAGTCCCATTATTTTCCTAGCTTCACTTTGCTTAAAGTGATTGATGTAGAATTTTACTGCCCTCCAACGGCAGTGACCTAATACAGCCTAAGTAAATGTCTAATGCTTTTTGATCAAATTGCAGTCTGGGGAATTTAACTTATGTCGTACACTCAGAACTTACATCAATACATCTCTGTTTGTTACACAGTGAGAAAGAAATATGACTACAGTTTCCATTTATTGTGCGTTCTCCAAATTCAATTTAACTGTGAATTACTAATATTGCTGAACATAATTACCTAAATGAATAAATCAACCTGGGTTACTCACTGGAGAGAACATTAGAGCATAATATTAATTTTTACATGCACCTCATCATATTAGTTTAAAAGGTTCCTTTTTACAACTAACAATCTTTTCCCTACCAGGCAAAATATCCTTTTATTAAAAGACTGTTCTCCCTTTTGCTTCTTGTATGAGAAAGCCATTGGAATCTTTTTCGCTGCTACTGTACATCATATAATTTCTGATTAACATTAAATTACACACTATTTTAATTATAATCTCCTTTCCTAAATGATTGAGTATTTAGATCATTTCTCAAAAAGGCAAAATAAAAATTATGTCTGATTGATATGAATGAGCTTCGGTTTTAAAATATTCAAATTTAGTTATCTGAATTTCCTGATTTCTTGAGATTAATGGATAATACATCTATATATTTTTTGTCATGAATAGGATTGGTTAGCATTTTGGAGAGTAATGTTTATTCCCAAATGGATTTAGCTGAGTAATACAAGGTGAAAAAATACCTGTCACAATTAATTTGTATATGAAAGATAGGTTTGAGGCAACATGAGAAAAGTTATACTCCATCAAACCAATTTTTTGAACACTAGTTGAATCCAGCTTAGTAACTTAGTTGTTCTTTTTAAAATAAAAGGTTATTGCAATGAATTGAAAATGATCTATGGGTGGAGATGCTACCTCATACTTCTAATGTATACTAAACTAGATATTAATTGCAAGTAGATCAAGAAACTCCTATGAACATATGGGTTCAGAAGGTCTATTATAATTGTAATACCCCAAACCCAGATGAAACATAAGTTTTATTTGTTTGGATATAGTTACCATTAGAAACATTAATTCTATGTTCCTTTAAGGAAAAACTTCACAATGATGTTGTTTTTCTTAATGATTTCCAAATTAAGCCCAAAATGTTTTAGAAAGATCCAGGCCAGACTTCATGCTGAGAGAGATGGTAAAAGAGCTTTGCAAAGAATTATTTGCACTCTGGACAGAGGTATTTAAATTAATGTACATTTTCTGATATTACAAAGCCCAGAGGAGGCCCATTCATGTATAGAGGTGAAGGAGGAGATGATTATCTGTGACTGGGCGCCATTGTTTATGTGCTAAGATACATGACGTTACAAAGCCTGATTTGTCAAAGGTGTAGAGTCACAAATCAAAATAAAAGAGTATTGCTTTTGACAGACATGAGTGAAGAAATATGATTTTTATGTCCAAAAGTGCTGTAGTTTGACTCTAAGCTATGTAATATTGATAAGAATTATTTTTTCTTATGAGTTCAGAAAAAACAGCTTTCTTTGTATATATTAAAATGCATTAGTCCATCTTAGACAAGTAATAGTTACTCAGACCTTTGTTTCTGCCCTTGTTACCCTGACATCATTTCAATGGGATATCTGACATTCTCCATTCTATGAGCGGGGGTAAACAAATGTCTCCCCACGACAAAAAATGCTACTTCGATTTACCTTCCTTCCTGTAATTACTTGTATTATTATAAATCTAACTTCCCAAAATGCTTAGCAATGTAATACTTATTCTGTTGTTAGTGTATTGTCACATTTTATAGAATCAGCTTAATAAAACAAATTGAACATAATTTTCATCAAAACTCCATTGTTAACTTAATTTTTGATCAAATAATATTGCACATTTTCTAAGTCTGACACTTCAGCCCATGTTATTTGCTTTTTTAAAAAATAAGTTTTAATTCAGGGTGAAGCTTTAAAACAATTATTTCATATTTCATTCCTGGGATAAAAAAAGTCTACTCTCCTTCTCTTGGTAAAAGAGGGGAAATTGCGCATGGCAGCTCACCAAAATCCACTCTCCTTATGGCGTACCAATTTATGAAATAGCACATTTTCAACACCTGCACGTATGTTGAAGCAATTAAACGTGAGTATAAAGTGTCTTCTGTTCTACTAGTTAAATCCCATTTGTGAATAAAACCATTTTCAGTACAGCATTATTGACGTTTGTCCCAATGTTCCCTTCATCCAGTGTCAATGTGTACAGGGGGCAACTTGAATGCTTCTCTGCTTTGTGGAATCTGCAAAGCATTGATGGGCTCCAATGACCTGCCACGACATATTCTATTATTTTAATTGACTTTATATTAGCAAGAATGCTAATGGGTGATTATAAATTCAATTTACAGTGTACATATTGAACATTTAGAATATGAATGATGCATTTCATTCTTAGAAGCAGCTTAAGACTTCCAGTCTGTGTGTATTTATTTTCTTTTGGTATTAAAAAGCAGCACACCCATTGTGACAATTGTTTTGAAGATTTTGTTTAAATTAAAAACTATTAATATATTTAATTTCTATATATAGTCATCAGTAGAGACTTAATGGCAAATGTCCGTGGGTGTGTATACATGTGTGTATGTGTGTGTACAAGTTTAAGACTGGGCCTAAAATCTTACTGAAGGTAGTATGTGTTTTAATATCCGAATTCATGCTAAACATGTCTTTCTGTTTCTTATTATTTTGGACCTAACTATCAAGGATTGTCACTTACGCTTTCTGGGTGGGTTGAATTAAAAAAAAAGAAAGAAATATAGGCAAGAAATAAGGGAAACTCAGAGGATTGTTTTGTATCATTGCACCTTCTTTTATAAGGAATTATATAATATAGTATGTAGAATATAATATAATTATAATGTATTAGAAATAATATTAGAATTATATATAATATATTATAATATAATATAAGAAATTATAAGGAAATATTTCCTCACCAAGTTAGGTTATACCCCCGCCTTCAATCCAATAGGAATCTGGCAGCCAAAATAATGCTTTTAAATGGGACTGATATTAATAAGCAGCATTTTGATTATAGTCTTCAAAAATAGATTCTTTAGTGTTAGTTTTAAAACTGACTATGAATAGCCTGATCTTCATTTTTTTTAATTCTTCCAAAAATGAATTAAAGGGTCTGTGTGTAATATCATTTTTGGACTATGGACATCAGTGTTCTTAATGCTTTTAATTTTATAAGAACCAGAGAAGTTCACTGTATTTTGCAAGCCATACTTACAGATTCCTTTTGGCAGCCATTGAAAACAATGATAGCTATTTTGAGTATTTTGAGTTAGGCATGCTAATATCAAAATATCAATGCCTATAAAACCAATGCATTTGAGAAACCCAGAGCATGGTTTCCCTTCCCCCAAAGACAGCATCAAAATCTGATCTTGTAGATAAAAGAGAAAACTTCTGATGGATGTATACCACATGATTAAAACTCTAGGTCCCCGTGGTTTAAACCTTGAAGACATTTTAATTATCTATTTAACATCTTGCTATTTCTGGAATTCTGACTGAGAATGCTTCTGACATAGTATTTCATGGAATGTCCTTTGCTCATACTGAGCCTCTTTTATACTCCAGATGTAAACACAAAAGCTTATCCTTTCATCTTTTTAAACCCTATCACATAAAAGGAAAGGTAAAAACCTTAACAACTATATTTTAATGGATTTCCTGTATATAATGTTAATGATCTTTATACTCATTCTAATATAATTTTAAAACAGAGTTACCATAGTTATACACTATAAAATATTAATTATGGACTAAGACCATACCTAATTACTTTTTCATTGTTACCATCTTAATTAATTGATTTGTATTTTTTTTAAAGGAAAGCATATAAGTCATTTCCTCTTCTTCTCTGGAATTAAATTATCATTAATAGCCTTCACCAATTTTAAGTCTGCTAAAAATACAATTAAAAAAATATCTCTAAGTAGTTGCCAAGACAATCTATTCGTAATTTTGCCTCTAAGTTGTTTTTAAAACTAAACAAAACATTTTACTTTTATGAACCCAGTATTTGAAGTTTGATGTAAGTCAAATACCATTTATGTCACTGACAAATGTTTCAAGGGCTGCTTACCAAGGAAAAAGAATGGCATTTAAAAAGACGTCCAAACCAAAGAAACCAATGGTACCAAAATAGCACATTCAAAAACTAAGACCCAGAATAATTTTTTTTTTGTTATTCATGTTGGCTAAGGTAATTGTCAATTTCTGAACTATCGTCAGGCATTCCCCTTACCCTTAAGAGATGAAAAATGTATGTATCCTATTATACCCATTTTCCATAAAGGAAAGGTGGGCAACATGCCCCCCTGTATCCATTTTCTGGGAATAGAAACAGGCTGGAATCCGTGGATGCATGCACCTGTGAGCTGGTATTTGCAATCACAGTTCTACCCTGAGGACCCATTGAAACCACACTAGATTTCTAAAACTTGCCTCATTTAGAAGGGGCTAGACAACAGGAAGTCTCATTCTCTTGGAGGTGTGCTGACCTGATGGCCCAGCAGAAGAACTGTGATGCTGACAGATTTCAGTGTAGCTAGGGGCTGTTGCTAACTAGGATTGGAAGTCTTGTGGAAAAGGTGGCATTTTCCCATATTACCACTTGAGACTGCTGGAGCTGCTTTGATTGTGATTTCACAAAGGCCCTGATTGTTCCTGCGGTCCTGCCTAGAAGGTCTGCTTGCTTTTGTTTGCTGCAAGGAAGAATAGGCTAGGGGGAGGAGAGGCCTGGTTTTCTCCTTCCCTCTTTAAAACCTTAATGTTTAATTTTAGTTCTTGAGACAGAAAAGTCACTCTAAATACAACTTTTCTTCATCTCTTTAGATGAAAGTAGAGGGCAAAAAAATAGTTTTGGTAAACTTCTAGCTCTTGTTTTGCTGATTGCCCCAGTTTTCCTCTCATCCATGTACTGCTATCTTGACCCTTCACTCCCACACTCCCATTCTCCTATATTCCTATGTGGGTCTCTATTTTGGTCTCACAGGGAATTCTAGGTTAGGCCTAGCTCTATCACTCTGGAAATAAAGGAAGAAATGAACTCCATCTAAAAGGCCAACCTGGCATCAGAATCAACTCTGGCTCCCAATTGTTTATCACACCAAATGCAAACTCCTGTACCTTCTGTTAGTCTTTTCAACTGGTCTCACTATATTTAACAGACTTCATTTGTCATTAGCTATGAAAATCCTTCAGATTATACCATTTTCCTTCTCTCAAATTTCGTCCACATCATCTCTACCTAGGTAATGCTTATTTTTCCTTCAGGGATCAACTCCAGTGCTATCTTCTCCAATAAGTTTTGACTACTGCTGCAGACCATGTTTTCCCTCTCTCCTCTGAACCCCTTATTGTCAGTACTGTCCTTATACTTATTGTCAGCATAACTCTTTTGGCCTTAGCACAGTCCTACCTTGCAGATTTTCTTATCTTTTTATGCATTTGTTCTATCTCACCAACTTACCTGAGTTCACAGAGCTATGAGTTATCATGTCTCAAACTTCCTTAGGTCAAGAACTATGTTTCAGGTCTTTTTTGTTTCTTCTGAACATTAGCACAGTGATTTAATCAGAAAAGGTTCTCAATAAAATGTTTGTAGATTACAAATGACTCAAACAACTTTTTCAATCCAACCAATAGCATCTGGAGTCAAGAAGACCCAAGTTCAGAACAGAGCTCAGAATCTGACTAGTTGTATGTTCCAGGCAACTCATTTAACCTCTCTATGCCTCACTTTTCTCAAATGTAAAACAAAGGGTTTGGGTGAGATGGTTTCTTAGGTCCTTCCAACCTCAAACTCTATTATCCTCTGATCCTTAATCATATCCCCATTTGTGTCCCTGC
>NW_020954588.1:11891180-11896949 GCF_900497805.2 Vombatus ursinus | reverse complement strand
CATCATCATCATCATCATCATCATCATCATCATCATCACTATCATCATCATCACCATCATCACACACCAACATTCACTTTTATATAGTACATTTAAAGTTTGCAAAGCAATAATAATAATAATTATAAAATTATCTTATTTGATCTGTTGTGTCTAGCAACCCAAATACTATACTTCTTATAGTTCTAGTTCAAGAGATCCTTCTTGATTCACTCCAATCTTTCCAAAACCTTTCTTTTCAAATTTGCACACTAATCATGGTTTTAGTCTGTATTATTCCATCAGTCTTTCAACAGATATTTATGTTCCTTACCTCTCTCCGCCTCAGTTTCTTCATTTGAAAAGTGAAGAGTTTTCACTAGCTCTTCAATCAATCAATCAACCAACAATCAAACATTTAGAAATTACCAATTATGTTTCAGGAACTGTGTTAAATCCTGGGGATATAGATACAAAGTATGACATAATACTGATTCTTAAGGAACTTATATTCTGTTCCATCTCCCATCTTCATGTTTTTATACAGGCTATACAATGCTATGATTATTATTATAGCAAAGACTCTGAGATGACTATCACAGCTCTCAGTGGAATTGAAGAATTGAGTTCCCAGAGTATGGCTACAATATATCCCCTCAAGGCTATAGGGTTAGACTTAAGGAATTGGGGAGAGGACTTTTCTAGTCAATGTGTGCTCCTTTACCCCCATCAATGGTTATCAGACAATACTAATTAGGGAACCAGATTTAATCCAACTTTTAGAAAGGGATATTTACTGTGGTAGTATAGTAAGAATAATTGTTATAAAACATTCTGCAAAGAGTCTGTGACATAGTCTCTCACAAGGACACAGATAATCCAGGGGATGGTGGACTCAAGCTTAGAGAAAACATGTGGTAAAAGCACAGATCCTAGGAGTCATTTTGCTAGAATCTTTAAGACTTCCTCTTAGGTAGCTTTGCTGATAAGCTTTTTGTAGAGCCTTGCATCTGCTTTCCTAGTTTTGTCCCCAATCTAGACACTGCCCTCATCTGTTCCAGAGATGCTGCTAGGATGCAAATGGGAAAATAAGAAGTCTATAATCCTCACAATTGTTCACAGCTTATGAAATCTACTTCCAATAAACAGGGCCCAGAGGTGAGGAGGTTTGGAGGGGAGTGGGAAGTGAAAAGCAGAAGAGGCTGAAGTACTCTATTAAAATGAGGACAAACTGGCCAGCCATGTCTTTAGGTATTCGTGGAAGACTAACCGCTCTGTTGTGAGGGCTTGCTGAGCCCTTTTCATGGGTACTCTTCCACCTTTGGTGTCCACTTGTCACACACCTGTCCCCCTGCTTTCACCTATGACTCCACAAGCTGTAGCACGTGCAGTAGCCACTGTTTTGGCAGAAGGGCTAAAACCAGGTTGAGGGTAACTAACAGGTCTCAAACCCATCATTGAAGTAGGGGGATATCTACTCAAGCATGTGAAGTCTTCCCCCACACATACCCTGGAATGGTGGATGAGAAAAATTTTTTCCAATAGCTGTGAAGGCAACTGAAGTAGGTGCTGTGGAATGCTTAGAACTTGGTCAGACATCAAAGAGGCCAAAGTCATCCACTGCATCCCAGGCTACTGCCATTCATCGTGACTTTTATCTTACCACTGAACTTCAATGACAAGAGTGAAGCTGATGAGAAAGTGAAACTGCAACCCTGCCTCACTTAAATCCAATTCACACACAAGACAAGACATCACCCCATGATGTCATTGATCCTCTTTGAAAACGAAAGATGAACAACAACATGCTACACTCTTGACTCTCTAGACTTTCTCTATCATCCTCTTCTTTTACCAAACCCCCTTCCCTCCCCAGTTTTCAGCTTTCTTTTATGTGTCTTCCCCCACTATTATCTAAACCCCTTGAGGGAAGAATCTTTCTTTCTGCTTGTATTATATTTTCAATGTTTATTACAATGCTTTGTATACAGTAGATGTTTTATAAATGTTTATTGATTCAACTTGACTTCAGGTCCATAACTTTATCTATAATGCCATCACTCTCTCTGTCTCTCTGTCTCTCTCTCTCTGTCTCTGTCTCTGTCTCTCTTTCTCTCTTTCTCTCTGTCTGTCTGTGTCTCTCTCTCCATATATATATATAATATATGTATGTGTGTGTGTATATAGATATATCTATATCTATATACACACACATACATATTCCACACTATACATATTAGCTAGCATTTATATAGTAATATAAAACTTGCACTGTACCCCCAGTCCAGTTCACTGCCTTGTCCTGGTCAAATAGCTTGCAAAGCTAAATGAAACTGTGAGTTATACTATTCATGATTACCCAAGATGGACAGGCCATAGTGGAGTATTCTGACAAAAGGTGATTCACTGGAAAGGGAAATGACAAACCACTCCAATATATTTGCCAAGAAAACCCCATGGACAGTACAACAATGATAAAAGAGATGCCATCAAAAGATGAGTCCCTCAGGTCAGAAGATGTCCAATATGCTACTGGGGAAGAATGGAAGTTGACGACCAGTAGCTCCAAAAAGAATGAAGAGGCTGAGCCAAAGCTAAAAGGGAGCTCACTAGCAGATGCATCTGATGATAAAAGGAAAGTGTGATATTGTAAAGATCCATATTGCATAGGAACCTGGAATGTACCAATGAACCCAGGTCAACTGGGTGTGATAAAACAGGAGATGGAAAGATTAAACATGGACATCTTGGGTGTCAGTGAACCTAAATGGATGGGAATGGGTAAATTTAGTTCAAATGATCACTATGTACACAGTTGTTGGTAAGACTTCCTTAGAAGAAATGGAGTAGTCTTCATAGTCAATAAAAGGATGAGAAGAGCAGTACTGGGGTATAATCTCAAAAATGACTGAATGATATGTATTTGAATTCAAAGCAAACCATTCAACATCACGGTAATGCAAATCTATGAACTAACCACTGATGCCAAAGAAGCCGACATTGATCAGTTCTATGAAGACCTACAATATCTTCTAGAAATAAAACCGAAAAAGATATCACATTCACCAAAGGAGATTAGAATGCTAAAGTAGGAAATCAAAAGATAATTTGAACAGGCATGCTGGGTCTTGGAGTAAAAAATGAAGTAAGGCAGAGAGACTAATAGAGTTTTGTCAAGATAACTTGCCGGTCATAGCAAGCACTCTTTTCGATAACTCAAAAGGTGACTCTACACATGGACATGTCTCAATGGTAAATATAGAAATCAGATTGATTATACACTTTGCAGTCAAAGATGGAGAAACTCTATATAATCAGTTAAATCAAGGCCTGGAGCGGATTGTGGCTTAGATCATGAATTTCTTATTGCAAAATTTATAAATTGAAGAAAATAGGGAAAAGCACCAGACCATATAGGTATGACCTAAATAATATTCTTATGAATGTGAAGTAGAAGTGATGAATAGATTTAAAGGACTAGATCTGGTCAAGTGCCTGAAGAACTATGGCAGAGGTTTACAATATTGTGTAGGAGGCAGCAGCAACAAAGTATCCAAAGAAAAAGAGGAAGAAAGCAAAAATGCAGTCTGATGGAGCTTTATAAATAGATGAGGAAAGAAGGAAAACAAAAGGTAAAGGAGAAAGGAAAGATATACCCAACTGGATGCAGAATTCCAGAAAAAAGAAAGGAAAAATATGAAGCATTTCTTAAATGAGTAATGTAAAGAAATAGGAAAAATAATAAAATGAGAAAGACAAGAAATCTCTTCAAGAAAACTAGAGATAACAAGGGAAAGTTTAATGCAAAAAAGGGCATGATAAAAGATGAAAATAATAGGGATTTGACAGAAACAGGTAGTAATAATACACAAAAGAACTATGCAAGAAAGATCTTAACACCACCAATAATCATGATAGTGTGGTTACTGATCTAGAATCAGACATCCTGGAGAATGAAGTCAAGTGGACATTGGGAAGCATTACTAACAATAAGGCCATTGCAGGTGATGAAATTTCAGCTGAACTATTTAAAATGCTAAAAGATGATGCTGTTAAAGTGCTACATTCAATATGCCAAAATTTGGAAAACACAATGGCCACTGGATTGGAAAAAATCTGTTAATGTTCTAATCCTAAAGAATGGCAATGGCAAAGAAAGTTCAAATTACCAAGCAGTTATGCTTAAGATTCCATAAGCTAGGCTTTATCATTATGTGAACCAAGAATTACCAGAAGAGCAGGCTGGTTTTTGAATAGGCAGAGAAACTAGAAACCAAATTGCCAACATTCATTGGATTATGGAGAAAGCAAGGGAATTCCAGAAAAAAACTACTTCTGCTTCATGGACTACACTAAAGCCTTTGACTGTGTGGATCACTACAAAAAAAATGGCAATTCCTCAAAGAAATGGGAGTACTAGATCATCTTACTTCTTTCTTGAGGAATCTATGTGCAGGTCAAGAAGCAACAGTTAGAACTGAACATGGAACAAGCAATTGGTGTAAGATTGGAAAAGGAGTATGACAAGGCTATATATTGTCACCTTATTTATTTAACTTATATGCACAGTATGTCATGTGATATTCCAGGCTAAATGAATCAAAAACTGTAATGAAGGCTTCTGGGAGAAATATCAACAATCTCAGGTATACAGATGATACTATTCTAATGGCAGAAAATGAAGAAGAATTAAGAAGCCTCCTAATGAGAATGAAAGATAAGAGTGTCAAAACTGGCTTGAAACTTAACATAAAAAAAAACTAAGATTTTGGCAACCAGTCCCATCACTTCCTGACAAATAGAGGGAGAAGAAGTGGAAGTAGTGTCAGATTTTATATTCCTGGGCTCAAATATCACTGCAGAAAGTAACTGTAGCCATAAAATTAAAACTTCTACTCCTTGGAAGGAAAGCTCTGGCAAATCTAGACAGCATATTAAAAGCAGTGAGGTTAAATTGCCAACAGAGGTCCATACAGTAAAACCTATGGTCTTTCCAGTAGCAATATATGACTGTGAGAGTTGAACCATTAAAATCACACACACACACACACACACACACACACACACAACAATAACAACAACAAACCCTGAATGATGTAGAATTGACGCTTTTGAATGGTGGTGCTGGAGAAGACTTTTGAGAGTCCCTTAGGCAGCAAGGAGATCAAATGAATCAACACTTAAAGAAATAATTCAGGCAATTCACTGGACTGAAGCTAAAGTTTAAACATTCTGGTCACAAAAAGAGATGATAGGGCTCATTGGAAAAGAATCTACTATGAGAAAAGATTGAAGTAAAAAGGAGAAGGGAAAGGCAAAAAAAAGAGATGAATACATAATATCATGAAAACAATGAAAATGAACTTGTACAGACTTTGAGAGATAATGCAGGATAGAAGGTTCTGGTGTGCTTTGGTCTATAAGGTCACCAAGAGTCAGATATGACTGAATGACTGAACAACAATAACATAAGGCTTACAAAGCACTTATATTGACCATTTTGTCTTCACAACAACCGTGGATGGTAGGTGCTATTATGATTCCATTTCAAAATGGTGAAAAGGAGACAGAGGTTAAGTAACTTGACAAGGCTATATACATACACACATACATATGTATATATGCATACATACATATGTATATGTACATATACATCTATACACATATAATGACTGAATGATATTTGTTTGAATCCAAGGCAAACCATTCAACATCACAGTTTATATAGATATAGAGATTTAGAATAGATATATAGATTGATATTATGTTTGTGTGTGTGTGGAGGGAGGA
>NW_020954588.1:11878043-11891056 GCF_900497805.2 Vombatus ursinus | reverse complement strand
GAAGAAGAAGAAGAAGAAGAAGAAGAAGAAGAAGAAGAGGAAGGAGAAGGATGAGGAGGAGAAGGAGGAGGAGGAGGAGGAAGAGAGGAGCCTGGACTCTGTTGTGGCTTATAGGTAGCTCAGGCATAGGTACCCAAGATTCCTTAAGGAGGAGTATACACAACACCCCCTCTCTGACTGCCTTGACATAAGGGTTAACATACTAACAAAGTAGTATCTTACACACACAGGGAAGGATAAGCAGTGATGTGCTGATAAATGTTTAACAACGGATTCTTCAAAAAATACTTATGCATGACACATTTTTATAGTGAACCTATATTATTGTTTTCTCCATTATATTTTTAAGTCTAGAATTGACCACAGTAAAACAGTCACTGATTTGTCACATTTACCAATTTCCAAGGACAAAATTTAACAATCAGCTCCCGTAAGCCTATTCAAGCTGGGTACCCTGGTGGATACCCAGGGAGCCAAGACCACTCCAGTAATATTTCTTGATGGCATTCAAAGTCCTAATGATCTTTTCCCTCTCACTTCACATTGAATTGTCCTGTGTCTGTAGAATAATGAGGGCTATTTTCATGTCATAGTAATAATACTCTCCTTGTTTCATCTTGTTAAAGATTGTAACTAAACAAGATAGTGCTGGAGGATTATCTAAGCACAGTAGCCTTTCTATTATTCTGATTCAGTTGCATTATCTTCTCCATTGGGCTGTTGACATTCATAATAACTAATAATAATAATCATAGCTAGCATTTACATATTGACTTAACTTTTGCAAAAACATTTTACAAATGTGTATGTATATGTATATATATTATATATATACACATATATGCATACATATGTGTATATATATATGCACATGTATATGTGTATATATATATATATATACACACACACACATACATAAAATTATCCTCAGAATAACCCGGGGGGGGAAGTTTTATCATTCCCACCTTACAAGTTTGAAAACTGAAGTAGACAAAGCTTTGGTGACTTACCTAAAGTCACTCAATTGGTGGTGAGGATCTGAGGTCATATCAGGTATTATCCATTATGTCACCTAGAATATGTTTATATATTTGAATATATATAACCATATAAAAATTGGGCTCCTTAATCTATATAGGAAAGCAAGAAGTAGCTAAAGAATGTAAATTGTCCAGATTCTGACTTTCAATGAGTAGAATTGACATCTAGCTTGATGAATTAGCACATAAGTGTACACACACACATATGTGTGTGAGTATAAATATATATGTATATATGTGTTCTCTCTCTCCATATATATATATATACATATATATATATATACACACATACATACACACATAATATTTTGAAAAGCCAACATGAATTGAGACTAGAATTTAAGTTGGTGAACAAGAATGGTCTATACTGTTATGGAAAACTGGGCAACCTTTTCAAAAATCCCACTATGTTCTATGAAGAAAAAAAATACCCTTACCTGTTAGGCTGAAACATTCTTCTGGTGATGGCAAATTGATACAACTAAATGAATATTATAATCATCCAAGAATCAAAACTGTGGGGTACACAAAAATAAATAGAGAGCTATTTAAGAGATGGAAGTAGGCTATAGTAGGTTACAATGATGAATGACTTGCACACAAGAAGCAGTATAAAAAAAAATCATCCTGGGAATGTAAAATCAGAAAAAGATGTGGGTTTGTCTTATACTGAGCGTGATGAATAACAGATGGATGGCCTGAGCAGTCTGCTGGCACTTTTCTAGTGTTAAGAGACACATAGAAGAAGACCTCTAAAACATTGGATGGATTTTCTATGTAATATTTCTGGGAGAACATGCACAAGAGTGGCACAGGATGTGAAGGGGAAAATCAGTTGTTATCTGTATCACTGGAAAACCCAATTCAATTGACATGTTGAAGCAAAGTAATGTAGTACTGGCAATGAAGGGCATTCTGATTTTATGAAAAATACAAATTTTAGACTTTTATTTTTATGTAATTGTATTGCTTTCTTGTACGTACAGTAATGGAACTAACTGCTTAAAAAGATTTTCCAAGTAGAGCTCCTACTGGGCTACGTTAATGAATAGATCAGATTCATTTGTAATTAGCATATATTTGCATATAAATAATTAATGTGCCAACATCCTTAAAATCAGTTTTTCTTAAGCAAGTTAAACATGGTTAAGCAGAAAGCTTAACTCAGCCTAGGTTAAACTATTGCTATCATTCTAGGACTTTGAACAAAGACATAACAGGAAGCTAGAAGTGGTACATGCAGGGGAAAAGTGGGAGCAAACTCCCTGGGCCCAGCCTCTTGAAGAATATAGAAGGTAGAAGGTCAGACAGATCTTGACCATTTAGAACCCTATCCAAGTCACTAAGCCTCTATTTCCTCACCTATAAAATGGGAATATCTGTACCATGTAATTCCCATTGTTGTTATGAGGAAAGTATTTTGTAGACTTTAAAGTGCTATATAAATGTGAGGTATTATTTATTATGAAAGAAAGAGCCAAGCATGTCATTGAATACTGGAGAGAAAACTTTGTTAAAGTTTGCAAGGCCCTTTAAGTATTTCATCTTTTTTTTGATACTTACAGCATCCCTGTGAAATTAATACTATTATTATACGCATTTTACAAATTAAGAAACTATAACAGAGAGAAGTTAAATCACAAAGCTAGTAAGTTTCTGAGGCAGGATTTGAACTCAGGTTTTCCTGACTCCAAATCCAGCACCCTATCCACTGTACCACCTAGTTTTAGACATTACTCTGTTCAAGACCGACTTCTGACTCACATACTCTTTGTGACCTCAAACAAATCACTTAGCCTCTCACTGGCCCATGCAATTCGCTAAAATTATAAATTGCAGAGAAGTCATTGTTTAGCATTGGTAAAGGATACTCCACACACAGGAGTTCCCTATACCCTCAGGTACACTGAGGCAACCAGTCTTCAGGGGAAAATATGGTGCACACAACATTCTATTTTGCATCATTAATATTAGTATAATATTGCTGGTCTAGACAACCAACAAAACAATGAATCAAGCCCTGATTTTTAGTCTTTTGAGGTAAAAATGCATACAACTGAAAATTTAATGCTTAGTGTTCTGAGATATAAATGCTCACACCGAAAATTTAGCCATTTGTTTTTGGGAAACAACATTAGCTGGCTCCAATACACCTCTGGCTGTACCCGTGAAATCAAATCTTAAGTCCAATTCCTATCCCCTATAGTCAAAAAAAGAAAGTAAAAGTGAGTGATTGGCAGTGGACAATCAGCCTTTCTACTCTACTGATGTCCTCACAATGTAGAGAGACCACAAGGAAAATACCCAGAACCTTGGGTAGTGAATTTATTAGAAGACAAGAACGAAAATCATGCTAGATAGGCAGGAGTAGATGGGTTATTTGCACTGTTGAAGAAAATGCCCACAATAAGATCATATATATATATCTTAGTGCTGGAGTACGTTGTAGAAATAGAAAATGTGTTATAATGGACAGGATTCTAGGCTTGGAATCAGGAAGACCTTTGATCCTGCCTCTGAAGCTTGTTGTTTGACAGTAGGCAAGTCATGTAACTTATATAGGCTTCTAGCAACTTTCTAGGGCTCATCTACTGAGCCTGAATTTTGATGTAAATACTGGGAGTCAGAGGTTTGCAAGCAAATCAATGAAGTTACAGAACCTTTACCTATGTATCTAGGTTCTTGGAATCATTAAACATTGGGTTGTCTCCTAGATTTGTCATTTCTCCTTCTTTAGCCTTGGCCTCAGAATTAGGAAGATATGGCTTCAAATCTTGCCTCTGCCACATGAATGTCTCTGTGACACTGAGCAATTTGCTTAACCTCTCAGTTAATTCTCCAAGATTAGAGAAGAGGCTGATTAACACTGGTTGAGGGAGTTCCCTTATCTGGGAGTTCTCTACGCCAGAGATATCATGGGTCAGAGAATCCTATCTTGACTATATCCCTTGATCTTGAGTGAATTATTTTATTTCTCTGAGCTTCTGCTTTACCACTTCGAAAATGGAGGTAACAATACCTATGTAGTCCAATTCAAAGACGTAATGTTAGACCCAAAAGAAATCTAAAATTCTTTTAAAACCATAGCATTACATGGATATCAGCTATCAATATTGTAACAATTTTCTCTCTATCTATATTAAATAGGCATGGGAATTTTTATGAACCTTTAAGTAACTTTGTTGAGATATTGAGTAGAGTTCAGTTCCAATAAAGAGCCAGAAATAGAGTAACACTTCATAGATTTAGGGAATTATAATTAGTAAATAGAAGAAATCTATTTCCCAGATACAAGATCAAGTAAGTTACCATGGAAAATTACTAACAAAGGCCTCATTTAAAGGGATTTCAGTCACTGAACAATGTTCAATGGGATTAGTGACAATGAAATATACTGAATTTGTTGCTGGAAGTAAAATTTGTGTTTTACTTCATTTTAAATTACAAAGATAGTGTATTATAGTTAAAAGCATCCTGAATTTTCAGTTAGAGGGCCTGGGTTTTCATCTCCGTTCTGCTAATTGCTACCTATGTGATATTCATTGGGCAAGTAACTTATTCCTGGGCTTCAGTTTTCCCATCTACAAAATCAGGGTTTTAGGACTTCTAAGATCACTTAGCTGTTCACGTCCTCATCTGTGAAATAAGGAAGAGGTTTGACTTAGATGGCATTGAAGGTCCATTCCAGTTCTAAGCATCTAGGCCTTTCTCTGTCCCAGCCTAGCCATGTGATTTTAAATTAAGTCCCGCCCCAACCCTGCATTTATTCTAGTTATCTGTAAAATGAGGAAGTTAAAATAGATGACTTCAAGGGTTCCTCCCAGTTCTCATCGTGGAAATTTGGTTTTGAAAAAAAAAATAAAATGTAATAGAATGTTTGTCTACTAATTTTTAATTCTAATGATTAAATACAACGCTTAATTAGTCTAAAGTCTATATATTCACTCCAATTCTCTCTCTCCATGTATATACATATACGTACACACATATATGCATGTGTATATGCACACACATACATGCTTATTTGTTTGCTTACTTATTTATAGATTCAACTCACTGAACAAGAATTATTGAACATCCCCAATGCCAGTTGCTAAGTACTATGTACTCCTTAAAACACATATATGAACAAAATGTGCTTGACTTCCATTTTGAATTGTGTTTTTAAAACGGCTTTCCAACAAAAAATTTCCAGGTCTATATGAACCATACACACTCACATGTTGTTCAGTAATTTTTCAGTTGTATCTTGACCCTTCATGAACATACACACACACACACACACATATATATATATATATACATATATACACACATTATACATACATGCATGCATTATATATATAAAAGTATATGTGTATATATAACATACATATATTCTATTTCAAAGAAGCTGCTCATTCTTAGTTAAAAATGTTAACACACGGCATCATTATTGGAGGTCACAAACTTCTTAAACTTAGTAGTATTACATATAGAAGTGAACATTTTCTGAATTCTTTACCATTACTTGACTCGTGGATTGACTCCTTTTTTCTATAATATCCCCTTTTATCCATCATACATTATTCATATCCATACCTTAATTTTAATTACACGCCCAAGTTAAAATCACACTCTACCTAAAAATATAAACACCATCACACTGAAGTTGAGAACGCATTACTCTTTATACATAATCACAGTCCTGCTGAGGTTGGGTTGCCACCTTTTTCTGTGAAACCACAGAGATGTTTTCAATGATGCTCCTTTCACTGTATGTTCTTTATACTTTCTTTTGTTCTTGTTACTAACAGACCATCTTAGAAGTTTTACGTCCTGATGCCTTTCCACCCTGAATAAAAGTTTTGTATCTTTTTTTCTCTGCAAAATCTTCTAGCAGGTGACTGTCTCCAACAGCCAATTAGAGGAGTCCCTACATGATAACTAGATTAGCTGAATGTGTAAGTGACTCAATAGAGCAATGAAAGAAATTAGAGTTCTGGCTATCATTAGCAATTCTATTAGGAGACATGATAATTTTTCTTTTTAAAAAAAATTGTCACTGATGATGCTCATGAGTTCTGATATGACCTCTTGAATCAGAAGAAAAGAAAGTCCAGAGTTTACATAATATCTACTGTGCCAATGAACATTCCATTAGAAATTGTGTTTCTCTATCTTGGTATCGTGCCAATTCTTTATGGCTTGGGACAAAGGTTTACAGAATGCCTAGAAGTAAAGAGGGAAACATTTATTAGGCATTTACTATGTTCCAGGTACTCTGATAAGCACTTTGCAAATATTACCTCATTTGATCTTTATAACATTTATAGGAGGCAGGTGGTATTATTATCCCCATTTTATAGTTGAGGAAACTGAGGCTGATGTTAAGTGATTTATCCTGGGCCACACAGAGAGTAGGTATCTAAAGCTGGATTTTAACTCAGGTTTTTCTGACTCCAAACCCAGAACTCTATCCACTACATTACTCAGTCTTCCTTGGCAGGTAGGGACTTTGGAGGTAGAATAGTCTATTTTGCTTTTGATCATAAGTAAATGGATCATTACCATGGCACTTGGAAAATTTGAAAAGTTGCAAAACACTTGACGATGTTTAGCCAATCTAATTAAAAAAGAAAAGGGCAGAAAACATGATCATTGAAATGGTATATGAAGAAGGTAAAATCATGACAAAATCAGAAGAAAAATAAAAAATAACAATAATATGAATAATTCTATGCTGTTGATATAGATGATAATTTGAGCATGGCAACCCCAGAAAATTGAGAATCAATCAAAATTAACTTCACAGTCATCATAGAAAAAAATAATAATGGTTCACTAATAGTTCAATGTGCAAACTTCTATTCAGTAAGGATTCCCATCTATAATACATGTGCTTTCACAGAAGCTAAGAATTTTATTCTTTAATACAATAATAAGCAATTATTAATTGCTTACTGTATGACAGACACTTGTTACATTTGATTGCAATCATGCTGTGGTTGGATTGCCACCTCAGTGGTTCATTTGAAGTATGTTACTTTGGGAATCACAAGACCTGAGCTTTACTTCTTACTCATTGCATGAGTTTAGGTAAGCTACTAAACTTCTAGTTCCCATTGTAGCGGGTGGGTGACAACTAGCTCTTGATGGCTATATCAGTAGTGCATAAGGTCCTCCCAATCCAGGCCCAATTAAATCTTACTTTGTAGGATTTTTAGCATAGAATAGTGTTGTACTTTGTCAAAGGCTTTTCCCATATCTATTGAGATAATCAAGTTTTTGGGGGATGTTTTTGCTTTAAATGTGATTATGGTCATAGTGAATAATTTCTTAGATGAATCATTATAGTCTGTTTGGTAGGATTTTATTTAAATTTTTGGCATTACTATTCATTAATAATATTGGTTTATGGTCCTTTTGTGTTTTATCCTTCCACGGTTTGAGTAATTGGAACTATAATTTTCTCAAAAAAGGAATTTCATAGGTGATTTCTTTCTCAATTCTTAAGAATAATTTTTGTTATATTGGTATTATTTTTTCTTTAAAAGTTTGTTGTAATACTCCTGTGAATCCATCAGTTCCAGGAGTTGTTTTTTTTTTCTTCCTTGGGTAGCTCTTTTACACTTATCTCTATTTTCTTTTTGGAGATTACAATGTCTTTAATCTTATTAATTTTTGAAGTTATTTCTGTATTTCTTTTGTGTTTCCAGTTTTGTTGTCACACAACTATTTATGTTAATACTAATTCTTTGTATTTTTTTCTTATTTTGTGTTGATTTCACTTTCTTCATACGCTATTTCATTTATTATATTTTATACTCTCTTTTTTAACTGTATTGGCTAAAGGTTTACAAATTGTATTGGTCTTTAAAAATAGCTTTTATTCTCTTTATCATTTCTATAATTTTTTTTAATTTCCAAATTATCTATTTTCTTCTAATTTTAATATGTAAACTTGGATGCCATTTCAGATTTGTTTGTTTGATATCTTTCTAATTTTTAAAATGTATATTTAGTTCATTAATTATCTCTTTTTACATTAATATATTTTTGGATGATTGTGATTTTCTCCTGAGCACTGCTTTAGCTGAATCCCAGAAATTTTGGTATGCTCTTTAATCATTATCATTTTCTTTTACATAATTATTAATTACTTCTATGATTTGTTCTTTGACCAAACATTACAAAGTTTTCAATGTTATGTTTCTATTTGTTTCTGTTTTTTGTTTGTGCTTCTTGAGCAAATTGTTAATTTTATTGCATTAAGACCTATAAAAGATACATTTACACTTTCTACATTTTTTACATTTGTTTGCAAAATGTTTGTGCCCTAATACATGGTCAATTTTTGTAAAACTTTCATGTGGCATTGAGAAATATATCCATTCTTTAGTAGTTCCATTTAGAAGAAAGCATAATTATTTTAGCTCTAATTTCCTCATCAATTTGTTCAATTCTATATTTTTCCTTCTGTTTATTTTTTCCTGTTAATTTATCCAAAACTGAAAAAGGGACATTGAAATCTGCCATACTGCCTATGTCTGATCATTGTTCAGCTATTGTTTTCTTTTGTGAATTTAAATGCTAAAGTATTTAGAGCATGTAAGTTTAATATTCATATTGGGTTGTGGTTTTTTTTTTGCCTTTAATTCCTTTGTGCTTATCCCTTTTTTGTTATGAACTATTTTTCTTTGAATAATATGATTGGAACAATTACTTTTTTCATATTCATTTGATGTATAGTAAAAAAAATCAAGTCCCCCATTTTCCTTCTGTTTTTGTCTTTGATTTTAGGTTTCTTATAAGTAAAAGATTGTGGAGTTTTGTTCTTTTTTTATCTAAACTGTTACTCTTTTTTTCCCCTTTTTGTTGGATTGTTTGATCCATTCACATTTAAAGGTAAGAGAATTAGGTTTACCTTTTCCTTTAGTCTTCTCTAATATTTTTTTCACATTAGATTTTTTTCCCTCTTTCTTTGTAAATGTATTATTTTGTCTGTTCAGTTTTTTTAGTTTAATCTATCCAATTCCTTCCAACTTTCTTCCTCTCACTAACCTCTCGCTTTTTACCCCTTTCCCTATTGGTTCCTTTTTCCCTTTCATTTAAGTAGTCTAGTAAAGTCTGTCTTTGTTTCTTCCCCTTAAACTTGTTTTGTTCATTAGTTTCTATTTAATTTTATTTTTTCTTTTTTCTAAAATAAAAAAGATTTTCCCCACTATTCTAATAATTTATCTTCATTTTCTGTTTCTTCCATCTAGTCTTCTATGTTTATTTCATGCCCATGTATTTATTTTCTGTATTTCATATAAAATTAAAATGTCTAAGAAACATATTTTAGAGTCCCTCCTCTATGTTATTGTTTTGTACATCATGTGCCCTAGCTCCTTTTTTCCCTGTGGTACCTCTGTCTTAGAAATCTTCTTGCAAGATGATCAAGATAATTTTCCCCTAATATAGAAATTTCTATATGTCCCCAATGGTGCAGTTCATTATTAGACTTAACCCTGCAACAGAACATGCTATTTTTTTCCCTTTGCCATGAATCTCTTCTTTAGGTAATGTTCTCCCATTCTTCTGGATGTCAGTTCGGTCAAGAGATCTGATTCTCCTTCTAATGTGGTAAAATAATTAGTCTTTCTAAGCACTAGATTACTACATATTATAATAATTATAAGCTCCCATCTCCCCTTACAAAATATCTCTTTCCCTATGGTGGCATTTATCAGTAATACTCCCACCCACCAGTAAAAAAAATTTTGCCTTTATTTATTTGCCCATTTGTCAATCTCTCACTTTGTCCCCACACCCATTCTCCTATAGACTCTCTTCTTTCTGGTAGAATACAGGGGTTATTTTCCCTTTGTTTTTAACCTTTGACTTGATTAAGATCCCTCATACTTTTATTTTTATTTTCTCACTTCTGTCTCTCTTTTTATGTCCCCTCTTGTTCTATAATTTAGTCCCATAAAATCATTGATTCATCTGTAGGCAGGGTTGTGTGAGGTTTAGTTTATGGAGTTTTAGACCTGTTTCTCCACCATCACTTCTGTTTGATTTCTTCCTTCATCATTGTCTTGTGTCCTTTTAGAAAGAAATTTCTTAATAATCACTCTATTTTTCTTTTTTTTAGTTATTGTCATTGCTTACCATCTTTATTTCCTTTCTCATATTTTTGTCTTCTGTGATGCTTAAAGGACAAATAATTTGTTTTGTTTCATTTTTATTTATTTAGTGTTTTTTTTGCAGTTATGTGGAAAAACAATTTTTACATTCAATTCTAAAATTTGAGTTTCAAAAACCTCTCCCTTCCTTCCTTTACACCACCCCTTATTGAGAAGGTGAGCAATTTGATATAGGTTATACATGTGTAGTCATACAACATATTTCCACAATAGTCATGTTATAAAAGAAAACATGGACCAAAAAAAAACTCAAGAAAAAAGTACCAAAAGTATGCTTCAATCAGTATTCAGACACCATCAGCTCTTTCTTGGGATGGATAGCATTTTTCATCATAAGTCCTTCAGAGTTGTCTTGATTCATTGTATTGCTGATTATAGCTAAGTCATTCACAGCTGATCATCTTACAATACTGCTGTTACTTTGTACAGAGTACATTTTGCTTTGCATCAGCTCTTGTAAGTCTTTCTAGGTTTTTCTGAGAACATTTTGCTCATCATTTTTTATAGTAAAATAGCATTCCATCATAATCACGTACCACAATTTGTTCACCCATTCCCCAATTGATGTGCATTCCTTCAATTGTTAATTCTGTGCCCCAGAAAAGAGCTGCTATAAATATTTTTCTACATATAAGTCTTTTTCCTTTTTTTTATTTTTATCTCTTTTGGTATACAGACATAGTGGTGATATTGCTAGGTCAAAGGGTATGCCTGGTTTTATAGCACTTCAGGGATAGTTCCAAATTGCTCTACAGAATGTTTGAATGAATCAGTTCACAACACTACCAAAGTTCATTAATTCTCATTTTCCCCATATCCCCTCCAACATTTGTTATTTACCTTTTCTGTCCTATTAGCCAATGTAATATGTATGAGGTAGTACCTCAAAATTGTTTTAATTTTCAATTCTCCAATCAATAATGAGTTATACTAGTATTTTTTCATATATATTCATAAAGATAGCTTATATTACTTCATCTGAAAACTGATCATATCTTTTGATCATTTATCAATTAGGTAATAGATCTTATTTTTACTTTGACTCAGTTCTCTATCTGTTTGAGAAATGAGGCCTTTATCAGAGAAACTCACTTCAAAACATTTTTCATCATTGCTATTGCTAACTGTATTTCCCTCCATCCTATTCCCCTCATTTATTCATTTTCTCTCTCCTTTCACCCTGTCTGTCCTCAAAAGTGTTTTGCTTCTGAATACCTCCTCCCCTAATCTTCCCTCCCTTCTATCACCCCTCCTTTCTCTTATCCCTTTCCCCTACTACTTTCCCATAGTGTAAGATAGATTTCTATGTCCAATTGGCTATGTGCGTTACTCCTTCTTTGAACCAATTCTGATAAGAGTAAGGTTCACTCACTCCTCCTCACCTCTCCCCTCTTTCCCTCCACTGTAAAAGCTTTTTCTTGCCTCTTTTATATGAGATAATTTACCTCATTCTACCTTTCCCTTTCTCTCTCTTTTTTTTAAAGATATAATCCTTTCATATTTAAAGGTCTTATGAGTTACAAATATCATCTTCCCATGTTGGAATGTAAACAGTTTAACCTTCAAGTCTCTTATGATTTCCCTTTACTGTTTACCTGTTTATGCTTCTCTTGATTCTCATATTTGAAAGTTAAATATTATATTCAGCTTTGGTCTTTTCATCAAGAATGCTTAAAAGTCCTTTATCTCATTGAATATCCATTTTTCCCCCAAAGGATTATACTCAGTTTTGATGGGTAGGTGATTCTTGGTTGTAATCCTAGCTCCTTTGACCTCTGGAATATCATATTCCAAGCCCTCCAGTCCTTTGATGTAGAATCTGCTAAATCTTGTGTTATCCTGATTGTGGCTCCATGATACTTGAATTATTTCTTTTTAGCTGCTTGCAATAGTTTCTCCTTTACCTGGGAACTCTGGAATTTGTCATATATTACTGGCAGTTTTCATTTTGGGATCTCTTTCAGGAAGTGATCAGTGGATTCTATTTCTATTTTACCCTCTGGTTCTAGAATATCAGGGCAGTTTTACTCAATAATTTCTTGAAAGATGATGCCTAGGCTCTTTTTATTATCATGGCTTTCAGGAAGTCCAATTTTTTTTAAATTATCCTTCTGGATCTGTTTTCCAGGTCATTTGCTTGTCTAATAAGATATTTCATATGGTCTTCTATTTTTTTCATTTTTGTTTTGTTTTTTTCTTTCTTGATTTCTTATAAAGCCATTAGCTTCCATTTGCTCCATTCTAATTTTTAAAGAATTATTCTCTTCAGTGAGCTTTTGGACCTCCTTTTCCATTTGACCAATTCTGCTTTTAAAGGAATTCTCCTCATTGGTTTTTAGACCTCATTTACCATTTGGTCTCATTTGTTTTTGTAAAGTGTTATTTTCTTCAGTATTTTTTTGTGTGTCTCCTTTATCAAGCTGTTGGCTCATTTTTCAAGATTTTCTTGCATCACTCTCATTTCTCTTTCCATTTTTTCCTCTACCTCTCTTATTTGATTTTCAAAATCCTTGCTGAACTTTCCTATGGCTTGGGACCAATTCACATTTTTTCTTGGAGGCTTTGGATGTAGGAGATTTCACTTTGTTGTCTTCTTCTGAATGTATGTTTTGATCTTCCTTGTCACCATAATAACTTTATATAATCAGAGCTTTTTCTATTGTTTGCTCATTTTCCCAGCCCATTACTTAATTTTTAACTCTTCATTAAAGTAGGGCTCTACTTCCAGCCTCAGGGGTTTTGTGTAGCTGTTTTCAGAGATATTTCTAGGGACCTCTAAGTTTTCAGTTCTTCCAAAGTGGCA
>NW_020954588.1:11864581-11878030 GCF_900497805.2 Vombatus ursinus | reverse complement strand
TAATAATAATAATAATAATAATAATAATAATAATAATAATAACAATAATAATAATAATATTTCCTGGCCAGTGCTCTGGTCTGTGAATGACCAGAAGCTTTTCTGCCCTGAAACTGTAGGAAGGTCCCCACTCCACCATGGCTGCAAGCTCTGGTGTTCTAGTGCTCACCCTGGGACTGCCACCCAGGACTGTGATCTGGATCCAAGTATGGGCAAAGCAATAAAGTCATGCCTCAGTGCTAGCAAAGAGACCCCTTCTCATCAGTTGCTTAACTCTGGTACTGTCTGTGGGCTGAGAGCTCTGGATGCAGCCACTGCCACTGCTGATTTAGTCACTCCCAAGGCCTGCTCCTGGTTTGCTAGGGTTGGGGCTGTGCTGGTGCAGCCTACCTGGATTATACCCCACTCTCACTTGGGTGCAACAGACCTTTCGTGTTGCCCTTCTAGGTTGTCTTTGTTATCCATGGGCTGAGAAGTCTGGAAACCACCACTGCTGTCAGTGACTCAGTTGCCCTGAGACCTGCTCTGGGTTTGCTGGGGCCTGGTCTGCACTGGCAAGGCCTGTGCTGCCCTGCAATCCTCTTTCACCCAGGTGCAACAGACCTTTCCTACTGACCTTCCAAGTTGTATTGGATTGGAAATTTTTTTCACTTCATCTTTTTGTGGGTTCCGCTGCTCTAGAATTTGTTTAGAGTCATTTTTAAAACATTTGCAGAGGTTTGGGCGAAGTTCAAGCTAGTCCCTGCCTTTACTTTGCCATCTTACTTTTGCCTCTCTTTGATTTTCTTTCTAGGAATGCTTAAAACACTTTTAAAAAAAAAAAAAATTAAGCTTCCATCTTGTTCCATTAACAGTTAAGTGCACATTTACAGATTATGACACCTGGGGTCACATTTTGAGCTCCTTTGCTCTTTAGTATACATTTTTTTTATTCCATCTTGCATATTTTGATGGTGCAGAATAGGTGTGTATTATTTGATAGAATAGTTGTATATTATACTTTCCTTAATGTTTAAAGGTCTTTCTCCTAATTGATTGTTTGAATAATTTTTAAATTGTTATTTATTTATTTTGTTAGAGGTAACCTATGGATCGCTTCAATATGCACTTTCCTCCCAATTTTTTCCTTACTTGTTGTTTGTCTAAAAATTCTGTATGATCTACTTTCCTAGGGGTGTGTGTGTGTGTGTGTGTGTGTGTGTAGCTCATGTTTTCTTTTAATATTATTGCTTTTTGCTTTCATTCTTCCAGATATCCTTCACTTCTTGGATTAGCCTTTCTAATTATTTGTTTTCATTTCCTTGGTAAGGATTTAAGTTTTTCTGTTCTGTCAGTCTGCAACTGACATTTGTTAAGTGCCTATTATGTGTCAGGTATTGTGCTAAGAAACTAGGAATACAAAGAAAGGCCAAAAAAGATAATCCTACTTCTAAAGGAGCTCACAGTTTATTCTGTCAATTATTCCTGCTATTCAGGACTTAAATTCTACTTTCAAAATTTTAATTTCTCTTTCAATCCATTCAGGAATTTCTCTTTTAGGCAATTGGAGTTAAGGGACTTGCCCAGGATCACACAGCTAGTAAGTGTCAAGTGTTTGGTCTGATGCCAGATTTGAACTCAGGTCCTCCAGACTTCAAGGCTGGTGTGCTATCCACTGCACCACCTAACTACCCCAAAATAATCTATTTTTTTTTTTTGCAATTGAGGTTAAGTGACTTGCCCAGGGTCACACAACTAGCAACTGTCAAGTGTTTGGTCTGAGGCTGGATTTGAACTCAGGTCCTCCAGACTTCAGGGTCAGTGCTCTATCCACTGCACCACCTACCTGCCTTCATTCAGGAGTATTTTGCTGCTATTCTATGCTCTCTTAGGAACTAACATGACCACTTTTTCACCAGATATTGAGTAATATTCTTTTGTTTTAAAATATTTGCTCATCAATATCTGAACTAATTTAACTGATCTAGAGGTCATATTACCTTCTGTTATTAATGTTATTTGTTGGTTTATTTGATTATATTCAGGGTCTTTAATTAAGGGTTTTTTTTCTCAGATATTTTGGTAGTTCTAATTTCCCCTCTTCCTGTTACTCTATTGCTCACATTCTGACTCCTTCCCCTTTGATTGTGATTTCCCTGAGGACTAGACCTTAAAGATATCTCAGCCTTCTCCCACAGTGGACAATTCACTTTTCGCCAGCCTCAGTCAATGGCCTAAGTGTCTAATGAAAAGATAGAAATCACCACAGATAGAGTTGAGGACCCTTCCCTCAAGGTCAGTGGAGTATTACAAAACCTAATATATGTATACTTCCCCAGTTCCTTCTGTTCCTTATTTCTTAGACTAAAATCTGTTCCTGTACAAACTACTTTCACACAGGTATTCCAGTCAGAGCAAGTTTCCATCTTCTGGTTTTCTCTGGAACAGGGAAGATAGCATTCAATTCTATCCTAAGCCTCTGCATTAACTTCAATAGCACTGCCAGAGCATGTTGGGTCATTGGGAAACATGTGCTGAGTAAGCATATAAGGGGTTAATGATAGACCTGTTCTGTTATTTCAGAATTTTTTTTTTTTACCTTTTTAGGGTTCTTGGTGTTTCAGACCATAGCTGAAATTGTTTTATGTCTTGTACATAATTCTTAATATTTTAAAGAGATTTGAGTGATATTGAGGATGAAAGAAAGATCTATTTCTATAATGCATTGGCTACAAGACCCAGGAGTCAGAACATATCTCTTAATATACAATGATATTCACCAATCCTTATCCATTTTGTTCTATTCTGCATTTTATACCAAAGTTCTTAAGATAGAAGAAAGGGCAAATGAACTTGACCTAGGGTGCCCAGTCAGTCAGATCTGAAATTGACATGAGATTGATCCAAGACAGAAGATACCGTTCTCTTTTGGAGCCATAAGGAGTTAGATGCTACAAGGTTGTTAGATGCTAGATGTTAGAAGGTCTCCTAAATCAAACTAGGTGCACAGAATTGTGGATAGTATCACTTTGGCCTGAGTCAAACTATTGAAACCTTTAGGAATTGTAGATAATATTGCTTAGAACCTAGTTACTGGTACTAGGTATGTTTATAAACACTTCTACTTACTTTTCCATAATGCATTATTTCCTAATTTGTATATACACACCCAGTCATAGCTTCTATATTTTCTTTTGAAAAGAAGAGGAGAGAGTGGGGAGTTAGAGGAAAGAATTCAAGGTTTGGAACAGAGACAAAACTTTAAAGAATTAGAGAGTCAATTAAAGGGGGTAAAGAGGTTATTATGCAGCAATAAGAAGCCAGTGAAGACGAGATAAAATTAATTTCTGGTGGGCATGACCAACAAAATATATGATTTCTTCCACTTCTGTTCAGCAGTCTGTCATTGGGAATAGAAGGAGAGAGATGGTGGGGCTAACCCAGGGTTGAGATTTGGCATGGGATAAAGCGATTTGAGAATTGAGGATCATATATTGTTAAACTCATTAATGGTAGGGTCAAATTTGGAAAGGAAGGAGAGTGAAGTGAGAGTAGATATGATGCCCTGAGGGAGAACACTGGGGTATAGGTCCAGCTTACACTCAGGAAAAAGAGTAGGATTTTGAAGAGTGAGGTGCAGGAGAGATGTAAGGCTAGGTGATTTTAGTTAAATAGAGGAATTTCAGAATGACTTTCCCTTTTCTACTCTGTAACTTCCTCAGACTGATCCTAATAATTAGACAGCATTTATACACGATTTTAAGTTGAACAAAGCATTATCTCATTTGATTCCCATGACAACTAGTTAGTTAGCCATTATAAGATAATTGAAATGACTGGAGAGTAAAGTGGATAAAGTGCTGGACCTGAAGTCAAGGAGATGAGTTAAAATTTAGCCTGAAACACTTACCAACTGATCCTGTGCAATTTGCTCAACTTTTCTTCACCTCAGTTTTCTCTTCTGTAAAAGAGATTAATAGCAGCACTTACCTCCCAAGATTGGTGTAAGGATCAAAGGAAACAATTACAAAACACTTTGCAATCTTCAGAGTCTACGTAAATGCTAGATGTTGTTAATCATTATTATTATTCCCCCATTTTATAGTTGAAGACACTGAGGCTTGGGTCATTTGACCAGGATCACAAAGCTGGCAATTATCATAAACAGGATTCAAATGAGAGTCTCTCCTGACCCAAATCTAGTGGGTTTTTTCCTGCTATACCATTATTTCTCCAATGATTTATAATGATTATAATTGTTAAGGTGCAGTCAACCTCTATTAGTATACAATTCAAATTCTTGTTTAGTCACTGTGCGTTGGGATGTCACAAGACAAAGCATTAATTTCCATTAGGTATTCAGGTTACACTGTGAACAGAATGCTGGACCTAAAGTCAGGAACTTGTTCAATAGTTCAATTGTATCCAACTCTTTGTGACCCTGTGGACCATAGCATTGCAATACTGTCCATGGGGTTTTCTTAGCATAGATACTGGAGTGGTTTTGCCTTATCCTTCTTCAGAGGATTAAGACAAACAGAGTTTAAGTGACTTGCCCAGGCTTACACAGCTAGTAAGTGTCTAAGTTTGGATTTGAATTCAGGCCTTTCTGACTCCAGGCCTAGCATTCTATCCATTGAACCACCTAGTTCCCACATGGTTAGGAAGTCAGTAAGCCTGAGTCCAAATTTGGCCTTAGAAACTTATGGGCTGTGTGATCTTGGGCAAGTCACTTGACTTCTGTTTGCTTTATTTTACTTAACTGTAAAAGAAAAAAAGCAATAAATGAAGCACCTTTATCCCTGTGTTATTTGAGTATTAAATGGAGGAATATTTGTAAAGCATTCTACAAATCTTAAAATTCTTTATAAATGCTAGCTATTGAAGTGGCCATACCCTGATCTCTACACTACCAAAGAGAAATAAAAGGGGCCTGTGACCACTCCAGATTTGTAGATTTATATTATGATGTAACCAGTTTGGTTTGTTTCAGGATTTAATCAGTTCTAAAGATGTTATCAGGTCCCATGAGTTCTGGAAAGGATAGGAATAAGATCTTGTTGGTTTATGATTTAGCAGTTAGACCAAACAAGAGTCACCTAGAATCTTGCCAGAATATCTTAACATTCTCAGAATGGGCACTTTAGAACTTTCTCCAAGAATATATCAGATGGTGGGCAATTATATATTACAATTGGTTCATGTAGGCATTTCATATATGATAAGTATATTTATTAGAAATCTGTGGGTTTTGTTGGCCTATTTTTTCTGTCAGCCTTCAGCTTAGGTGAGTCAATCAGTGACTTTTTCTTTTGCATTCAAAGCTTACATCAGAAGAAGTCACAGAAAGCACTTCTTAACGAAGAATTGATTTATTTATTTTCTTGAGGAGGCAATGGGAGCTAGAAGGACATTCAGTTCTAGCTTTAAAATACTTCTGATTAGATCAAATTAGATGAAATTGAAAAAAAAAGCAGTCACATTTTCAATTCATGTGAATTTCAGTCTGAATTAAGACCATAGATGCAGAAACAAAGTACATTACTGAAATGAGTGATTGCAGTTTCGTTGGTAAAAAGCAGAAGATAACTACCTTAGTATGTGAGCTGTGAGTCCTAAATAGCTTATCTACAAGGCCAATTTTAGCAGCAGGAAGTGGAACGAGGGCCAAGATGACAAGGAGAGGGGCATTATATACGGTAACACGAACAGAGATATTGTCAGTTACTAGAACTCTGAAAGGGACCATAGAAAGTGAAGCTAGGACATATTAATACAGAAAGTGCTGTAAGTTAGTAGATTATTTTGATGTTGACTTAAAAATTGTGCTGTGATTGTTTCTACTAAGAACTAGTTATACAACTACACACTATTAAATTTCTCAAATTTATTTGCTGAGGAAAAAAAATACATCTCTTATTTTTTTTTCTGTCTTGTTCCCCTCTTTTCTTGGTAGTAAAATAAAAGAAAGAGAGCTCATGCTCCATCTAGTGGTAAAACACAATAGCAGCACATATAGTTCATTTTTTAGACACTGGATAGACCTTTGCATGCTACAAGCAAAATATCCCTACATAGTTCCCTCCCCAAACTAAGAGCAACAGTGTTTGAAATTCTTATATTCAAAATTCATTCATTCAATTTAAGCAGTTCCCTCTTCTCACAATTCCTTGTTTAAAAGCAAATAACCTTGGAGAGGTGAGGATAACCCAAAAGGTATGGGGAGGAAGGGGAGGAGGTAGTTATATTGGTGAAAAAAATAACTTTAATGAAGGGATAGGATCACTGCCAATGGTGGATTGGATGATGATGACTATCAATGGAGACAGGGAAGTTATGCTCAACTTTTATTTGTTTCTTTGACTTTACAAAGAGAATTAATTTCAAACTAGAAAGGATAGAGAAGCAGCTAGGTGGTATAATGGATAGAGTAATAGGTCTGGAGTCAGGAAGACTCGAGTTCAAAATCGTCTTCAGAAACTTACTAACTGTGTGACCCTGTGTAAGTCACTTAACCCTGTTTGCCTCAGTTTTCTCATCTACAAAAGGAAATGGAAAAGGAAGTGGGAAACCACTCCAGCATCTTTGCCAAGAAAATCTCAAATGGAGTCACGAAGAGTCAGACATAGATGAAATGTATGAATAACAACAAGAAAAGATAGAACAAAGAATAGGTAATGGGAAATCGATATACAATGTAAGGAAAATAGGAGGAAATAACCAGCTGAACTTGATGAGTTTAGGTCACCTTTCCCAGATGAACTACATTCCATCCTATTATTGGCAATGATCTTTGAAATGCCATGAAGACTTTGGGAAATGTGACAGGATTGGGCAACAAATGTTTTGATTAAAAAAAAAAAAGATGGGGAAAAGGGAATAAAGTAAGATAATGGCAGAGCAATGAGTTTGATTTCTATTCAAGGCAAAATTCTGTGATATTGTATTAAAAAGGAAATGAGTGAACACTTAGGAAATGGCAGAGTATTCACGGAGAGCCAACATGATCTCATCAAGAAAAGACCACACTCTTTTTAGATGGTGTTACATAACAAATTGGAGGAATGTTGGAGTTGGGTTTACTTAGACTCTAGGTAATTCATAAGGACTTTAATAAAGGCTTATTGATTAAGATCCAATTGAATTGAAGCTGTTATAGAAGACATAAAGAGATTTGGGATAGAATATGATAACATTGGCCATGTGCTATATTACATTTTTATCACTGATTTTATTAAAGGCATAGTCAAAAATAAGTCAACAAACATTTATCACATACTTACTATGTGCCAGGCACCATGCTAAGTACTGGGGATACAAATCTAAGCAGAAAGAAACAAATCTCTGCCCTCAATGGAATAAAAAATTGGGGAGGGGAGAAAGGGGGAAGTCCTACGGAGATAAGTCATTAGTTCAGCCTGGAGAGGCATGAAGACAAGGTTGGCCTGGGTCTCCTCATTAAAATTTAAGTTCTGTGAGGAACCAGTCAATCAGAAGGAGAGGCCACAGGATGGCAGATACTTCCAATGTGAGAAGTAGTCCAGGTGTGACGTAAGCTTCAGGAGTGAAGGGGTTCCTACGGCATTGTAGAGAAAGTGCTGTTGAGATGAATCAAGACTGCAGCCTGGAAAGGAATGAAAAGGAAGCATAAATGGAATGCTTATCCAGTTTTCAGATGATACAAAACTAGGAGGGACAGCTGCCCCTGGAGGACAGTTAGAACCATAATTATTTGGTCAGGGTAAAATAAAATGGGATGAATGCAGTAATATGACATTGACTAGAGAAAATGTAAAGTTTTATATTAAAAAAATAATTGGAAGGAGTTCATTGAATTCAGACTCAATATAAGTTAAAGGTGTGATGTGTCCCATAAGAAAGCTAACACAATATTAGGTGATAATAAACAAGATCTGGTGACCAAGACTAGGATGTAATGTTACCTCTACCCAGGTAAGAACACATATTTCTGTAGTGTTGGGTGTCTAGCCTGGGGAAGATTAAATGGGAAGCTTGGAAGAACATTAGAATTTTCCGAAAGTATTTGAAGAGTTGTCACATGGAAGAGGGATTAGACTTTTTGAAGAGAGTCAGTACGGTGGAGAAAATGGTGGACTCCAAGGAAATAAGACCCACATTCAAAACCTACCTCTGATACTAACCAAATATATGACCATTTTCAAGTCATGTAACTGTCTTTGATTTCTCATCCTTTGAATACGGATAATGAAACTTTTAATTCCAACTTATAGAATTGTCAATAATGTATATAAAATGGTTTCAAATTTTACAGCTTTGTATAAATGTCAGCTACAATTTTTCTCTGCTGGCTCCAGTTGGCAGAACTAGTGAGTAGAAGTTGTAAAGAGGGAAATTTAAGTTCAATATAAGGGCAAACTTCCATAGAAATGAGAGATATTCAAAACTCCAATGGGTTGCCTTAAGAAGTCGTGGGTTTCCCCCACCTGAGCTCATAACACAAGGGTTGGATAATTACTTGTTGAATATGGTACAGAGGAATTTGGGATCAGGCAGGAATTTGACTAGATGACTAAACAAAGTCCTTTCCACCTCTGAGATTCTATGATGTAACACTTAGAGTAAATTAGATCCTTATATTTCTTTGTTCAAGCCAATATTATAGTACTTGGTTGTCATTGAAGGGGGGTGCTTGCAGAGAACAAATTCTTAGAAAGGGGAGGTTAGGCACTAAGACAAATTTTCCCCATATTTTGTTATTTTGCCTTGTCCAAACTTTATTCAAATTCAAATGTTATTACAAACAAATCCCAAGATGATAGAGAAGTGAATGTGTGTGTGTATTTGTGTGTGTGTGTGTGTGTTTACCAGTTTTGTGCTATCAGCTTATTTTGGGAAGGCCTTCTCTGATAACGAGTATGTGGTCAGTGAAGATTGAAACACAAGGAGAAGCTTGTATACTGCCTTCTCAGATCAGCCAAACCTATTTGGGTCTTACTGTTAAGAACTTCCAATTTGCTTACACATATTTTTCTAGAAGAGCTATATCATTTTTAAATTTATCACAGTGATATGGCCTTTGAACACTGATTGTTCTCTTCTAGGGAAACAATCACAGGGAATCTATAAATTGAGGTTGGAGGGAAAGCCAAAAAAAATGACTCGCAAATTTCTAGCTCAAAAGTAAAAGGTAGTGTGAAGCCTGAGAATTGTTCTCTTAAAAATGTGATGTTGCATGCAGCCAAAAAGGGGAAAGAGACATGGAGGAAATAAATGTAGGTCATGAATAGTCACAGTTGAGTGAAATGAAATGAACTCTAAACACTTTGAAAAGTAAAGTGAGAGACAGAATGTTAAACCATTATTTCCTAATATGCCACTCTACAAAAACCTTTTCTGTTGTTTGATCTACCTCCCTGCTTTCCAAATAATCAAGATTTAAATACATTGATTTTCAATACTAAACTCTCATTGGTCCATGGAAATAGCTTCATATTTGGTCTCCTTTTTTCCATTCTCTCCCCTTATCAATCCATTCTCTGAAAAGCTGCCAAGTTGATACTCCTCAAATACAGATCTACTCATGTCGTTCCTCTTTAAAAAATCTTCAATGGCTCCCTACTGCCCTAAGATGAATTAAAAAATTCTCAGGTTGGCATTTAAAGCCAGACATAATTGGTTTCCCAAATGCCTTTCCAGTCTTATTTTACACAATTCTTTTCACTATATTTTAGTCAAAGTAGCTTCCTTATCATTTTCTAAACACAACATAGAATCTCCCCCTGCCTTTACTTCTTTCCTCACAGGTCTGGAGTGCATTGTTTTCTCATCTCCACCTCTTAGAATCTCAGCACTCTTATATCATTGTTCAGGTTCCATCTCCTACACTAGACCTTTCCCTATTCTTTTAGTGTTAGTTGTAGCTCAGTCTCTTGAAATTACTCTGAATTACTTTTTTATAAACTTTGTATCTGGATCTCTCTCTCTCTTTCATATATATATATATATATATATATATATATATATACCCACACACATACATAATACATACACACATATATATGTACATATATATGTCCATGTTTTCTGGTACAATGTAAACTTTTTGAAGGTAGGGGATGTTTATATTTTGTTTTTGTATTCATAGTACCTAATATAGTTCCTTCCTATCATAAAACTGTATTTGTTAGAGAGGATGAAATAAAAAAAAATGTTCTGGAAGGCATTCCTTGACTTGTGCAGTATTATTCTACTGAATACAATCTGTGCATTCCCTCATCTGTAGTCTTGTTGGGTAGCGCTAAGTGTCAAAGTGAACTTTCATATATTTCTGTCACCTCTTGTCAAGACTATATAGACTAATATTACAGAGTATCCAAGAATGTTATAGTCATCCTCATTCTCATACTGTAATATCCTTATATATTTTAGAATGTGTACCACAAAATCATAGGGATCTGAGTCTCCATCACTGATAATTGTTGAAAGGTATATTGGTGAATCTCACGGTTTCTTATCCAGTGTTTCCACGGATCTTCTTCCAAAGATGTAGATTTCAAATCATCCCAATATTCTTCCCCATGTGACTCTACTATATTTTTCCATGAAATCTTCCATAAAGTTCTACCCATTGTGCAAAAACACTGCCTGTGTTTGTTTTAGTTTTTCCCCATAAGAGTGAAGTCCTGTGATTGTTTATATATGTTCCATCCAAAATCAGCTTACCTCCATTTTTGATAATACAGTTCTCAAATCATCAGAAAAGACCCTCACCTCTTTTTGCAAAGTATAATTGGCAATGTGCCATAGGCTGGTTTTGCCCACTATGCTCCTCACAGTTGCTCTTTGGGTCACCTACAATTTTAATTCTTGTGTAGATATGGTAGACTTGGATAGCAAAACCAGGAATATATTATAGAATCCTGAAAATATAGGGCCAGTAACACATGTGTCTAATGTTCACCTATAGCATGCCAATCTTCTGTAAGGGGAGAAACTTCATGTGCCAAATATGAGAATTTTGACTGTTGAAATAAATACTGAAAATCAGACTAATCCAAGAAAAATATTATTCCTAAATTCTTGGGTGTTTTATAACAAACATTTTAATCTTGTATGAAAATGTGTTTAAATTCTTCTTGGCACTGTTGAAAAGATTTTGAAATAAAATATGCCTCTGCAAATATGCTACTGTTTCACTAATGATAAATTCAATGTCTTGCTGCAGAAGTCAACTAGTTGAAACCAGTTGTATCTGTGCTGTTTGCCAAAGTAGGCACTTGATTCTCCATCCACTCAGCAATGCCTCATTTCAGTGTGGAATATGGAATAAAGTACTGGAATTGGACTCAGAAAACACTAGGGTCAAGTATTCTTTCCCATACTTCCTAGCTATGTGATTATGGGCAAGTCAAACCAGTATGAACCTCAAGAAACTACATAAGTGGTATTTACTAAATTATAATAACTTGCATAGCATTATTGTAAGTATAGTAAGGTAATATAAATCATAGGTCCCTGATGCAATATCTCATTGAAAATGTAGGTTTTTTTTCCAAATAATAGTTTTTTTGGTTTGTTTTAAATTCCTCATGTTCATGAAAGTATTTCTAAAATATATTACATGCTTTTCTATCTTCTTAATCAAAACAATATATTATTGGCATACCAGGATCCTCATCTGTACTATGCTATAGCACAGAGATACACACTACGTCCATTGAGGTATATTTGGAATGTTTGCTTTTTCACTAAGTAGCCTCAGATATCTGTGTGTTTTTTTTTATTCTTGTATTTGTTTTTCCAAGTTGTTCTGTATCCTCCCCAGTGTAAAATTATTAATTATCACTGCTTGTTGCTCTCACTGGGTCTACCTTGAATTAGTTGCCTTTTGAAAAACTTGCTGATAAAGAAAGAAAGGGAGTGAAGGAAGAAGGAAAGAAGAGGAAGGAAAAGAGAAAGGAAGGAAGAGAAGGAAGGAAGGAAGAGAAGGAAGAAAGGAAGAAAAGAAGGAAGAAAAGGAAGAAAGAAAGAAGGAGGGGGCAGCTAGGTGGTGCAGTGGATAGAGCACCGGCCTGGAATTCAGGAGGACCTGAGTTCAAATCAGCCTCAGACCAAACACTTGACACTTAACTAACTGTGTGACCCTGGGCAAGTCACTTAATTCCAATTGCCTAAAAAGGAAAAAAAAAGAAAGAAAGAAGGAAAGAAAGAAAGCAAAAGAACGTAGGAAGAAAGAAAGAGGAAAGGAAGGAAATAGGGAAGGAGGGAGGGAAGGAGGGACGGAAAGGGTCACTGTAGGATGAGAAGCCAAAGAAGCAAGATTAATGAATTATACTAAAAGGAAAAGTTACTTGATACTGAATAAAGATTAGAGAAGCAAGAGCTTTTTTATATACATTTTGCAACATAGATTTTGGTGGCTTGAAAGTCTTTTTGTTTCTTTCTAGAGTATAGGTTATGCCAAGAAGAGTTGAAATTTCTGGATATATGAATGCTGGATAATGCAAGTGACATGATATAACTCTATAATTCTATGAAGAGTGGGATATGCAGATTCACATAGCTTTTGAAATATACATGGTGAATTACAAGATTATATCTTCAGAGAGGTAAAGCAAAAATGATTATAGCTCCTGTTTAGATAGCATTTTCACCTTTATGTAGTGTCTGGCTCTCGCCAACACCATGAGATAGGTAGTGGGAGTGTTAATGCAGCATTTGACAGAAGAAATAGGTTTAAGTGGTGAAATGTTTTGTACAGTGCCACTAACTGGATATACTGGCTTTTCTAAATGTTAGGGCTAGATTTTTTGCTAGCAGAGGCATATCACTTAAATTTACAATGAAAATGATTGCCTTCAGGTAAATTACTGAGTATTATTTTGTCTGCTCAATGTCTGTGAAGTGTCCAAGGTGGATTCTGGAATTTAGCAATGAGTGAAGGAGATTTTGACCCAATGCAAAAAATCACAAACTGATTATTAGATGATTGGTTTAATAGCATATTGAAAGTGAAACTGTAATCACTAAGAAACATGTTGAATTCACTAACAAAATGGTATGCCAGACTAATATAATTTCCTTTCAAAAAGTGGGAAGGAGTAGTAGAGTATGAGAAGTGGATGAGATAACTATGAGAGAGCGACCGGTCAAAGATGATAGATGAGAAGATAGTCAAAGATAAAACATGATTAGGAATATTTAGGGACCAATGAGAGTTTAGTGTTATAGAAACCATGAGTAGGCAAATCTTGGTGAGGAAATTGCTCTACCAATTGAGACCAAGAACCTAATTTGCCACTTACAATCTTTAAGTGCTTTCTGAGGGCTGCTGTTATTCAGTCATTTCCAGTAGTGTCCAACTCTTTGTGAGCCTTTTTGGAGGTTTTCCTACCAAAGATACTGGAATGGTTCACCATTTCCTTCTCCAGCTCATTTTACAGATGAGGAAACTGAGGCATACAGGGTTAAGTGATTTGCCTGGGATCA
>NW_020954588.1:11859075-11864540 GCF_900497805.2 Vombatus ursinus | reverse complement strand
CACAACTAGTAAGTATCTAAAGCAGAGGTTCCCAGAGTGGGCAATACCACTACCTGGGGGGGGGCGTTGGAATGATCTAGGGGGAGTGGTAGCAGCCGCAGGTGCAATTAGGGGCCATTGAATAAAAATAAGGGGGAGTGGAAGCATAAGAAAAGAAGATAAGAAAACTTTGAAAAAAACATTCCTACATGTTTCATCTGTTGTGTAACAGAGTTAAAGTCATAGTGATTACATCATTTTCCAAATAAACACCCAAAATGCAAGTTATAATCCATCAGTGGTCAAGTCTGCTAACAGATCTTAACAAGCAAGTGTTGGCAGGCAAGCAGTACTGCTCATTGTCGGGAAGTTCACCAGGCAACTGCAGGAATATGTGCATGTGATGACTTGTTTATAAAACAATACTATTGAATTACATGACACAATACTTCATCATCAAAATTTCAATGCAGAAGGGGCAGCTAGGCGGCACAGCGGATACAGCCCCGGCCCTAAAGTCAGGAGGACCTGAATTCAAATCTGGCCTCAGACCAAACACTTGATACTTACTAGCTGTGTGACCCTGGGCAAGTCACTTAACCCCAATTGCCTAAAAAAAAAATTCAATGCAGGAAAAACCATACAAATTTATAATACATTATTAAACTTAAGATGTATCATTTTATATATATAATATACATATATACATACACACATATATATAATACAAATTTCAAAAAAGCCATTAAAGTATTAAAGAAAGTAGATTTCTGGGGAGGGGGGGCTTGCTGAGTAACTTTTTTTTTAAATGGGGGCTTTGGCCAAAAAAGTTTGGGAACCTCTGATCTGAGGCCAGATTGGAACTTGGGAAGATGAGTCTTTCTGCCTTCAGGTCCTGCACTGTATGCAAAATGGTACCACCGAGTGGCCCATTACTGGGGGCACTCAGGGTCACACATAACCTAGGATTGTCAGAGATGAGGCTTGAGCCTGTGTTTTTCTGGTCACCTCTCTATAAACTATGCCACGGTAACTGATAAAGAGGAACTCTGTATGTAAGGGTATTCTTGAATAGACATACACAAGTAAAAACGAACAAAATTCCTGCCTTTAAGAAGCTTACCTTCTCATGGGAGAAGATAATAAATAAATAGGAGCTGTAAAGGGGGAGGTATCTCTATTATAAATGTTAGCTCTGTGCAAGTTTTCAATGTGTCAAAAGTAATTCAAAATAATTTAAAATCTTCTCCCCCTTTTTTGTCTCTGATATATATGATTTGCGAGAAGGGATATCTATTATTAATATATTTTAATAAGTTAAAATAAAATGCATAATGAATACGCTTTGCAAGGGAAAAAAAGGACCTTATACTTTGAGCATGCATTTCAGATAATTAATTCAATATCCATAGTGAAAATTTGTTTTACTCTTACCACAGTCAGAGAATATACGCTTAACCCCAACCATCCTCCTCATGAATGCATCATTCCAGAGATCAAGGAGAACAAGACCAAGAAGTGAATGAATCACCACTCTTGGAGAGAAAAAAAAAAATCTCTTAACTCAGGCTTAAATAATAGTAGTGCCTGTGGGCACTGTTGGGTCTTTTACTGACTGAATGGCCTTGGACTGGGTTGGACAAGTTAAATACAGAAAGATATTTTTCTTAGTACTTTTGAAAATCAAAGTGATTAATATTGTGTTTTCTAAGCTGTCCTTTCTGTTTCCACTTTCTCTTTCTTGTATCATCCTTCAAACAGTTTCCTTATGCATTCTTGCTTCAGGGGTTCTAGAATAAAATACACGCCCATAGCTCGATTCTAATTTTCCAAACTTGTGTCATATACCTGCCCTTCATGCTCATTATAGTCAAATTGGAAGCTAATAATTATCTACTCTCTTCTACTTCCCCACATTAGTAAACTATCTCTAGTACCTCCGGGCCATGAATGTGTTCCTTCATTCACCCCTATGTCTTCTTCATTTGAGGCCAAGATTAGTTGCTACTTCCATGATGAGTGAATGAAAAAAATAATTATTAAATTCCTACTCCATGCTAGGCACTATTCTAGTGTTAGGAATATAAGTATCATGTGAGTACCATAGTAAGACAATAACTGCTCCCTCAGGTATTGCATGATATTGAAATATTATTACAGAATAAGATAGAATAAAGGAGTCTCAAAAAGATGAACTTGGAGAACTTTGTAGTTTTATAGATGAGAAAAAAGTGTCATATGTGCATATATGTATATATACATGTATATAGCTATCAATTATTATACATAATACATATATACATGTATGTATATGTGTATACATATATGTGTATGTATACATGTGATTATAAACATACTTCTCTCTTCTCAGCAGAGATAGAAATTAAGGGACTACTAGGGCAGAATATTGCATATACTGTTTAGATGCTCTCTTTTTTTAGCTGTTTTTCCTTAACTGATTTTCTTTGTTTCAAAGGAGAATTCAGTGAGTGTAGAGAGTGACAGAATTTCTAAAAAATATTGTGATGTAAAAATAAAAGTCATTAATAAAACATGGAATTAGATCAGACCTATAATTTTGTTGGTTTAGGGAATTCCCAGTGATGAATCACTCTCTATCCCTAGATATGAACAGCCATCTATAACTTGTAATCTTAGGGATTCATCTTGGCCTCCAAGAGGTTAAGTAATTTGCCCAGAATCACACAGCCACTGTGTGCCAGAAGTAGGATTTCAGCCCAGGTCTTGTTAGCAAAAGCCCAACATTGGCTTCCTCGTTAGCATTTTTAAAAATATAGTCACAACTAACTAGTTCATAAATGACCTTGATTTCTTCTCTGTCTACTCTGTTAGAGAGGAATGAAGGATTGGTGGAACATGTGAGAGATGAGATAAAAGATCAAAACAAAATATTAAGTGAGAAATGAATCAATTTCCATGATCAGCTTTTTAAAAAAAATCTTAAATCAGTTTCATGACAGAATCATTAAGATATATGTGTGTGTATGTGTGTGTACGTGGGCATGTATGTATGTATATACACATATGTGTGTATACACATATATGTGAATATGTGTGTGCATGTATATAATATTTTTTCCGTTTCAAATATTTTTCTATGTATCATGATTCAAAAGTGCTAATATAATTTAAGCAGACTAATTACCCAATAATGAATATTTACATGGCTCCCTCTTTAAAGTGTAAAGCAGAAAAACCTCGAACTTGATGAAAATTAATGACTTCAGTGATACAAATTTAAAAAAAACACTGCTTAGTGAATGGGAAAATGATTAGATGAAACATCATTGATGTTAAGCTCATGTGAAACACAGGAAAAAAAGTTTTAAAGCATTTTTTTTCAAGTTCTTTGACTCTAAGAAGCAAAATATGGAGCCAAATGTATAGGGAAAGAGTGCTTATGTCAATTTATGTGATTTCAATCAAACATGTTTCATCATCCAAATCTGGTGAGAATCTCCCAATTCATAAAACACTGTAAGAGAAAACTGTGAAGAAGGCTGCACACACATTTCAAAGAGCTGTTGAGATTGCAAATCACTCCTGCCTCACTTTTGTGTTTACCCAGATAATACTTAGCACTTACACAGGGTTTTAGAGCTTCAAAGAGCCTCCAAACTTTAACTAATTAAGCCTTACAATACCTGGTGAGGTAGTGATAAGAAACCCCTTGAAGAGAGCATCTAACTGTATAATTCACACTTGCCTATATAGAATGCAGTCTAGGTGCCATGTGGTCTTTTTCTCTCTTTATATTTCAATAAACCTGAGGGGAGATGATATCCATATGTGAATATATGATGCATACCAATCTGGAGAGTGAGTGAAATAATATGCACTTTTCTTAGGTTGTTTCCAAAAGCTCAGAGAGAAAGATGTATTTATTGCTAACACATGAAAAACACCTGGGTCCCTCTGCTACACTTGCTTTTCTCATGCATTTTACATCTTATTCTCAATTTTTCCAGTAGAGGACTTTTGAGATTATTGGGCAGAACTTTAAAAATAGGCAAGGACCACAGACACTATTTTTGTTTTTTAATTATCATTTATTCTAATCTTTTCTAAATTCATTCTAATTCTCACCAAAACTTATTAATGCCAGTTTGTAAATGAACTCAAATCGGAATCATATCCTGATAGTGCCATCTTTAAATGTGCTTTTCACTTCTGTGTCAGGAGTTGTGTCTAGTGGGATACCCTGGTCTTTTTGTAGTTAGCTCTCTGTAGCAGACAAGCCATGTCAATCTGTTCATGTGATAAAGGTTAGTTTCTAGTCATTCTGTGCTTTGACTATTAAAACTCTTACTCAAGTGAGGAAAAGCTGCACAATCTGGTTTTCTTATTTAGTCATAAGATAGATTTATCTCTTTCATTCCTAGAGAAATCTGATTACCACAAAATTACAATCTCTAAGAAAAAGAAATTTTGAAACATCTCAGGCTATTAGGATGTGGTGATTGGGGATTTTCCATGGGCGCCTTAATTTCTATGGCACCAACAATACTATTGTTCCTGTGTGCTCCCACCTCTCTCTCTCTCTCTCTATTTCTCTCTCACTCTCTCTCTCTCTCTCTCTCTCTCTCTCTCTCTCTTTTCCCTTCCTCCCCTCTCTCTTCCTCCTCTTTTCATCCTATAACTTTAGAATTCACACCATGGAGACACCCTTTGCTTCTAGGCCCCTTCCTCTGAATGGATGAGTCCTCTCTAAACCTCCATTTAAGATTGGCTCCAAAGCCAGACGTCTCTTCTTTACCTGCCAGGATCCATGCCGAATGTTTCTGTGATACACCAGCTCAGGTATCTTATCTTCCCCACACCCCACATCCCTACTCCCCCATTTTAGTATCTTATATGTTGTCTTCTCTATTAGGATATAAGCTTCTTGAGGGCAAGGGATATCTTTCTTTATGTTTGTTTGTTTGTTTTTTCTATTTCTAATTCTTAGTACAGTGTCAGGCACACAGTAATTAATGCATATTAACTGACTGACTCTTCATGCATAAAAATTCCCAGTTATGGCTTTGCATCTATTTACTACAAATGGCACCATGAGGAAAAAAAAATAGTGTGAGGAAACAATGAGCTATTTTTTCTCCATTCACTGTTTTTCCCATCTTTCACTGAGTCTATATTTAGCATGCCAAGAACGATCTATTTTACTTAGGTCCTTAGATTATTTTTTGGGAGGAAACAGATATGCAATTTGATTAATGTATTGAATTCCTAGCATCCAACCATGCAGACTGGCACTAACTTTTCAATTTAGAGGTTTTGAAATTTGACCAGGGCATTGAGAGGCTGAATAATTTACCCAGAGTTAATGAGCTATATAACTCAGAAATGGAATCTGAACTCAGTTTTTCCCAACTTTCTGTATCTACTACATCATGTTGGTTTTCATTGCCTGTATTTGGAATTAAGTGTATGAAATGTAAAAACAAAACAAAACATAATTATCATGC
>NW_020954588.1:11851968-11859052 GCF_900497805.2 Vombatus ursinus | reverse complement strand
TAGTAGTAGTAGTAGTAGTAGTAGTAGTAGTAGTAGTAGTAGTAGTAGTAGTAGTAATGAATCAGAGAATTTGAAAGTGCATGAAAATGAGCCCTGTCATGATCAAAAAGCAATTATGATTGAATTATGGGAGTTATTATTTTACGTATCTCAGCTTCATGTAATAATTTCTAATTCTAGGAAATTATTTCTTTAGATAGATATCTGCAGTAAGATTGAACAGATGGATAGGGAAAACAATATAATTAATAAAAGTTGTCTGGTCATTTTGTATTTATAATACATATAAATTTATTTCAAATTTAAATAATAGAAGGAATAATGTTGGCAGTTGCATACCAGATACACAAAGCTACAGAAGATAAATAATGGTATATACTATGCAACTATATGTAATTACAATGTAATTTTAACATTTATAGAATAGATACATAATAGAATGTTTTAATGGAGTGTTTCAATTAGTAAAATAAATACATGATAGAATATTTAAATAGACTGTTTCAATGAGTAGAACAGATGCTTCGTAAAATATTTAAATAGAATGCTGCAATAAATGAGTAAACTTTTTTTTAACACTATGCACCAAGCATTGTGCTAGGTATTGGATATATGAAGAAAAAATAGTCCCTGCATTCATTGGGCTTTACAGTCAATCAGGAGAGACAAAATATACATAAACACAGACATATAAGATAATTTTGATGTACTAGAAGCTGAGCAAGAAGGATTCAGGATATCATAAAGAAAGTGGTACCTGAGCAGAACTTTGAAGAGAGTAAGCTTTTCTAATGTAATGTGAGAAGGGGGTACATGGTTTGGATAGCCTAGGGAAAGACATGGCTGATAGGAGATGGAGTTCCATGTGTGAAGAGCAACCAGAAGATGAGTTTGGTTCAACTAAAGAATATATGAAAGAGAGTAATGTCTCATAAGTCTAGAAAGGTAAATTGGGTTTGTCTTTGTTGTTGTTTGTCCTTCATTCTAGAAGAGGACCAATAAAATCACCAGAGCAATGTCTTGACTTGCCCATGAATTGGATTTAAGTGAGGCAGAGCTGTCCAAAATCATCAGCCTCACTCTCCTCCAGAGCCATTGGAATCCAGCAGCAAGACAAAAGTCAAGATGACTGGTGATAGCCCACCCAAGTTGGGTTTAAAGGAAAAATAGAAGAATCTATCTGACAATAGAGAGAGGGCAGAGGAGCTCAGTTTTTATTTTGCTTCTTTTTTTCTTCTGCCACAGAGAATGACTTTTGCTCTATAAGTGACAGAACAAAGAGGGCATTGATACCAACGATAATTAAGGGGACAGTAGGAGAGTGTCAGTTTGCCTGTTGTGAATTCACCTGAACCAAATGGATTATATCTTCAAGTTCTCAAAAAACTGGTATGTGTGATTGCTGAGCTACTGTCAGTTCTGCTTGGAAAATCATGGAATGTAAGAGAAATGGCAGAAAACTGGACAACAGATGTCCCAATTTTCAAAGAAAAAGGAAGGAAATAATGGAAACTACTGGCCAGGAAGTTTACCTTACATTCTTAAGAAGCTTCTAGTTAAGATCATTAAAGAGCTGATTAGTGAACATCTAGAAAGAAAAGCTGTGATTACAAAGGGCTCAGCATGGTTTCATCACCAACAAGTCATGCTAGATTAAGATATTTTCCTTTTTTTGGAGAGGAATACTAAACTAGTAGACGAAGGGGATAATGTGGATGTAATTGATCCACATTTTAACAAAGCTTTCCAGAGTATTGCTCATATTATCTTACAGAGGACATATGACTTATATTTTGGACCCATTGAGTTTGTGATCCCTATACAATGTCCAATTCAAAATATTTAATAGTAGGTGATTTGGGATTGGTAATCAGTAGAGGCTAGGGCAGGGGTGGGGAACCTGTAGCCTCCAGGCCACATGTGGCCCTCTAGGTCCTCAAGTGCAGCCCTTTGACTGAATCCAAACTTCACAGAACAAATCCCCTTAATAAAAGGATTTGTCTGTAAAACTTGGACTCAGTCAAAAGGCCGCACCCAAGGACCTAGAAGGTCACACGTGACCTTGAAGTCACAGGTTCTCCACCCCTGGGCTAAGGCTTGAGATATAGATATTGACATCATCTTCATAGAGATAATCATTGAAAACATATGAGCTCATGTGTTCATCAAGGCAGAGTGTAGAGACAGATGAAAAGAGGGCCCAGGCCAGGGCCTTCATGGGTTAGATACAGAGTTAGTGGGCAGGAATGGGTGACAACCCAGAGGTCAAATAGCTAGAAGTGAGAACAGAGCCACAAAAAAAGGAAAGCTGGTAACACATAGGCTAACAATTTTGAATGATACAGAGAGGTAAAGAAGGATGAGAATGGAGGGGAAAATTTGAAGAATGATGAAGAAAAAATCTATCAGCAGTTGAAATCCTCAGTTATTAATTCATATTAAAAAACAGCAAAATATGTATTAAATACCTGCTGTGGACCAAGTATGTACATGAACCTTAATCCTAAAACAATTTGAAGCAAGAAAAACATTATATCATTAATACTTTGCAGTGCAAAGTTACAATGTTTCACATCTCTTTCTTCTTCAATGAATTAATGAATGATGAATGAATGAATGAATGAGAAGCATATATGTGTCAGACAGTGAACTAAATGCCAGGACACATACATTTTGAGAGACAGAAAGAGAGAGAGACAGGGTGGGGGGCTCTGTCCTTAAGGACATACTAATAAAACAAGATTATGTATACAAGGGACTAGTGGACAGGTTGGTTTGGGAAGTCACAGAGATGGTGACTGTAGCCATAGACAATAGATTGACAGATCCTTTCCTGAAGCTAGATCTCTCCATTTCAAGAAGAGCCTATGCTAGCTGTGTTCCCCTCCTCTCTAACCCAACTCAGATCCTGCTTTCCCAGGCTACTCATTCACATTATCCCCATGTGAGTACCTTTCTTTCCCTCTCATTTTACAGCTTCCTTTTATGTGTTGTCTGTCCCCCTTTAGATGCTAAGTTCCTTTAGGACAGCGACTGTCTTTCTTTTTGGCTTGTATTTGTATTCCCAGCCTTGTGCTTTCCATTGAATAAGGTCTAATAAATGTTTTATCTTATGCAAATGTTAATCTAATCTAATTTAATATGGCTTTGATTACTGCATCTAAATAAAGAGCCAGAATCTAGAAGAATTAGGCAGACAGATGACAAAAGGATGGCTAAGGTGTATAACTGGATGAGTTGTAAAACATAGTCTAATTTGGTGGGGGGTTCAGGTTATACAGATTTACCAATCAGTACAGCTCAACCTAGCTCTGGGATTTGGAAAGGTCAGTGGATTAGCTCTCCCAAGGTGTGTTCTCAAATAGGGATAGGATAATGAAGATGTCTTTTGAAGCAATATTTCTTTTCTCTATCTTACTATAGGTTTTTTTTCATTCATGTAAGGAATAAACAATGAGGAAACAGAGATCTTCCAATCTAGCTCTAACTGTTTAACAACATGTGGTCTCAGAATTATCTGGTTCACTGAGAGTTTAAGGAATGTTCCCAGAATCACACAGCTAGTAGCTATCAGAGGTTGAACCTGAACCCTGGTCCTTCTGACTCTGAGGCTATGTCTGTCTACTATGTCATGCTGCCTTTGCATGAGACTATTAGATCAAAATGGAAGCAAATGTTGTTAATCAGAAATATTAGGCAGTTTTAATGCAAAACAGAGTTTTTACTAGCCTAAAATCTTCTGACATCACAACTTCTCATTAATTTTCTGTTTAAACTGGAATTTGTGGTTCATGTTTTCTTTTTTCCTTCCTTTCTTTTATGCTTTTCTTTTTTTCTTTCTCTCTTTTCTGCTTTCTTTTCTTTGTTCCTTCTTTCTTTCTCTTCCTCTTTTCCTCTTTCTTTCTCTCTCTCTTTCTTTCTTTTCTTTCTTTCTTTCTTTCTTTCTTTCTTTCTTTCTTTCTTTCTTTCTTTCTTTCTTTCTTCCTTCCTTCCTTCCTTCCTTCCAATTTTCATGGTCCCTTTTATTTTCAGCTCCAATATGATCTGTTACCCTATGTAGACATGTCCAGAGCATTTCTTTCAAGGTAAGGGACTCTTCACAATGAAAAAAATGTTTGAACTCTGTCCAACAGATCATTTGATTTCACATGTGTCTGGTTCTCATCTATATTAGAAAAGAAAATACTGTGAAGGCCAACTGTTCATTTGGTAGTCTTCATTTCCACAGATCTCTTGGCTTAAGTACCTTATGGAAGTAGGATAAAGGTGTTTTTATATGAACTCAATTCTAATTATAGTATTTTTGAGTCAAGGTGTTATAGCGTTTGAAATTTATTTCAAATAGAACATTAAGCATAATTTATTAAAACCGTAAGTCTACAGTACCAAAAATAGAACAAATGGGTCAAAATATCTACCAAGAATTGGAAAATGGAGAGATGTGAATATTACACATTCGTTTGAAACTAACTTACCCTTCCTTGACAAGTATTGAAATATATCCCATATTATAATTTCAGTTAATGGGACCAATGAGGTTCTTTTGTTTTGCCTCTTCATATTTTGTTGTTTTATGACTTAACTAAAGCAAAATCCTCAGACTGAATTTTGTAAGTCTTTCATAATCTGACTTCAGCCTGCCTTTCCATATTTATTTTATGTTATTCCCTTCCACAAGCCCTGATTTGTTCCAGCTAAGCTACCCTACTCTACTTTCTGTTTGATCTCCAAGCTCTCTCTCCTACTTCTGTGGCTTTGTACAAACTGTCCCTCCTGCAGAAATTGACTGTTTCTTCTCATCGGCTACTGAAAATCCTTGGTTTCCATCAAGACTCATCTCATGTGCCACCTCCTGATCTCCATAATTGTTAGTCTTCTCTCCCTTTTCAAATTATTGGATATACTTATCTTATTATGTTCTATATCCTCCAGTAGAATGGAAGGTTTGGAAGTTTTTGTTTTATTTATTTATTTATTTGTTTGTTTGTTTTAGGCAATTGGGGTTAAATGACTTGCCCAGGGTCACACAGCTAGTGAGTATCATGTGTCTGAGGCCAGATTTGAACTCAGATCTTCCTGACTCTAGGGCTGGTGCTCTATCCACTGTGCCACCTAGCTGCCCCAAATGGAAGGTTCTTAAAGTCAGATTCTATTTTCCATTTCATCTTTTCATTTCCAGTGCCTAGCACCAAGTCTTGTATATAGCAGATGCTTACTAATGCTTGGTGGATTGGAACAAAACTCTAGACAATTATCATGTTTTGTCTACATTGGCTCTTCAGTAACATTGGATTATATGTCAAGGAAATCATTGTTTAAAAGATTTTGATTTGATTCTCTTTCAACATCTATCTTCCTTGAAGTAGTATATACTACTTACAAGCTCAGCTTTTTTTCTCATTTCCTTCAACTACTGTGTCTGTGGTCATTGTTGTTAAATTAAATAGAGGATGTTATTCATTCAAACATGGACTTGAAGTTCAAACTATTTTTCCCCTCTCTCTTCTCCATGATCAAGAAATTCTCCTTACGCACAGGTTCTATTTCCTTTTCTTCTTTCACTAAGGACTGAACAAATAGAATTTGAAAGGTTTTAACATAGCTTTGAAAAGAACACTCAAATCCGATTGCTCATGCCCTCCATGTTATCTTCCCATCAAAGGTAATGGTCACCCAAACTGGAGACTAGAGACTTGAATTGTTCATAATTCTTTTTCCCTTTGGATGATTCAGCATGATACAGTGAAAAGAGCATTTTGGTTCTGACATCTGTGGACCTGGGTTAAATCCTAGCTCGGATCCTTTCTTCCTATGTGACCTTGGGGAAGTCACTGAACTCCTCTCGCTCTTACTGCCTCAACCATAAAATGAGGGTGTTAGACCAGATGTCTTTTCTAACTCTAACTCCACGATATTATGTGCAAAGCTCTAATTAATATATTAACCTGGAGCCCCCTCTGGATACACTCTATTGCTGAGAATGACCATTAAGGAGAGTTCTGAGAAGTCTTTGTGGAGTTTCTGATTTCGCAAATTTGAAAAATTTTTGTTTTGTTTTTATATGCATGTTCCTCCCCCTACCCCCAACCTGTAAATGCTAGATTAGTACAATAAATACAGTGGCCTTTTTATCTAAATCAGCTACATCATTCAAAAAAATAGAAAAAGAAAAAGAAAGTGACAACCCTTAATGCACCTTTTGGTTCCTTCCCTGCAATTATGTTAACAAGTATCACGCTGAGAAAGGATTAGCCCTGATGGACAATCAAAGACAATGCTTCCTTCCCGGTAAAAAGGTGTGAAAAGATAGAGGCCCTAGGGCTGGTGTTATTAGGCAGACCTGCAGGAGGCCCATAGGACCAGCTAGTAACTTCGCTCAGGAGATGCTAAAGTATAGAAGATGCTTAGTCACTATTAAAAGCTCTTCAATGCCATCATATAACACCTTTAATTCAGAGGGGTTGAGGCCACAATGCAAATATTCCCCTGACAGGTTCTTTTTGGTGTTTATCACCCAGTGTGGCAGCCAGGACACCTGGCTGAGTAAAAATCCCAGTGGGAGGTGAGCACTTGGCCGAACAACACCACTTGGGCACTAACAAGCCATGAACCAGGGCTAGGGGGGCAGGGTACAGCAAGAAAGCTGGGATGGATTTTTTTTTATCCTAACAATGAAAAAAAAGGCAAGAAGGTTTGACTAATATTGTTCTGTAGCCTATAAGATGAGAAAATAAAATTAAAAGCCAAAAGTCAGATGGGTTTCAGAAATCTTTTTATTATTCTACTTCCAAACTGCCCCAAAGCATAAAGTATCACAAGATAATCTGAGAAATGTAACAAAAGGCACTGTCAGTTTTTAATCATATTACTAAGTGACTGTGATATGTCTTTTCCATATCATTTGTGTGTTTCAATTCATGCTTTATTCAAACTCTCTTCTGCAAATATTGTCCTTACTGTCAAAGAGTATAATAGAAAAGATGGTTCCACTTTATTTCCTTTTTAGGGCTTAATGTTTATATTATCTCTCAAAAGTCACTTTTGAACTTTTGGGGAGAGCCTCAAGGAAGCCCCACTTGAGCTT
>NW_020954588.1:11849443-11851920 GCF_900497805.2 Vombatus ursinus | reverse complement strand
TGTTTGTCGGAGGTCCTTTATTGTATAGACTATTGGTATTAGTCTGGTAAGCTCACAGCTCTAAGAGAGCATTAATCAAACAATACTAAGTCAACACTTCTTGTGCATCAAGAACATGGCTTAGGTTACATTCCACCCAGACAATGTGAAATAAAAATATTGTATCTTAGGAATGGGTATCTAATACAAACTTTATTAATGTACCTCCCAGAGACTGCTCAGAGGCAAAGGTGACCACCAGGGCAGAGGTGGATGGTTACAAGCTGCCTCTGTGAACATCTGTGTAAATAATCGAATGGTGGGCCACTCCAAGTTCCCAAGGCTGTACGCTCAGAAATTAAACTACAAAAAGGCCAGGTCTATAACTGTACAAAAAATTGCCTAGAGAATCTCCACCCCTTCTTCTTACCCCCTACCATTTCTGCTGCTGTTAAGAGGTGGAAAAAAAAGCCTGGAGACCACCAAGGAAGAAAGGGGCAGCAAGAGGACACAGGAATAATGAATTTAAAGGATGCCGGGATACAGTGGTTAGTGTTTATGTCTGTATTCTACTGGGGCAGTATCTTTGTGTGTAGACAATGCTGAGTTGTTAAACTTGCACGTTGAACTTGGACTTAAAAAGCAACACCTTTTACCAAGTCATTCATTTCTTATTATTTTCCCAATATCTTTGGTGACTAAGAGAATAATCTTAAAAAAAAAATAGGGTATTGATAATAGACAAGAAAAATAGAACCTCTAAGTGCCGTTTCTCTATCTAGAGTGGCCCTGCCTCCATTTCAAAACACTGTAAAAATTAACCCTCCTTTCATCAAACTTATACATAAAAGAGATATTTTTTGATCAAACAAAATAATTAAGAGGAAAAAAGGACCACAATTCTTAACTTAATTTGCCTCTCTACATTGACACTATACTTTCTTATACTATTTCAGTTCTAATATTTTACATTTTTAAATGTTTATCTTCTCATTTTCATCAGCATCATAGCTATTTTTTGACAACATGATATAATGGAAAAAACCCTGCATTTGGATTTAGTTGACCAGGATTTGACTCTGCATTTACTAATACGTGTCCATACATTACAGAGGCTGCTAAATAGAGCAGTGGATAGAGTACAGTGCCTAGAGTCAGAAAGACCTGAGTTCAAATGTGGCCTCAGATACCTACTAGCTGTGTGACTCTGAGCAAGTTATTTAATCTCTCCCTCAGTTTCTTTAAATGTGAAATGGGAATAATGATAGCACCTACTTCCCAGCATTTTGTGTAGGTAAAAGATCATAATTTTTATGAAGTGTCTGGCACAGTGCCTTACACATAATAAGCACTTTATAAATGTCATTTTTCTTCCTTTCATAGGCAGCAAGCCACTTACATTTTCAAGGCCTTGGTTTTCTTATAAAATGGAGATAGCAATATTTGTATTAAGTAATAAGATTTTGGGGGGGGGTAGAGGGAAATGCTTTGTGAAAAATCAAGTGCTATATACTTAGACTTGTATAGAGCCTAAGTCGGAAGTACATTCTGGAGCATAAACCACCATTGAGCATTTTGGGTTCTTACTCTTTTTTTTTTGTTTGTTTGTTTTTTTGTTTTGTTTTTGTTTTGTTTTGTTTTGTTTTGTTTTTGCTTAGTGAGGTAATCAGGGTTAAGTGACTTGCCCAAGGGCACACAGCCAGTATGTGTCAAGTGGTAGGTGTGAAGCCAGTTTTGAGCTCAGGTCCTCCTGACTTCAGAGCCGGTGCTCTATCCACTGCCACCTAGCTGCCCCTTTGGGCTCTTACTCTTTTCCAAGATACAGTCTACTCCATTTTGGAATCTTTCTAAGATGTATTCTATTCCATTTTGGGCTCTTACCAAGACACATTCTCTGTTCCATTTGGGCTCATACCAAGATATACTAAGTCCACTCTCTTTTACATGCTTGGTGCTATATGAATGGGAACCATTATAATCTATTATTTTCCGTATTTGGCTAAATAGTTTCTTCCTGGGACAGATATATTTTTTTTTACCATCTAATGGCCACTGTCTCTCCTGAGATTGCATGAAGATTCTCTGTTTCAGATATAGATTTGCCTCATGGAACTGGAAGAGACTTTAGATGTCATCACGTCTAACGTCTTCATTTTTCCAGATGAAGACACAGCGCCAAAGATGAAGGGGCTGATGCAAGGTCATACAGAGCAAGGTTTAGAAATCACATCTCTTAACTCCAGGCACAGTGCTCTAATTAACAAACATTTATTATGACTACGGGCCAGGCACTAGCCCAAGGGCTGGGGATCTTATTGAGAGTTTATTGATGCTGGTTTACATTTCTCACAATAACCCTATAGTATAGTGCAGGAATTTTGGCCTCCATTTTAGAGATGAAGAAATGGAGATGCAAAAAGCTTAATTGATTTGAGCTCGAACACAGCTACGAAGTGTCAGAGTTGGGCTTCAAATCAGGACAACTGGCTCCAAAGAAC
>NW_020954588.1:11849292-11849394 GCF_900497805.2 Vombatus ursinus | reverse complement strand
TGTTTTTTATTTTTTTTTAATTAAATTTTATTTTTTGAATGAATAGAAAATCTGTTGTCTTTCCCTTCTATGCTCTGCTCCATTGAAAAGAAAAAAAAAAAG
>NW_020954588.1:11849107-11849240 GCF_900497805.2 Vombatus ursinus | reverse complement strand
AAAAAAAATCCTTGTAAAAAATTCATGCATAATCAAGTAAAACATTGGCTCAGTTCAAAATATCTCATTCTACACAATTGATCTATAACTTTTCTGTCAAGAAGTGGATAGCAATCTTTATTATTACTCCTCT
>NW_020954588.1:11846929-11849036 GCF_900497805.2 Vombatus ursinus | reverse complement strand
GGAATTATGGATAGTTGTGTGAATTAGAATTCTGACAGCTTTCAAAGTAGTTTGTTTTCAGTGTTGTTATTATATTAATTGTTCTCCTTNGGAATTATGGATAGTTGTGTGAATTAGAATTCTGACAGCTTTCAAAGTAGTTTGTTTTCAGCGTTGTTATATTAATTGTTCTCCTGATTCTACTTATATCATTCTTCATCAGCTTATTCAAGTCTCCAAAATTGATTTTATAATATCCATGTTATAGTGTATAATATATTATCTATATATCCATGATTATTATATTCTTTTTTGTCCTGAATTGTTCATGCTGAATCAGTTCATGCAAGTCTTTCTATGTCTCTTTGAAGGCATCTATTTCCTATTTCCTTACTTCTTGCAACACACCAGTGTTCTATCACATTTATTTGTAACAATTTGAGGGCAGCTAAGTAGTTCAGTGGCTAAACACCAGACCTGGAGTCAGGAATATCTGAGTTCAAATCTTGCTTCAGATACTTACTGTGTGATCCTGGGCAAGTCATTAACCCTATTTGCCTCAGTTTCCTCATCTATAAAATTAGCTAGATAAGGGAAATGACAATCCACTCAGTATCTTTGCCAAGAAAACTCCAAATGAGGTCACAGAGTCAAATATGACTGAAAAATAACTGAACAGCAATTACCACAATTTGTCTAGCTCTTATTCCATTGATGGTGTCCCACTGTATTTCAGGATTGTTTGGTTTGTTTTTTCTTTTTTTTCTTTTTGTCATCACAAGAATAGCCATTATAAATATTTTTGTGCACGTAAGATCAAAGGATCTCATTTGTGTATAAGCCTAGTAATGATATAGTTGGTTCAAAAAACATTTTGCCCTGCTAACTCTTACTTCCTCTTGTTATAACTGTTGTGAGGCCTAGATAATGGATAAGAAGGAGCTTGAAATGAAATATCTATTAATGTGGTTAAGAGTGGCCTGAATCTTGAAGTTAATAATATCATGAGCTTTGGGGATAAAAATAGAGTGCTGTGTTGCATGGCTAATGGTAATGTTTTGAATCTTATGATGGCCTGCACTGTGGGAGAGGGGAGAGATGTCTTTCCCAATAGAGATGATGAATCAACTAGACATTTAGACAAGTGAAGAATCCGGGAAGAAGAAATTGCTGCTCTTGAGACGTAAAGACTAGGGACCCGGAAGCGTGAGTGAAGGAATAGGCCCAAATAAAATCAACCAGGTGCCAAAAATTCAAGTCAATTCAACAGACATTTATTAAGCACCTATAATGTGTCAGGCTCTGTGCCAAGCACTAGAGACGTAAGCAACGAGGAGGATCAGAGCACCATTTGAAATGAGAATGAATATAGGCAAAGAAATGTGGAGACACTCAAGCTTTTACCCTGGAAACAGAACTTAAATTAACCAGCGACTGTACACATGCAAAGCCATGAAAATTGAAGTAAACAACAAAGTTGGGATATTCTAGAGGAAAGTATGAGGGAGAAGGGATGAACTGATAACAGCCACGATCCGAGGGGTTAGGTAGGCTATATATAAAAAGAAAAAAACAAACATAAGCTCTTAAAAAAAGCATATATATATATATCCCATGTTACATGCAGTGTGGTGCAGTGGGAACAGTGTTGGCTTAGTTCAGATCCTGGCCCTGACAATTGTACCTATGTGATGTTGGTCAAATTACTTCACCTCGGCGGAGCCAAGATGGCGGAGGGAAAGCAGTGACTTGTTTGACCTCTCCCCCCAAACCCTTCCAAAAACCTATAAAAAATGGCTCTAAACAAATTCTAAAGCAGCAGAACCCACAAAGAGACAGAGTGAAACAAATTTCCAGCCCAAGACAGCCTGGATGGTTGATTAGAAAGGTGTATCGCACTGGGCTGGGAGAGGAGCATAGCTCGATGTGGACACACAGGCCTCAGAGACCCTGGAGCAGGCCTCAGAGGACTGAATCATGGGCAGCTGTGGCAGTTTCCAGACTTCTCAACCCACGAATGCCAAAGACAACTTGGAAGGTCAGTGGGAAAAGTCTGTGAGGAGGCTTCGCCCCGAGCGGAGGTGAGGTTCAAATTACTGAGCACAGATTTTCTTTTCACTATTGAAGC
>NW_020954588.1:11824909-11846919 GCF_900497805.2 Vombatus ursinus | reverse complement strand
GGGAAGGGGATAAGAGAAGGGGGGGAGAGATAGAAGGGAAAGCAGACTAGGGGAAAGGGTATTCAGAGTGCATGCCATCTTGGGGTAGGGGGAGGGGTGAAATGGGGTGAAAATTTGGAACTCAAAATCTTGTGGAAGTAAATGTTGAAAACAAAAATAAAAATTATCATTAAAAAAAGTAAAAGAAAAAAACACAAAACACACACACACACACACAAAACAAATTACTTCACCTCTTTCAGCCTCATTCTTTTCAACTTAAAATGAGAAGACTGAATTATAGGACCTTAGGGTCTTTCTGGTTATAAGTCTGTGTTCTTGTGATTCAATGATTATTGGAGTGACAAGCATGGAAAACATGAAAGTGTTTTCAGAAGCACAAATATTAGTTCCATATCAGTATATCTAGTTTTGTGACTGATTCTGTCTCTAGTTATTGTAGTTTCAAATATGAAACAGTCCAAATAGTAGATAGTTAATAATGAATAACCAGGGAGGGCCCAGATATTGAGCCTCTCACTAACTAATCCCCTACCTCCCTGTTCTTTTCACCTGCCTACAGGGACTTCCTCCCTTCTCTACCTCACTTGGAAGAATGATTATCTGAACAACAACCAAATGGGGACCTTGGAGAGATATCTAGTTGCTTACTGAGTAGGTGAAACAATTTGCTGTCCTCTTCCTCAAATTCTTGTGATTTGGAATCAAAAACTGCTTAGACAAAAACCACTTTCCCCCTCTACTACTTTTTCCTTCTTGGGTACCATTCACCTCAGTTCAACCACTCCTGTGTCCCTATGCCAAACTAGCCTACCTTTCATGTGATCTAAAGGACTACTTTCTATTGTTAACAACTGGCCCTTTGTATCAGTCCTTTTCTTATGCTCTTTCCATATAATGAAATAAACCTGGATCCTTTCAAAAGACATTGCATCTCTGGCCACCTTCTGCAGCACGAGACATTCCTCTCATGCCCAAGTAATTCTTTCTTCTCTTTCAAAGAGTTCAGTACCTGAATTATACCCATTGTCTCCAGGCTATTCCCATAGACCTTGGGGATTTAGTATACATGTTGATGTCCTCTCAAATACAATGGCCTTCCAGTTCAGTAGCCTCCTTAATTCCCATGACCTGCCCCTTCATTCAACCTGATTCATTGAGGGATGACTTTTTTCATCAACTGTGTCCCATCTCCAAAATGTATAACTTTTTATTCTTCTAAACATGATCTACTCATTTTCCATATTTCCTTGTACCTCATGACTTCTAAACCTATTTTTTCATCCTTATTGCAAGCTCTGGTGACTCTATGCCTTCCTATTTACCTAGTCTTTCTCTCTCCCTTGCTTTTACTCAACTCCCTTTAAAATTTGTAGTTAATCACATTAAGTTTACACTGTCCTCTACCCTTGAATCCCTTGTTCCTTTTTTTTAATAGCCATTCATCTCTTTTCTCAATATCCAGTCCCAGATTATCCCAATTCTTTTACACCTGTGCTATTGAGAGTTCTGGAGGAAGTCGCATAACTATATTTATGGGGTCCACCACCAATTTGTTATATAATCTTAACTAAGCTCTCACAATTGTATAGAAATAATTGTATTTTTCATTGTGATAAATCCCTATCAATTTCTTCCCTTCATTTGTCCCAATCTACCTCTTCTCTTTTTTTAAATTTTTTTTTTATTTTTAGGCAACTGGGGTTAAGTGACTTGCCCAGGGTCACCCAGCTACTAAGTGTCAAGTGTTTGGTCTGAGGTCATATTTGAACTCAGGTCCTCCCAACTTTAGGTCCGGTGCTTTATCCACTGCACCACCCAGCTGCCCCTCCACCTCTTTTCTTCAACTACCAAATTACCTCACCCATTCCCTCTCAACAGTGGACATTATCTCATCTTTTGCTAATTATCAGGAGCTCCTTTCCACTTTCACACCTCCAATCTTCTCAATATATCCTCTACTCTTACCTTCTTTGCTCCAGGCTTAAAGAAAACTATGGCCTTTATCTTTACCAAGGTCAGTTTTCCACCTGTGTCTCCATCCAATCTTCTTTTGTCTCCTCCAGAAACTTGAGTTTTCAATCATCTCATTTCTTTCCATAATCTTCAATCTCTATCTCCTGGCTCCTTAACCATTTACAAGCACATGCCAAGATATTATTAATCCCTTTTAAAATATCTGCACTTAACCCTACTATCCCTATATATCTCCCATTTAATTTTCAAAATCATAGTAGTTGTACTCATTGCCTATATTTCTTCACCTTTCACTTCTCAGCCTCTTGCAATATGACTTCCAAATCCACTACTCAATGAAAAACCTTTCTCTCAAGTTACCAATTATATGGGCAGCTAGGAGGAACAGTGGATAGAGTCCCAGCCCTAGAGTCAGAAGGACCTGAGTTCAAATCCAACCTCAGACACTTGACACTTACTAGCTGTGTGACCCTGGGCAAGTCACTTAACCCTGATTGCCTCACCAAAAAAAAAAAAAAGAAACAAAAACAAACAAAAAAAGGAAAAAACCAAAGTTACCAACTATCTTTTAGTCGATAAATCCAATTTCCTTTTCTCCAACCTCATCTTTGTTTACCTCTTTGTGAATTTTGACACAGTCTCTTCTAAACACTCTCTGCTGCTATTTTTTTAGTCACTGTGCTTCCCTAATTCTTCTCTCTGACTGTTCCCTCTCAGATTGCTTTTCTGAGCAGGGATCATCATGCATGCTCTTCTCTTCTCCTCTCCTCTCTTCTTTTCTCTCCTCCTGACCTATTCTCTCCCCTTCTCTCCTCTCTTCTCACCTCTCTGCTTATCTTCCCAGTTTTTTCATATCTCTCTCCTCACCTCTTGCCTCTGGGATTTTTAATGGGAGTTACCGGAAAAACTACAGGCACATGAAGAAAATCTGGCACAATAATATGTCTCTTGCTTCTCAGAACCTATTTCGCAGAGACCACTAAGTGAAGACTACTCAGGTCATAGTCTTCTCTCTCTAGTTGAACAGACAGTTCATCTTGGTCTTGGGTCAAATAATACCCTTTATTCTCACATATTCTAATACCTAACCAGGGATTCTTAATTTGTTTGTGTGTGTGTTTGTGTGTGTGTGTGTGTGTGTGTGTGTGATAGATGCCTTTGGCAGTTTAATAATATCTATGGGATGTATTGGGTATTCAGGAGGCCTACCACCTCTGGTGTGAAAGCTTGCTGAGCTATTTTCGGGGCTGCTCAACCACTTTTGGTGTCATCTGACTCACTCAACTCTCACCTGTGGCTCCAAGAAACTTTAGCATGCTACATCTTGGTAAACTAGCATTAGGGTAAACAACAGGCCCCAAACCTGTTGGTGAGTTAGGGGGATGTCTACCCCAAGCATGTGAAGTCTTTCCCTAGTGGAATGGGCAGATTAGAACAATTTGTTCCAATGGCCATAAAAGTAGCTGAAGCAATCACTGTGGAGCACTTAGACCTTGGTCAGACATCAAAGATGTCTCATCTGCCACATCCCCAGACATTGCCAGTGATCTTGACTTTTGTCCTCCCCTTGGACTTCAATGACTGAAAAAGAGAGAGTGACTGACGACTTTGTGCAATTTTGCCTTGCTTAAATCCAATTGCATGCCCAAGTCAAGATATCACCTGTGATGTCCTTGGTCCTCTTTGAAAACAAAGGACAAACAACATTTATGGACTCTTTTCCAAAGTATTTTTTTAATTCAAAATTGAAGAAAATGATAGATTTTAGTGAAAGGTTAAGGACATTATGATGTAATTTTTCCATCCAAGTTCAAGGGCCCCCTAAAATCTATCCATGGACTTCTTGGGGGTGGGGGTGGAGGCTACAAGCTATGTTAGGAATCCCCTGCTCAAATTCTTCTATGTGACTTGCTTGATTAGAGTTTGGATGTTTGCTTTAATAACAATTGTTCACTATCTGTGACTGTCTTTTTTTGTAATAACAGATGGTGGGAGTCAAGTCAGTAGAGATTAACATTCTACTCTCCAGATCTATGCAGGAATTACTTCTTCCTTTTACCCTCACAGAAAGAAGAGGAAAAGTGAATTTTTTTCCCCTGAAACATCCTTGTCCCAAAGAATCATACATCTTGGCTGCAAATATCTGAATTTAATGAATAGATACAATTTTAGCTCAATATCCTCCTTGAAGATAGGACATCATAAGAGTGATCACCCATTCATAGATGTCCTACTCCTCACAAATGTGGAACTCTAGCCTCACTGGAGATGGGATGGGGTATTCCAGAGCTTTTTAAAGTCCACGTTACACAGCACTGTCCCATTTGTTACATCCAAATAGTGTAACTTGTTGACTCTACTTCAAATTTGAGATCCTTGTCTTACAATCTTTAATACTTCATCAAATGGTCTGAATGGCTGACAAAAATTGAACTGAGTTCTGAGCAGTTGGTATAGATTGAATTTACATTTAATTGACTCCAATTAATTTCATTACTTCATTTAACTCAATGAAAAACTTCATTTAACTCATGAAAAAACGGAATTAGGGAACAAATATTAAGACTCTACTATTTAAAACTATTTAAGCATGCAATGTTAATTGATGATCGTGATGATGGTGATGTCTTGTAATCTTCAACTTACCATCTGCAAAAATTTCTCCTCAGATGTTTATTTTAATTATTTTTAGGAATTTTTAAGGTTCATGACTAAATCTTCATAAGCACAGTACACATATGTACACAACAAAGATGGATCAAGGAATAAAGATAATAGAGAGAAAATGAAGACAATAGTATTTAATTCTTTTCTCAGTTTCATTTTCTCTGCCAATGAAAGAACAATCTTTGTCCTGGAAAAGAGAGAACATAAATAGCTAGGAGAGAATTAAAACTCAACATAAGTAGACAGATTTTATGAGAGCATTATAAATTGGCCTTGATGAGTTCAAGTCACAAAACTCACACAAACTTCATCCTAGAGTATTAAAAGGACTGGTTGATTGGATGGCTAAAAACAATCAAACAAAAAACTAACAGGGATTTTTGAATGACTGTGAAGAGCAAGAGAAGAGTAGAAAAGAGGAAATGTCACAGTTTTCAAGAAAAAAGAGAGTAGAGCTTGAGGCCAGTGAGATCATTTGTTTATGTCAAATTTGAGATGAATTATTAAAGGAAAAATATTTTTAAAAAATAGAAAAGAAGTGTTGTGAAAAAAGAGTCAGCCTGGCTTCATCAAGTACAAGTCAGACCACAGTGAATGCATTGCCTTTTTGGGGGGATAGGATAATATAACTGGCATATTTGGAGGCATAATGTAGATATATTTTCTCCAATAAAATATGTTTTGCGTTATTCTTGTGGAAGAGATAGTGAGGTGTGGACCAAACAAAATTATAATAAAGTGAAAGTTGTTGCTGTTGTTTGTCCTTTGTTCTTTAAGAAGACCATGACATCAGGGAGGTAATACCATGACAAGCAAGTTTACTGGATTTAGGTGAGGGAGGTCTGCACAAAGTCACCAGCTGGGGCAGCTAAGTGGCACAGTGGATAGAGAGCTGGCCCTAAAGTAAGGAGGACCTGAGTTCAAATCCAGCCTCAAACCAAACACTTGACACTTACTAGCTGTGTGACCCTGGGCAAGTCACTTAATCCCAATTGCCTTAAAAAAAAGTCACCAGTCTCACTTTTTCCTCTAGAACCATCTGGGTCCAGTGGCGAGAGATAGATCAGGACAACTGCAGATGTCCCTTGATACAGTGGGTGAATATGTAACTGGTTGAATAGATCAATGAAAACATAATCATCAGTGAATCAATGTTAGCTGGGAAGGAAGTCTTTTGCAGAGTACCCCACTATTTGTTCTTGGCTTAGTGTTGTTCCACATTTTTGTCAGTTACTTGATTAATGGTATAACTGGCATCCTTATCAAATCTGCTGATTCTTCAGAGCTCAGAAGCATGATTATTGGAATGACAGATTCAGAATCCTAAAAGATCTTAACAGACTAGAATATTGGTGGAATCTAATAATATGAAATTTCATAGGGATCAATACGTAAAGTCTTACCCTAAGATTAAAAAAAAATCAACTTGTCTTTTATAGGAAGCTTTTGCTGACCCTTCTTGTTTCTAGTGTCTTTCCTCTGTTGGTTATTTCCAATTCATCCTGCATATAGATTGTCTGTACATAATTGATTATATGTTGTCTCCTCCGTTAGACTTTGAACTCACTGAGAGCAGGAACTATCCTTTGCCTTTCTTTATATCTGAAGCTCTTAGCACAATGTCTGGCACATAGTAAGAACTTAATAAATATTTAGTGACTGACAAAAGTACAGGCTATGAAATGTGTGGCTAGATGCCGTTTTGCCTGAAAAAAATCTGGAAGGCTTTTGGTGTACATGTATATGAATCAGAAGGGTTATGAAGAAGTTAAAAAAATCTAATTCAAGAGTAGGAAGGGACATTATCATGTTACTACTCTAATCACATGACATTTGGAGAACTGTGTTCAGTTCTTGGTGCCACAGTTTAGGAAGGATTGTGACACTCTTTAGCATGTCTGAAAGGAAGATGGTAAGGTTCATGAAGGACCCTTAGATTAGACATATGAGAATCAAGTTGAAGAAACTGAATATATTTCACATTGAGAACAGAAGACTTAATATGGGTATGACAGCTGTCCTATTTTTGGAGGCTTGTCAGGAGGAAAAAAAGATTAACCATGTTCTGTTTGGTCCAAAGTCAGTACTAGGAACAATGAATAGAAACTGCACAGAGGCACATTTAGCCTTAAGACAAAATGGCACTTTCTAATGATGGGAATTATCTGAAAGTTGAATCAACTACTTTAGGAGATAGTGAATTAGCCCTCACTGGAGGCCTTCAAGCAAAGCTGGATGACCATTTGTCACAAATGTTATAGATGGAGTTCCTCTTCACGTACATAGTGGTTCTTAATGAATGTTTATTGATTGATTGATATGAGACTGGACTAAATGACCACTAAGCGCCTTTCCAATTCTGAGATTCTGTAAGAGATTATAGGAATGTGATTTCAACAGTCATAATGAAACAACCAGCAAAAAACCCTATATATTATTTGAAAAATTCAAAGGAAAAATAGAAAAAAAAGAATCATTTAAAAGATCTAGGTATTAAAATAAAATAAATAGAAGTTTATGTATGTGTGTGTGTGCACGTGTGTATGTATATGTGCATACATGCACACACAAACTTTTCATGATATAAAGTGGGAAAACATAAGGTAAAAAAATTAGAGAAAACCTTACTGTAGTGTATGTATATGTGTAGTGTATAGGATCAGATCCCACAGTGAGGTTTTTTTTTTTCCAGAGGAATATTGACAAAGTTCGAATATATTTAGAAAATCATAAATTGGATTGTAAAGCACCTGGACCATTTCATATGAGGAATGGTTGAAGAAATTGGGAATAATTATCTTAGAGAAGAAATGGTAACAGGTTTGAGGGGTAGTCTGGTGGAAGATGAGGCATAATGATTGTCTTCAAATAGGACTTTCTTTTGCAAGAGGTTGTAGACTTACTCTGTGTTAGTTTAGAGACTAAAGGAAATATCAGTGAACAAAAGTTAGAGAATGGAAGATTTAAACTCAATAAAAGGAAGAACATTTTTATCATTAGAGTTGTCCAAGAGTTGAATAAGCTACCCAAAGGGTTAGTGTGTTCCTTTGTACTGGAGGGTATGAAAACAAACGTCTATCTGTCAGGTATACTGTAAAAATGATTTCTCACTGAGTGGTAGATTGAACTACATGACCCCCTAGAATTCCTTCGTACTCTAAAATTCTTTGATTCTGTGGGAGTTGTTCAATGCCATTTTTAACATAAATGTTTACCAAACAAGGTTGACTGAAGTGCTTACAACAAATAAGTCTATAACAGTTAAAAAAAATCACTCACAGCATTATAATAAACACTTTCTCTATGAAAGGTACTGTTGGGGATACATTATAGGATCACAAATGTAAGTCTGTACAAGACCTCTAAACAAGTCTAACCCAAGCTCTTCACTTTACAGATGAGGAAACTGAGGGCCAAGGAATTTAAGAGATTTGCACAAGGTCACACAAATATTAATAGTAAGATAATAGAATTTAAATACAAATCCTCTGATTGTAGAACCTTTGAATCTTCTACTATATCTACTGTAACATAATTTCTGAACATGAATGTTCACTAGAAAGGAACCCTAGCCTCAAGAGGCTTATAATGCAGTATGTGTAAAAGACGTGTGGTATAATTTAAAGGACATCAGAATCCAAATAGGAAGACAGATGTTCTACTTGGTCATTAATATGCTGTCTGATCTCAGGCCAATCGCTTCATCTTCCTTTGTCAAAGACCCACTGAATAACACAGGAGATCAGGGAACTTCCAACACTTAAGAGGCTAACATGAATTAGTGTCCAAATTTTTACATATCCCCTCCAACATTTGTAGCTTTCAGGGTCCTTTCTGATTGAACATTTTGATACAATAAGAACTAGAAAGACAAAAAATCTTCAGCTTTACTTTATTGGAAGAATGTTCATAAATCAATAAAACAAAATTAAGTCACTGCAGAAAAGTATCCTTGAAAGGGTAATGGACTATGTAATAAAAGATAGAAAAAAAATCATATACTAATATGTTAGAAACCTCTTGGAAGTCACAGCAAGACAAAATTTAAAAAATCTTAGTTGTGTAATGTAAGTAACAAAGCAAATTTATGTTGATAAAAGTAGAGGCATTCCCAGAGAGGTGGAGAAGGAAATGACAAAGCACTCCAGTATCTTTGCCAAGAAAAATACAAAGGGGATCACAGAGAGTCAGACATAACACAAAATGACTACATAATAAAAATTCTCAGAGAGACAAGGCTATCCATATACTAATGTGTTTCATCCACTATGTAACTCCTTACCTACAGGGCATTTCGGTGGGATTCTGGTCAAGAGAGGCAAAAGAACTGGCTAAAGACAACAAAGCAGAAGAGGTCTGCTGACTCACAATCCAATGTCCTGTATTCCATACCTTACCATTTTTTTTCTCTTTCTCTTAATTAACCACAATGGGGAACTTCAGTATAAGTGTGTGTGTGTATACATGTGTATGTATATGAATATACATATGTGTGCATATATGTATGTATGTCTATAATTGCTTTTCAATAATGCTGGTAGGAACATTGGACTACAGGTAAGAAGGCCTAATTTCTGACACTAATTTGAGGTGTGATGCTAACTTGTTTGGGCCCATTTACTGATCTGTTAGGTAAGAGGGTTAGTTGTCAAGTGTTTTTAATCTGAAGTCCATGAACTTGATTTGTCTAATATTTTGGTAACCACATTTCAACATATTTGATTTCTTATGTCATCCTATGTATTTTATTTTATACATTTAATATATTATTCTAAGGGGTTCATAGGTTTCACCAGATTGCCAAAGGAGTATATGAACAAAACAAAACAAAACAAAAAAAAAGATGCCTTGGTCAAGATGGTTAATATTGTAGATTTCACTCTTTAAAAGAAAAATCAACTAAAAACTCACTAATTAAATTGCTGTATTTCTTTAGAGCTCTTAACTTATTTTCTACCCCATTAATCAATGAGAGAATGAGAAGAAGGAGAAGGAGGAGGAGGAGAATTTTTAAAATTCTTTGTTACAAGGGATAGACATCTAGGTGGAGATGAGGGGTATGTTAAGAAATAAGTCATATTAATATAAAATATGTCAATTAAAATAAGATTTTTAAAAAGAGAATTTGTAAGAAACAAGTCTAAACAAGAAAAAGAAAAGATAATGTAAAGGAAAGAATGTAAAGAACTGTTCCAAATGATACATTAAACAATACTATACAATAGCCTAATGAAAAGTCAAGCATTTCACCATAAAAGCATTGTCTGTTATTGCCTTCTCCTCAACCGTAAACTCTATGAGGGCAGGGATTATATTTAATCTAGATTCTCTATCACCCCAACATTTAGCAGAATGCCCAGCTCACAATAGGCTCTTAATTGTTTGTTGAATTAAATTTATTTGTTTTAGTTTTGTAGAGTTTGTTTAAAAGAAAAAGAAAATATTATTGGAGGCTGCAAAATAGTAAGCACCTTTATAGATCATCTGATTTTCATACAAAGGGATACAAAGGGAATGTTGAGATGCATTCCTGTTGTGATTGAGAAGTACTTGCTTTTAGATATATGCTCTAGAATGCTTTTTCATTATTCCAATACTTCCCTGGCAGCAGCATTTTGACATGGTATAAGTATTTTTAATTTTTTTAAAATGCTGAAATACATATTTGAGTGATCAAATCAGCACTTACAACCTCCCAAACTTTATTTTAATCAGGAGTTAATGATGCATGGCACTTGGAGTAAGTAAATGAATGTTTGAATTGCTGTAAGTTATTTTAATAATTGCTCAGCTAACCATTTAAATTATCAAAGATCTTTACTTGTGCAATGTCATATAAATGCTAGAAATTAAAAATTAATCAACACGATTTACGTAACTAGAAGCTGCCATCTAATGGGATATTTTTCAATAAGGCGACAGCAGTAATTATGCTGAAAAAATATTCATTCCTGTAGTTTGAACGATTATAGCAATTTCCACCAGGGGATTTCGCAGTCAGATTCTAGTTCTGGGCAACAGTGATTAATAAAATGGTTATTAATGAAAAGTCATTTTGGTATGTCTAGGGGTGTTTAGGTGTCAGTTCTCTGAAAGCAATGTGTTTAGCATATTAATAATAAAGATAGTGTTGGACTGGTGACTAAGTAACCATATTGACTTTTTTTCTCGTTTTCTAGGATGTGAAAGGTCAATTAGACTTATAGAAACAATGGAGCTTTTCACAGCAGGGCCCATCGTTTCTCTGTGCTGACATCTTTTTAACCATGTACAAAGTTCATTAAATGTGCAAAAGTAGTCATGTTAAAGGAAGAAAGTGATTGGGTCAGAGGTCACCCACCATGGCAAGCTGACGGTCTCTTGTGGATTGCACCACAGGAGCCAAGTAATGGTGAGAATTGCCTTTCAGGTTGCCCACTGGGATTGGAAAGAATGAAGTCATAAGGAGCTAATACTATTGGGTTAATTAAAATGGATATTGACAGGTTTTGTTGGTCATACATTAAAATGAATACCGATGATATGTTATTGCCTTAACTAAATGATTACATGATTGGATATGTAAATATATATATATTTGTATGTATGTATATACATATATATGTATATTTATACACACATATATGAGTACAAAGTGATGTATATTGGAATATATATATATAAACATGTATATGTGTGTGTGTATGAATGTCATAATTTGGCTACTACAAAATTATAATTTTTTATAATTATTCTATTGTCAGTATTGTTTAATGTAACATCAGTAAAGCCTCTGTCAAATTCCATTTTAATCAGCCCAATAGTATACTCATATATATATATATTTATATACATATGTGTATATATATATATACAGTATGTGTATATATATATACACACACACACATATGTATATGAGCAACAGCATTAAAATGTATATCAAATTAAAGGGTGCTTATGCATATATAAATATACATAAATATACATAAACATACACACACACACACACACACACACACAAAAGCCAACCTCAAATTCATTAATGATGAGTTAGAAGCTGGTAAAACAACAAATTTCTCAACTTTTCTATTTCCTTCTCCAGAACATATTTTCACCTGTATTTTATTGAAGTTATTTCCCATATATTTGAAGGCTGTTATTTAGAACAATAATCTATGTAGATACAATAATACTCAATTATAATGTTGGTGACAGGGGATAAGGATACTCTCTGTGGCTATAGGATTTCTGTTATAGGGCGAAAAAGAGGAACTTTGCATCACCATATACACAGAGGATATTATTAGACCTAGAATGTAAATGAATCTATGTAACAATGTTTAACCAGATTTTTCCCAAAATCTCCACTAAACTCCCTAGTAGTATCATATCGCTAATTTGATCATATTTGTTTTTTAAGGTTTTACAAATATTGCAGCTCTGACAACTTAGCCCTGTAACTACAAAACCTCATTTAGAATATGGTTAATTGGATTAAAAATAAACATCCATATGAAGACTTTTTCACTTTCCAGAGAAAATCACCATTCTCAAGAGAAGCACTTGTTAAGATTTCACAAATGATTCCTAGTAATGACAAGTCTTCTCATCCTATATGGAAAAGCCTAGAATTTTGAAAGAGCTGTCTCTGCCCTTACTTCTTCCTTGCTCAAGAATGTCAGTAATGTTAATTATCATGCTAAAAGTGACTATATTGCTTGTACTTGTGATTCCAACTTCTTACTGCAAAGAAAGGTGTAGATGCAAAGTCTTCATGTAGCAATATAGGGCTGATTTGCTTGAGGCCGGGTGTGATCATTCTTTGATTTCACAATGAGAGTGGAGCTGACATTGCTGAGCACATGAGCACATAGACTTCAAAGTGTACTCTATTCTTGCACTTTCCATTATGACACATATCATCTTTCAGGTTTGTTTATCTGATGTCTACAATGATATACACAGAATCCTCTGACACTCTATTGTAGAAAAATGCTAAAAGGTCTATAATTACTCACCATTTCTCTGCTTCTATTAGAACAAGAACCATGAAATTGAGATTAAATGTGCTATGGATGGAATAGAAAAGAAAGATTTATCAAACAAAAGAGAGATGTTATGACCAGGAAACCCATTTCTGACCAATACTACAGTTTCACTAAATCGCTGTATCTTAATTTCCTTGTCTACAAAATGGCAAAAATAATACCTTTGGTACCTAATTTACAGGGATATTGTGAGGCTCGGAAGAGATTATGTATTTAGAGCAAATTGCAACCTTAAAGCATTACATAAATATTAATTTTTATTAATAACACTCATAATAATAATAGTTTTTCCTAAAGAAATAAGAAAGTGGCATTGACATGGTTATTTTGGGGGGGTTATTTTTGGAAATATTACTACATCCAATTTTTTTTTCAGAGACAAATTCTCACTTAGCATCATAGGGTCATAGATTTCAAACTGGAAGGGACCTTAAAGATCTTCTATTCTAACACTTTCATTTTACAGGTAAGAATATTGAGACCCAAAGAGGAAACTTAAGGGGAAAAAAAAAACTGAGTAGTTTTCAAGTGATCATGCTATTTTAGATAGTAAAAGATATACATGCATAGTGAAAGCAAATAAGAAACAAAAAAACTTACTACTCATTAAACCCAAACCATGCAATAACTATAATAAATCATGATACTGTTTGTCTTTATTTTAAACATTCTAGATATTCCCCTTACTTTCTCCTTGTCTCCTCCTCATGACTTTCTAGGCTTCCTTCAAGTCTGAGCCAAAATCCACCTTCTCTGAAAACTAATGTCTTTCCTCTGAGATTTTCTCTAATTTGTTCAGTTGATATCTTCTTTGATCATTGTTGTTTGCATGTTCTCTCCCCTATTGGTCTGTAAATTATTTGAGAGTAGGGACTATTTTTATTTCCTTTCCATTGCCTGCATTTAGCAGTGTGTCAGACGTATAGTAGGCACTTAATAAATGCCTGTTTACTATACTTTTAAACCATCAATAATAAATTGTTTCCACTAAAAACTTTCTAATTTAAAGGAAAAAGGCTAAAACAGTTATAGATTAATTATGTATACATGAATATATACATATATGTACATATACATACATGATTAATTGGTAACTATTTCTTTCTTGTAACAATAGCTTCCTTAATCATATATATGCATATTATATATACATACACAAAATATATGCATTCATATAGACATATGTGTACATATACATTTACACATGTGTATACATGTATTGTATATAACTAATTAATTAAAGGAAACTATTGCTGTTTGGCATAATACCTCCCTGTTACCTGTAATATTTCCAGTTCTCTTCATTAGAAAAGAATCCAAAAATTTAAGAAAACATATTTTAGAGAGAAATCAAAGAGATGAGTTATGCTAAATTGAAGTGGCCTGTTATAAGTCTGAGAAGGCTGAAAGGTAGTTAATCTATCCATTGTAAATGAGGGCAGGGTCTACCTAATTCTTCCCCTTTGCATTTCTGGCACTTCACTCTGAGTCATACACGTAATAAACATTTGATAACATAAGGATTTATAGAATGACAGACAAATTTCTTTTCTTTGTCAGCATTCCAGAGCAGAGAAGGCAGGATTAAAGACTATTATCCATTTTTTTCTCACAAATGACCTTCATTTGGTGCCTTACTAGGTTTGTCATCTCAATGATATGGTTATTCCCTCCAATATAGTGAAATCATAAGTCATCCAAACCTTCTCATCTAGTGCACTTTTGTTCACTTCTCAATGTTCTACTAAGTGTTAGCATCACCAAAACTAAAGTCAAAACATGTTTTTCTTTATGAATATATTTCCAGATCAGTTGAAAATATTTTTCTCTTTCAAACTTGAGTCTAGCAAAGATTTCTGTTGTAGTCATTTTTTTTCAGGAATAATTTTGTAATAAAATGCTTTTTGCCAAATAGCAAAAGCTGAACTACTAGCATTATTTTCCAATTTGCAGGGGGCAGAAATAACCAAAAAGGCATTTTGAAGCCATTTTGTACTGTTATCAGTATGATCTCATATATATATACTTTTAGCAACCATTCTTACTCAGGCCATCCTCTTCCTTCTTTTTACAATTTTCATCTTTTTTTTTGTACTCAAAAACTATAATTTCTGGGAACGCATTTGTTACTATGGTGTCATCTGCCTGGCATCATAGCTACAAAATGTCACTTTTAAGCCATGTACCTCGTATATTTCTTTGGTATAGATAATGAGATGAGTCAAGAGATGAACTTCAACAAGAGATTGGGCTATGTTGCCTTTGGGAAATTGCAAGGTTCTATTTCACGACCCCAAGACTCTCCTTGAAACAAAGGGTCATTTTTTAAACATCAGGATTCTTTCAGTGATGTGCAATGTCTTCAAGTGATAGAATACTCAGATATCTGGAGAACTGAGGTTGACATTCACACAAGGAGCAATTGAAAGGTTTATGACAGACAGGAACAATATGTAATATTTTAAAAAATGAGGAGTTACATCAAAAAAGAGAAGTGCAAAAAGTAGCAACAGAGAAATTTTTTAGTGGGGGGGAGTTAATGGGCTGAGTCAAGTAGCAAGAACAAGTTAGCACTGGACTAGTGGGCAGTTATATAATTATTTAAGGTTTTCAAAGCATTTTACCTTATATCTATTCATTGGATTCCAAAACAATCATGTGAGGTAGGTGCTATGATTAGATGCATTTTGTAGATGAGGATACTGAATTGGAAAGAGGTTAAATGACTTCCCCATAGTTACACAGGTAATGTTTGAGACAGGATTTGAATTCAGATCTTCCTAACTCCAAGTTCAACACTATCTAATATGTCACCTAGTAAGTGGATAAATTATGGTTACCCTAAATATTCCCTTGGTGTGCAAGCATTGTGAAGAGAATTCAAGGAGGGGTCCTAGCACATTGGGCAGACCAGCTCTGCTGAATTTCTGGAAGGACATGGATAAGAGTCATGTGGGGTGACCATACATTTATAGGTTGCTGTCCACACTGTTGGTCGTAACATTCACATCCCTGAAAGCAACATTCCATTGAAGAACTGTAATATACCTATATCTATATCTATACGTATCCTAGAAAGATAAGAATTCTAATGATCCCTTATCAAAAATTATTATATAACCTACATACACATCACATGCATGGGGTCATAGAGTTGTTTGGAATGAGAAACATTTGATGATTTATTAATGGATTGATCGATGGTGGCCTTGTACTCAAAAGACCAAGGATGTTTTCTTGTCTCTGAATCTCTTTTCCCTTATATATAAAATGGAGGTGAGGAGTTGACTCTTTCATTAAGGGAATTTCTGAGATATAAGAAAGTTTTTGTTCAAATAACAACTATATCTAAATTTTCCTAGACAATCCTACCTATGTACTGTAAGAAAGGAAGCTCCAAAATTCCATTTCAGATTCCAGCTATAAGAATTTAAAAGACAAATCATTTTAAATGACAAAATACTTCTGCCAACTTAACAAAAATGATACTAAGAATGTCTATATAAAGACCTACATGATGATATGCATGATATGCATTTCTATTCATTACAATGCAGTGGGATACTGCGACAACACTAGCTCCCAAGTCTGGGGATGTAGCTTCTTCTAATGTTTTCTGCCTGTTTGAATTTGGGTAAGTCATTTAACCTCCCTTGGCCTTGGCTTCCCCATTCATAAGATGAGGGAAGGGTAGAATAAATTATTTCTGGGGAACCTTCCAGCTCTATATTTTTAATGCTGTAATACCAGAAATATCACGTTATCATAGAATCTTTGTTTTAGAGTTGAAAGATATGTCAGAAGTCACTGAGTCCAATTGTTTAGGTCCACCAAAATAAAACCCAAGAATCAGAGATGATTTGAACTAGAATAGACTTAAATGTTATCTAGGACTACTTCCTTATTCCATAGGTAGAAAAGTGTTACTCAAAGAGATTAGATGACTTTCCAAAAGTTATACAAACAACTAGTATCAGAGACAAAGCTAAGACCCAGGTCTCAACTCCCAAAACAATGTATTTGTATATCTGGAAGAGATTCCACTGTTGTAGAGCACTCCAAAGATGCAAACTCCATCTAAAACTTATATGATAACTTAATTAATAAAATGAGAGGTTAAGTTTGTTAAAATGGTCACATGACCAGTGCATCTCAGAGGCAATACTTGAACCCTGATCTTCTTCACTTCAAGCGTGGCCGCTCTATTCACTACAGCATGATGTCTCTAATTTCTTTAACTACATAATTTTTATCTTTCCAAAAGCTTATCATACTGAATGTCTTTTAAAGTAAACATTCACAGTTACTTATGAAGGGGTCTAGCCCTTTCATATTCATAAGAGCTTTAAAGGAAAGAGAACCTCGTATGAAACCATGCCTCTCAAACTTTGCCAACAAAATACTTTCAAGACCATTAATTGAAAAAATATTCTGACATAAAGTTATTATTTAATGACTGCATATAAATATTAAATTTTAGGAAATATCCCTTATCATTATCTCAAAACATTCTTCTATAAGACAACATAAACTTTAAATATGGAGTCATTAGTTCTTGTTTCTTGATTAAACCCATATTTTTAGCTAACACTTTTAACATCTTTACAGAAGGACAAAAAAGTTTTACATAAGTACTCCCCATCTCTTAGAAAGGCTGTGACCTGCATGGTATTTAAAAGTACACAGGAGTATATTGGAATGAACACAGCAGTGGTTCCTTCAGAGTATGTTATTACAAAGAGAACTGGGGGTCAAATTGCATGAATGAAAAATGGAAGGTGCTTGAAATGAGTTGGTTCTTTTTTGAACATTATACATTGACCTTGGCAGTTTTGACAATTACATCCATCATTACTAAGAATCCATTCCAACATACCCGCTTGTTCTCTACTGTGGCCAAATAAACAGGGGTTGTGAATAGACGAATCAAAGATTGATCTGCTATGCTACTGCCCTGATTAACAGTTTGTTCCTGGGTGTAGCTTTTTCATTCTATGAATTATGCGAGGACCATAATTCAATATGGCACACCTGTAGACAAGTGTGTTAGAATGCTTTAATCTTCACTTACAAGGCTTCAAAAGGATCAATATTTAACTCTGAGTTTGATAAGCAAAATGAAATAAAAACCATTAAGAAGCACATTGTACATGGGTCCAGTGATATTTCACTGTTTCCTTGAGGAAAAGAACTGGTTGAAGATGAAATTAAGCCAAGCCATTTTTGATGAGATATGCTGCTACTGAACTTAGGGATAAGTTTATTATGAACTCTCTAAGCAATTTTGTCTTCATATAAGACTTAAAATAAAAAGATCTTTCTAGCTCTGTAGTGTTGTCTTAGAATAGAGTTGGAAACTGAAGAGGGAGACAAGTTTAAAAACTTTAAACCCAACCTGTTTGAGAGCCTTAGAATGTTTGCAAAATGACACATTAGGAGAAATTATTTTCATTTACCAAAAAGTAGTGAGTGATGCAAATTGAAGTGGACCTGGAGAAAATATTAAATTTTCTGTCTTTAAATTTTCACGGAACATAGAGATTTCTAACCTTTTCTAATCCCTCTAACTTTTGGCTTTCAGTGAACCTTCCTATATCCTTTATTCAATATAAAAGGAAATAAATTCCAGAGTTTATCAAGTATATGCACACAAGAAATAAAATGATAAGATTGCTTCATTTAGTCTCTGTAATCTCTTAAAAAAAACTTCTCAGACTCCTGACAGTACATATGATTTAGCTTAGGAACCTTTAGAATATTGGATAGAGGTCCGGCTTTTGATTCAGAAAAGATCTACATTCAAGACCTACCTCTGACTTATTCTGTCTGTGTGACCCTGGACAAAATATTTAAATCTCTCAGTATAAGAGCAGAGCCAAGATGGTGAAGGAAAGGTGGGGACTTACCTGAATCCTCCCAAATTTCCCATCCAAACAACATTAAAAATAACACTCAAAGTGAATCTGGAATGACAAAACCAAGAAAAGGATAGGGTGAAATAAACTTTCAGTCCAAGAAAACTTAGAAGGATGGCAAGAAAGTTCTATCTCATTGGGGTGAGAGTGGAATGCAATCCAGCAAAGGTGACATAAGTCCAGGCTAAGCCCTGGCAAGCCAGCAGCAAGCCTTGGGGGCTACTGAATCAGCTGCAGAGGCTTCTGGAGCTCTCAGCCCACAGATGATATGGGAGTCAAACACCTGGTCAAAAGGAGGTTACAGGGGACCCTTTGTGGGAAATGGGAGCAGGACTCAGTTGCATTGCCCATATGCAGTTCTAGATTACAGTCCTAAATCAAAAAGGAGCCCTAAAAGGAATGGAAACACTGGTCACAGACCAAAGCACAGGACAAGAAAGCAGTGACCACACCTTTCCTTGCACTATATCATGTTGAAAGTACTGAAAACTTAAAGACTCCCAGAAAAACCTCTGAAAACAGAAGTGTGAATGACCTGAAGTTTGGGATAATGCCACTTCCAATCTGGGAGCAAAGTCCAGCGTTAACATAAAGTTAAAAAAAATCATGAACTAGGCTGAAAAAAATGAGCAAAAATACAAAAAAGAACCCGACCATAGGAAGTTACTATGGTGACAGGGAAGAGTAAAACACAAACTCAGAAGAAGATCATAAAATTAAAACAGCTATATGAAAACACACAAAGAAAAATGTGAATTGGTCTCAGGTACCAGAAAAGCTCAAAAAAGATATTAAAATTAAATAAGAGACATAGAAGGCAAATTTGGGGGAAAGTGAGATTTATGCAAGAAAATCATGGGAAAAGAGTCATCAGCTTGGTAAAGGAGGCACAAAAAGTACTAAAGAAAATACCTTCAAAACCAGATTTGGAAAAAATGGTAAAAAAAGGCAGAAAAATCCACTAAAGAAAATTTCTTTAAAAACAGAATTGGTCAAATGGGAAAAAAAAGATTTACAAAAATTCACTGAAGAGAAGAACTCATTAAAAAGTAGAATTGGACAAATGGAAGAAAGAGGCACACCAATTTACTGATGAAAAGAAATCCTTAAAAAGTAGAATTGGCCAAATGGAAAAGGAGGTATAAAATCTCATTGAAGAAAATAATTCCTTAAAAATTAGAACTGGGCAAATGGAATCTAATGATTCCATGACACATCAAGAAACAATGTAACAAAGCCAAAAGAACAAAAAAAAATAGAAGAAAATGTGAAATATCTCATTGGCGAAAACAACTGACCTCAAAAATGGATCCAGAAAGAAATCATTTAAGAATTATTGGACTACCTGAAAACTATGATCAAAAAAGAGCCAAGATATCATATTTAAATAAATTATCAAAGAAATCTACCTTGATATCCTAGAACCAGAGGGTAAAATAGAAATTAAATGAATCCACCATTTGCCTTCCAAAAGAGATCCCAAAATGAAAACTCCCAGGAATATTACAGCCAAATTTCAGAACTCTTAGGTCAAGGAGAAAATAGTGCAATCAGCCAGAAAGAAACAATTCAGATATCATGAAGATACAGTCAGGATCACACAAGACTTTGTAGTTTCTACATTAAAGTATAGGAGAACTTAGAATATGATATTTCATATTACAACCAAAAATCACATACCTGGCAAAACTGAGTGCAATCCTTCAGGAGGGAAATATACATTTAATAAAATTGAAGACTTTCAAACATTCTTGATGAAAAGACCAGAGCTGAATAGAAAATTTAACTTTCAAATGCAAGATTCAAGAGAAGAATAAAAAGGTAAATAGGAATGAGAAACCATAAGGGATTTAATAAAGATAAACTGTTTATATTCCTCCATGGGAAGTTGACATGAGTAAATCTTAAGAACTTTCTCATTTTTAGGGTAGATACATTGGCAGAAAGCAGGGGAGAGCTGAATATATTCGGATGAAATTGAAAAAAATGTGAAAGCAAAAATAGATCTAACTAAAAAAGAAAAGCAGGGAAACTGCATTTTGCTAAAAGGTACCATAGACAATGAATACAGATCAATACTAAATATATATGCACCAAATGGTATAGCATCCAAATTCTTAAAAGAAAAGTTAAATGAGTTACAGAAGGAAATAGATAATAAACACATACTAATGGGAAATCTCAACTTTTCCCTCTCAGAACTAGGTAAATCTAAGCAAAAATAAACAAGAAATAAGTTAAGGAGATGAATAGAATTATAGAAAAGTTAGATAGGATAGATCTTTGGAGAAAATTGCATGGGAATAGAAAGGAATACACCTTTTTCTCAGCAGAATATGACACCTACACAAAATTGACCATGTATGAGGTCATAAAAATCTCACAATCAAAAGAAGAAAGTCAGAAATATTAAATTCATCTTTTTCAGTCATAATGCATAAAATTATATTCAGTAAGGGCCATGGAAACAGATTAAAATTAATTGGAAACTAAATAATCTAATCCTAAAGACTGGGTGGGTCAAAGAACAAGTCATAGGAACAATCAATAATTTCATTTAAAAGGATGACAACAATGAAACGATATACCAAAATTTATGGAATGCAATCAAACAATACTTAGGGAGAAATGTGTATCTCTAAACATTTATCAGATCAGATCAATGAATTTGGCATGCAACTAAAAATACTAGAAAAAGAACAAATTCAAAATCCCCAATCAAACACTTTGCTAAAAGGTACCATAAACAATGATCAAGTATTAATACTAAACATATACACACCAAATCATATAGCATCCAAATTCTTAAATGAGTATAGGAGGGATAGACAATGAAATTATACTAGAATTGGTAATCCTGAAATTGGAAATTGGAAATCCTGAAAATCAAAAGAAAGATTAATAAAATTTTAAGTAAGAAAACCATTGAATTAATAAATGAAACTTCTTGTTGTTCAGTCATTTCAGTCATGTCCAATTCTTCATGACCCCCATTTGGTGTGTTCTTGACAAAAATCTGCAGTGGTTTGCCATTTCCTTCTCCAGCTCATTTTACAGATGAGGAACTGAGGCAAATATGGTTAAGTGACTTGCCCAAGGTCATACAGCTTGTAAATATCTGAAGTCCATCAATTGGGGAGTGGCTGATCGAATTATGGTATATAATCATGATAAAGTACTATTGTGCTATAAGAAAGGATGAGCAGGACACTTTTAGTAAAAGCTGGAAATACTTACATGAACTGATGCAAAGTGAAGTGAGCAGAACGGTGTTGTGACTTACCCAGGGTCACATAGCTANACTATTGTGCTATAAGAAAGGATGAGCAGGACACTTTTAGTAAAAGCTGGAAATACTTACACGAACTGATGCAAAGTGAAGTGAGCAGAACGGTGTTGTGACTTACCCAGGGTCACATAGCTT
>NW_020954588.1:11819680-11824877 GCF_900497805.2 Vombatus ursinus | reverse complement strand
GTAAACATTTAAACCTTCATTTGAACTCAGGTCCTCCTGACTCCAGGCCTGGTGCTCTATCTATTCTACCACATAGTTGCCCTGACCATGTTTAAATAGAAATGGTTTTAAATAGAAAACTGTTTCAGAACCCAGGGATTTGAGTGAATGATAGCTCAGTATTGGAAGCCTACAGTCAATCCCCCAAGGAGCAGTTTCCTGTGAGGTGGATGAAAGCCCCAGCCTCACCTTGACTTTGGTCTCCTCAAACTCACTCACCTCCATCACAGAAGAACCTTGTGAACTTTGGAACTTGGGGGATTTTAAACTTCCCATCGGTTCCTTAGACTTAACAGAGGCCCTGGAAAAGCTGACATAGTAGCTTCACCAGGAATTAATACCAAAGTAGACTTACTATAGAATGAAATTCCAGACTTTACAAGCCAAAAAGCTATACTGTGCCTAAGGGGAATGCCCCATGAAGGAGAGAAAAAAACTTCTATCAACTAAGGGTTATTTGCCCTGTCGTCCATGTGTGTGTGTGTGTGGGATAGCTTGTCAAAAATGTATTTGGTGGGGGTGGGAGGTGGGGAAGGGGGAATGGGTATATCATGGGTCCTTATAAATGCTATAGTTTTCATTACATAATAATGTAGGTAGTTTAAGTAGAAAGAGAATTGATTCCTCCTTGGCATTATAACTGATATTACCATACTACTTTCTTTAGTTCATTCCACCCAATGCACTAGTAAATATCCTTTTCCAAAATCTCATTAATCTTGGCTAACTAATTGATATCTACTGATAATCATCAGGAAGATCACATTGGAAGGGGCTTGTGAGATATGACATTAAAAGAAAACCACCCCCATACCATTCAGGATCCCCTAGAACAATCAAGGGAGATGAAGCAGTAACTCTCTAGGGACCTGACCTGCCAGTGAGAGTGTGAGTTGGGGGAGTCACTTCAGAGCCAATGGGCTACAACAGGATGAGAAGGTGTAAATGAGTTGCAATCTGCATTGATGGAGAAGCACCCACACCAATGAACTCACAAATGCAATAAAATTTCAAAGTAATGAAAAGAGGCAAAAATAGTTTCATTTATCTTCTGCAAACCACATTGCACAACAGAAGCATACTGCAACACACTCCTTCTTGATGATCAGTAAAATGTAGAGTTGCAGCAGATTAAGTACAAAGTACTAGATTTCAGCTCTAACACCTCATGATTAATATCTTAGATCTGAGTATCACGTTAATTCCATAAATTAATGACAAAATTATAACCGAATTGTAGAGAAGTAAAACAATAAAAAGCATTCACTTGTTCTTTTACCTTCTTTTCTAGAAAGCATATTACTAAAAGAATAAGATGAATTGCATACTATAGCTAAAAGAGAATTAAATGATTTACTCCTCACATGGGAGTCAAGACTAAATAGGAGGAATGAAGATAATGAAGTTGGCCTCAAGCACGGGTCATATTATATAAGATATTATTAAAAATGAGCAATAATTTTATTTTAAATTGCAGTTCTTAAAAAAAGAAACAAACAGGATACGATTTGTTGGCTTGGAGTTTTAAAAAGATTCCTATCTGATATAGTAGCCAGTATTTTTAATGTTTTGTTTTTATTAAAATTTATGCTATTGTAGCATTGTTTGTAGGGCATGCATTTGTACTCTGAATTGCTTTCCTCCTTAGTTTGCAAGACCCTTGAAGGGAAGACTTATTTTCTTCTTCATCTTTGAATTCCCAATATTTTGAACATATTAGGCCCAATATTATTTGAATTTATTTAAATTTGCCACTAGTGATGATGGGTGGATTATTACACCCATCCTCTCTTGACTGATTGCTTATAAGTGTGGATTTGTGAGAAACTGACTGAGATGGGAGGTGATTTCTACTGTTATAGAGCAGACACTCACTGACCTGAGAGATATAATAAAACCAAGGCTTTGGCCATATCGGCACCTAGACTTTGGCTTTGATGATGACTAGACTGATGACATAAAATCTTGCCACATGTATTTTCATTTTGAACTTGATACCTTTATTGATCCTTCAGTATAATTAAATATGTGGAAGACTTTCCATAGGAGGTGACATCCAATCTGAACTCCAAAAGACCTCATTATTCTAGAAGGCATAGGTAAGTAGAAAGGGCACTCCAGGTATGTGGAAGAGAGTTTGTACAATGGGAAGAAGGGAATGGAATGATGATTTGGGGAGGAGTGAGAGAATTAGACCAATTTGGCTGGAAAATAGAGTATGTGAAAGGGAGAAACATGTAATACTATATATTTGGAAAATAAAGTGAAGGACTTTAAACGTCAAGCTCAGGAAATTATATTTTGTCCCAGAAGCAATAGTCAGACTTGCCATTTGAGAAGCTAGGTGTCACACCTGAAAAAACACTGGCCTTGGAGTCAGAAAGACCTAAATTTGAATGTTAGTTGTATGACCCTGGGCAAGTCATTTAAACTCTTTCAGTCTAATTTTTCTCATCTGTAAAAGAGAGATAATGATCACATTTATTTACAATAATAACAGTGATAATTAGCATTTATATAGGAGCTACTATTTACTAAGCACTTTGCAAATATCATGTTATTTGATCCTCACAATAACCCTGGGAGGTAGGTGCTGTTATTATTCACATTTTACAATTGAGGAAACTGAGGCAGACAGAAGTTAAGTGAATTGTCCAGGGTCACACTAGTAGTAAGTCCCTGAAACTGGATTTAAACTGAGGTCTTCTTGATTTCAGGCCCACTACATCACCTAATATTGCCAGAATCAGCTGAGAAAATTATGTAAAATACTTTGCAAAACTTAAAGTGCTTTATAAATGCTAGCTATTATTTTTTGCATGTGTTTGGAAAAGGGTTTGGAAAGGAAAGAGACTGGAAGCTAGAAATCCAGTTAAAAGGTTTTTGAAATAATTTCATTGAGAAGTGAATATGTGAATAAAACAACACTTCCATTAGCTGGTGTGAGAAGTAGATCCAAATCCTAACTCTATTTACTTAATAACTATGTTTCTATGAACCATTGATTTAGCTTCTCAGCCCCTCAGTTTCCTCAGTCATAAAATGAAGGGTTTAAGCCAGATGACCTCAGATCCCTTCTAACTCTTCATCCATGATTCAGAGAATCTCCCTTCAACGTGGATCGTAGTTGTTTTGGCTCTCGGTCCTTTGGATCTGTGGCTCCGGTTTATCATTCTGTTCTATGCTATTCTGTCCTTCCCTATCTTGCTTGTCTTATCCCAATATCTCCTATCCCATTTTATTCTTTTCTAATCAATCAAACAAGCATTTGTTAATAGCATGCCTACCTTGTGTTAGACAATGTGCTAAGTGTCGTAGATACAGAGATAAAAATAGAACATCCTCTCCCTTCAAAGAAATTATCTTTTTCTAAAAATGTCCTATGGTATGACTAATGGTCAGTTTTGCTCTTTGGATCGAGGAGGAAAGGAAACATCCTGTCATTGTCACCTCTTGGAAGAGATTAGCATGCTAAAAATCAAAAAAATTTAAGGTATCTTCATATCTTTATCATATTTCTCCAACCAAACACATAAAATCACATTCATTCACTTTTAGTCCACACATGCACAGACTTCAAAAATCTTTGATCTTAGATTTTCATTCCTGTCAGTCTCACTTAATGGGCTTAGTATTAGTCAGGTAGGATGTTATTATTTCTATGAGGCATAAATAACATTCAGCTATGCATACTAATCTCTGCTTTCAATAGCTTCCAGGAACATCAACATAGTGGCTTCCTTTGTACTGTCTAAGTCAATCCGTAACTATGTGAATAAAACAAAGCATCAAGGTACTTAGAAAATTGTTTCTATAATGCCACCTGAGTAAAAAACCTCTGACCAAATTGTAAGAATATTCTCAGATAAAGGTGCAAATACACACACATATATGTGTGTATATATATATATATATGTGTGTGTATGTGTGTGTGTGTGTATGTATATGTAGGTGTGTATATATATGTATATGTATATATGAAACATTGATGGAAAGGTTGAATTAAAGAACCTCAAACAGTGGCTTAAACATATTTTTGGCTATTTTACCTGCTCAATAATAAAAAAATACTATCAGTATTGCTTCAGTAAGAAATATCTCTTTACAAATCACACCTATGTCAATATAAGCAGAAATATGTTTATATATATACAAGATCCATATGGGGAGACATGTATCCACATAGGTATTTCCCAGTTCAAAGGAGTATGCACTTTGCAAAATCCAAGTAGAAGGCTTCTTTACTACAGAGAGTGAATTTCTCTAGAAGCACCCATTCCCAGATAACATTATGTTGATTGCATGGCAAACCAAAATAATGCATAGACATATCCACCTCAAGCAGATTATGCATCCATTGAAATAGTCATGTTAGAAACATCTGAATAATTCATGCTTAACCACTGTTGTTTTTCTTTGACAATAACTTTTCTGGTTATTAGTTAATACCTACCACTTGACCCTCAAATCATATTACACTTGCTTAGGATAATCCAAAAGGACAGGGCTTTAACAGGCTAACGCAATCAGGGCTTTGATCCAGGGCAACAACATTTTAAAAAGAGGAAACAAAAAGCGTGTTAGGTTTTTAGCATGAAAGGAACAACAAAATTTAGTCGCTAGTTAGGGAGAATGATCAAATAAAATAGGAATCCAAAGGATGGTATCAGCCGTCTTCCCCCGTAGAGACATAACATCAGAAAATCTGATTCTGTGAAGCTCTCCTTTCTATTACCACAGCCTCTCCAAAAGTGACTTCTGCTAGTCCACACCTCAACAGACCTGAGAATTATTTTGTCCCACTTATTCTAAGTCCAAAACTTACTACCTGTTTCTAGTAGTATCCCAGCACCTTTTACAGTGTTCCCCACATGTGAAATGCGGACCATGTATTAAAAAAAATAGTACACTGACCCAAGAGAACATTGCATACAGTAACAACAATATTGTTTTTTTCTTTCTTTTTTTATTAATTTATTTTGATTTATCAATGGTCACTTCCATAAGCTTTTGAGTTTTAAATTTTCTCCCCCTCCCTCCTNTTGCATACAGTAACAACAATATTGTTTTTTTCTTTCTTTTTTTATTAATTTATTTTGATTTGTCAATGGTCACTTCCATAAGCTTTTGAGTTTTAAATTTTCTCCCCCTCCCTCCC
>NW_020954588.1:11819140-11819588 GCF_900497805.2 Vombatus ursinus | reverse complement strand
TACTTTCCTCCCCAATATGGTGTGCAATCTAATACAGGCTGTACATATACACTCCTATTAAACATAATTTCACATTAGTGATGTTGTAAGTAAAATTAAAACCAATAGGAGGAACCACCAGAAAGAGGAAACAAAACTCAACAGAAGAGAAAGAAATAGCAAATGATATTCTTTGATCTACATTCAAACTCCATAGTTCTTTCTTTGGATGTGGATAGCATTTTCCATCATGAGGCTTTTGGAGATGTCTTAGATCCTTGTATTGCTGAGAGGGGTTAAGTTATCACTCAATGTGGCTGTTACTGTGTACCATGTTCCCCTGGTTCTGCTCACTTCACTCAGCATCAAACCATACAAGTCTTTCTAGGTTTATCTAAAGTCTGCCTGTTCATCATTTCTTATAGCACAATAGTATTCCATTACATATATCACATTCACAATTATGATA
>NW_020954588.1:11818731-11818995 GCF_900497805.2 Vombatus ursinus | reverse complement strand
ATGTTATTCCCTTCTTAAGCCAAATCTGATGAGAGTAAGATTCAAACAATGCTCATCTCCCTCCCTTTTTTCCTTCTGCTGTAATAGGTTTTTGTGCCTTTTCCTGTGATGTTATTTACCCTTGTCTGCCTTCTCTCTTCCTTTTCTCTCAGTACGTTTTCTTAGTTAGATCAGATTAATTCACTTACTTGGATCCATTTGACCCACTTGATTAGATTTTTTTCATCATTACATCAAAGTCATTTTATACCCACCTCCTTTATG
>NW_020954588.1:11818370-11818635 GCF_900497805.2 Vombatus ursinus | reverse complement strand
AACAATACAGTTCTCAAGAGTTACAAGTGTCATCTTCTCTTGTAGGGATGTAAAGAGTTTGACCTTATTAATAACATGTTGTTTCTTTCTGCCCCATTTACCTTTTTATGTCTCTCTTGAGTCTTGTATTTGAAGATCCAATTTTCTGTTGAGCTTTGGTCTTTTTATCAGGAAGGTATGGAAGTCCCCTATTTCATTGAATATCCATCTCCTCCCCGAAAGATCATGCTCATTTTCGCTGAGTAGTTGATCCTTCGTTGTAATC
>NW_020954588.1:11818032-11818294 GCF_900497805.2 Vombatus ursinus | reverse complement strand
CTCCTTTGCCTTATGGAATATCATATTTCACGCCCTACGGTCTTTTAATGTAGAAGCTGCAAGTCCTGTGTAATCCTGACTAGGGTTCCATGATATTTAAATTGTTTCTTTCTGGCTGCTAGCAGTATTTTCTCTTTGACCTGGTAATTTTGGAATTTGGTTGCTATATTCCTTGGTGTTTTCAATTTAGGATCTCTTTCAGGAGGTGCTTGGTGGATTCTTTCTATGGCTATTTTACCCACTAGTTCTAGGACCTCAGAGT
>NW_020954588.1:11816987-11817893 GCF_900497805.2 Vombatus ursinus | reverse complement strand
CTCATAGTCATTAGCTTCCATTTGCTCAATTCTAATTTTTAACAAATTGTTTTCTTCTATTTTTATTTTGTACCTCCTTCCCCATTTGGCCAATTGTATTTTTTAGGAAGTTGTTTTCTTCAGTGTACTTTTTTTTCCAGTTGGCCAATTGTATTTTTAAGGACTTGTTTTCTACAGTTAATTTTTGTCCTTCCTTTTCCAAGCTATTAACTTTCTCTTGCATACCTCTCATTTCTTTTCCCATTTTTTTTCTTCTACCTCTCTCATTTGACTTTTAAAATCCTTCTCGAGCTGTTCTAAGAAGGCTTTTTGGGCTTCAGACCAGTTCATACTCCCTTTTGAGGTTCCACATGTGGGTTTGTTGACAATGTTGTCCTTTTCAGGATTTCTGCCTTGATCTTCACTCTTCCCATAATAAGAATCTATCATACATTTCTTTTTGCTCATGGTGTTTGCTTATTTCCTGGCCTTTAAAGAGATTGGGCTCTCTTGCTGGGGAGCAGAGGGCACTAATCTAAGCCTAGGGCCTGGTCAATGGCTTTGTGTGCTGGGGCCTGCAATGTTGGCAGTTGGAGGCTTTAGGATTCTGGCAGCTTACCTGGTGTTGGGCTGGAAACAGCAATACTGGAACTCTAGGGGTAGGATTGGGTAGTGTGGCTCTTGGAGATTTCCTGCTCACCCAGGTCTTTCCTTCCTTTTGCTTTCTTTAGCTCTTTTCAGATGGATGTTGTAGGGTGTTTATCCCCCTGGGGCCCCTTGGAGTGCTGCTTCCCTTAGTTTTGCTGAGGCACTGGGAGAGCTGGTTGCTGAAGAATGCTGAGGCACCTGGTGGTTTTCTGAGCTGGTTTCCACCAGTTCCCCTGTCCTCAATGAGGCACTCGGGGTCCAGGTTTTGGTGCTTTCCTG
>NW_020954588.1:11813811-11816934 GCF_900497805.2 Vombatus ursinus | reverse complement strand
CTCCACCACCTGGGCTTGAGGATCTCCTCCTGGTATGCTGAGGTGGGGCTTTCCACTAGCTCCATGGGATGCCTCCCCTTCTGTACTGTTCCCCCTCCCCCCAGGGTAAGAGGGGTCTTTCCAGTTAATCCCTCAAGCTACCTGGGCTACTGGACTACTACACCTCATCTTTCTTCTGGTTCAGCTGTTCCAGGGTTTTTCCTGGGGTGATATTTTCTGGGCTTTCAGGGGTTAATAAGGGAGGGTAAGAGAGACTCACCTCTTATGCTGCCATCTTGGCTCCCCGAAGTGGAAGTCAACAATATTGTTTTAAGAACAACTCTGAATGACTAAGTTATTTTGAGTGATATAAATATCCAAATTAACTATAAAGGATATATGAAAAAAGATGTTACCTGCATCCAGAGAAAGAACTGATAAACAGAAGTATGTATAGAATGATTTTACATGTATATGTATCTGTACATAATACAGATACATATGTGTATGTGTATATGTATATACATAGATGTATATGCACATATATATGTGTACTTGCATATGTACATAATATACATACCTGTGTGTGTGTTTGTGTTTAAGGTAGCCATCTCTAGGGTGGGGGGTGGAGGAGGGAAGACAAAAAGGAAATGTACATGATAATCTTGTTGTATATTTAGAAGGAATAGCAAGTTGTGCATAGTAGATTTTTAGTTTCCTATGCAATCACCTTTTTATTGTACTATGTTATGAAAATGCTTGTTTTATTTTATAAAATAAAAATAAAATAAAAACACATGCTGTCAAGATTTTTCAAGAGGACATAAGCTCTAACCTCTTTTAGTCACTGACTATGGTGAATTTCAAAAGGTTAGTATGACAGAGAAGCCCTGTATCTATATGGTCAAACCGTGAGTGTCATGGGTTCATTCAGATCAATACCACTGAGGTGAAGAAGCATTCTAGAGTTGGAGAAGTGCCTACCTGAAGTTACATGATCTGGGTTTAAATTATATCCTAGGAACTAGTTTCATAAACGTGGACAAGTGTCAGTCATGACCTCTCTGCATCCCTGTGTCTATTTTTATAAAATAAAGAGATTAAATCTACAGACTTAGAACAAGAGATTTCTTCGGTAAGACAATAAGCACACAGATGAGTTTTCAGCACTGTTGTTGATTGAAAGCAATGCATTCATTAAGGACGAGAAGATTTGCAGATTTGAGAAGTGAATGGCTGGTTCACAACATAAAGTTTAAAGTGGAATTTGGATTTTTGGACCAATGATTGAAATGGAAAAATGCTTGACTCCTGGCCAAGATTATGCAGTGCATCGAACAAAGAGTGATAAGAATATATTGGGTGATGCTCTAATCTTTGCTCCTCCTGAAGACAGTGGATATTTCCACACTGTTTTTTGCATCCCCAACAGTAACACACAGTAACAATGCTAAACATGCGATCTCAGCGTCAGAAAACAGAAATGTGCAAGCACTGATTTCATGCGTGATGATTTTGAAACTGACTTCAAAGCAAGCAGCTTCCCCACCATGTCAGCCTATGTCAATATTGGGATAGCATCCATCAATTCCAAGTGTTTTTCTTTGAGCTTATCTGTAATAAACCTACTGTTGAATGAGTTCCATTCCTGTAATAAGCATTACCTTTCTGTTTACTATCACTTTGGACTATATGGATTGGATTTGTAGTAAATAATTCATCTTGCTCTTGGCATCTACATCTGATTTAACAATTGATTGTCTTATGTATGTTGTGTTTGAAGTGAAACTACAAGTAAATCTGATATGTAGCCAACGGATATGGTCTTCAAATATGAAAATGTGCTTTAGGAAGAGGCACTTGAGTAAAAAGAAGTGAAATATAAATGGTATAATTATTGGTATATTTAATTATTCATTAATTATTCATTATTGGTATAATTAATGGTATATATTATAATAAATATAATGGTATAATTTCTTCTGAAGCATCATTGTCTAAAATCAGTATAACACATAAATATAAGAGGTGACAGCAACTCCAGGAAGTTATAGCTATTGAGAAGAAATAGTATAAATGTCATTCAAGCTCTTCTATATGAAATTAATATGCTAGGCCTACCTGCTCCATTCAAATGAACTCAACTTCTATTAAGTGGTTACTATGTACAAGGTCAGGGCAGGTAGGTAGTGCAGTAGATAGAGTGCTATGCCTGGAGTCAGGAAAACTCATCTTCCCGAGTTCAATTCTGGTCTCAGTACTAGCTGTGTGACCCTGAGCAAGTCGCTTAACCCTGTTTGCCTCAGTTTCCTCATTTGTAAAATGAGCTGGAGAAAAAAAAATGGCAAGCCTGTCTGGTTTCCTTGCCAATAAAACCTCAAATGGGGTCATGAAGTGTTGAATACGATTGATAAAGACTAAGCAACAACATATGTAAGGCACTGAGAATACAAATACAGAAGCAAAACAATCCACACTATAAAGAATCTTATACATTCTTTGAGGGGAGGGGTGTCAAAAGTTGCCCAAATGAATGCCATGATTAGATGCCTTCCCCTTAGGATTTTGCTCTGCAATGAGATTCTCCACTAATCTTAGTATCGAAATATCAAAATGCATACATTTATGGTTCCCCACTTCAAATGTTATTCAGTGATACCCACAAAAACATAGGAACTCTTAGGAAGGGTAAAACATGGCTGTCTTTTGTCCCTCAATACGTGGCAGTTTAGTTCTTCAAAAAACAGATCTCCCAGACCTATATGGGTGAAGGCTGAATATACATCATCTGCAGATAGACTGCTTGGTCTAGTTGGGAAGGGAACACACATTTATTAAACATTTATTATGTGCCAGGGACTGTGCAAACAACTTTATAAGTCTTATTTCATTGGATTCTTACAACAACCTTAGGAGATGGGTTCTATTATTATCTATATTTTGTAGTTGAGGAAACTGAGGCAGATAGATGTTAAGTGATTTGCTCAGGCTTACAAAGCTAGTAAGTATTTGAGGCTGAATTTGAACTAAGGTGTTTCTGACTCTAGGCCCAACACTCTATCCACTGCACTACTTAGCTGCCTCTCTAATGGTTTAATTAAATGAGATACATGGGATGTTCATGAAGGACTAGCATCTCTGCTG
>NW_020954588.1:11810225-11813777 GCF_900497805.2 Vombatus ursinus | reverse complement strand
TGAAGGCCTGTTGAGCCTTTTTCAGGGCTGCTTATCTACCTTTGGTGTCAACCTCTCACCCGAGAGGNTGAAGGCCTGTTGAGCCTTTTTCAGGGCTGCTTATCTACCTTTGGTGTCAACCTCTCACCCAATTCTCACCTGTGGCTCTAAGAAGTTGTAGCATGCATAGTGGCCACACCTTGATAAAACTGTCTTGGCAGAAGGGCTAAAGTATATAGAGGGTAATGTACAGGCCTCAGAAAAAACAGTGAATTAGGGGGAATGTCTCCCAAGTGTGTGAAGACTTTTTCTTGGCAGAATAGGCAGATGTGAATGGTGTTTTCCAACAGATATAAAAGTGACTGAAGTAGGAACTGTGGAGCACTTAGAACTTGGTCAGACACTGAAGACACCAACCTTATCCTCTGTGATTTGGGCCATTGCCACTTACCTTGACTTTAGCCCTGCCACTGAACTTCAATGACTAAGGAAGAGAGAATGAAACTGACAACTTCCTGCACCTCTGCATCTTCCATCCAATTCACGTGCAAGTCAAGACATCAGCCCGTGATATCATTGGTCCTCTGTGAAAATGAAGGACAAACAAGTCTGATCGACCATCTTTACTTTCACACTTTACTATCAGGCTATGTTTTGATCTTTAATTTGGGGTTCTTGGTGTTTACATGGCAAGGAGAGGAGATGCTGTCTCTTCACCCTGGTTTTGGTTATTCACTTTATGATGTTTTAGCTTTCAAATGGTCATTGCCTTGCTTACAGACTGGCATATTGGCATATAGCCTAAGCCTTCAAGGCCTTAAAAAAACTTTGTATCTTACATTGTTAGAGGATATTTCAGAAATTTATGTGGAATATCGTCAAACATGAAAATTTACACATACCATTACTACTATTTTTACTGGGGCTAGTCAAGGTGAAAAACTCTAATGTGGGGTTTGGTTATTGTGGTTGCATTAGCTATTCTAGAAATACACTGTTTCTGTATGCTTACTGGAATATTAAAAGGGATTTGTTACGCAGCGATGCTTACCTGGGGATGCAGAATCACAACATTATAAACTTAGAGCTGAAAAATAATTTAGAGGTTATCAAGTCCAGCCCTAAATGGTTCATCAATGAGCTGAGATCCAGAAGAGTAAAGTAACTTGCTCATGGTCACACAGGCAATCAATTAAAATGCTTACTATATGCCATGTACTGTACTAAGTGCTGGGGATACAAAAAGAAGCAAAAGACAGTCCCTGCCTTCAAAGTGCTTACAGTCTAATGGAGAAGACAATATGCAAATATATACAAAGTGAGCTATATGCAAGATAAATAGGAAATAATTAACAGAGGGAAGATACTGGATGGAATTGAGACAGGTTAGAGAAGGTCGTATGACCATCATCTGAGGGCTTACTACTGTGTCATGATAACTTCTTATAGATGAGATATTTAAACACTCTATTACTTGGGGTTTATCTAATAACATTTTCTATTTTAACCAGACTTTCAAATATAAGTAAATTACAAATGAATGAAAGAGATACAACATATACGTAGAGAAAGAGCCTAATAATAATGAGTGTAACTTCTACATGCAGAGTATGGACAATATATATTATAATTCATGAAGAAGAGTGATCACTTCAAAAGGGGGCAACTAGAGAATACTTCTGGAAGAAGGTCCATGAAATGGGTATCAAAGGATGAATGAGATCTGAAAAGATGCATGGAAAGGATGTTTAAAATATAGAGTATAGCATAAATGCAGGCATAAAGGAGAGCAAACAGGACAGTGAAGAGGCAGGATATTTATACAAATGGATGTCTGATCAAGGCCAAACCATACTAGAAATTCCCTAAATAGATGAAACTAGACCCTCACATTCTTTTTTCTTACCCTTCGATAGTCTGGTGAAGCCTATTGAGCCCCTTCTCATAATAATGTATTTATATGCATAATATCACAGATAATTGCAAAGGAAACCAACTATTTTGAAATATAATTATCAAAATGTTAAAAGAAAACCAGGTAACAGACACAAATTAAGAATCTCTGGCCTAGAGCTTGGGTTGACAGCCATTCCTAAACGGAATAATGCAGTGGTGAGCCCAGGGCCCTGGGGAAACCCATTGGATATTAAAAAGGCAAGCAATGGATACCAAAAGCAAACCTTCTATGTTTCAGTTTTGCCCAGGGTCAGCTCTAGAAATAAGCCCAGAAACTCAAGGTTTAATCTTGAAACAAAACATGTCAGAGAGTCTGTATGTGACCCTTATAAAGCAAAACTAGAGAGTGAAATTCTCCAAGTTTTATTTAACTTCTCTCTGAAGAGGCTATGGAGCCATGCAGAGGAAGAATTTGGAATTTAGATTGTCATTTTGATTTCACGTGGCCCCCAATTCGAGACTGAGGAAATATACTTAGTGTAAGAAAAAAAATATACTTCGTGCAAAGGCTAAACCAGAAATAACTTGTCATGTGCTTAAGAATATTTATTAGATAAATATATAGGCCAATCAACCGAAGATTTAAGTCAAAAGCTTCTAGCAAGCACACACACACAAACACACATGCACGCACACACGCACACACACACACACTCACACACACACACATACAACCTTGGAATAACACAAGAGTATCTTACCATGGCAATCAGAGAAAGATGTGGGGGATTTTTGGTATGAAGAAAATGTTTTATAAAGAAAAAAATAGTAATAAAAAATTAAAACTCCTTGGAAGCCTAGACTCAAATAAAACTTTTGTGCTTGGTAGGTAAAGCCTTTCACAAGCCCTAACCTATCTTTTCAGTATCATTATACGTTAACTTCCTACAGTCTATGGTTGCCAATCTGGCCTCCTTCTTTTTCCTCACATAGGACCCTTCATCTGTCAGCTTTGTGCTTTTACACTGGCTGTCCACCAAGAGTGCTGTACTCTCCTCCTTCACTTCTACCTCTTAAAATCATTTTCTTTCTTCATGACTCCACTCAAGAACCACTTTCTACAAGAAGTTTCTCCTGATTTCCATTCTTGTACTTTTCCCAAATGACCTTGTGTATTATATACATACATTTATGTGTATAAACACATATATTTATATATTTATATGTACAGCTATTAGTACGTATGTATATGCGCTTGTGTATACATTTGTGTTTGTATATTGTCTGCACGTGTTTTCTCTACAATAGAATGTGAAGTCTTTCAGAGCAGGTATTGTTTCATTTTTGATATCTCTAGCACCTAACACAGTGCTTGGCACATAGTAGGCAATTAATAAATAACTAATTGATTGATGAATTGATTTCATTAGCAAGTGCTAGCTGGCAATGAGAAAAAGAAATCTTCAGACCTTAAGAAAATATTTACTAGATAGATGATAGATAGATAGATAGATAGATAGATAGATAGATAGACAAATAGATAAATAGAGCGAGTGAGCTTATATTCTGGTGAATGAAGACATTACATATAGGGTGCTGGAAATGGGGTTGCAGGAAAAGGTACAGGTGCTGGAGATTGTGGAGGAGGAATGAAGTGGAAGAGGAGGAGATGAAGTC
>NW_020954588.1:11805844-11810200 GCF_900497805.2 Vombatus ursinus | reverse complement strand
CAAAGAGAGCTTTGGAGAGATTGAATTGAAGCATGGCTAAGGACTTTCCCAACATGGTGGTTCCAGGGAGAAGATAAGGAGATAGTTCCAGAGTGGCAGTTTCCCAGAGGGATAATGGGATGGGCAAGAAAGAGTCTATGCGAGAGATGAGGCACCTACCTTCCTATTGTGATTTGAGGAACTAGAAACTTCCCTTATCCCCACAAATTCTAGACATCTTCTTATTACCTCTTCAATGTTTTTGTTTACAACATTGTTTTTAGGTGATTTCTTTCAAAACACAAATATGTTAACTGAAATGAACAATAAATTAAGCCTTTGACACATAGTTTATCTCTTGCTTGTGCTCACTCATTCATTCCCAATCTACAACATGTACGTGATGTCATAGGGGTGGTATTTCGTGCCTTGCATACCTGAGGAGGCTATTGGTTGATTTTCTGAGGCCAAACATATCCTCCCCTGCTGGCCACCAACCTCCTGGCCCTAGGTCTCTCAGCTTGATAGTAGCAAATAGTCAGTCACCAGGTTGTATCTGATGTTTTCCAGCTGATATGACCTTCTGGTTTGGTCAGTTGGAATCATCTTTGAGAAACCAGGTGACCACCACGCCATGAGGAGGCATCAAATTAGGATTATACCTCAGAAAAACATGACACCAGGGTATATTCGTTTTATAAGCAAAGACTGTGACACTGAGTAAATGGAACCCAAGACAAGTTGATTTGGATAAAAATGGGAGAAGGTGGTCCAGAATCTAGTGAGCAGCATCCAAAAATCAGAAGAGAAAATGACTTAGTGAGAGAATGAACCTGAAAGGAAGGATCCAAGAATCTGGTGAAATAAACTATTTTACAGTAGTAGCAAAAATTTCCCCAATGCCTTTTTCTATTGCAAGCCCCTCCTTTCTGATTCATTCTCTCTGTTGATACCTCCTCAACCCCACTTAATGTATTACTGTTTCCTCCATTTGTCTTAGTTTTCTTCCTCCAGGAATTAGAAATAAAAATTGGCCATACCTCAGAAAGCTAGGCTTTTAATTTGAGAAATGAGATCTAGAAATCAGTTATAGATTCTGAATTTGTTGCTGTTGTTTGTTGGTTTATTTGTTTTTAGGATTTGATGCATTGGCTGTCTCTTTCTGTAACTTATTTCAAAGAAGAATAGAGAAGAGTAGGAGCAAGGACCTTCTGAGAACCTAAAAAGTCCCGTGCCTGATTTACCCTAATTTTTTTAAACTTATCATGTTACTTCAAAACTTATAATTTTATCAAGGTCTATTGTATTTACCTGTAGGGAAGTGGTGCCCAAAATAATTTCCAAAGCTGGCCATCAGTACGCTAACAATTTTCTTAACTGGAGACTTGGAGAGATTATGACTGAACACATAACTCTTCATTGAAAATAAACTGTCTTACTGTAAACAAGAAGAAACCACACAGCCCTTTATAGGCCATCATACTGCCCTTTATATTTAAAATGAGCTAATTATTGCAACTTCACAAAATTAAAATTGGGGAGGAGGTAGGCTTTGCCATAGTAGTCCTTTGACCTTTCATTTATATATCTGTATCTCTATCCTCTACAAGGCTTAAAGCACTCCATATATGCAAGATATATACATATATATGAGTGTGTGTATATGTATATATATACATGTGTGTATATATTCATGTATATGCATTAACATATATGTATCAATATGTAGGTGTACATATACACACATGTTGTTATACCTCCTTGGCATCAACATATACATACATGCATACATATGTAATATTATATGTATATATTTATGTGTGTAAGTATGTATGTTCATTCCTTCCAACAGCCCTGGGAGGTTAATATTCTTATTATCCCTTTGTTTACATATCAAGAACCTGAGATTTAGAGAGCTTAAATGATTTGTCCTGAATCTAGGTTGGTTAGATTCCAAGCCCAGCATTTGCTAACCACTATACTATAGTTACCTCATAATGCATATTAATTTAGTATATAGGTTGTCTTATAAGGATTTGGGGATCCATAGATAAGACCTTACACATTGATTTGAACAGCTTAAAGGAGAACTAAATTCTAACAATGCTACCTTCATTCGGTTGAGTAAGAGACCTCAAGTTCCTTCACATATTCTGAGGGCTAAGAACGAGAAGCACACTTGAATTAATTGGTAACAAAATTATAGTATCATGCTTTGATCCAGAAGGAAATTCAGAAATATCCTAGTCCAACTGAGGCCCAGATGGTTAAGCAATTTATCCAAGGTCAGACAGGTGACAAATGGCCAAGATGGAATTTGAACCCAGATCCTTTGACACCAAATGATACATATTCTTTTTCTTTATCCAGGTATTTTCCTCCCCCACCTCCAAATCCCTTGAATTCTGCCTCTGAAATAGTCAAGGGCAATAGATGTTACTCCACTTTATTTTGCCCTGAATTAGGTTTCTACTCTAAAGTCTTGGCTATCTCTGAACCTGTCATCTATTCTTCAGTCATTATCCTCACTCTCTACAACTTGGAACCCTTAGACTCTGCTCATGGAGGCTCTAATATCTGAGCTTTGACAGTGTTTTGCTCAAAAACTGGGCCCCCATGCCATTTCTTGGATATTTCAACACTTTGACCTCGCTTGTGTACCCTCTTCCACCCTTCAAGCCTCTTCCCTCATCTTATGTATTGTCCTTTAGTATTAGAATGTAAGTTCCTTGAGGTCAGGGAATGTCTTGCTTGTATTAGATATTTGTATCCCTAGTCCTTCGCACATAGGCTAATAGCCTGGCCCATAGTGAATATTTAATAAATACTCTTTATCTATTTTATCTATCTACCTACTTATCTTTCTATCTATCAATCTATCTATCTCCCCACTATACCATGCTGTCTCAATATGTTGGGCATTTTTCTTATTTTTAGATGGTAGAAATGCAGCATGAAAAAGATACTAAATATCAATTAAATTATTAGTATTTCACAAATGACTTGTTATCTTATATGCTGGCATATTTAAGGTATAATAAGTCTAATATATTATTATATATGTATACACACATGCCTATCATAGCTGTTTATTAACTATTTCTATAAATACACTGCATCTCAAAGCTGACCAGAGACTAAATAAATAGCGTCCCAAAGCAAAGTGAAGAGAAGAAAGTATTTGTTTAGTTCAAATAACAGCAGCATATCAATTGACAATATGCTGAAGACAAAACTATTTGACCATTTCTTCCCTACAGATTTGATCCTTCAATGATAATGATGAGTGAAATGGAGACCTATGTATTCGTTTTTGCAGAGTTGCATTGTAATGTGGGTAGAGAGCACCCTCTGCTTTCTTCTGATCAAATAACAGCCTGGGTCTGGAAGCACCTGGATGCTGGTCAGATGCAAATTTTTGTCCAGGGAATCAGAAAGAATTTGTCTATAGGGTTCATTAACTGTTGGCCTCCACCGGCAGTAACCCATGTTAGGGAGGCCACCATGGTAACATCCTCAAAAGAACTCCCCGAAGGAGGCAAAGTCTAGAAGGAGAATATCTGCTCTGAAGTTTCCCACCTTCCCTGAACTAGATCTGCAGAGCCACCCCAGGAGGGGAGAAGGGAGCTTTGAAAAACTACACCTTTGTTATTCCAAGTGGTAGAGATGAAGCAAAGTTTTCAGATGGCCTCGAGGATTTTGCACCCTTCACCAAACACAGATGGGAAGTAGACTCTTTGAACTACTTTGAAAATTTGCTACCGAACGTTGCTGTGGGTCTGTGAAGGAGCCATGGCGAACTTCTGTCTGCTTGTTCCTTTTATGGCCATGTGATGACAAGCTCCTCAATCAATAGCTTCATTTTAGATGGTTCCAACTGAATCCTAGGAGGAGGGTGAAGAGCATGGTGTCTCATTATTCAAGGACTGAGTTTAGGCTTAATGGGAGCGACTGAAATACTATTACCAAGGACAAACTTCCAAATAGAATGGGTTGGAAATTAGAATTAAAGATAGGTTATCCCTTAGATCTCAGAAAAGACACACATTGTTTAAGGTCTAATATTTGTCTCTTTCTCATGTACAGATGGCTAAATGTTTGAATATTTACCCTTCCAGGGTCAGAGAGGTGCTTTGAAGATTTTACATTACATAGTAATCAAGTTTTAGGGAACATCAATTGTTGCATGTAGAAAAGAAACTTTTTTTCAAAATCAAAAACATCATGTATACATGGAGAGAAAATAGATGATATATAGAATCATATATAACCATCCACATATATACATACAAATATATAACAATATATGTATATGTGTGCATGTATTCATCTATATATGTATATGTGTGCATGTATGTGTACACACACACACACACA
>NW_020954588.1:11799055-11805834 GCF_900497805.2 Vombatus ursinus | reverse complement strand
AAAAAAGAAAGAAAGAAAGAAAGGAAAAAAAGGAAGGAATGAAGAAAGAAAGTCAAGAGGAGAAAGAAAACACCACCTCTTAGGTTAATGTCACATTAAGGAAATTTCCATGCTGAGGTTCCTATGGAAACATTAACTTAGCTGTGTTGTTTATATTCCACGTTTCCTTTATGGCTAGAGTTTAACAATATCAACAGAAATACATTAAGATATATATATTTAACAAGAACACATACTTCCATCACAGCAGGCTTCCTCCTTGGAGCATGGCAAGGAGAGCAGTGTGACCCTCTCCCCCCGCTCAGCAGGTACATACCAGCAGGACCTAGGAGACTCAGTAATCTCTTCACTGGCCCTATTGAACTTGCTTTTTCAAAAATATAGCAGGAATCTGAGGCTTCCTTGCAACTTCCACCCCCTAGGGTACACTGAGGGATTGTAAAATTCGGGCCTGAACAAAATCCTTCATTTTACCCTTTCCCACAACCGGTATTAATCATGGAGAAAGGAAGAATCTCACATCCTTGGGATTTTACAGGCACTACATCCTCTTCCAGTGTAAAATGCTTGTATAATCCAAAGTGCCACTAAACTTTAAGAGTCGCTTCAAGAAAAGGTCAGTGGAAAGGCAATTACCAGCACCTTGGAATATTTATCTGATGTAGAGGGAAGAAAGGCATCCTGTACCTAAAGGGAAATAAAGTTAAAAAAGAAAGACTATGTCACCTGGCTGATCTCTAAAGGAAGACGCTACCCAAGGGAGCTATTTTCCTTTTCACTCTTTTTCTGACAAAGAAATTTACAAGATGATTAACACCTGGTGTCCTTTCTTTTAATAATTGTCTGATTGATGAAAAGATTTCATATATACATATATATAAAATATATACACACATATATATACACATACATGTATATACGTATATGTGTAAATGTATGTATAAATGTGTGAAAAATAATGAATATATATGTAACGTATTAAATAGCAAATATATATTTTATATGGGTTTTTATGTGTGTATGCTTTGTTATGCATGTATCATTACAGGAAATCTTGGAAGGAAGAGAAGTAACAATGATAACAACTCTTGTGCCTTCAGAGGGTTAGCCTTCAAATGAGTTCAAACCTTCTACAAAGACATAAATGGGTCCCTAGATTTAAAACAAAACAAACAAATAAAAAAAAACCTTTTCTTTGCCTATGGTAGTTCTTCCCTAGACAAGAAACAAGAGCACGGAGCTGATACAAATCTTGCTATTTCTAAACTATCAAAGAGCAAGGCTTTGTTGCATGCCTATGATGTTCCCGACCCTGTGCAAAAGCAAAAAGCAGAAGGATCCCTGCTCTCAAGGAGATGAATCAAATGCTTCCTACACCTTGAAGGAAAACAAAAATTGAAACTAAATTCAATCTCAAGANCCTGTGCAAAAGCAAAAAGCAGAAGGATCCCTGCTCTCAAGGAGATGAATCAAATGCTTCCCACACCTTGAAGGAAAACAAAAATTGAAACTAAATTCAATCTCAAGGAAACAGTTATTGGCAAAGTTTAAAGTGGGGAGCCCCATCTGTGCACGGCATCTATGGGTCAGTATAATTGACTTTTTTTATAAGATTATCACTTTCCCCTGTGTTCCAGTGTAGAGCTTCAGTCCCACTACCTAGGGTGACCTTCCCTATATCTGATATTTAAAGAATTGGTTCACCAGAAGCATAAATTAATTTCTGGGGGAATTTCATCTGTATATATAGAATCAAAAAATCCATTCATAGAAGATGAAAATATAGTTGAAAATTTAATTATTTTGAATTATTGGAGTATAATAGGATCATATATTTAGAGTGGAAAGGAACCTTAGAAGCCTTCAAATCTAACTCCATTTTTGTAGATGAGGAAACTGAGGCATAGAGAGAAGTGACTTGCTCAGGGTCACACAGCTAATAAATGTTTAAAACAGGATTGGAACCCAAGTCTTCCTTAGCCCAAACTTTGCGCCCTTTCTGCTATGACCTACTTAATCTGATTTAGGGCATAGAGTAACACTGTATCCTAGTAAAGGAACATAGTTTTTATTTTTAAGTACTGAAAGTCATTTAACTAGATGTACAAAAGTATTTACTGGTAGAAGTTTGGGTTTAATGAATATCTGTTAATAATAACAAACATCTAATAGCATTGACTTTAAGAAATGTTGCTCTCAAAGGCAACAGTCAACACCTCAGCTGAACTCTCCCAACATTCCCCTCTAAACAACCTTAAAATAACTCTGCAAATCAAATTTTGGAGTGGTAGAGATAACAAAAGGTCAGAGTGAGACATTTTTTCAGCCTAAGACAACTTAAGAGGTCAGCAGAGGAAGTATATGGCACTGGCGTGGAAGTGGGCCAGCGTGACTGGAGCACCACCAGTGCCTTGGAGACATCCTCAACAGCAGCAGCAGCATCTTTGGGAGCTCTCGTCCCAGAGATGGTAAGGGGATTATACAAATGCTCAGAAATTCAGGGGACTTTTAGCTAGCATTGAGTGTAGAGGGTGCTGATTGGCAATTCTATTGCCCATACATAGTCCTAGTTTGTGGTTGTTTGTAAGTTAGCAAGGCCCTGGTCACAGTTCCAAGGCAGAGTGGAGTGCTATCACTTAGGATCACAGGACAGCAGGAGCCCTTCCTGGATAAAGACCAAAGTGCAGACTAGAAGAGTGACTATATCTCTCCAAGGACAGCACCACCTTGGAAACACCAAAAACTTGCAGGCCACCAGAACTAGCTCTGAAAACAGAAGCATGAATAAGTTTGGAGCTTTGGACAGTGTCTTACCACTCCCAGATGAGCAGAGTCCAGCTTTAACACAAAGTTCAAAGTCAAGAAATAGTCTAGAAAAATGAATAAACAACAGAAATGGAACTTAACCCTAAAGAGCAACTACAGTGGCAGGGAAGACATAAGGCAAAAACTCAGAAGGAGACAATGTGAATACAGCTACAAACAAAGCCTTAAAGAAAAATGCTAATTTGACCTAAACCTAACAAGAATTCTTGGAAGAATTAAAGAAAGAGATAAGAGTAGTAAAAGAAAAATTGAGGAAAGAAATGAGTCAAAAAGAATGTCAAAGGATGTCAAAATCAAAAGAACGAAAAAAATAGAAGAAAATATGAAATATATCATCAGAAAAAACAACTTGGAAAATAGATAAAAGAGGGATACATTCATTATTGGACTGCCTGAAAGCTATGATAAAAAAAGAGCTTAGATATAATATTTTGAGAAATTAAAAAGAAAAACTGCCTTGATAGCTTAGATCCAGAGAGTAAAATAAAATTGAAGTAATCCATCAATTACCTTCGTAAAGAGACCCCAAAATGAAAACTCCCAAGAATGTTATAGCTAAATTCCAGAGCTCCCAGATCAAAGGGAAAATATTGCAAGCAGACAATAAACAATTCAAATTGTGGAGCCATAATCAGGATCAGTCAAGATTTAGCAGCTTCCACATTAAGGGAGCAGAGGGCTTAGAATATAATATTCCAGAAGGCAAAGGAGCTAGGATTATAACCAAGAATAACATACCCAGAAAAACTGAGTATAATCCTTTAGGGAGAAAATTTAGATATTTAATGAAATAAAGGACTTCCAAGCATTCCTGTTGTGTCCAAAATTGAATGAAAATTTTACTTTCAGATGCAACACTCAAGAGAAGAATAAAAAGGTAAATAGGAAAGAGAAATCTTTCCATTCCTTTTCCTTCCCTTCCCTTCCATTCTTTTCCCTTCCCTCTTATTCATTCTAGATCTATGTGCAGAGGTCAGGTCTGACTGGAGATTGCAATAGGGCCTGGCCAAAACCTTTGAGGTAGGAGAAACATTCTCACATTAGAACTGCAAAAAGTGTAATAGCTTATGTTCCACAGGGGACTTTCACATAGAAGCTAGAAGCCCTCTTTGCAAAATTGTACAGAGGATACCTGCTCAGGTTCATATTGGGTTAGAGGTGCTCTGAGATGCCTCCTAATTCTGATATTTCATGTATTCCAAGGAATTAAATTAAGGAGGTTAAAGGAAAATAGCTGTTCTAAGTCTCAAATGTTGTTTTTCAGGGTAAGGCATTAATGATTCCGTCAGTCAACAAGCATTCATTAAGCTCATATATGTACTAAACACTATTAAGTGCTGGAGATAAAAAAAAGAGCACAAATATCGTCCCTGACCACAAGAAGCTTACAGTCTCAAAGGAAGCTACAATACAAAAACAACAATATACACACAACTATATACGTTGTAAATTGAAACAATCTCAGAAGGATATGATTTGGTCTATGTCTAGAAGTGTTTTCATTAGATCAGAGAATTCTTCATGATACAGCTCCCTAACACATTTGCAATATACGGTCTTAATGGAGTTGCTTTGGGACTTGCCCAGGGTCACACAGCTAGTCTATCAAGATATCTCCTGAACCAAGGTCTTCCTCACCTCAAATACAGATCACTAACCACCAAGCAATGTTGCCTCTTATTTTTCCTTTAATAAGAAAAAATACAATCATATCAGAGACATTAGATAGTGTAGTAGATAGAGGGCTAGACCCAGAGTCAAGAAGACCTGAGTTCAAATCCTTCCTCAGGCGTTTACTATTTGTATAATCTTGAGAAAGTCACCACCTCTGCCTGCTTCCTTTGCTCTTCTGTGAAAGGGGGGATAATAGTAAATGTTTTGCTTTGTTTTGTTTTGTTTTGTTTTTGGTAAAATGGGGATAATAATAATACCTCCTTCCCTGGATTGTTGTGAAGACAAAATGAGATAATATTTATTAAATGATTTGCAACCATTAAAGTGCTATATAAATGTTAGTTATTAATTAAATCAAATGTATTGAAGCTGAGTGTAAAATTTCTTTTAAAAAAAAGTTTTGGGAAATTCAGCATCATCATGTTTTTAAGATATCTACTAACCTCACCACTCACTTAACAATTCAAACTATACACAGCTTTGGAATTACATATTTAATATTTGAAAATCTGGATGGACAAACCTTTAGAGTTTCTGGGTTTTAAGTGTTTAGGTCTTGAGAAAGAAAAAAATGCTAGAATCCTTTCAAGAATGGGTCTCCTTTTCATTTTTCTTTAGTCATTCTTTAATGTGAAAAATGATTCATTGTTTAGGGGCTCCCTGGTGGTAGCAGGTCAGAGTCAGAGCACCTAACTCCTGCTGAATCCTCCCTTTCAAGCTTTTTTGTAAAGTTCAGTCTGTGACGGGGAAGCTCAGTTGATTTGAGTAGCATATGTTCACTGGCCAAGGTTGTGGGCTCAATCCTTTAACCATAGTTCCTTGGAATGGACATTCAGGGTCAGAGAATTTTTTTTAATAGGCAATGTTGTTAGCAATGATGTCACTGCCTACCCCTGCATTGGGCTGGATTACAAACCAAGCATCTAACAGCACTTGGGAAGCTATATTCCGAGGTTGTGAGACATAACAGCCTCTTCAGGAATGTGGTCTGAGAGTGAGGTCTGGGATATGGTCAAGCACATCTCTCTTGCAGCATGGTGGCCAACCTCTTTGCTCAACCATTTTCCTTATTAAAGATTCCATACTTTCCCACACATCTCTAGAGTCTCAGAGCTAGGAGGGACCTCAGATGCCATATAGGCCAATAGATGGCACAGTGAAGGAGGTATTGAACTTGGAGTCAGAAAGATCTGAATTCATATCCTGCTACAAATGCTTATTACTTCTGCAGCATTAGGTATTAGGTAGCATAGCATTAGACTCTAGGAAGACCCAAGTTCAAATAGCGACTCAGGGATTTACTATCTGTTTCACCTTGAGAAAATCATTTATCGTCTCTCTGCCTTCTTCGCTCTTCTATAAAATGGGGATGTCAGTTAATTTCTCATTGCCTCATTTTCCTCTTTTGTAAAATGAGAATAATAAAAAATTCTACTTCACATGGCTGTTGTGAGGACTAAATGAGGTAACAAATATCAAGGCTCTTGCAAATCTTAATATACTATAGAAATGCCATTGCTATTCACATGCGTTCCAGCCCATGCCCACATAGGAATACCTTTTACAACATCCCAGTGAGTGAACAGCTAGTGTGGAAAAGTGGAAAGAATGGTAGACCTAGAATATTGAGTGACCTGAGTTCAAATCCTACCAATTCTTAGTAGTTGTGTGGCCCTGGTCAGGTAAGTCACTAAGCCTCCCTATCCTCCATTTCCTCAGTGGTAAAAAGAGAACAAAAATATCTATAGTGAAATACAATGTAGAATAATGGATAGAGAGGTGCACTTGGAATCTGGAAGATCTGGGTTCAAGACCCACCCCTGAGAAATACGGACTATGTGACACTGGGCAGAGCATAAGACAACCCTCTAGGTTGCAAAGAAGAGCTAACACCTATTAGCAGAGGGAGTTCCTCATTGGAAACTCCCTAAACCAATGAAATCTCAGGTCCAATAAAAAAAAGTAAAGATAAAATACAAATGCCTCTCGGACTAACCTTTTAAAGTAATTGTCAGGATCAAATGAGATAATGCATGTAAAGGTTGGCTCTGCAAGCCCTCAAAGTGTTATATAAATATCAGAAGTTATTATTGCTTCCTGAGACAGCTCAGCAAGGGAAAGAAATTGGTCCATGCTTAGAAACCGCGAAATAAATGAACATGTGAAAGGGTCAAGAAACTTGTTTCCATCTGGGCAAAGCTTCTATTTCCAGAAGCCTGGAAAGATGACAAAAATGAGGCACCAGGAAGGAAAACAACAGAAACCGTTCATAGTGGCTG
>NW_020954588.1:11798577-11799002 GCF_900497805.2 Vombatus ursinus | reverse complement strand
TCTCTCTCTCTCTCTCTCTCTCTCTCTCTCTCTCCCCCTCCCTCCCTCCCTCCCTCCTCTCTCTTTCTCTCTCTTTTTTTCTCTCTTCAGTTCCTTTTCTGAAAACAACATTTTTTTCTCATAATTTCTGTCTTTTACTGTAGAGGATTAGGCATCTGGAAGGCAGTAGTCATAGGATCTGAATTTGAAACTTTCTCTGTCACTTGTTTTCTGTGCAATCTAGTACTAAATTTACAGAGAAGACAACCTGCATTCATGGAGGGAGTTTCCTCATCTGACAGTTCCCTATGTTAATGAAAGATTAGATAAAGTACTTAATCCCTATAATTCAAAAGGTAGGATGTTGGGAGAACTATAATAGTTACTGGGGAATATTTAATCCAGAAGACACATTGAAAGGGGGGGAAGCACTTAACAGAAGGAAT
>NW_020954588.1:11790614-11798524 GCF_900497805.2 Vombatus ursinus | reverse complement strand
TGTGTGTGTGTGTGTGTGTGTGTGTGTGTGTGTGTGTGTATTATATATAGCTAGATGGCACAGTGGATAGAGCACTGGGCTGTGAACCAGGAAGATTCATCTTTCTGGGTTCAAATCTGGCCTCAGAAGGAAATGGCAAACCACTTCGGTATCTTTGCCAAGAAAACCCCAAAGGGGTCATGAAGAGTCGGATATACAACAATAGCAATATATGTGTATATATGTATGTGTATATATACACACATGTATATGTGTGTGCATATATATACACATATGTGTATGTGTCTATGTATATACATATACACACATACACACAGGCATGCTACATGTATACTTATATATTTGTATGTATGTATACATATATGTATATATATATAATCTGGTTGAGAATAACTATCACTAAGTAAAATTAAATAATAATAGCTTAATAATACTTTATATTTATTTAAGGCTTTATAGTTAACTAAAAGATATTTTATAATTAGATGAGAAGCAGATCATATAACTTTCACAGGTATGAACAGAAGATGAATTCTTAACCAAGAGAGGCAATTGTAAAAAAGGTAAAATAGATAATTTTGATAACATGAAACTGAAAAGCTTACGCACAACAAGAAAAATAATGCATCTAAGATAAGAAGGGAAGCAGTCAAGTAGGGGGAGAAATCTCTGTATCAAATTTCTGAGTTAAGAATTTGGTATCCAAGATGTATATCACAGTGTGGATAGAAATATAGAAAGATAGATAGATAGATAGACAAAAATAGCTAGATAATATATCAAATTCTTAGCTCAGAAATTTGATACAGAGATTATATATGGTATATGTATACACTTATGTGTATATATATACATATATATGNCAAATTCTTAGCTCAGAAATTTGATACAGAGATTATATATGGTATATGTATACACTTATGTATGTATATATACATACACTTATGTATGTATATATATATATAGAGAGAGAGAGAGACTTGTGTGATGGATGTATCTCTCTCTCTGTATGTATGTATAAATGCATATATATACACATACCTATATATATATATCTACATATATACACATATATGTATATATGTATACATTGCCTAATATAGGTGGTAAAAGAATATAGGCAAACATTTCTTAAAAGAAGAACTGAAAGAATGCTCCAAATTTCTAATAATATGAGAAATGTAAATCAAAATAACCCTGAAGGTTTAATTCATATAAATAAATTAGCAAAGATGACAAAAGATGGAACCAGTCAATGTTGCAGGAATTGTAGGAAGATAGGTATACTAGAGCATTGTTGGTGGAGCTGTGAATTTGTAGGACTATTTGTGTAAGCAATTTGGAATGATTAAAAAAAATAAAAACTAAAATGTTCATACCTTTGACCCACAGATTCTACTACTGGGCTTACACCCCAAGGAGGTCAATCATTGATAAGAAGAAAATCTTTACATGTATTAAAATTTGTATAGCAGGAGTATTTGTAGTAGCAAAGAAATGGAGGAAATGGAAGTAAAGTAGATGCCTATCAACCTGGAGATAACTAAACAAATTGTGGTATATTAATAGAATGGAACACGATTGTGCTGAAATGACAAATATGCAGACTACAGGGAAGCACTGAACAATTTACATGATCTAATACGGAGTGGTGCGAGCAAAGCCAAGAAATAATTGAAATGGAAAGAGCAAGCACCAGACAACCCTAAGTGAATTTGTAAAATTACAAAGAACCAGCATGACTCCAAAGAAGAGAAAGAAGACAGCCACACTTCATTCCTTTTCAGAGCTGAGAGATCCATCAATGCAACATTTTGCATGTATTTTTATACTTTTTTTAGATGTGTTGATCAGTTTTGCAGATTTTTAAAAATATCTGCTTGTTCCTTTTCCCTCTTTAATTTGTGTATATAAGTGTATTTGTGTGTGTGTGTGTGTGTGTGCTGATGGTTGTCAGAGAGGAAAGGAGAAGGATATTGATGGAAATTCTGAAGCAAAAAAAACCAAAGAAATCAATTATTTTTAATATTTCATACAGTTCATCTAATTTGATCATCATAATGGCTTTATAAGGTTGTATATTATTATTCCCATCTTATAGGTAATAGAATCATATAATCTTAGCTTTAAAACTGGAAGGGACCTTAGATGTCATCAAATCAACTCATCAAATAAATGAAGAAACCAAGTTCTAGAAGAGGTAAACGGCTTAATAATGATCCTACAGCTAGAATGACAGAACTCAAAGCCAGGACACCTCTCTCCAAGTCCAGAGGTCTTTCCCATTTCACCAAGTTGAAAGCTTTCTACTGATTGAGTTAGAGACATTTAATGAATTTGTATTGTTGTGATGTTATTGATATATACTAACCAAAGAATTGCTATGATTAATGATGAATAGTGTCATGATTTAAAGCATCTGGAGGGCCTTGTATTCCATAGGGAATCCCTCCTCAATCTGGACTCTGATCTGGATCTCTTCTCTCACAGTGGGGAGACATTCATCTCCCTATTTTATGCCTACCCTGATATTTATAATCAGAGAAGCATTGAACAGGCTTATTTCTATTGCTACATCTTCCAAAGAATCTTAAATAAAAATGATACACTGAGTAATAGTTAGCTGTAAAAGAGCTGGTAAGACAGTGTTTTGTTCCATTGAATAAAATGTTTTTTCATAATCAAGAAGCAATTAAAAAGCAATGGATTCTTGTATTTTTTATATTTTTATATCGATTGTGAGATGTTAAAGCCATACTCGGTTGATAAATGTCACATGGGATAGCCAGTTTGAACTCTATTCGTGCCCTCATTGAGCTTGCCCTGGATTTATGTGCCAGTAACTCCCACAAAGATTGTATATAGCTGGGACCATAGAGATAGGTTGATTATTGATATTTTCACGGTTACCTTTTTGGTATTAATAAGAATCAATATTTTTCCATGTCAATAAATACCCTGTAAATTGATCTCACAATTAGAATTAGTTCATTTGTTGCATTTTATCCTCAATGTCTGGCACAATACCTGGCAAAATGCTTAATGAATTCCTTTCTTCTGATTTCTTGATTAATACAATATCTCATTTGATTCTTATAACAACCCTTTGAAGTAAGTGCTATCATTATCCCCATTTCCTAGAAGAGAATATTGAGACTGCAAAAAGTTGTGACTTGCCCAGAGTCACATATTCACTAAATGTCTGAGGCAGGATTTGAACTCATGTCTTCCTAACTCCTACTCCAGCACTGCAAGAACTGAACCACCACCTACACTACTTATAGGTTAGCCTAGATACCACATTTCCCTCTTATTGCTGTTGCTTAATCGTTTTCAGTTGTGTCTGACTCTTTGTGACTCCTTTTTGGGGGTTTTCTTGATAAAGATTCTGGAATGGTTTGCCATTTCCTTCTCTAGCTTATTTTACAGATGAGGAAACTGAAGCAAACAGGGTTAAGTGACATGTCGAGGGTCACACAGCTAGTTAAGTGCCTAAAGCCAGATTTCAACGTAAGTCTTCCTGACTTTCGGTCTGGCCCTCTATCCATGTGCCACCTAGTTGCCGATATATTTCCCTATTACTAGCATGTGTAACAGACACCCTTTGTGGTTGTAGCTCTAACAGGGATCATAAGAGACAGAACCCTGAAGACATAGCTCACAGTCTGGTCTAGGTATTGCCACTCCTTCCTGAAATCTTCTTTTTACTCTGCCTTAGTCTGTTTTCAGTTAGAATAAGAATTCATTTGGCGTGAGATGTTACTCAATCAGTTTTAGAAGAATCCAACAACATTTCCTGGATTCCCTGAACTATCATCATGTTTGAGAATTTGAATTTCCTCTGGTTTTCCCTCAATATGAGGACCACCGCATTGATGATTCTTAAGCTTGCTGGCCACTGTTTTGTGAACTGATCAGAAACCTTTAAAGTGTCATCAATCAGAGTATCTATTAGATTTTTACTTTGACTACATCGTTGAATCTCTTAATCTTTTACCCTTCCAGAGAGATGAGAAAATCTTCAGAAAGTATGCGTGAGAAAATAATATTCTCCTTTCTTCATGAAAACAAAAGGCCTAGTGCCTAAAAGACCTATGGTAGCACAACTAATGAACTCCATTAACAGAGAGCAGCAGAGTGTTGCTTAATGTAATTGTATGCTACATTTTTATAGCTGCATCCCCTTCCTACCCCCTGCCCTCCCCCAAGCTCCATTTCTCATTGGTATAACACCAGAGCCTAGTCATGCCAACATTGGGTTTCTGCATCGTTCTTTGAGTGACCTGCAATTCAATTCTTTGGAGACTGCTGTATTCCATATTTTACATCCTTATAGCATCCTTGGATGACATTGTCTTTAAAAAGTGGGGCCTTTGTTTCAGAAAGGAGCTCAGAGTCACTCAAAGCACTGGGTAATTTCACAAATGCAATCCGTACCACTCTCCTCCTCCTATTTAATTCTGGGCCCAGTTTGTATCCATTTGGAGTATGTTTCTGAAACACAGGAACTGATGAACCAGTTCCATGGATGACCCTACCAATTCTACTGTACAGTATCGATAATTGGCTAAATGATATTATCAAAGAAATATACAACCTGAAAAGGAGGTGAGCTGATGGCTTGTGTGCTCCACTGAACTCCACAGAATATCAAGAAATCTATACATAAGGCCCCAGTCCACTAGGCACAGACACCTGGAGGCTATGTATAAAAGTTCCACAAGAAGAGAGAGTAATTTGAGATGCATTGCGATTTGTGGTGTTGGATAAAGTACTCACATTGATGACATCACACATCCTCTAAAAATTTTCAAAGGATTTCCTCAATTTATTTAAATCCAACAAACGTTTTAGAGTACCTACCAATGTGCTATACATGGTACTAAGTACTAAGGATGACAATGACAGAATGTTTCCACCCTCAAAGGGCTTAAATTCTGAGAGAAAAAGAACATGAACCCACAGAAGTATTGTAGTGTATATACAGAGTAAATACACAGTAATTTGGGAGTATAGGGGAGAGAAAGTATCAACAACCATGAAGATTGAAAACAGCTTCTTGTAAGTGATAGCACTTAAGCTTAAAATTGCATTAAAATTTGCATTAAATTGCACTAAAATGTATATTTAATTGCATTGGACATTAAAATAATGACTCTAAAATAATTATAATAATAATAATAGCTTTAATATAGTTCTTTCATAATATAAATATGGTGATTTGAATGTGTAATAAATATATTTTGAATATATAAGTATATACAAAGTTTATATAGTACACTAAACATATGATCAAATACAGTGCTTTAAAGTTTGCACAAACTTCACCCATATGATCTCATTTGAAAATGAGGTGGAAGACTATTTCATAAATGTGGGACAGTCTGTGCAAAAGCACATAAGCTAGAGGCAGAAGGTTGCATGTGGAGAACAGCTAGTTTGCCTGGAATGTTGAGTGTGTGAGAGGAATAATTGAGATCAATTAAAATCAGAGCTACATTGTGAAATACTTGAAATGCCAAACAGAAGGGTTTTTAGTTTGTCTTAGAGGGATAGGGAGCTATTGAAGGTACTGAACAAAGGAATAATTTTGCAGCTTTATAGAGCGTGAAAAGTCCATAGAAAAGTCAGATATTATCTCTTGATCAAAGATTAGAATAGAAACGGTGGCTCAAAAGGAAAAGGAAGAATTAAAAAAATCAAATTCTGTAGTATAATCATGAATTATCTTGATGAAGAAGAAAAGGAGGAGACATCTAAAGAGATAGATGTGGTTTTGTCAGAAGCTGTTTGGCAAGTTCAAGTTCTAGGACCATGTGAAAATATGAGCAGAAACACATAAGCAAGTCCTAGTGGTTGTCTCCCTTTCTTGCAACTAGTTATTATTTTAATGAAATGGAAGCCCTTTTATTTATACTTCTCCATCACAGACTGAATCAGGTAATTCAGGTCACAGTGACCACATTGTAAAAGGATAAATTGTACCCCTAGCTTACCATTATTATTACCCAAGGACCCACAAAACAAATATGAAACCCACCAGAACACTTTTTCATAACTCAGAATATATTTCCTCAGTTCTTGACCTTATGGATAGAAACCCCAAGGAATAACATAAATTTACATAAGCAGGAAGTCCAAGACAGCCAAAAGCAGAGGAGTTCCCCTGTTACATGACCCTGTTTCATTCTGTGATGTAAATAATCCACATTAATGGTGCTTACTCTGACTTTCTCCCAGAACTCATATGGCCAATTTCAAGATCATCATTGTTTTCAAATATTCTGACATTATCTGAAATAAATCTACCTTCACTCCCCTGCAAGCCAGAAAGGAATGAGACAAAAGCAGAGCCTCAGAAGCTGGTTGAATGATAGCCATAAGAGTACACTAAATTTCTGGCTTTCTATTTCTTTTCTATGGTATCAGCAAAGGCATGGCTATTTGTTGCTCCTGTAACTGTTTGGAGCATTAGGTATGACTCCTTGAGATAGAGTTACAGTCCCTCCAAACAAACTCTACTCACCAGAAGCCACCATAAGGCCACACTAATACCACATCTGTCCTGAGCTTGGTGCAAAGTTGTTCCTGTCCTTTATGAAAGAGTCTATCTTCAATAAGTGATTCTTCTGGTAATTGCATGGTCTTAGATGGTCCCTATTCTTTGTTAATTACTAATGCATGCCCTTCCTGAGCCATTTTTGAGACATGGATCTTTTCCTAACAAGCCTCAATGTTACTCATGAAGTTTAATTTGCCCCCTTGATTTAAACTATCTAGTTCTCTATGTTTATACTTTGTGCATTTGTTTATTTGAATCCATGGCCACAAATTTTATTGCTGACTTTTTCCTTAGTATTTTCTTTTGCTAATGGGTTGTAATTTCTACTCTTTATGGTATCCAGCTTGGTTCATCATCATTTTTACTCTTCCTTCTCTTTTAGTTGAAGCCCTCTTGTCTGAATTTACAAGATTCTAGAAAACACATATTCTGACCATTCTCATTAGTTACTACTGGCCATCCTGGGCCAAGCACCCATTCCTATATTTTAAGACATGGTTAAGAAATCTGAATCTTATTTTCAGGTACCATCCATCTAGCCGGTTCTTCACTTCACGAATCTGCCTTTATCTTCTGAAGTCTCTGCTTCAATTGGCATCAGGGATAATAATACTACTTTTGCCTTTAAAATATTCAGTTTCTTACCCAAATCGTTATATCTCCTAAAAATGCTCTTTCAGGGGTAGCTAGGTGGCACAGTGGATAGAGCACAGGCCCTGAAGTCAGGAGGACCTGGGTTCAAATCCGGCCTCAGACACATAACACTCACTGACTGTGTAACTCTGGGTAAGTCACTTAACCCCAATTGCCTCACCAAAAAAAAAAAAAATGCTCTTTCAAGTCCTTCATGCAGTATCATCTTTGCCCACATGGACCACAAGACATAACAATCATCAGGTTTGAGAGCTCTTAGGAAGGTCACTGTAATGTCCTAGATACAGTTAGTTTCCAAAATGGCTGCCTCAGTATGAAAACATAGGATCATAGATTTAGACCCAAAAGACATCTCAGAGAACATCTAATGCAATCCTTTTGTTTCACAGCTAAGAAAACTAAGACCTTGAGATTTTGTAAGCTCAGCAAGGGGTCGTCAGTCATCATGACATTATGAATTTCCATCAATTGTCTTGGGGCAATAGCATCTAATTCCACCCTTGAAGGTCTAGCTGAGAGATTTATGATAAGAAGCCCAAAATTGTTCATTAACCCTAGTTTTCCTATGGCCCATATGTGACAATGCCATAGAGTATGCTTGGATTTGTCCTTTTTGGAGGGTTATAAAGAGAATACTCAGAGAGTCACTACCTGCTTCCAGTCTACCATAGTGAAGGAATTTGGGGGGAGGAGA
>NW_020954588.1:11787931-11790548 GCF_900497805.2 Vombatus ursinus | reverse complement strand
GGTGAAGGGAGGAACAACATTACTGGATTTGTGACAGGGGTGGGGAACCTGTGTCCTCAAGGACACATGTGACCCTCTAGGTCCTCAAGTGTGGCCCTTTAACTGAATCCAAACTTCACAGAACAAATCCCCTTAATAAAAGGATTTATTCTGCAAAACTTGGATTCAGTCAAAAGGCTGCATCTGAAGACCTAGAAGGCCACATGTGGCCTTGAGGCAGCAGGTTCCCCACCCCTGGATAGGACCTTTCAATGGGAGAGATGAAAAGTTCCCTAATTGGCTTCTGAGCCAGAACTCAATATGTACAAAATGGGATGACCCTTGACTCCTCTCTGCTTTCAGCTTCTACCTAAGAGCTTGGAGGGAGCGGTAGCTGACCCATCCTAAATCCTACTGAGTGTATGTGTCTTGACTAGGCAAACCCTAGCCTAGATTTGGGCTGCCTCTTCTGAGTTTCTTTCCATGAGGAGGTGATTAAGCATCAATTTCAAAATGTGTGTGTGTGTATGTGTGTGTGTGTGTGTGTGTATGTAGGCCCTGAGATGCTGTTGAATGGCAGAGGTTGTGACATTACAAGAATGGCAGTGACTGGCAGCATGGAGATATATACTGCTTCATCAGAAAGTGCCACTACAAGAAGAAGGGCCAGGACTGGCCCATTTCTCCATTATATAAGTGCCAGGAGTGTTCTGACAATGCTAAGATGAGCTGAAATATAAAAAAAATTGCTGATTATTAGTATTGTACAAACAAGCTATGTTCTGGTCAGTCTTCAACTATTAGTCTGTCAGGTTAATGTGACTGTCATTTTAAGAAGCTTGTTTAAATTATACTAATATGTGTTGTAAGTCTTCATAGGTTAGCATTGCTTTCTATGTAGGATTAGATGACCTGTCCTATAACTGATTGATATTGTGCCTTGAGTACCACTTTTTATTCCCTGCCTGTCCCTCTTCTTGGTAGAAAACCCTGGATTTTTGAGCCATAACTCAATGTATAATTACAATTGTCCCCAGGAAGCTGGCTGGGGTATGGGTTTTTTAGTGAGATAGTAAAAGTAAGAAAAGAAAGCCTAAACACCCCATCCCTAACCTCAGCATCAAAGGAAGGCTCCTCCAGCGCTGAATGTGGGTAAACCACAATTACTAGGTACCAGACAGGGGACAATGCAGGTCTCCAGCCCTGGGAGTGCCAGCTGAACAATGTGTCTATATTAAACTCGTTTTCCCCTTTCTCCTCTGTATCATATTCTTCCACCCTACAATCTTTTGATATAGGTCAGGATTCATTTTGGCTTCAGAAACCATTTATCATTTTGTTTTAACCCTGAAACCTTTTTTATTTGTTCAAGGAACACTATTTTGCTTCTAAAAACCCACAGAGCAAAGGGGGATGCTTCCAGATCCATTACCTTTCTTTTAGTTGGGAGACTAAACAGTACTTTCTGCACAGATAGAATTTGCTGGATCATGACAGAAAGACAAAAATCACACATTCTATACAGGTTGCCGGAAAATTCTGCTTTTATTCCATAGAATGCTAGATCTGGAGTCAGGAAGTCCTGAGTTCAAATCTGATATCAGACACTTACTAGCTTTGTGACCCTGGATAAATCACTTACCCTCCTCTGCCTCAATTTCCTCATCTGTAAAATGGGGAAAATAATAGCACCTACCTCCCAAAATTGTTTTAAGGATAAAATGAGATAATATTTCTAAAGCTCTTCTAACTCTAAAATTCTATATAAATACTATTATTATTGTGGTTGCTGCTGTTATTTATGTTATCCTCAGTCCTCTATCCTTAAAGCAACAATATGCAGAAGAAGGTAGGTAATAGTTCCCTATATATTTTATTAGCAAAATCATACCTAGCATATTATCTTCAATTCTGGGTATGGCTTTTTAAGGGGGGATATTGACAAAGTGTAATATAACCAGAACAAGTGGGCAGACAGAACAGTGTGAAAGCTGGAAACCATGATATGCGAGTAAGGCTTGATGGAAATGCAGACATTTAGCCTGGGGAAGAGAAGACTGAAACAACCATTTTAAAATAATTGAAGGACTAGCTCACGGGTGTGGGATTAGAGTGAGTCTGTGTGATTCCATCTGGGATAACTAGGATGTATGGAAGGTAGTTCTAGGGGGAAAAGTCTGGTCTCACTCTACATAAGAATTTTCAAATAGAGACATCCTAAAATGGAATGAGTAGTGTCATTAAATTGTGAGTTCTCTATCATTAGTGGGGGAGGGGAGGCAGCATTAAAGATATTGAAAAGCAAAGTCATAGAAATGGGTAGGTCACCAATTTGATAACCTCTAACATCCTTTCCAACTCCCAGATTCTACTATTCTATCACTTCTACCATATACATTTTGGGAGAAAAGAATTCTATATAGATATGTGTGCATGTGTATAATATATTCATATGTGTGTATAGATATACATAAGTATATGTGTTTGTTACATATGGGCACATGTATATATGTATATACATCTATTATATATATACATATATAGTATGTTTGTATATGTATGTGTGTGTATATAAATATATATAGGTGTCTCTATATAATATATAGATATATCTCTATAGATAGATAATAGATGATAC
>NW_020954588.1:11780240-11787899 GCF_900497805.2 Vombatus ursinus | reverse complement strand
ATAGATAGATAGATAGATAGATAGAAATAACCCCCCCTCTAGTTAGGTTTCCTTTGTACTCTCCAAACTTACTTTTTTCTGTTTTGAATGAGTGACCATATACTGGCAGCAATACTATCAAACAGAATGAACTTCATGTCCTCTGGCAAACAAAGGGTTAGAGAAATATAACAGCAGGTAACAAACTAGCAGTTTGAGTGAAAAGAGTTAAGTGAACATGCTAGTCAGCACTTTGTCACCCCCTGTCTCTTACCTGTCTCCCTCCTGCTTCCCCTGCTGGGGACGCAGAACTGCTTGGTCCCCTAATGGACTCCTAGCCCTTCAGGGAGTTGCCAGCAGTTATCAGACATTACAGGTTTGAGATCTTTTGCGGTTGTCTGGGTTCTGGTTCTACTTAAATCCATGAAATACAGGAAAGCGGATATGGCCCAAACACAGCTGCAACAGGAATCTCTAGTTTCTCATATATACAACTAAGCAGGACTGATTGCTGTCCTGAGGAACTGAATTTTTGCAGAAAAAAAAAGAACAATAATAATCACAAACCTTTAGTTAGCTCAAATGGTCACATGTAGTTACTGTACTTTCATCTGAAATTTTCTGGTTTGATCTTAGTGTATATGCTGGAAGATATTTAAGAAGACTTAAAAAAAAAGTCAGCAGTAGGATAATAGAGCAGTGAGGGAGAAACAGAGATAAACATAGAGAAGAAAGCACCTAATGAGAGATAGAGAAAACCACAAGCATGAGAGAGAAAAACAAATAATAAGAGTGTCAATGTGGCCACAACAATAATGTGTTTTATTTTACTGGCCTAGTAGAAGAAAAACAAAAGTTTCTCAAATCAATCATCCACTTGCTTATTTAATGGATCCATGATTGTATGAAAATTGCTGTCTCAGGAAATGTGTAATTATCTGTTCTGTGCTTCACAGATGTCTCATTAAAGTCCAAGTACATTAAATTTATTTTTCCTTTACTGACCAAAAAACATTTGTTCTTCAAAACAATACTCTGCTCTCAATGTTTATGGGTAACTCCTAGTAAAATAAAAGTGAGTAAAACAAAGATTTCTCAAGTCAATATGCTCTTCTAAAGTAATGTGATGCATGAATAAAGCCACTTCTTTTTTTTAACATGATGAATAAACATACATTATTTAGATAATTTGGTTATTTTAAAGCCCATTTTATTGAGTTAGAATCTTCTCCAAACCATTCATAGCTCAGAGCTCCCATCTATGTATTTTACTTTAACTCTCATCTACAATACACTTAGAGTACAACAAAGGCATTTCAATGGCAATGTAAACAAAGTAATAGAATATTCTACCATTATATACCTTGAGCTCACTCACTCACAAATAAATATACATAAAATGGGAAAATGATACTTTCATGAGAATTACGTATAGGATATCTATACATCAGGAACGCATGTGGCAAGGATACCTCCATTAAAGAATTTATGTAGGAAATAATGTGATTATGGTGAACACAAGAACGAGCAGGTCAGGCTTTTGACATTGCAGATCTTGCAATATTTTCTATAATGCTTTATGCCAGGGTCTTTTCCTTTGCCTATTCCCCACTAGGCATGACTCTCAGCTATCTACTACCAAATATTGCTGCTCTCCAACAAACATTCTTCTTCCAGGTGGTCATCCTCATTTAACACCCTTCATGTTATTCTGTAGGGATGCCTTGACCATAGTTCTTTCACCAACTCTTTTACTCCCTTCCAAAATGAACCCAAGGTGCAATGGTTAATAATCCCCTCTCTTGAAGGAGAGAGGTTAGAACTCTTTCAGTTGGCTATAAGCCTTCTTTTCTTTAGCCCCAGCTGAGATCCTATCTTCAGATCCTATCTTCAGTCTTGAGACTCTATCCAGCTGGGAAGTACTGTGAATAGCAAGTCTTAGCCTATGTGGAAGACTATACCTATCCTAAATCAGCCCTCTAAGTCAGAAGCTATGAAACTTCCTTCCATTTGCTCAATCAAGTTTTCCAGACAATTATTATAAAGATCCCTTTTTCTTAAGGCAGACTAAACCAGGGGGTATGGAGACTTTGACTGAGGTCACAGCTGCCTTTTGAACTCTTCTCTTCTCTGAGCTGAACAACCTCCCTTCATCCTTTTAGTTTATTTGTCATCTAATTTGTGGTCAGAAGCCTATCTTAGTTCTTACATCTTATTATCCCTTCTGGCTGAAGGCAATCTTCCTAGAATGTTAACTCTCAAATATAAAATAGATTAAGACAGATTGTGACATACACTGCTTTATCCTAGTGGGTTCAATGTTTTAGGTAAAATAGCAAGAGAATTCAAACTACTGACTTTGGAACCACTTTCCCCAACAACATATATCAACCTGGTCTCTCTCTTTCTCTTAATTTTTACAATTCCCAATGATATCTCTAATCTCATGGAAGCTTAATTCTTGCTAAAAAAAAAACCTACATCAAAAGCAGATACTTGTGGTTGTGATATAAGATTCCATCCCCTTGTATCAGTTGGTGGAGCAGTGGATAGAGTGCTGGAGCTAGTCAGGAGCCAGAGTCAGGAACCTGTGAGTTCAAACAGCCTCAGATATTTCATAACTGTGTGACTCTAGGCAAGCTACAACCTCTGTTTACCTCAATTTCCTCAGCTGTAAAATGAGAATAATAATAGCACCTACCTCACAGGGTTGTTTTGAGCATCAAACAAGAAAATATTTGTAATAAACATTTAGCACAGCCATAGCAGGCACTATATTCTCATTCCCACCCCACCGTCATCATCATTATCAATGTCTTCATTGTCATCTTACTTATAAGCCATGCTCTTTTCCAAGTACTTTCTTTTGTGTGAATGGATTTGATCACCACAACAACTCTGTAGGGTAGGAATGAATAAGTACTATTCTAATTTTGACAGGCAGTGTGGACTAGTTGATTGAAAGCCAGAAAGATTTGGATTCAAGTTGATCACATGACATCTACTGGTTGTGTAATCCTGTATACTCTCAATGCTCTAGGCAGCTGTTTAATACTGTGAGTTAGAGAGAAGGTGCTAATGTTCATCGACAAAAGAGGTTTCCTTACCCAGGGCTGCCCAACACCAATGAAGTCACTAGTGCATCTTTATTTTGATCTCAGTTTTAAGAAAAGAAGCCTTTAAAACTTAACTTTTTTAAAGTCAATTGATGTATAGAGGACAATAGAGGGGAAAATGAGATGTTAATCATCTCACTCTCAAATTGACACATTCTTTGGGATTGTGCTATTAACCCCCACACAAACTAGATACTACTGCTCTAAGTAATAAAATTTCATTAACATTTTGAGTATATATGTTGAGGATAGGTAGCAGCTACATATAGGATGAAGTTTTAAGGCAAGAAGATACATTAGGAGGATATACAAGTGAAAGGTTATGAGGACTAGGCTATGTGAGTAGAGATAAGAGGATAAATGTAAGAGATATTTTGAAGATGGAATCAGCAAGGCTTGGCAACTCCTTAGGTGTGTGAAGATATGGTATGAGGGTAAGTGATTTAAGCATTACTCCAATAATCTGGGTTATGCCATTGACAGAAATGGGGCAGTTTTAAATTGGGAGGGCTTGAGATGAAAGATAATGAAATATATTTTTCACATGTTGAATTTTAGATGTCTAGAAGATCACCAGTTTCAAAATGCCTAATAGATGATGTGATTCTGGATTTCAAGAAAAAGCATGTGGCTAGATATAAGTCTGGGATTCATATTCTTAATGATGATAATTAAATCCATGGGAGCTGATGAAGGTACAAAGACAGTATACAGAAAAAGGAGGATCCAAAAAAGACCCTTGGAATATACCATAGTAGGTGTGATATGAATGGCAAATCAGCAAAGAACACTGAGAATGTATATAGTCAGACAGGTAAGACCAGAGTCAAGAATTAGTGTCCCACAATGCAGAGAAAAAAGTACATCGAAGGAGAGGTGATCAATAGTATCAAATGCTGCAGAGAGATCAAGAAAGCTGAGGATTGAAAAAAAGGCCAGTGGATTTAGCAATTAAAAGATCTCTAGCACTTTGAAGATAGTAGTTTTGATTGAGTGATGAGGTTGAAAGTCAGATTACAAAGGGCTGAGAAGTGAGTGAGAGAAGAGGAAGCAAAAGAAACGTTAGCAGCTTTTTTTCCTAGGGGTTTAGTTGTGAAAGGAGTGAGATAGGATAACAGCTTGAGTCGAGGTTTCTGTTTAAAGTAAAGTTGGGGGAGATATAGATGTATTTGTAGGCATCATGAAAGGAGCCATTACACAGAGAGAAATAAAAAGATTAGAAAAAGGGAGGGGATGATTGTGGACAATAGACTAGAGAAGACAGTAGATAATAGTCCTCCTCAGAACGTTTCTTCTTGTACATATCTTTAATAAAATGTGGCTACTTGAGTTTTCTAAACTGGGCCCTTCCAAATTATTAGTCCTAGAAGTGTCCCCTTTCTCTCTCTAATTTAGTTATCTGTTTCACTTGGAATAACTTGGGGATGAGGAGAGGAAATGAAAGTAGGAAGAGTAAATTATGTTTTAAATATGATTTCTAATAGTTAGACTTGGATGTCAATCTTAGCTCAAGCTATCCAGTAAGCTACATTCAGAGTAAGAGAGAATGATTATACTACATTGAAAATTAAATAAATATGAATGAATGAATGTTAAGAAAAGGTGATGACGATGTGAAAAGAGCATTGTATTTGGAGTCACGTAAGTTGGGTTTGAATCCTATCTCTACTAGATAATACCTACATGACTTTAAGCATGTACCTAAGTTTTCTTAAGTATAAAACTGGAGGGTGGGACTAGGTGATCTTTGAGATCAATTCTATCTATAAATCATGTGATGTTTGAAAAGTTATGAAAGCACATTTATGAATCAGGAGTAGTGGCAATGTCTACCCGAAGAAAATTGGTAAAGTAGGCTGAATTCTATTTTCAGTTCCTTCATCTCTCCATATAAATAGCCTTTCTGGCTCCATTTCCCATCATGCAGCACCCTCCTTAAAACTGGTTCTCAAGAAAGAACCTAATTTACACTAATGGGTAAACTACCAATAATTAAATCTAACCAACATTGATTACCTTATAGCAAAAAAATCTCCAGGGATACAAAAATTGTATATATGTGCATGCATATGTATGTATATGTATATATGTGTATATACATATAGCCACACACATATATACATACACACATATATATATCATCAAGGAGGTTACAATTTTGTTGGTGAAGGAAGGGGTGTGTATATGTGGATACAGAAAAAATAAAAATATGAAACTATGCAAAAGAGAACTTTAGAAGGAACAGTATAAAGAAAGGGCTATGAATATTTTGAAAAGGGAGAAATTACTCTCAGTTAAGTAAGAAAAGTTTAGAACATAGGATTTGGGGTTTAAAATTATCTAACCAATCCCTTTCATTTTTACAAATACAGAAATTGAGCCTCAGGAAGGTTTTTTGTGACATAGAGAATTGTAGAACCAAGGAACATGTTACTCTTGAATAAAGGGAATCTTGCCCTATTTATGACAGAAAGCTGACCCCTCAAACCCACAAATGTGGCTCAATAAGGCCTATTTTCCTCGCTAGAGAAAAGAAAGAGAAAGGCAAGTTTTTATTATTGTCTCACTCCTATTACAAATTGTCAGGGTTTGCTATCTATGAATTCAAAACATAATTTCAAACTCTCCAATTTATTTTTGATGAATAAATTTAATAATAGAACTAATAACAGCTAGCATGTATGTAATGCTTTACAGTTTGCAAAGTAGTTGACAAATATCATTTCTTTTTATCCCCATTTTACAGATAAGGAAATTAAGACACAAATAAGTTAAATGACAAAACCACATTTGGTTTTTGACTCTATCCGAGAAACACCATCTACTGTGCTATCTAAATTCCCAGACGTTAATCATGATCACATATTTAAAAAAGGACCCAGATAGTAACTAGGCTGGTGATTTCATTGGTATGGGGAAATCCTTAGAAAGAAAACTCCCTCCATCGATGCAGATCCATACCTTCTCTAAAAGTTTTACAGACTTAAGAGCAGCCTGGAACATGTTGGTGTTAAGTAGCTTGTTCAGGGGCAATCAAAATGTTTCAGAGAGTGAGAGGCTCAGCCCGAACCTAGGTGTCCTATACTCTATGGCTCTTGAGCCACTACTCTATGATACCTCTCCAAATTGGGATAATTCATAGTAATTCCTATGTCTCCATGCTGTTGTGAGAATCAAATGCATTTGTTTGCAGGAAAGTATTTTAAAAACTACAAAATGTGTTATAAATGTAAGGTGATGATGGTGATGATGATGATGATGATCAGGATGAGGGTGATGATTATGAGTATCTGACCTCATGTTATGCCCACAAGTCTGTATTTGATACTAATTTTAGGGAAATAAAACCAAAACCAAAACAAAAAACCCAAGCTTGTCTGACAGAATGCTTCTTTTCATACAAGGAAAATGTCTAAAAAAAACCCTCCTCAACCATTTTCTCTAAAATACCATTGCATACTGAAATAGCTCATGAAAACTTCCATAAGAGAAGTTTTTACATCCTACCTAGATTGTAAATCTCTATGTGTGCCCGTTTGATTATCCTTAGTCCTAAGCACACAAGGGTATTATGGCTCAAACAAGGTAGCTAATCAGTCCCAACATAAAACTCTTTCCTAACAGTGATTTCTAGGGGTTAAATAAATACACTATTTTGTAAGGTTAAAAGATGTCCCTAAGATATGTTCCCTGTTTCTTTTTATTACTTACAAGATACCAACAAGAGAGGTCTGGTATAATGTACTCCATCAGTTCTAAAACACCATCCCTTCATGAAATTACAGGTGTTTGATTCATTTTACATTCCTTTATGTTGTTAAAATACCTATGAATTTCAAGTACAATATAATTGGCATTATGATGAATGCTAAGGCAAAGTGTTACAGAACTGTAAAGGACACTGAGTGTTATTATGGCCCATTGTTACTATGAATAGAATCACCCAGACACCAATTAACATCTCATTGCTATGATTGCTTGCTACAGTATCTGTTCCACTAATCAAACTTACACCTTTTTAGTTCATATTTTGATTTCAAAAAGTTACACTAAGAACAGATTAAATTTATCTCACATGCAAATAAATGTGAAGCTTAAGAAGCTAATTAAGTTTATAACCACTGAGAATAATATTAAAAAAAGAAAATTAAATTGCCTGGTTTGAAGGAAAATCTTGGAGGAAACATTTGTCAAATAATCATAAAAGAAATTCTCTTAATGCGCTCTTAGACAAATGATGTTCTGCTTGTATTTTTTTTCCTGGTGCCAATCATAGGGAATTCTTATAATTTCTCTTCCATTGAAAGCTATCTCTGTAATATAATAATACTATGGAGAGAAATATATTTACCATTTATTTTTTATTATGTATTATATTTAAAATATGTACTAATATAGTTGGCCTAATTTTCATAGCACACATCTATCAGGGAAAGGGGTTTCAATCAACTTGGATCAAAAGCCAAATAAATTTTGAGGCCAAATGAACTGAAAAATCACCAGAGACAAAAAGGTGCACTGTCAAATGATGGAAATCACACAGTATCACTCAGAAAAGATATTT
>NW_020954588.1:11779445-11780200 GCF_900497805.2 Vombatus ursinus | reverse complement strand
TGACAAATTCTGCTATGTTGTAATAATCTTATTTTGGAGAGGTATTGTCAGGTTTTTTTTTTGTTTATTTGTTTTTCATTTTCTCAAAATTCACAGTCTCACATTCCTTCCAAGTATTTTAGTTATTGTGACAAGGGCATTTGGACTCTCCCCAATGTTCTATTGACTACCTTGGACAAGGCAGAGGATTACTGCACTTAAAGCCTGGTTCTTAAAATGCTTTGTTTCTTCCCAGCTGACAGGTTTGCTGGGTTTGCCTATATACCACTTATTGACATCCCCATGACACCTTTCCATAGTGAAGCAGGGTTTAGATCAGCTCTGGGGCATTAGCGCATGATGAAGGTAATCTGTTTTCTTGGCTGAAACTCACAAACAAAGCAGTTAAATTCCCATTACAAATGACTACACTGGGACCCATTACACTTCTCATAGGCTTGGATCTTTTTTTTTTTCCCAAGTCCCTAAAACATTTATAAAGGGCAATGTGAAAATTTCACAGAACCTGTTTTAATTCCTTAAACTGGGAATAACGAACCGAATGTGCATACAGCTAAAATGTGCAGTTTCCTTCTAAGATAGAGGCTCTTAATCTTATTTTTTTATTGTTGTTATGGACCCCTTTGGAAGTCTGATGAAGCCTATTTATGAATCCCTTCTCAGAATAATGTTTTTAAATGTATAAAATAAAATGCACAAGATTAGAAAGGAAATTGATTATATTGGATTATATTACATCACAATGGAAACAAATT
>NW_020954588.1:11768340-11779409 GCF_900497805.2 Vombatus ursinus | reverse complement strand
ATATTGAAATCAAGATGTCTTTTTCTCCCATCCAAGTTCAGAGTCCCCCTAAAACCTAACAACCCCTGTACTAAAGAAAAAGATGTTTTAAGAATCAGAGGTAGAACACAATAGAATCAGAGTCATGGGGTAAAATCCTTCTCAAACTGATTCTGCATGGGAGTTCACTTTTGGGGGTAGAGGCTAGAGGTAAGGGTTTAGGAGGACATTATTGCTTGGGAGCTCATTGTTTTCAACTAACAAACATTCAATCAATAAACATTTATTAAGTATAAGCTCTGCACTGAGCACTGGGGGTGTGAAGCCAAAAATAAAATAGCCCTTGCCCTCAATGAGATTACATTCTCTAGGGGAAGTTACACACAAATATGTAGAAAATAGATACAAGTTTATTTGGGGTGGAGGCATTCATACCAGAAGGGATCAGGAAAGGCATCACGGAGGAGGTGGAGGGGACCTGAGTTGAGCTTGGATTACGTTTATGCTGGGCTGCTTAACTAATAAGATTATTGTGATCTGTAAATGGAAATTATACGTATTTGATCAAAAACAATTATTGTCTAATTCCAGTAAATTTCCATTTTTTAACCTCCTCAACCTCTCTATGATCCTGGTTCCAAACTGAATTTACCTACATTTAGTAAACCCCTAGTGTGGAAACTCCATGCACTGGTGTAGCTTGATAACTCATCTACACCTTAGATTCTTAGATGCCTGTGGCCCTGAGAGTTAAGTGACTTCCTTATGTTCCTATAGTTAATTAATCAAAGATAGAATTTGAAGTCCAAGTCTGCCTGACTCAAAGGCCAGCCTTCTCTCTACTAGACCACTCTACTTCTCAATGAAGGCTATAATTTATTTCCTTCCCCTGAAAAACCTCAGAATTGCCTCAATAATATCTCTATCCAAATATCTCATCTTCCCTGGAAGTGATGATCACTTTTCTAAAGTTATACCATTGAAGCGAAAACTCCACTGGGCCATATTTTGTGGGAAAGTCTTTAAATATCAACCAGGGACATCTAGAATGCATGCCCTCCAAAACCCAATTTAGTTAATTTCTAAAAAGTCTCATCACTGGTAGTCTGTCTTCCAGGTGACAATTTATTTCAGCTACAACAACTCATGAAGGCTGTTTAGTAGGCTCTCAATAGGTGGAGATCTGGGTGAGCTCAAACAATAGGCAAAATAAGGCCATCATGAAGTATGGATGAATGTAAATTGATGCTGATTACCTGGCTTACCTTAGGCAAGTTACTTAACATCCCTGGGCCTTAGTTTCCTCATCTACAAAATAAGAAAATTGGGCTATATGTCCTCTTGATTTCCCTTTCCAGCTCTACCTCTATGATCTCATGAACCTACGAACTTAATTTTATCTTTAAAAATAAACCATCTCCATTATTTCTCTTCTGCAAAATAGAGTATGTAGATTCAGCCTTATTGTTTCTCTTTGACTTAAACAGAAAGATATTACTTGACAGAATCGCTTTTCCACCCATTGGACGTAATTGGATTATGTGTTGAGGACTAATGTTTTATTCAGTATGGAGTCTCATAAATTGGTCTTAGACATCATCTAATCTGACCCCTTCATTTTGCAGTTGAAGAAATTGGATCTTGACAGGGTTAAGGACTTGACATGGTCACACATGTAAGTAGCAGGGTAGGAATTTCAATTCAGGTCTTTTGATTGTGAATTCAGCATGCTTTCCACTTTGTCATGTACTCTCATTATCATACTCATTATCATAATCCTTATCTACACACATACATATATATTATATACATACACACATACATATCATATATATACATATAAATATATATAAATGTATATGTGTGTGCATATATATATACATATACATATATATTTAAATCTACTGTGTTCTAGATGTTGGGGACAGCAGTGAACTTAATAGTCAGGAAGCAAAGATAATACATTAATGCATTAATGCGATAGTTATACTACATTAATGTTTGTGAGCTTGAATTCTGAAAGTAAAATGAACAGTTAAATATCAAAGTTAGCATTTTTTGTTATTTTAGTCATTAATTTGATAATTTGCTCTTTAATGGGAGAAAGGTATGCTCCTTTGTAGGTCACATATACAAAATAAAGTATTTTAATGCAACTTTGAAAAATAGTAAAACCCTCTCAGGTACTTGGTAGACAAAATTTTACAACAAGGTGCAGTCAAATCAGGCATCAAAGCCACCATCGGAACATCACCTCAGTCTATGAGAGGTGATATACCAAAGTGGGAATAAATAATTTGTGTGTATACTTCAGTGAGACCTAGCATTCACTATTATTAACATCAAATTAATGTAAAATTAAATAAACATTAAATAGCAGTTAAGAATTATAAGGGGCCACAGGTCATTTTATGTTAAAAAAAAAAAAAGCTCATGGTGTCCAGATTTCTGATCATAAACCTCCACGTGCTTAGCCAAGGTGAGCCTCAGAGTGAGACACATAATCTTTCAGCAAGTCTTTACAATTTCATTAGACCTATTCCAGCTTGCTCAGTCTTCATACTATAAGATGTCATCTGAAGAAAATTCTGAAGAATAATAAACATATTTCTTAACTCAGATGTATCTTTTTTGTAATGATTTCATGTCTAACAGAAGACATGTAATTTTCCCAACCTACTGCCCTTCAGTATTATATGTGAATAAATGGAGGTTGTAAGCAAACCCATTAACTCTGGCATTTAGGATCTATAGTAGAGTTGAGTACTACTCTTTCCCTAATAGACTGATATCTCAGGGGTGTGGGGAGGAAAGCCATTGGAATCAGAAGACCTAGATTCTAATGCTAGCTCTTTCACTCATCAGTCATGTAACCTTGGTCCCTCATATCTGGAATTAATTCTCATCTTAACTCCAACTCTAATAATGTCTAGATTTCAACAAAGCACAATTCAGAGGTTACCTCTTACCTTTCTTGATTCACCTAGATGTTCATGCTCACTCCTTATAGAAATTAGTGTGTGTATATTTGGTATTTACTTATCTTTGTGCATGTTAAGCCTCCCTCCTTCTGGAAATTTTTTTTTTCAAATTGCCTGTTTAGTTCATTACAGAATTCTATTTTAGTATTATACTATACCACAATGTGTTTTGCTTTTTTCTACTGAAGACTGCTTTAGTTGCACCCCGTATATTTTGGTATATTGGCTAATTGTTGGTACTCTTTTATGATTTGTCTTTTGACTCACTTATTTGTGAAGGTGTTCTTAATAAATATCCATTGAGTTTGACATATTTTACTTGTTAATTAATTTTATCACATTGTTTATCAATTAACAACAAATCATTAATGATCATATTTTAAGGGTAACCTTTCAACCACTTCCATACTCATCTAATTGTATTGCCAATCTATTGGCTAGTCTACATTTCTCCATCTTTTTCAAAAGAAAAGAATTAAAAACTTCATTTGATATATTTTTTTTTCATTTTTACATTTATTTATGATTATGAGGCAAGTAGCTAGCACAGTGGATAGAGTGCTAGGCCTGGAGTTAAAATACAGGCTCACGCAAGGGACTAGTTGTATGACTCTGGGCAGGTCACTTAACTGCTATCTCTCTAAGGTTCCTCATCTATAAAATGGGGATAATAAAAGCACCTACCTCTCAGGGTTTTTGTGAGGATCAAATGAGATGATATTTATAAAGTTTTATGAAATGCTATTTATTAATATTATTATTTTATGCATTTCGCATTGATCAATTTTTGTAAATGTCTATGTACTTTGGTGGAATATGTATGTTTTTAAATATTCCTTTTCAGAACTTACCACAAGTTTGTCAAATATAATTTTCCAATTATCTTTTCAGTTTTACATTTCCCTTTTCTTCCCAACATGAGCTTGGAGAGACTTCAGGAGATAGTGGAAAATAGAAGGGCCTGGTGTGCTAACGTCCATAGGGTCACAAAGAATCAGACACTACTGAACAACTGAACAATGACAACTTTGAAAACTTTAAAATACTATGTAAATGCTCAGAAATATTGTCATTGTTAGGAATATTCTAAATCCCAGTATAAAACCCATTTTTCAAGCCTACAATAATAATTATAGCTAACGTTTATTAGCTTTTCAAAGTTTAAGGAGTTTACAAATATTATCTCATTGGATCCTTACAAAAATTCCATGTGGTAGATACTATGATTATCCTTATTTTGCAGAGGAGAAAACTCAGTCTGAGAAAGGTCAAATAACTTGCCAGAAAGTAGCTGAAAGAGAATTTATACTCAGGTCTTCCTGACTCTGTCCTTCTCTCTATCCAATTTGCCACCGAGCTGCTTCTATGACAATATACCACATTTATAATCCATTGCATCTAAATAATTGTATCTATATTTTGGAGCTCATTTTTCATGAAGCTACACATAAACACAATTAATTAGCTGCTTCTCCTTCCTAGCCCCCTCACGCCCTCTAAACTTTTAAGACCTGATCTAATTCCTGGAAGAAGACAAAAGTTGTAGAACTTTGGATGACCATCTAGTTGCAGAGTTTCCTACAATAACACATGACATCATTATGTTTTTTTCCTAGGGATTTTACATTTCTGGATGATTTCAGGTTGAGGAATATCATAGTGGGGCTCAAGAGATGGAAAAAAGGGGGGGAAGTTCTGAGAATCACTGAATTAAATGATGCCTTTAATGATGTCTCCTCTTGGACAGGTGTGCCCCATGATTGAGCAGCTCACCTGTAGATTTTACTTCGGTATGACTCACAGGTATTGAGCCACCTATCTACCTATACCCTGCACCTCAGTGAACAATAGTTGCCTATGTGTAAGGCAGGAGAACTATATTATAATTGGTTAACTTTCTCATGGATCTATTTTTTTAAATTTTATTTATTTTTGGTGAGGCAATTGGGGTTAAGGTCACATAACTAGTAAGTGTCAAATGTCTGAGGCCGGATTTGAACTCAGATCCTCCTGACTTCAAGGCAGGAGCTTATCTACTGCACCACCTAGCTGCCACCTCATGGCTCTATATTAACACTATTCCTGTCAACATGAAAGTGAATAATCTTGATAGTTTGATTCATACAAAGAAACCCGAAAAGAGCTAAATTAAATTATGGAAAGTGAGAAAAAAATGAAAGCAGAAGAAGAGAGTGTACACTAACTATAGTCATATAAGAGGAAAAATAAAAGAAAATGAATCATCAGAGAAAGAATTCTGATGGGGACTTTAATGTTAGGGATTAAAAAGTTGTCATGATTTTTCATATATTGAAATTAATTTTAAGAGTTATCAAGCAAGTTTAGATAGGTGGATTGATGTTCAAAGTCAATATTTTGATAATGCATGTTTTCTTAATACCACAGGGAAGAGTAATTTCTAAAACAGAAAACTGCAAGTACTTAAGAGCCTATTTGGTTAAATGGTCTTGAGGAAACCAGAATACTGTCTTTTATTACCAGGTATTTCCTGAATCTGGACCAAATCACTCTTCATTATTTCATTTTATTTGTGTGAATAATTGATATGGACAATTAATTCTACTACATTCTCTAACTATTGTGCCTTGTAATACGAACAGATGCCTGAAAATACACTCAACTAAAAATAGCTTTATTATTTTTTAAGTGCAGTATTATTTAGCAGATCCAAATTATATATACTGATTGACTGGATCCTAATGAAAGCTGATGCTATTGGATTAACTATGTTATTTTGAGACTGATTATTATTTGAATGTGCCCACATAGCTGTTGGGAAAGAAGAGTACCCTGGATTTAATAGGCAGAGAAATAATTCATTTTTTTAAAAAAGCTCAATGTCTAATAGAAGAGAATGAGGAAGGGAGAATATGACCTCATAAAAACAAAACAAGAGGAATAAGTAGGACAAGAAGATTACCATATTGACCACAGTCCTTTATGACCTAGTTCTAGGGAAGACATCATGGTCTAGTGGAAAAATTACTTTATTTGGAGTCAGAGTCCTGGATTTGGATTCTGCCTTCTGATTCTTAATACCTGTGTGATCTAAGGTAATTCTCAGCCACTCTTTGAGATTCACATGTAAAACAGAAATAATATTTACATTTAATATCATGGAGGATTAAAAACCAAGTGTACCCCTAATTAAATAACTGAGGCTAACATTACCATTTTAAGTGTAATGGTGAGGGAACATTGAGCCAATTAATCAATTACCCCCTTCACTTAACCTAAGTGACAAAATGGTAACCCTAATACTTTTGTCAGATGCAAACTATCAATTCAAAAAAAAAATACCTTCATATTAGTCATGGAAAGTCTTGGATTTATTTAAATATCCTTGAAAGTCAATTGATGAAGTGATGGTGACACAGAAAGTGTGTTAGAATTGACTGGGGATATTGTAGAAAATTGTGAACCAGTTAGGACCCCAAAGATTCCCTCATCTATCAGTTTAGTGATGGAAGCCTCTAGTCAAGCCTTGGAGAAGTAATCACTCTTGCTGGTGGATGGGGAGGAGAAAAATTCTGGTCTTCTCCCACCCAACACTTTACCAGAGAAGAACCTAATCTTTTCAAATGATCCAAGGCTTCAAAATTCTCATAAGCCAACTGGCATCATCCATGGGACAGCAGTGGCTGGGGGGGGGGGGTGTCTGAATTGGCTGTCAAGAATAATATAAGCACATTAAGGAGATATTTCTTCAAGGGATCTACAAGGAGGCCAGCAGGAAAGATACATACCTAAGAGGAACATCTTGAGGACTCTGGGGAAAAGATTGCCAGGAACTGATACTCTTTTTGCCACATGTGTGCGCTAGGCTTGAACTTCCTTTCCTTTGAACTTGGCATACTTTCAGGATGATATATCAGATTTCTGGACAAATTTTTTTTAACAATTGCTTTTACTTTACCACCTTAGCAAAATTACCATTTCTAAAAGCTAATTAGATCTGACTCATATCAACTGATAACCACAGAGGAAAGCACATTAGTAGGAGTTCATAAACTGCAGCACTATCAAATATCCCAAACCATCAGGGTCCCCTAGAATCCTGAGAGGAGAAGTCATGACCACCTTCCGGAGACCCAGCCTATCAGTGGGGGGGAGGGAGGGGGAATAACTCCAGACCATAGACTACATAAAGGTATAGAATCATAGATTGAGAGCTGCAAGGGCCCTTAGATCATTCAGCCAACCCCCTAATTTTATAAATTAGGGAACTAAGTTACTGAAAAATAAAGTTATTTGCCTAGGGTTTCACAGATAGTGAGTATATGAGGGAGGATGTGAAGCCAAAGTCTTCTAAATTCCCTGTCCACTGATTGTCCAATCCATTCCATTTTGAAAAAAGAGTGTACCAGGCCTGCTGTGAATCCAAACCACTGAACTTTCATATATTCTTATGATTACCAGTATTTCTCTTATCACTATGACAGTTTTTGAAGACTGAATATCATGCCCATATTTCTCCTTACATGGGATGTTGTATTCTTGTACTTCGTAATGCATTGGGATCCAGGCTAAATGCTTTTGATTTTACTCCTTAAGTTTATACCATAGAGAAACAGCACAAGGTAGTGGATACAAGAGTCAGTCTCAAACCCAAGAAGGTATCAGACGCAGGACCTGAACCCAGGTCTTCTTGACTTGTTTGTGGAGGAAGGTACCATAAAGGCTATGTCAAAAGAAGATATATTAGGCTAACAAGAGTTGGTCAATCAATTAACATTTATTAAGTACCTGCTATGTACCAGGCACTCTGCTAAAAATCCTGGATTGAGGCTTACAATTCTACTACTGACTAGCTTTTTATTTGATCTATACAAATCTTCCTGGCCTCAGAGTCTGAATGTCTCCATTTGGAAACAAAAAAATAAAGTTTCCATCTGTATATTTTCTTAAAATGGCATGAAGTTCCCACTTAAGCTTGTTCCTAGTCACAGGCGAGGGTCGGGGGAAGAAGGAGTAGCAACAATTGCATATGTCAAAAAGTTTAGGCAGCTCAAGGAAATTTTACATTTTCTATTTGGTATAGTCCTGTAATGAAACCCATGTTACATCAGAGCTTCTACATAGAAGCAAGATCTCCATAGGAATTCAGCTCAAACAAGAGGCCAGAGAAAGGTGATGAAATACCATTTGGAAATTTAATCATCACTGAACTATAGATTTGGACCTGGAAGAGATAAACCCCAGGATTTCATTTATTTTTATTTTTATTTTTAATTTTATGAGCTCCACAAATATCAACAAACATGAAATTTTCCATAATCAAAGAAGAGAAAAAGAAGATTGTATAGCAAAACATGATTCTCCATGAAGTGCAGCTTTTTAAACCATATGTTAAATTGAATACTGTAATAACAACAAGGGAGACTTCTGGGAGCTAAGATGGAGGAGTAAGCAGGAAATTGCCTGAACTTTCCCAAATTCACCTCCAACAACTATAAAATAGCACCTCAGAATGAATTCTGGAAAGGCAGAACCAACAAAAAGGCTAGATGAAACAATTTTACAGCCCAAGACAACTTGGAAGGTGGCAGGAAAGGTCTGTTTCACCAGGTGAAATGGGAATGCAGTTCAGGGCAGGCAATGTCCAGGCAAACCAGTAGCAGGCCCTGCCTCAGTAAGCCAGTGGGAAGCCCTGCGCCCCGATGCAGGTCAGTGACCACAACCTCAGCGCAGCACCAGGTCACACTGCCCCTCCCCACCTCATCACAGAATCTCTCAGAGGGTCAGTCTCCCCTACCCCCACCCCAGGTTCTTATTCAACACCAGGATCCTTGGCCCCAGCATGGTACCAGGCAATCATCCAGGCATCCTTCCTTTCCCTGTGGCCCCAGCAAGACCAGGTGAATGGTCAGCTCCCCACCCCAGAAAAAATGGTCATTCAATGAAATAGAGAACTTTCAAGCTTTCTTGATGAAAAGACCAAAGCAGAACAAGAAATTTGATCTTCAAATACAGGACTCAAGAGAAGTATAAAAGGTAAAAAAAAAAAAAAGAAAGAAGAAAAAACATGAGGGATTTAATAGGGCTAAACTATTTGCATCCCTACTTAGGGATGATACATAGAGATTCTACATAGGAAGATAATACTTGCAATTCTTAAGAATTTTATCACTATTAGTGCAGTTAAAAGGATTATATATAGAAAGAGGGTGAGAGGTTTAAGGTGACTTTGATTACAAATTATACATACACGCACATATGTGTACCCACATGAGGTGAGAAGGATTACACTGGAAACAGAAGAAAGGGAGAGGTAAAAGTGAATAAATTATCTCACGTGAAGAGGTGGGAAAGACCTATTGCAGTGGAGGCAAAGATGGAAGGGGGGCAGTAGGCATTGTTTGAACCTTACTCTCATCAGATTTGGCTCAAAGAGGGAATAACATACATAATCAGTTGGGCATAGAAATCTGTCTTGTCTTATAGGAAAGAAAAAGGGGAGGGGGTTGAGAAAAGATGGAGGGACTGACAGAAGGGAGGGCAGATTGGGAGAGGTGGTGGTCAGAAGGAAAACACTGGTGAAGAGGGAAAGGGTGAAAGGAAAGAAAGAAGGATAAACAGGAGGAAAAATAAGATGGAGGAAAATATGCACTTAGTAATTAAAATTGTGAATGTGAATGGGATGAAATCACCCATAAAACAAAAGTGGATAGCAGAGTGGATTAAAAACCAGAATCCTACAACATGTTGTTTACAAGAAACACACTTGAAACAGAGAGATACACACAGAGTAAAGGTAAGGGGCTGGAACAGAATCCATTATGCTTCAGCTAAAGTAAAAAGCAGGGGTAGCAATCATGATCTCAGACAAAGCAAAAGCAAAAGTAGATCTAATTAAAAGAGATGAAGAAGGAAGTTACATTTTGCTAAAAGGCACTATAGATAATGAAATAGTATTAATTTTAAACATATATGCACCAAGTGACATAGAAGGCAGATTCTTAAAGGAAAAGTTAAATGAGTTACAGGAGGAAATAGTAAAACTATACTAGTGGGGGACCTCAACTTTCCATTCTCAGAACTAGATAAATCTAGCCACAAAATAAACAAGAAGTAAGTTAAGGAGGTGAATAGAATTTTATAAAAGTTAGATATGATAGACCTCTATAGTAAATTGATTGGGGATAGAAAAGAATAGACTTTTTTCTCAGTGGTACATGGCACCTACACAAAAATTGACCATGTATTAGGGTATAAAAACCTCAAAATCAATTGTAAAAGGGCAGAAATATTGAAGACATCTTTTTCATACCATAATGCAATAAAATATATTCAATAAAGGTCAGAAGAAGGATAGATTAAAATTAATTAGAAACTAAATAATCTAATCCTAAAGAACAAGTGGGTCAAAGAACAAATCATAGAAACAATAATTTCATTAAAGTGAATAGCGACAACAAAACAACATATCCAAATTTATGGGATGCAGCCAAAGCAGTACTTAAAGGAAAATTTATATCTTTAAACATTTACATCAATAAAATAGAGAAAGAACAGATCAATGAATTGAGAATGCAACTTAAAAAAACTAGAAAAGGAACAAATTAAAAATTCCCAATTAAATGCCACATTGGAAATCCTGAAAACCAAAGGAGAGAATAATAAAATTGAAAGTAAGTATACTATTGAAACAAAAACAAAAAGATAGATAAACCACTGGCCAATTCAATTAAAATAAAGAAGAAAACCAAATTACTAGTGTTAAAAATGAAAAGGGAGAATTCAACTCTAATGAAGATAAAATTAAAGCAATTATTATGAACTATTTCATCAAAGTATATGCCAATAAATCTGACAATCTAAGCAAAAATGATGAATATTTACAAAAAATATAAACTATACAGATTAACAGAAGAGGAAACATAATACTTAAATATCCCCATCTTAGAAAAGGAAATGAACAAGCCATCAATGAACTACCTAAGCAAAAATCCCTGGGGCCAGATGGGTTCACATGAGAATTTTACCTAACTCTTAAAGAATAATTAATTTCAATATTATGTAATACTAACAACTTTCTACTTGTCTATTTCCTTCTGAACTTTTTCCTTCTGCTTTCTACTGTGTATT
>NW_020954588.1:11765602-11768308 GCF_900497805.2 Vombatus ursinus | reverse complement strand
TTTCTTTCTTTCTTTCTTTCTTTCTTTCTTTCTTTCTCTTTTTTTTTGCACAACTCTCCTTACTCTTCTGCAGTTATCCCACAAAACAAAAGTTTCCACCTTGTAACAAATAAGTCTAGTGCAAGAAAACAAATTCACATGTTGGTCATACCTTACTTCATTTCTCTTGTTATGCATGTTTCATCACCTTTATCTCTTAATTTTTACAGATGAGGAAAGCAAGGTACAAGATCATACAGATATGCCATAGCAGAGCTAGGATTCAAATCTTTATCTTCTAATTTTAAGACAAGCATTTTGTCCATTGCACCAAGAACCCTAGCATCACGTTAAAAGTTGAGCCATGTAAAATGTTAACCTATATTAGGGAATTTGTTTTAAATATGGATTCATAGAATCAGAGTCTGAAAGGATTCTATAAACCACTGAACCCCCTCTATCATTTCACACATGTAGAAACAGAGGCACGGAGAGACTAGGTGATATACACAGGGTAATACAGCTAGTAAATATCTAAGCCAGTATTTAAACCCATGTCCTTCTGACTTGAAGGCCTGTATTCTATCCACTATTTTCTGCTACCAAAGAGTATAATCATTAAGAATTTCTACAAAAAAAAATAATAATTCAACCTGGTGGCTTATTCTGCACATCTGTGATAGACTGCTAAATATTACTTCTCATATCTATTACTAGGAAGAACAAATTCCCATGACTTAATTTCCTAAGCCTAATGAACCTCATCAATTTGCACCAGTATCTTCTCAAGTTAATACGTTAAATCTAATTGATTTGATTTTTTTAAGGGTACAGATTTGCTCTCAACTGCGTTAATGTTGGGAGGGATATGTATTGTTATGAAAATATTCTATTTATGTTACACATATGTATTTTTTTCTATTTCAATTCATGGCTTTAGGTTTCAGCATTTTCAAAATATTAATGAACCAAAAAAGCTTTGATGGGACTACCTCCTAACTCCTGTGGAAATAAACAGTTTTCGTTTCTTTTTTTTTTTGGAAAATACTAATTTCTTTCACAGGATCATACTTACCTTTCGTAAAGATGAGAATTAGGCATGTGGGTCAGTAATTTCCATCTTCTCATTCACTTTTTCTGGGGAAATCTGAAGCCAGAGAAGTGTCTGTTAAATTTTCCAGTGACACATTCTTGGGAAAAAAGTGACTAATGTCAGAGGATACATGTATGTATATATGTATGTGTGTATTGTATATGTGTATATATGCATATATGTCTACATATACATGTGTTTATGTATATGCATATATGCATAAATATATTTTCAGCAATTTAAAAAGGATCTACATTTGTCTTTTTTTTTTAATTAAATTTTGAAGAACAAGATGAGGCTAGAAAAGAAAATATATGAAAAAAGACGGGGGTTAGAATAGACCATGGTAGCTATAAATCTTTTGTGATATGCTAGTTTTAAAAGCTTATTTTATTTTAGGATCATTGAGAGAATGATAGATTTTCAGAAGAGGGATGATTCCATTCCTTTGTCTGAATATTTATCTAAGCCATGCTAGATGGCTAAATGGTGATCTGTCTTCCTTCCTTTAACTCCTCCTTTTCATTCTTTCTTTTCTTCCTGATCTTTCCTTCCTATAATTAACTCCTTCAGAATATGATATTTTCCCAGTCATTGATAAAAATCTCTAACAACACAGGACAAAGGACTGTCTTAGGATCTCTCCTAGATTCATTAATGCTTACTATTTGAATCCAGTAATTCAACTTGACTAAATATTCTGTTATCTCATCCATATCTCTTCATATTCTCCACAATAATGTGTGCATGTATGTATTCATATATATGGGTATATATGTATATATACACACATACATATATACATATACATATATATACACAAATACATAATTTTTTTTTAAAAATATGGTTTGGTCAATGAGTTCTCTCATCATTCTCTTTAGTCATCCCAATATTTCTCTTTTGCTCTTCACTTTAAAAATTTCCTTTTACATCTTCAGAATTTCATTCCTGAGAGTTTCCCATTCCCCCTAGCCTTTCCCTGAAAAAATATTAGGCCCATTGATACGACTTATTCTTTCTTTCATTATTAGTTGACCTCTCCCCTAAGGGCACCTCTATATCCATATCATCTTTCCTTGGAGCAAAAAAAGCTACTTTCTCCTGGAGTAGTCTAGTCCTTGGTCTACAAAATAACAAACAAAAATACTTCCAAAAAACCCCTACCTTAGCTAAGAAGTGGTGTATCCTTTCCTTCTCTATGTGACATTCTCCCACCCTCCAACCTCCTGATACACATTAGTGTCTCCTCTGCCTTTTCACCTATTTTTGGTCTTTCCTCCTTGAAACACTTTTTAAAGGAACACTTTATTCTTCCTGATAGCCTAGAAAGTACAGACTTTTTTTTTTCCAAAACTTTCCCTTTCTTCTCTTGGATAGAAAGTACCTTCTACTTTTTCCATTCATAAGTGTTAATTGCTACTGCTAGAAACACAAATATAACATACATTTTGCAGGTAATTGCAAAATTACTTTTGTCTTTAATACTTGCTTGAAATGAGCTCCATAGTTTCACGTCTTCCTGGTAGTTCTCTTGGCTAACCTTTTTGCTGAGACACCCTGAGTATTTCTCATGCCAGCTTGCTGGTCTAATGATGTGGTTGTGGAGATATTCATGTGTGAGAATCACTTCT
>NW_020954588.1:11764962-11765501 GCF_900497805.2 Vombatus ursinus | reverse complement strand
CCAGCCAAAGACAGCCTGGATGGTTGATCAGAAAGGTATATCGCACCGGGTGGGAAGAGGAGCGCAGTTTGGCGTGGGCGCGCAGGCCTAGCGACCCTGGAGCAGGCCTCAGAGGAGTGAATCGCGGGCAGCTGTGGCGGTTTCCAGACTTCTCAACCCACGAACGCCAAAGACAACTTAGAAGGTCAGTGGGAAAAGTCTGTGACTGCAGTGAGAGAGGAGCTAGGTCTCAGCCACAAGTCTAGAGCACAGCCCGGGGCCACGGCTTTTTCCTGAGCTTCCGGCCCACAGACTGAGTGGCAATCGAGTGGCTGGTCAGACGGGTATTGCAGGGATCTCTTCGCCAGTGCAGAGGCAGGAATCTCTTGCTTTCCTGGTGCTTGGATCTGGGTCATAGTTCTGGGTGACGGTCCTAGGGTGAGGAGGAGTGCTGGCATGGGGGAGCTTATTGTGGCTGTGGAGAGGAAACACCTCGCCGCTTATCATAGCACCTTGGAAGAATTGAAAATTTACAGGTCCCTAGAAGTACCTCTGAAAAC
>NW_020954588.1:11756750-11764952 GCF_900497805.2 Vombatus ursinus | reverse complement strand
GGGGAAGGAGGAAGGGAGAAAATTTGGAACCCAAAGTTTTAAAAATGCTTGTTTTCACATGCAGCTGGGAAATAAGAAATACAGGAAATGGAGTACAGAAATCTATCCTGCCCTACAGGAAAATTGAAGGGGAAGGGGATAAGAGAAGAGGGGGGAGAGATAGAAGGGAAGGCAGACTAGGGGAAGGGGTATTTAGAATGCATGCCATCTTGGGGTGGGGGGAGGGGCGAAATGGGGTGAAAATTTGGAACTCAAAATCTTGTGGAAGTAAATGCTGAAAACAAAATTAATTAATTAATTAATTAATTGAAACAAAACAAAACAAAAAAAAAGAATATCACCTCTTTTAAGTTTGCCTTCTCACCTTTTTAGCTTATGAGAAAGCAAGGCCTGCTCAACTACCTTTAATTGTCACTTAGAACACTCATAGTATAGCCTAACACAGAAGCTGCTCCAAGAGCAAAGATTTGCTTAAGTAATCCAATCTAGATCAACTCAACTTCTTTCTTCTTCCTCTGGTCTCAAGATATCTCCCAGTGAGTACAAACCCATTGGCTCTCTGTTCTTAACTTTAGAGTACCAAGAATGAGAAGAGTTAGTCTTAATTTATTTAGTAGATGTAGGCAGACCCAAGAACATCAACCAGAAGCTCATAGGGTCAAAGCAATTGTCTAAATAAACCTGCCTTCATTATTTCACCTTGCTATTGATTTCAAATCATCTCACTTCTCCTGCTACCAGACTTTCTGTTCCCTCTAGTTAGTGTGAAGTGCGGGCAATCAGGGCAAAATTTATTTAGCACTTGTACGTTATGTGCACTTGTACCTAAGACAAAAATCCAATCATCTAATTAGATCCATCCAGCTTGTTTCATCTCCTCATTGGTCTTCATTCTGCAAATGTCTATCTGCATTCCTCTGGTCACCATGATCTCCATAAGAATCCTAGAATGTCCAAATTTCAATCCATCTCTGAATTTAGAAGTTCTTAAAGTAGACAGGTTTCCCTCTGACTACATTGAACCAGTACCTTCTTTGACTAAGGAAATTTGAAAGCTTCTCTTCAGAAGACACGAAAACAGTTAAAATTACAGTTGGAGATTTCCTGCTACAAATGTTTGCCTTGATTTTTTCATTTCTACCATGTAGAAGCAATCGTATGAAAAAAATAGTCAATAAACCACAGTAGCAAGGTCAACAGTCTTAGTACTAAAATCAATTTACAGTATTTTTGCTTAATGGGTGCATAAATTCAAAGAGACAGAAAGTATAAACAGAATAGCTGATTTCTTGGATATGCTCCAATATAATTATAGCTTATTCACCCTGGTGACTATTTGTGTATGTGTAGCTTTTAAAGCTATTTGCCTGCCCCCCAGATTCAGTAGTAGTATTTTTGTACATGCCTACTGAAATGCAAACCTCTACAAACCTAGAGAGGACACTAACCAGCTAAAAAAAAGGGCAAGGTTAAATTAAATATAATACTAAACAGAAATTGTGACTTTTGTTCACAGCAACACCTAGCTTTTGAAATGGAAATCCCTTTTGCTGAGTTTGAACTTGGAATTGAAATACCCCTAACAGTGTCTCACCAAATAGTGTGTTTCTAATAGGCAAATATGTTTTTAAATGATCATCAATCACATTTATTTAAAACATCTCATACATGGGTAAAACATTTATGTGGCTATGGATGGAAGTTCTGTCACTATATAATATACAATATATATGATTTGCATACAGTAGAATAGCAGGCCGTCAGCAAGGTTTTTTTATTAAAATAATATAAAAACATGCTATAATGTAATATTTTAATTGCCATCAAAATAAAAGCAACAGTATCCTGAAGGAGATATTGATGTTCATTAGGGGATAGCTGGTTTATATTTTGGAATAACTATGTTCAGATACTGAGATTCTAATGAAAAATCATTCTCTAGATAGAAGGCCTGGACAAATGTACAGCTTGCTGAACAGACTCGAAACGAAAACTGTTATTACCCTGTCTTTCACACAGATCTGTGCATATGTTAGGTTGTTGATGAAATTTTATTACTCTTTTCCCTTCACAGTCAGTCAAGGATTTTGTTTTCAAAATGAATCCCATTCTATTCCATATCACTGCTATTTCCTACGTGTGGATAAGAATAAAATGCAACTTTATGGGCGAAAAACCAAGCGCTTTTCATCTAATGCCTCAAGGCTGGCCAACTGTCAATACCTTAATCCACTAAGCCTCTCTGTTAGTATTCCATGCTGTGTGAATACTCAGGACTCATTTTAGGGAACACTGAGGCGTACTCAGAAGGCTCAATGATATTAAACAGCTCCCAAAGTATTCACTTATTTTCAATCCAGTTCAATTCAACAAGCATTTATTATACACCTACTTTGTGCTGGGATGTGGGAGATTCAAATACAAAAAATAATAGTCCCTTCCCTCAAGGAGCTTATGTTCTACGAGTTTATGTACTATTTCATGATAACTGTTTCAAGCACAGTTTTTGCATGTGACCTCTAGCCAAATGAAGTGACCAGACTGCCAGAGAAGAGAAAGCTAAATGAATGCATCAAATTGTATAGTTTTATGGGGATTTCTGTAGATATAACATTAAACAATTATCTTTAGAGAGCCAGCCTTCCAATTTAATCTGTATATACTACATGGGAAAAGATAGTGGTTAAAAAGATGGCTTCACTCAGGAAAATCAGGGTTTAAATCTTTAAGTCTTTAAGTGCTGTTGTGACACTTGGCAAGTCATTTGAGTTATCAAATTAAAAATTGCAAAACAATTGCTGATCTGCCTTGGTAGAGGGATTTTTCTCATGGGGAGTTCCCAACATTAGTGAAATCACAATCTAGGGGAAAAATGCAGCTGCTGCAAGGAAACCTTCCTATTGTAATATCAACCCAGCAAATTGCTGGAGCTTTGAATGATTGATCCCTGACGGCAAAAATAGTTTTTCAGTTGGGAAATCTTGGGGGTCATTTCCCAAAAAAGATATCTACTACAATAGAGGCTTGAGTGCTGCACAAAAGATACAGTACCTGGTTCCTTCATCTGCCTTGATCCTGGGTTTGCAGATGCTATCAAAAAATAGCAACTTTATGTTAGTTAAAATTGCTTAAGGATTTTTTTTGGGGGGGGAGGAATATAATGGGATTGGCCTGCCTCTCGAATGGAAGACACTGGCAGTAGCAGAGACTGAATGATCCCTTTGTGAGGCTTCTACCTACAGAGCAATGCCTCATAGCAAGAAGAAAGGAATCGTGGGTGCCCCAATCCTAGGGACACAATAAACTGTCACTCACATTCATTCAAGTAAAACACGTAAAGTTCTGTAGTTAAGGGACCCAAAAAAAAGAGATGCCTTCATTTCCACAAATGGTGCTATACTGCAGTGAAGACGGTCATGCCTCTACAGCAGAGACATGTAAGGCCCACAAGACTCTCTACTGGGGCCTGAACCAGACTAAAATGTACTTGGGAAACATAAAACAAAATAAATTAAAATATAATAAAACAGAGATAATGTGGTGATGTGGTTGTATAAGTTAATATATGACCCACAAGGATCCTTCTCTATGTTTTAGTGACCCTATTTCTATTTGAATTTGACATCACTGTACTGGAATATCTCATCTTGGCAATAGCCTCTTTAGAAAAAAGATTTCATTTAAAAATTTTACTTTTTCTCCTTTCATTCTTCTTTCAAATGGTGAGAAAAGCCTGACAATAAAAAAGCTGAAGCCAGCCCCAGTAGCATTTTTTTTAATCTCCATTGAGAATGAGGAGAAGCAGCCACTCTCATTCATATATGCAGCATAAACATCCAATCGATGTGTTTAATCACCTGTCTTTGTGACTCACATGGATGAGATACACCTGAATATTCATCACAGAGTAAACACACATTGAAAATTGAGAACAGAGTCAAAATGAAGAATATTGTCACCTGCGTGCAAAAAAATAGTCTTTCTTTGTCATTCTCCCACCTTCTTCCTGTCTCCCCTTCATATCTTCCCCTTTCAGATAACTCTCATTAATGCTGTATATATCTGGGATGTACTGAACCATTTACATGCTGTATAGAATGCATACTTACTGAGGACAGACACTAATAGTTTGCTTTTCTTTTTGTTTTTGTTGTTTTTATATTCCCAATGTTCAGCACAGAGCTTGTAAGGAAGGATGGAAAAAGAGAAACAAAATTTTATTATGTACCTACTATGTGCCAAGCACAGTGTGTTAAGTACATTATAAATATCTCATTTTATCTTCATAACAATCTTGGTTCGTAAGTGCTATTATTATATCCATTTTATAGTTAAGGAAACAGAGACAGATGAAAGTGACTTTCTCAGGGTCACACACCTACAAAGTATTTAAGGACAGATTTGAACTCACATCTTCCTGACTCTAGGTTCATCACTCTTTTCACTTTGCCACCAATCTGCACTTAAATACTTATTAAGCAATAAAAAAAAAACAGGTTAGCTAAGGAGGATGGGAAAAGGCATGGCATAGAGAAGCCAAAAGATGAGGAGGGAGATCTTACTCTCATCCCCATTTCACAGTTGAAAAGAGAAGGTAGAAGCCGTGAGAAGAGCAGCTTAGTAACCAAAGCATAGGGGTTGACCAAGAGAAATCTCCCTCTCCTCTCCAGCCCATGTCATTGTCATGGATCAAAGGCCCATTCATCTGCTAGTTCCATTTCTGGATGATGCCTATGCTTAACAGTATATGAAATCTACTATGACTTTGGATTTGATATTTGTTTGGGTGGAAGATGAAAGTTTCTGGATAGACAAAAACAAATTCATCCTTTAACCTTTATTTGTTTCCATCTTTGACTGAGTGGTACGTGACAAATATTTAGAAAATAGTCTGACCTCCAAGATGTGAGATGATTTGGGAATACTGGGGGAAATTACCATACCATTTAGTAAAGCACGCCAAATCATTACTTTCTCTAACGCTTATTAGAACAATAATTATCCTGATAGATGTTTTATTTCTACTTCTCCTCCTCACTCTGACCCTAAACATTACCTGAAGGGATGAAGAGAATTTAGCAATACTCAATGGAGTCTTACAAGTGCTCATTCATAGGATGGATGATCAACAGGCTAAGTTAACAAAGTTGTTATTAGAATCACAAAATTTATGAAATTTCTGGAGCTGCTTAGGATTTTGCATTCCAGGTCAATTGTACTTGTTTCATCATTTCCTCTGAAATTTTGCTTTGCCTAAGAGTTTTCATTGCATCAGAGCAGGTGGTGATACATTCAGGGTTTTCCCAATCCCTTGGAGCATGATAATCTACTCTCTCCAAAATTATCTGTCAATTTTTGAAGAGCTCAGGCAGTGGTCATTCAATGTATCTTTTGTCTTAAAATTGTTCACCAGGCAGCTATCAAGAGAGTACTGAGGAATCTTTAGAATTCAGTTTCCTATTATTGTTATTTTCTCCATTTATTTCTTTAAAATCAGTTAGCTACTTAGTATTTTAAGAAAAAAAATTTGTTCTGCTGCAATTTCTAATTTGTTTAGGTTTGTTGTGAAGATCAAATGAAATTGTGTAGATAAGGTGCTTTGTAAAACCTTCAAGAACCACATAAATGCCAGCTATTCTTAAGATTAATCATCAATTAACAATCAATAAGTGGTTATTAATCGCCTACTATGTGTCAAGCAGAATGGTATAGTGGATATAGAGCCAGCCTCCAGAGGAGGAGGGACAAGTCCTGCCTCTGACACATACTGACTATATGACCCTGGGTAAGTTACTCAACCTCAGAGCAGGCAGCAATTTTCATTGATAGGAGGACATCCCTATATACAAGAAATCATACATATGGTATTAAAAAAATATGCCCAACACTGAGCTAGTCATTGGAGATGGGAACACAAATACAAAAGTGAAATAGTTGCCCACCTCAAGGGGCTTATATTCAAATGCAGTATAGCACAAAGAAGGTCGTACCTGGAATGAGGACAGAATTGAATGCGACAACAGGCAATCCATTTATCCTCTCTAGGCTGGTTTCTCTACCTATAAAATGAAGGCAATAATACATAGGCAGTATCTATCTATGGGTATCAAAAAAAGATTATATATACATATGTGTGTGTGCATGTACACTTTATAAAGTTTAAAATTCTGCAATAATCAGTGATTATGATGATGATGACGATGATGATGGTGATGATGACAATAATGATGAAAGTTGATAGGTACAAGTAGGTTTGAAGAGGGAAGTGAAGGTTGGCTCACCAGAGTCAATTGTTACATTTTCTGTGAGAGCCTTCAACACAGCAAATGCTACAATTCAGGGCTTGATTTATTGATTTGTTGATTGTCTAGACTTAAGAAAGTGATTGAGAAAGTGCAGATTAAATTTTAAAATATATTGAGATTTTTGTTTTACTTTTTTTTTCCCAGAGAACCAATTATTAAACATTTACCAGTGCACTACTGGAACCTACAGAATATCAATGAAGAACTGTACAGAAAAAAAATGGAGTCAAGAGAATGTATGACTGGCAAAGAAGACGGCTAATCAAGTGCAACAGATAATTGATGAGTGCCTTGTGTATTACATTGTCACCTATGAAATTTCAAGAAAGGAAGGTCCGTCCATATTGAGCAGAACTTCTATGGAACACTGAATGGAACATGGACAAGTGCTACATGTAAAAGAGGTATTGATATTCTGTGACTTGAAATATTGAAGTGAGAGCTCAACACTATGAGAACACAGATCTATCAACATCTTCATGTTTCAAAGATTTCAAATACAAAAAAAATGAAAATACAGCTGGGCTGGACCATTATACAAGTCAGTGCAATCTCTTCCCTCTCCTAATGTTTTCCATACCATCAGGCCAAAAGAACACAAACACAACACAGCAGAGAACATATTTTAGCCACAAACACAGATTTCCTTCCACCAAGGGAAAAGAAATTCAAGACAGACAGGCCTTCATTTCTGGCAGATGATAGATCCACTGCCTCGTTTCCTTTCATCCTGGCCTGCTTTTGTTTTAGAATCTAGACATTCATTTTTTTTATATTTAAGGGATGTGGATGATAAAAAAGAACAGTTATCATTATTATAGTAATGGTTAATAAAATAATAATAGCATTTATGCTGTGTTTAAATGTATGTAAAGGATTTTCTTGTCTCACTGGATCTTCACAACAAATCTGTGAGCAAAGTTCCATTAGTTTCCCCATTTTATACATAAGGAAATTGAATCTGAGAGATTAAGTACCTTGCCCAGCATCACAGTAATTAAATGTCTGAGGCAGGATTCAAACTCAGGTTGTCCTAACCTCAAGCCCATCTCTATATATACTAAACACTTTTTATGACTTTTATAGTTGTGCCATTACTGAGACTCATAACTAAATATTAATAAGAACAGAAATTATATAGTCCTTGTGGCAACCATAGAGTATTCACTAAGCCTAAGAATTTAAGATATAAAAAGTGTGCTTGAAGATTTCTATTAATCTAGTGTCTGATTTGGACAGAGGTACACAAAAATAATCCTATTTGCAAAATTTGGAAGATTATCTTAATAGACAGCATGTATGAATGGAGAATAGAATCACAAGTCCACATATTAGCATTGAAAGACAACCTAACAAATAGAATGGGATTGTTCCTTTGCTCTACTTACCCATAGTTGGGGAGGTGGAGGGACTGGGTTCCTATATAAAGGAAAGTGGAGGAGAAACAAAAAAAAGATTCTAACAGAAATTGCCAAGGAAGAGTTTTGGAGGGTTTAAGGGAAGGTTTTTTGGTTTTGTTTGTTTGTTTATTTTTTTTTGTTTTGCTTTTTTTGTGAACAGGGAGGTTGGAACATAAATAGCCAACTTAGAAAATGTGCAGGACAGACATAGAAAAGAGTACAATTAAATTAATACTCATTTGGGATTGGTTTAAGGCAAGTGTTCTTACCTCAAAGGACTCCATGGATGTATTTCAGCAAGTTAATAAACTTGGGTAAGAGATAGATAAATCAATAGATAAATAAGTAAATGAATATAAATGGATAAATTAGATAAATGAATAAGTAAATGAATGAATGAAAATAAAAGGATAAATCAGATAGATTAGATAGATAAATAGATATAGATACAGATACAGATATAGATATAGATACAGATACAGATACAGATACAGATA
>NW_020954588.1:11738300-11756688 GCF_900497805.2 Vombatus ursinus | reverse complement strand
TGCCACTAAATCATGGCTGTGGGGATGAAACATCTTTCTATGGCCAGCTTCCATTTTCCTAAAATGCAACTGAAGATAAACACGGCAGACTGTTGATACTTTGCAAAATTTATCTTTGACCTCTGCAGCATCCTTTTCTGCGCTTTTTTTTGACCTTCAGGAGATGTTCCTTACTTGGGCACCCACTGCCTTTTTGCTTTTAAATCTTCTCACCCGTTAAAATGGGAAAAGCTCTTAGAACAGTCATTTACGCTGCCTGATTACATTTGACTGTGCTTGACTTTCAATCAAAGACTTGTCTCAAACAGTCACTGGCATTTTCAGCTTTTTATCTCTAATCATGGAACATCAAGCATTTTCCCCTGTTAAAGGAATTCTAGGCACCAAGAAGCAGGTGAAGAGATTTGTAGAAGGGAGGGAAATTGTCAAAGGGCCCCTAAGGTAATCATGCTGCATTTACTTGTAAGGCCAGGCTTGGAAAGTAAGTTTGATTTCATCCTTTTAGGGATCAAAAGGAATGATCCTCAGTCTCTCCCACTCCAAATAGGGGAAATGAGCTGACTATAGATATTGGTGGGGTTGGAAGCATTTATCCCATTATTATTGTCTTATTTCTAGATTTTGAAATGAGGTTTTCCCATGCTAGCCAAGGTTCATCTGCCTTTTTCAAAAACCTCCCCCATTTCATCCCCCGTGAGGCATAGTAGAAAAATGCATTGGAGTAGAAAGCAGGGGACCTTTATTATTAAATATCTGTCTGACCATGGCCTTAATTTTTCAAGGCCTGAATTTCCTCATCTATACCAGAGTGGGGTTAGATTAAATGGCCTTTGAGGTTCCTTTAAGTTTTAGATCTGTGATCCTTGACTTACCTAACTAGATTTAAACAGGATCTGTTTCTCCCCAACCTCCAAGTGCTTTCCTCCTTCTGCCTCAACTTTTCCAAATACATATATACTGTTCATCACAATATTTTAAATAATTTAAATCAGTATCATATTTAATGGTATTTCAATTCCATAAATCCTCCCCTTTTCTGACAAACCTGAAACTTATCTTTGTATTAAAACATTATTTCCTCTTTTGTTTGTGAAGTTTCTAAAATCCTAGTGTGTTGTTGGAATAAATTATCTTCATTAGTAGAGGTATCACTGCATTTTTTTTAACAAAAAATTATTTTCTTTCTTTAGTACAACCTCCAATAAAAAAGATGAAAATTACTGTAACAAGTATGCATAGTCAAGCAAAATAAATTCTTGCCTTGCCAATGTTGAAAAATATAGACCTCATTCTGCATCTTGAATCCATCATTTCTCTGTCAGGAGGCAGGTAGCATAAATCACTGGACCTCTGAAATCATGGTTACTCATTTCATTGATCAGAATCCTTAAGTTTTTTCATTTTTTTTTGTCTTTACACTATTGTTGTTGAATATATTATTCCCCTGGTTCTGCTCACTTTACTCTGATCAGTTCATGAGAAATTTCCCTGATTTATCAGAACCCATCTTTTTCATCATTATTTATAGCCCAATAATATTACACCATTACATACTATAGTTCGTTCACCCATTCTCCAACTGCTAGGTAACACCTTGTTTTCCAGTTCTTTGTCATTACTGAAAGGGCTGAAATAATTTCTTTTTTGTTCAGATTGTACCTTTTCATTTCTTTGACTCTACTTGGCATACATAGGCCTATTAGAGGATTGAAATATATTTATTTTATATTTTATAAAGGATCAGACACTATGCTTAGGAATATTGGATTCTAATCATCTCCATGTGTTTGCATTTTTTTGCACAAAACTTAAAATGTTTTTATATGTATTTCTAAAGTAGACTTATAAATTCAGAATTCTTGACATTTTAACTCATAACTGTTTCTGTCTTTATTTGAACTATAGCTATGTCCCAATTCTTGCAAGTAGTGAGTCCCATGAAGTGGTTACATATGTTCAGATTCATGTTATATTCAAATTTATGATTACATAAACTATGGTCAGTGGTTCCTGTCTAATAGAAACACATTATATGACTTTGAATGTATGAGAATTTCACAGGACTTCTTATTTACATTAATCTGGACCTAGCTATCAATTTGTGTTTTCTTGAGTGTAGGAACTCTAGATGATGAAATTCCAGTCATAAAACAGACCTGCAGTTTAGGATCATAGAGCTACAAAGGACATCAGAGGTTTTCTCTTCAATCTAGAATCTTAGAAAATTGACTGAGACTCTAAGAGGTCCAGTGGCTTAATCAGGTTCACACAACCAGTGATGTCGGAGTTAGGACTAGAGCCAAAGTCTTTCACATTCTGAAAGCAGCCTTCTAAAGTGCCACACTGTCTCTCAGTGATGTTTCTGCTTTAAGTAGATGGGTTCTATTCTCTAATCCTTTAAGATACTTCTATAATTTGATTTTCCATATTGATATAAAAACATCTAAGGTACCAATAATAAATGTAACCATACCAAATGGACAATATATAGCCTTTACATTGTACCTGCCAGTTCTAAACCCCTCAAGCTAGTGTCTTTACCTTTCCTTTCTTTCACAGAGAAGGTCCTAGAAAATGTCCTCTATATTTCTTGCCTATGCATCCTTTTTCCTCATTCATGCAACAATGCCTTACAATCAGGCTTCTAACTGCATTGCTCAACTGAAAGTGTTCTTACCAACATTAGGAGTGACCTTTTAATTATCATGTCTGATGATTTTTCCTCAATACTCTTCCATTTTGACTCAATAAGCTCCAGTGGTTTCCCAATTGCTTCTAGGATTAAAAATTTTTTTTAAAAATTCCTCTTCCATTTGGCATTTAAAGCCCTCCATAGTCTGCCTCCAGTCTATCTTTCTAAGTTAATTGTACATTATTCTCTTTTATGTACAGTGTAACCCAGAAAAAAAAATATCTCCTTGATATCTCTCATACTAGAGTTTATCCCCATAATTTTGTACAGCCTCTCCACCCCCATGTTCCAAGAATGCTTTCTCTTTTCACCTCCACGTCTCAGAATCTCAAACTTCCTTCAAGGTTCAGCTTAGATGGTATCTCGTGACTTTTCTGTCTGATTGCTAGACCTCTCTTCCATGCCAAAATTACTTCGTGTACATTTTGAATCAACTTTTATGTGTTCATGTTGCTCTCCCAATTCCAACAGAATGTAAACTCCTTGAAGGCAGGCTTTGTTTTGTTATTGTTTTTGTATCTTCAATGCCTGGTCCAGTGTTTGGCACATAGTAAGCATATACTAAATACTTTTTGGATGAATAAATGAGGATGCAACAGTTAGAGACATAACATTGAGTTTTGGAGTGATTAACACATGTATCTTCTTCTTTATATATATCTCTAAATAATCATTGCTGTCAGAGATGATTTGATACAGCAACAATGCTGATCACAAGATAGATAGACTTTTTAAAGAGAATAGTTCCTTATTTAAAGAGAATAGTTCCTTAGAGTCTGCTGTCTGTTATGACAATAAAACCCTCTGTTCCTATTACATCTGAAAAAGGGATAAAAAGCAGTCCAAAAAGTTTAGAGCATATCACACGCAGTAATAATTATAAGGCAGAAAACGTAATTTTTGAAAATGTTCTTTGGAAATATTACCAGCATCAAGCTGGAACTATATATGTTAAAATCAAGGGGGGTAACGTGATTCCAGCTGTGACTTGAAAAATGTGCAGCCAATTTTGAGATAAGAAAATGTCCTTGCTCTGAATATATTCCCATAATCTGATGGGCAATCTGGAATGTTACATTCTGAGAAAGTCGGATATTTCTCATGAGAATGTTTGAAATGTCACTGCAGTTCAGTTTAGATCAGAGTGCAGGTGGCTCCACAAAGCTTTGACTGGAGGGCTACATGTTTATACAGTTGTTGCTCAGAGGATGGTATTGACTGGTTAAGCAACTAATAAAACAAGCCATCCTGCTTTCATCTATGTGCATTTCATGCTTCTTAGAGATGGAAAAGTGTTTTTAATTAAGCCTTGTTCTCAACGACTGATCTTACTTTTTAAAAAAAAAATCTTTTTTCTCTCTCTATCATTCTCACCTATGCCCTTATTATTTAAGAATTCCCTTCTCATGCCCCACCCCCAAATCACCAGAAGCCTTAGAAGGCTACCAGTTAGGTTGATGACATTCTTCCAGGATCTGAGTGACAGCTGACAAGATACAGGCCATTCTCATGAGAGACAGAACATTTTAGCATTTTTATTTCATCTGCAATCTTATTAATTACCATTTAGATTTTCTTGCCTTTATATTTTGAACCTGTATCTTCCTGTTTCTATTGTAAATTAAAGAAATGTGTCCTTGGAATATATGGTGAATGTGGTCTTTCCCCCAAAAGAATATAAGCTCCTCAAGGGCAAGATTTTTTTTTTTTGCCTTGTACCACTAGCACCCAGAACAGTGTTTAGAACTTGGTGAATACTTGATAAATGCTTCATGAACCCATGTTACATCTCTTTTAGTTTCCTCTCTATTCTTTTCCCTTTGTTTGCTCAGAATCTATCAAATATATAGGATTGTGTCTTTATAATTTTATAACAGAAATCCATAGAAAATAGGATTCACGATATGCCCAATGTATGCTTTAGAGTGATGGTTCCTAGAGTGTGTGGCCTAAGGACACGTAGGAAGCTCTCAGACTTTTTTGAGGTTTATATGAGATCAAAACTCTCTTTACATCAATACTAAAATGTTTTATTTTTTAATATATTAAATATCAACAGAAATAACCTACATAAACAAAAACTCTTTGCCTGTGGATTCTCAATTTTTAAGTGTGTAAAGAGGCCCTAAGATCAAAAAGTTTGAGAACCACTGCTTTAGAGGAATTTAGTTTTAGGTTTATTAAGAAGAACTGAGCTTTTGAGAATTATAAAAACTGGGGAGGGGAGTTTTTGTCCCTACAAAGATATTAAAAGAAATTGAAAAAGTCTGACAACTCTTAGGAATTGGCTCCAAAAGTGATCAGCTACAATTGGCTGTGAAGTGTTCCCAGAGGATGACATAGAATGTAAAAACAGGAGTGTGAAAAGGTAAAGATAAAAGAATAGGCAAAAAATCTAAATTTCAGGGCTCATTATACCCTACCTAGGCTTACCTCTTAACTACTGCACTGTTGTGGTTCAAAGATTCACATTTGTCTTTGATATATGATAACTTTGTTGAAATATTTCTAGGTTCTAAAGAGCAAGGAAAAGGAAAAAAAAATACTATGCTGATTGAACCTAGGAGAGTTTTTTTTTCAAATAGAGGTTGAATATTGGAACCATTTCCTAATAATGTAAGCAAACCAAGTAGTATGAAGTAGTATTCTTAAAGAAATCATAACCATTGAACTAGGAGGGAACTGAGCTATCACTGAACCCAACTCCCTCATTGGAAAGGCAGAAAAACTGAGGCCTGAGAGGTGAATGGATTTGCTGAAGGTCACACAGAGATTGTTTCAGAATTGGGACTAGTCCCATGTTTTGTTTGAGCTAGAAATTATTTTACAGGCAGCACTGGAACTTGGCATTCTAGCACCTGGAACAAAAATGGAACAAAGGAAGGGTGAGTTTGTGGAGTACAGGAAAAAAAAATGCAGGAGAATGGGAAAGGGGAACTCAAAAGAAAGGTCTCCCTTATCTTTTGATTTCTAAAGAAGAAGCAAACTGAGGGTATTAGATAATTTGCCCTGGTTGGATGAAGGAAGTATGGCTACTCATCTAGAGAAAGTAGAGATAGAAACAACAGTGACATTCAAGGAAAGACCCAGCTGGTCAGATACAGCCACACCAGGCAATCCCTACATGGAGATGAGGAGCGAGGTAGGAAGTCTCAGCAAGGGGAAGAACCCTTGTGAAGTGGTCCCCAGAACAAGTGTAGAGCCTTTATGGGTCAGTCACTGATACCGTATCCCATATAAGGATATCCCATTTGGGCAGCTAGGTGGTGTGGTGGATAGAGCTCCAGGCCTGGCATTAGGAAGACCTAAGTTCAAATCCAGCATTAGACATTTACTAGCTATGTGATTCTGAGCAAGTCACTTAACACTGTTTGCCTCAGTTTCCTCATCTGTGAAATGAGCTGGAGAAGGAAATGGCAAATCGCTCCAGTATCTTTGCCAAGAAAACCCTAAATGAGGTCACAAAGAGTCAGACATGACTGAAACAACTGACCACCAACATCCTATTTAAAGGCCTCTGAGGAAGCAAAATAGATCAGGCAGGAAGTAGATTGGGAAGGAAAGTAGGAAGGTAATGGTGGTTCAGGCACATTTTAGTGGAAATTGGGTCAGTGACAAAGGGTGGGAATCACTTGATGAAAATGTATTAGGCTTCTCCAGGGAAGAAGAAACTATGAATGCCAATTAGTCAGAATAAAGACTTTAGGCAGAATGCAGGCTTTATAACAGATGGAGAAACATTGAATGTTGTAGATACATTCACTTAATTTGGCAGTACTCTTTCCTGGAATGTAGACATAGATGAGGAGGTTGAAACACACATTGCCAGAGCTAACTCAGCATTTGAGAGGTTCTGAAAGAAAGTGTGAGAGGGAGGATATTAGGCAGCATACCAAAGTGAAGGTCTACAGAGCTGTTGTACTGACTTCACTGTTGATGCCTGTGAGAGGTGGACAGTATACCAGTGCCATACCAGGAAACTGACTTACTTTCATTGGAATTGTCTTAAGAAGATTCTGAAGACTTTCTCAAGTCAAACTACCACGCATTCAAACTCTACTGCAGAGAGCACAACTCCAATGGACTAGCCTCATTGTTCAAAGGCCAAATGCATGTCTGCCTAAAAGACTACTTTACAGAGAATTCACACACGACAGGTGCTGACACGATGGTCAGAAGAACTGATGCAAGGACACTCCCAAGATCTCTTTCAAGAACTTTGGAATTTGTTGTGAAACATAGGAGACACTGGCACAGTGTATTGTATGCCTTCATCAAAGAAGTTGTTATGCTATACGAGCAAAGTAAAATTGCAGTGACTCAAAAGAAATGAGAGATGTACAAATTTAGAGACATCTCCACTCCAAATGTTCATATGATCTATGTGTGCCTGACCTATGATAGAGCCCTCTGAGCTCACATTGGGCTAATCAGCCATGGTCAATTACACTGTACCCTGGACCCCAAGAGAATGATGTCATTTTGGTCCTCTTCTAGCGAGAGGGATAACAATCAACCAACCAAGGCTTCAGGAGAGAAATAGAACTCTTGTGGTGCCTATTTCTGGAAGAGGACCAGGGAGCTTGGGTATGGGGGTGGGAAAAAGACATTCCTTAACAGATTGGTGTGTTGGGGCAAAGCACTGTTTACTCTGCCCTAGGTATAGCTCTGCTTAAAAGTCATCCCTATCCGTATCTTTTATGGCTCTTGAAAACCACTTTGGAAAGATAGGGGAAAACTTAATGATCCTGTCCTAACTGAATGTTAGCATGGCCCCTCTAATATGTTTTGGGCAATCTGCTCATTTTTAATTCTACTGGAATCCATTCATCTAGGGATTAAAATTTTGCAACAGTGGTGATTGTGATCTATAAAGAGAAAGATCAAGTTATTTGAAAAATGTAGGGAAGAGCTGGATCTTTAACAAAGAAAAAAAAATTAGAGCTTCAAGGGGCATTAGACATCATTTGTCCAAACCCTTCATTTTACAGGTAAGGAAATTGAGCCCTAGAGAAATTCATTAGCTTGTCTAAGATCACAAACCTAACATGATGGGATTCAAATCCAAGCCCTTTGCCTCCAAAACCCTGAAAGTCTTTCCACCATGATGCACTTCCTTCTAAACATGCAAAGGAAAAACCTGGCTTTTATGACAAATGGTCAATTGGACTAGGCATTGTATGTCACATAGATTTAACTTGTTTTGTGTCTATCACATAGACATGATGCTGAATTTTATTAATAAAGTATTCATTAAATTAGGGATTATGTCTTTCTCTAGGTTAAGTGGGCAAAATAATTGTTATTTTCAATTCCTCATTCCCTGTCCCCACATAGACTGAAGAGATCAAGGAATTGTTGAAGGAAGGGACAAAGAAAGATGAAAGCAAAAAGCAATTTAGCTAAAAGATTTAGGAGGAGGGCTGAGCACATTGCCTTTTGATCATTACGTATCAAGTGGAAAGAGTGTTGGATTTACACTCAAAGAATCTGGGTTCAAATCCTAATTTTGTCTTTGGAAAAGTGTCAACCTCATTGAGTCACTTTCCTCATCTATAAAATGAGGTGGGTTAGAGTGTATTACTCCCAAGGTTTCTTCCAACCATAAATCTGTTCTCTTATCCATAATCCTAAGAATTAAAAAAAATCACCATAAGAAATTTATCCTTATTGTGAAGTCAAGATTGACTGGAGCAATTTGAACCAAATTGAACTTTGCTACTATTAAGTTATCAAAGGCTTAGTTTAAATCACATACTGGATGAGATTTTTGATGTTACATCTTTCCACTTTCTTTTTTATTCTTTGATACCGGGGTTGATTCAGTATGTAAGGGAGTAGGGAAAGAAAGAGTCAGAAATCAAATTCATGTAAAACCAAAAGGTATCCATGACATAATTGCACTATAGGTAATTAAAAATTTATTCTTTTTTTTAGTGTGTATATTACAAGAAAGTAGAACAATCTGTGCTAGCTCAGCCAATAACTCCATGACCCAAATAGTTGTGTCGTGGAGATCACAAACTTCACTGTTTACAAATGTGATGAATTCAAGATGTACTAGTGAGAGTCAGTGAAGTGTTCAAGGGCTGAGTGCCAAGATAGCTTTCAAAATGGAACTGTTTTCCAAAAATGAGATAGCTCAATTCCCACCATCATTCTGCTATTTGTAAGAGCATCATACATTGTACTACAAAAGTAAACAAGTAGTTTCAAGGCCATCATTCCCAATAGAAATAAGAGGAAAAATAATTTTAACTCTCTCTCTCATCATGACAGAATAAACAGATATTTGAAGAGTAAATTGGTAACCATATCTGTTTTTTCCCTATAGCACCTTATGTTAATCATTAATTATTTCAGTGATACAGTTTAAAAGAAACACCTGGATGTTAGCATGTACAACCAAGTAATATTTTCTTGGCATAAAAGATTAAGCACCTTATACTTCTATTAATATGTATTAATCAATAATTAAAACCTTCCTACCAAGGCTTTCTGGGGAAAATAAACATTAGAATAGTGTTAATAATTAGCTGAAAAAACCATTTAATATTTTTTAAAAAGATGTATATCTGCTAAAGATATAAATATATAAAATGGAAGAAATTGACAAGAGGAGAATTCCAAATATTATAAAATGCTAAAAGCAGAAAATATGTTGAGAATATCTTAAAATTGCTCATGTTTCAATTTCAAATTAAAAATATAGCAAATTACCATGGGGCTTTCCCCTCAATAGGAAAAAAAAATAATCATGAATTAAAAGAACCAATACTGAGCAAATGGTTTCCTTTTTATTTGTTTCAGTAAATTGATATTTTATTAAATGATTCAGCTTTAAAAACTTGATACTGAGTTGCTTTTGCTTCTTATGTGCATTCCCTAGTACTCAGCACAGTGCCTAAACCAGAAGTGCTTAATAAATGCTTGATGGAGTGAACATCAGCACAATGACATAATATTAATTAATTTGCATAAAAATGAATATCAATGAGTAAACAATCTTAACATTTCAACCCTCTTTCTATTTCTTTATCAGGGATCTTTATCTTTGTTCTGTTATTCACAAATTCATTCAACATTTATTAGGCATCTAAAAGTTGTGCTAGGAAACATAAATTCAAAAGAAGAGAATCTCTTCCTTAAAGGAGATTTTATTATCAATTCAAACTCAGTGATTTTTTTTTCTCTTATATGGCCATAATGTGAAGAGTACTCTATTCTTTTGGGGATGTTTTTGTTGTGGTAGTGGTGGTGTTACATTACATTACGTTGCATTAAATTATAATATATTGATTACACTTTATTTTTATAGCATATCATATCATATCACATTCTAATGAGGGAAGACTACATAAAAGAAGGCCAAAAGTGGAGGCATGGTAGCAAGGTCCTAAGAATTAAAGGTGACTGGTCTGGATCTTTCCTCCAAATAGAAACTTGAGAGGAATTCACCAACAGGAGAAGGGGGATGCAGAAGCAAAGAGAGAAGGCTGTTCAAGTACAATGTCAAAGTCCCTAGTGTAAAATAGGCCAAATTGTGAAATAGGATAAGTTTGTTTTTACCAACTCCTTTCTAATATGTCTATTTACCTCTTTTGAGCATATGGGGTCTAATTAATTGGGGTCCATGGGGTGTTCAGGAATGACTATCAGCTTTGGTGTGAGGGCTTACTGAGGTCTTTCAGGCTCATCACCCTTTGGTGGTTCACCTTTACCTGACTCTCACCTCTAGCTCCAAGAAGCTGTAGCATGCATAGCAGTCACAACACAGTGAAACAGTGTCAACAGGTGGGTTAGACCAGGTTGAGGATAACTGGTAGATCTCAAACTCATTGATGAGTTAGCAAAATGTCGACTCCAAGCATGGGAAGAATACCCCCCAAAAATTGGTTGATGAGAGAAATTTGTTCCAATGGGCAGGAACTATGGAGCCCTAATAGCTTGGTCAGACATCAAAGAGGCCAAGGTCATCCTCTCCATCTCAGGCCATTGCCAGTCACATCGAGTTTTGTTTTGCTATTGAACTTTGTTCACTCCGGAAGACAGAGTGAGGCTGATGACTTTGTGCAATTCTACCTCACTTAAATCCAATTCATGCACAAGAAAAGAAATCACCTGTGATATCATTGGTCCTCTTGATGAAGAATAACAATTACCTCCTCATCAGACACTATCTTGTGAGTCCTTCCTGAAGGGCCTTTTAAACACACATGTATGTATGACATATGTCAAGTAGTACTAAGAAAGCTATATTGACAAACTATTTTCTTCCTTCAGGATATTTGCATTTTAATAAAGAGCTCCTGAAGATTTAAAAGCCTTCAAAATTCAAGGAATGAATTTGTCATGGTGGATTTTATGCATTATGACATGTGATGGGAGGAGGATATGTTTAGTCAAGGACACATACCCACCACCCCTCAAATTATATCACAATTTGATTAATAGATAGGTTCAGGATCTTATCAGTTTAGGTAGTCCCTCTACAATACAGATCACAAATGATCCATATCTTCTCATCCTGGGTGATTGTTGTCTATATCTTTATTTAAATCCTCCAGAGGAAATGTGATGGTCTTTCTTTTGTTCTCTTAATATTCCATGGATATCAATGCAACACTTGTACCATTATATGTTTTCCCTTGATTTTGCCACAGATTTGCCTCCTTTCCTTTCCAGACCTTGCATATCCCTGAATATCTTTTTTATTCCACTCCTTCCATTTATGTCTTCATTAATAACATACTACAAACAACTTATACCCATGGTGTATTTCCATTGTCCTTTAATCCCTATGTAATTGTGAATCTTCTGAGACCTTGGTGATTCATGATTCATAGTAATTACCTGGAGGGTTTGGTACTAAAAAGATGGACTTCTGAGGTGGGGAGCAGTGATATGCAGTTTTCCAAAAGTGTTTTAGCCAACTTTCCACCTCCTATTCAATTCCGGGCTCAGTACATGGTTTCTATCTCCAGTGCCTAATGAAAATACCTGTTCTCTGTTAACAGACTAAATCAATGCACTGTCTATTCAACTACCTATTATAATCTGGGGAGTATATCTTTTGTATGAGTTTTTTAAAGTTATTTTTTTGTCCAGTTAGCTTTAGGAATATTTTCTGATAGAATTCACAGACCTTAGATATTTTAAAAACCTTTTCAATAAGCACCAGAAAAATTAAAAAAAAATTCTTTCATGTTAAACAATATAACATTTTTGGTATTTTTTTAAGGCAGAAGAGCCATGCAAGTAGAAAGAAATCCCATCTGGAGTATTCTCAGGTTCCATACTTGATCCAAAGTGTTCCTTTAATGGGACTTTGAGATCTTCTGACTCAATAGCTTCATCTAGGCCAATATTAGAGAACTTGACAGCAAGAGATGCAGGGTGATAGAATGCTGGACTTGGAGATCTGGATTCAAATCCCACCTCAGATGTATAATAGCTGTTTGACCCATATAAGTCACTTCACTTTTTGGGGCCACAGTTTCTTCACACATAAATTGGATAGCAGAGGGGGAGAATAAACTCCATTGCTTCTGAGGTCCCTGGCAGCTACAACTCTGTGGCTCAGTGATTCAGCTTTACCAGCCTACAGAAGAACAAATATTGACCAGACACAGAAAATCAATGTACATCTCTTGAAGGGCAAGGAGAATGGGAAAGGTATTTGTGCATGTTTAGATTCAATGGTCAAGAGAATCCAAATGACCTTTAAGTCAAACTAAACTGGGACAATTAAGAAAAAGAACTATTTATTTAATTCAATTAATTACTTTCAATAAACAAGCATTTGCTTCCTTCCACAACACAAGCATTATGATAAACCCTGGACGTAGAAAAGAGAGAAAAACAAAAATGAAAACAAAAACAAAAACAAAACAGTCCCTGCCCTAAAATATCTAAATATGAAAGGGACTTCAAAGACCATTTAGTCTAATCTTCTCATTTAGCAGATGATATCAAAGCTCAGAGAGATTAAATGTTTTGGTGTAATGAAGTTCATGATCTCAGATTACATAGCTTCCTTACACAACACCTAGGTGTATATTTATTGAGTCTATAATGTTAGAAAGACATAAAAAGAGGGAGGTGAAACAATGATTTAGTTTTATTCCTTTCTTTATCCAGGTAAGAGTAGTTTCCACCCTTTCTAGAATTCAAGGGGAGATATGGTCAAGTCTATCCTTCTACATTCAGCATCAAGTCAGGAACAAAAGCCTAGAGACAAGACAGTCTTTCTTCTCCTTGAAGTAAGTGGAAGTTGAATGGAAGACATGGGGAGTTCTAGTTCCTTTTTTGTTTCATCCTTTCACTATATCTCATTACACATATGCCAGGACACATGTGTGGCCTTCCATTTCTCCCCTTAGTCCACTAGAAGAATCCAAACTGAGGTTTGGATTCTAGCAAAAGGCAATCGGGATCACTGAGAGATTGGTTCACACAATTAATGAAATGACTAATAGAAACATAAGATCTTTAACTTTTCACTCTTAGATTAAAGTGTTCACCAAAAAGTTTCTCTCATTAAGTAGATAAGTATATATTAAAAGAAAAGAAAAAGAGGACAGCTCCTCATGGATGCTAAGTAGCCATTATGCAAAAAGAAGACATTTTAGGTGAAGATTTTTAGTGGGAAAATATTTACTCTACTGTCTATTTAAAATGTTGTGTGTAAACATGCCTTTTAAAATATTTGATTTATGTTAATAATGATAGAAACAAGTGTAAACAAGTATAGGATTAAATTCTAAATAAAATTACATGTGCTGATTTTTTTATACTAGAAAAAATAAAAACAAGTATAGGCTTTAGCACAATAATATCACTACCAATTTTGAGGATGGCTTCCCTTCCAGATTTTTTTCAGTTTATAGACTTTAAGTTCTGCTGTGTTATTTTTCTCTGGTCATATTTACAGTAATTTCTCATCTTGAAATAAAAAAAAATAAAGGTAACTTGCCAAGGACAGTTACTTAAAGACAAAATGTTAAGACACACAATTTATATATTATATAACTTTATATATCTTATTTTGATGTGTGTATATATTTTATCTGTTGGTTTTTCCTCTTTATTTTGTGTTTGACTCCAACAACTAGTGAATTCATCTGTTCAATTCATTTTTTAAAATTATTTTATCTGAGGGTTTCTTTCTTGCACACATTTATTAGGAATGTGCCGGGTAATTTAAATTGATGTGTCAAAGTTATGTGCCAAAATAAAAGTCCAAAATATCTTTTAAAATGAGAACCTTAAAAAAAGGTTTATTTCCCACAGGCCAACCACTCAGAGCACTATTAGAACAGGAATAAGAAGGGAGGAATGGAACTAGCAATGACTTAAGATTCAAATGGGTGGCCTTGAACACAGCTGCACCTGAAATAATCTTAATTTAAGAGAACCTCAAATTGAATGCATCCCTCTAGCTTCAAATGCAGAGATGATCATTTACATTCAGGAGAAACAAGCTGAGCTGATTGCAAAAGGGAGCTCTGTGCCCCCACCCCACAAGGAAAGTAGAATGGGAAGCCATGCAAATGAGGCACACAATTTATAATGAATTGGGCTAAAAATGATGATCTGTTCATGTGCTGCTCCCCAAAGTTCATTAACTTAATGTAATATACAGTGAAAAGAACCATACCTATGATTACCACAATTAAAATGTAAATTCTCAGTTTACCCAACCCATCCTAAGTTCTAAGGATGTGAAACATCCCTCCTATAAAATAACAAAATAAACTAGAAGTATCATATAATAGTGTCTAAGGTAGTCTGTATTGTGCACTAGCCATTTATTATCATGCTATACTTTTATCTCTATGTCACCCTTATCCCAAAATATATTGAGATGGGACTTCCTTCTTATGGGTGGAGATGAATGCCCTTCCCATGAGGTGTGGGATAGAGCTGATGAGAACAGAACTCAAGCTTTCTTCTGTTTTCTTCAGGAATCTCTAAGCTTCATGTAGCTTTGAGTGTTTCTGGCTTCCATCTTTAAGAGGAAAGATAGAAAAGACCAACCCCATTTCAGATTGCTGAAGGAAAAGATTCCGGGAAGACATGAGAGGAGCTGACAGTCTCTATCATGTTCCTTTCTCCAGCTTGCTGTGGAAGAGACTGCAGGGAGTTTCTCCTCAGATCAGATCTTGCACTCTCTCTCAATTGAGCTGAGTTACCTCACTCCCAGTAGGAGTGCAACTTCAATCTGTACTGTCTGGTATATATTCTTCCATGTATGCCTTCTCTAATTTCTGGTACTATGATTTGGACAAATGGGTTTCTCTGCTATTCACTAAATGTGTTCATTGTGGAATTGGTGTTCGGTGGGAAAGGAGTAAAGTCTTAAATAAAAAAATTGGGGTCTTGTTTCTCCCCAAATAATAACACAGAGGTCAAAAGTTAAATTGAACCTGAACCTATCTCCTAGTCTAATAATATTTAAAGGAGCAGATACATATGATTCTAGTCCTGTACCTCCTCTGTGAGGAAAGCAGAATGACCTCTAACCCCAACCTCAGAAGTGTAGATGGAGAAGAGACAAGGGATGTCTATTCTGCATCCCTTCAAGCAATAAAATGACACCCTCATGCTACTGGTGGAGAGATAGCCCCTTGCCACACATGGGGTCTCTCTACATATGGACCCTCTCTATATCTGTGAACCACAAATTAACTGACTTGCTCAGATTTAGACAGCTAGTAAGTGTATGGATTTGACTGAATTTGAGGTTGGATTTTTACTCAGGTCTTCCTGAATCCATGCCTGGTGCTCTACCCACTGAATCAGCAAGCTAACAATATTTAAGGGGTGTATGCGGTGTTCAAGGAGGGCTTGACAAGCCCTTTTCAGGGCTAAACATCCACCTTTGGGGATCACCCAACTCTCATCTGTCTCTCTAAGAAACTGCACCATGGACACTGACCACACTGCCATAAAATGTTCTCATCAGATGGGCTAAACCAGGTTGAGGGTAACCAACAGGTTACCTATCAGTGAGTTAGGGGAGCGTTTACCCCAAGCAATAAATACTTCCCTTGGTGGAATGGGCAGATGAAAATGATTGGTTCCAACAACTATGAAGGTCGCTGAAGCAAGCCTTAAGTGGAGTCCTTATAGCTTGGTAGAAAGAAAAAACACCAAGGTCATCCACTGCTTCCCAGACCATTGACAGTCATCCTGACTTTTGTCCTTTCACTGGACTTAGATGACTTTGGAAGAGAGAGTGAGTCTAATGATTTTGTGCAACAATTCCTCGATTAAATCCAAATCATGCATAAGTCAGGCTATCACCCCATGATGTCATGGGTCCTCTTCAAAAACCAAGGATGAACGACAATCACAAATTAAAGTAAAAGTAATAATATACAACATTTAAATGCATGTAAAGTTTGCATTGTTCTTTAAATATGGGATTTTATTTAATTCTCACAACAATTCTTTGAGTGCAATTCTGTAAGTGCTGTTATTCCCATTTCACCAAGGAAGAAATTGAGACTACAAGGTCTTCTCTTTTCTTAATCCAGCACTCCATCTACTGTACCATTAGGAAGACAACAATTTTTATTCATTCTGTACATACTGTCTACTTATCTAAAATGGCATCTTGCATGCAAAGGGACAACAGGTAAATCAGAAGGAAGGCAGGACTTTGGCTCACAATCATACACATTACCCAAAGAAAGTCACTTGAAGAAGAACTTAATTAAGTCTGAGTTCAGGACTTTGGTTTCATCCAACCCATGCTGATGATTAGGATGATGGTGCTAGCTCCCATTTCCCAAGCACATTAAGGCTTTATAAACCACTTTTTCTCCAAGAACCATGTGAGATAAAGAGTATAAATATTATTGTCCCCATTTTACAGTTGAGGAAACTAAAATTCAGAGAGGTTAAGAACTTTGCTAAGAATAATATAAAAATTCCCAAAATATCTGTGTATTCTAGAAGAGTAAATTAACTTGAAGAACAAGTCTATGACTTAGTAAATAAAACCTATAAAGAATCCTGAGGCATAGAGTTTAAGAGCTTTGCTCATAATCACATGGCTAGTAAGAGTCAAAGGACGGGAACTGAATTGAGGTTTTACTGATTCTCAATGCAATCAAGCTTGGTCAGAATCATAGGAAATGAAAAAGTTGCTGAAGTAACGAGACCTTAAATCTTTGTCAAATCATTTGCTAAAGTATCCTGTGCAGAGATGGGAGTGGGATTAAAATACAATTAGTTGAATGTACATCTAGACGAACAACTGAAGCCAAAGAGTAGTCATCAATGGTTTGACATCAGTTTGGAAGGAGGTCTCCAGTGAAACTCCCCAGGGAGTTTCTGCTTAGTTCTATTCTGTTCAATATTTTTGTCAATGGACTGGAAAAAGGCATAGAGAGAAGTTCATTAAGTTTTGTTGATCACTCAAAGATGAAAGGGATAGTTAACAAGGCTCGCAATCAAATATGATGGTTTGATAAGGGATAAATATGAAGTCTTATATGTGGATTCAAAAAGTCAACTTCAAAGTATGAGATGAGGGAGACAGAATTAGGCAGAAGTTTATAAGGAAGAGGTCTGGAGATTTTAAAGAATGGCAAGATAAATATGGTACAACTGCGATATTCAGTCAAGAAAGCTAAAACAAGATTGCATTGAAAAAAGGGGGAAAAAGTATAGTGCCTAGAGGTAGAATCACACTATACTCTACCCTGACTAGACCATATTGGAAGTTTTGAGTCTAGTTCTGGTTGCCATATTTTAGGGAAGATGTGGATAAGCCGAAAGATATCCAGATAAGGCAACAAGATGATGAAAAATCTTGAAATCCTGACATATGAGGATTAATTGAAGGAATTTGGAGCCTGGAGAAGAGAATATAATAGGGCCATTTCCCCCATCTTCATGTCAGGAGGCATTATCACATGAGAGAAGAATTAGACCTGCTTTGGTTGCCTCCATAGGGTAGAAATGGGAGAAATGTTTAAAATCTTCAAAGAAATAAAGTTTCAAAGTTTCAAAGAAATTAGTTTTGAAGAAAGGAAAAAAAAATGCTTAATAATGAAAGCAACCCAAAAGTGGGATAGGCTTCATTGGGAGGGCTCCATCCAGTGGTGTGCTATAATTGTTTAACAACTGGCTTTCTGGTAGGAGGGGTATGAATGACATACTTTTAAGTTTAATCTATCTAGACAATCAACAAAACAATAAATCAAGTCCTAATTTGTAACATTTGTTGATTGCCAAGGTATAATTGTTTACACTACAAAAATAATAATCACCTTTACAAGCCAGTATGGAGGAAGACCAAGAACACATATTTGTATAATGATTTAGAGATTTTTAAATATTTTCCTCACAATATCCTATGAATTCAGTGGTACAGATACTGTATCTCTATTTTACAGACAAAGAATTTGAGGCTCAGGGAAGTATTACACAGCTAGTAAGGGTCCTGGAGAACCCCTGATAAAAGGTCTAGCTTGTTTTCCATTAGCTTACTACTGTACCTGGAGCATAGTAGGCACATAATAAATGCCAGATGAATGACTGATTGACTACACAACACTGTAGAAGTGTTCATATACAAATATCATTGCTTGGTCTCTGTGATGGTAATTTCTGGTGCTTAGAGCCCTTTTCTTGTTCCAGTTATATATCTCGTTCATATAGATAGATAGATAGATAGATAGA
>NW_020954588.1:11724576-11738265 GCF_900497805.2 Vombatus ursinus | reverse complement strand
TATCTATATGGAGTTACTTCTGGATAATTGAGATTATATTTCTCAGAGATAATAATACTTGTAATAATAATTGTAAATACACATTATATACATATATTTTTAAATTCTACTATTGCATGAATAAACCTATCTTTTGCTTTCATATCATGGACATTGCCCAACATATTCCTCCCCATTCCTTATAAAAATTAAAAAAAATAGGGGAATAAAAAGAGTTTAAGAAAACTAACCAATATATTGGGAAAGTTTAACATTATATGCAGTCCCCCAAATCTGCAAAATATCAGGGGGAGCTGCCTTGTCATGTCTCTTTTGTGGGGCCAGGTTTGGTTATATAATTTTACATCATTCAATTTTCTTTGTTTTGTTATTGTTTCTCTTTTTATTTATGTTGCTGTAGTCATCATACATGTACATATATGATTTTCTTGATTCTGCTCTTTGCTTTGCATCAATTAATATAAGTCTTCGTATGGTTTTTTTCTATATATTCTACCATATTCATCTACAATAATTTGTTAAGCCCAGTAATGGACATTTACTTTGCTTTCAATTCTTTGGTATTACAGAAAACATTTTGGTGCATATGAAATGTTTCTCTTCTTTAATTTACTTTCTTGGAGCATAACAATGTATAACAATGAAATTCCTAGTTCAAATGGCATAAGCATTTTAGTCATTTTATTCATATGATTCCAAATTGCTTTCCTTAATAGCTGGACCAATTCACAGATTGCAGTAGTGTCTATCTTTCTTCAACTCTTCCAACACTGACTATTCCTATATTTTATAGTCTTTGCTAATTTTCTAAAGCAGGGATCATTTTAGAGATAAAAGTCACTTTGGTTTGCTTGTTTGTTGAAGTTTGGTTTTCTTTTCTTTCTTTTGTTTTTTGTGGTCTCATGATTTCCTTGGTGTGGAAATTACTTCCGACAGTGACATTCATCAACTTTTCTATAACTTGCAGTTTTAGAGAGTTGCCTAGGACACTAAGAAGCTAAAGAACTTGCCCACAATTGTGTGACAAAAGGTGGTATATAGGCCAGAAACAATACTTGAATGGAGGTCTTCCTAACTTTGGACAGCTCTCTGTATTTTGCCACGTCACCTCTCTTGTGGAAACAAAATACTTAATGAAATTATTTCTCTAAAATCAAAAGGTGTCATAAAGTATTCATATTTGATTTTCATAGATGTAACTGTATTTTTCTCCACAATGGAATATTATTGAAACAGCAAGTTTTCACATTTTCCAATAGGATAGTTTCTTAACTGTGTTTGTTGCATTGTTTTTCAGTCACGTCTGACTTCTTGCAACCTCATTTGGGGTTTTCTTGGCAAAGATAATGGAGCAGTTTGCCATTTCCTTCTCCAACTAATTTTACAGATGAGGAAACTGAGGCAAACAGGATTAAGTGACTTGCCCAGGGTCACATTGCAAAGAAGTGTCTCAGGTCAGATTTGAACTCAGAAAGATGAGTTTTCCTGACTCCAAGTCTGGCACTCTATCCACTGCACAATGTAGCTGCCCCTTCTTAACTGTAGAAATGATTTTTATCCTTTTGTGTAGTTCTATGAATAGAATAAAAACGCAATAATCACAAAAGAAGAAGAAAAAGGGAAAAATAATATTGTGAACCTGTCCTTGCAATAGGGCTTTTTGGAAGGTCCAATACAGAAAAAGAGGCCATATTCTTACAAAATATTAAAGGAAGGATCTTCAGTGTTAGGCGCTTAAAATGTCTACAATTATATGAGATCCAGAGAGGCCACCTCCTGCTGCTTTCCATTCAAATGAATGGGAAGCACATGGGTAAATTACTACCCAGATTGCATGATACAGGACATTGTAAGCAGCTGTCACTGGAGCTCTGTAATTACATAAGTATCCTTCCACTATTATGCAATTAGATAGTCCTATCTCTCTTTGAGTAGAAAATATTTTTGTTGGTGTCAAGAGCACTGAACTCCCTCTACTTGTTCAATCTCTTGGATCTCAGCAGAAAACAATCAGTACTTCACTGGCAGGTCATGTTGGCAGTGTCATCTCTAATGTTTTATGCCCTGAGGATTTCAACATTGGTTTCAAAAGATTTCTAAAGTCTTTTATCAGGGCAAAGAAAATGTCCTGAATTCAGTTCATTTCTCATCAAATAAAAAGGAAGAAGGAGATAAATTCTTTTCCCAAGTTAAATTTCTTCCCAACTTTCAGTTCTATTGTTAAATACAATATCTTTTCAAGGGATTCTAATATGAATCAAGTTAAGGAATATTTACAAACCTTTTTAAAAGAAGTATTCTGGTCTGGAAATAGAATTGTTCATGATACATTGCTCATGAATTTGTTAACTGTCCTATCCTTTAAGTTCTTAAAGGAAATTCTGTAAGCATTCTATTTCACTTTTGCAAGACACATTTATGAAAAAGAATAAAATAATGCCCAGTGAGATATTTGGGATCTTAAGTTGCGAAAATTTAACTGATAATGCAAATATTTGTGTTCATCTCAAAATCGTTAACAAGTAACTATCAATTGTCAATACAGGTATAACTCTTCCCCACCCCCTAGACTCCAAGAAAGTCTTCATACAGTGATAGTTACGATCTACTGGTCTTCCATGTTCTTGTTGTTGTTGCTGTTGTTTTTTCCAGTGATAGCTCCACACATGTTAATTGCCATCGGCCTCGCTCTGGAATCAGGGAATCTGTGTTGAAATCCAAAGTTGTTGCTTTCTATCTATGTAACCTTTAGTAATTAAATTAATTTCTCAGATCCTAAATTTCCACATCTCTTAAATGAGTGGATTGCACTAGATGGGCTTAGAAGCGCCTTCCAGTTCTAGAATTATTATTGTATGATATATGAGCCTTTGATCTGGGAAATGTCATTGTTTTATAAGGAGGAGAATATGTTTTCTGCTATCAAACTCCAATACAAAGCACATAACAGGCTTTCACTTCATGTACATTTTTTTTACTTTACCATTGATATAGAAATCAAATTAATCAGCTAAATGAAACATATTTGATATTAATTATGAACATATGGTCCTTTTCAGGAGATGACCTGTACACATACAAGGTTAGTTTAATATATAAAGATGAAACCATATTTATTTTTAACAATCTTAACAAAGTTAGTTTTTTGTTTTCTTGGGTCAATCTTTCAGATTTTGTCTGTGTTCATCAATCCAAAAAGTATTCATGACACTCATGTGAAGGGGATTTTAATATAATTCTTGATAAAGAATTTTAAATTAATAATTTTTTTAAAATTAATAATATTTAATAAAATAAAGAAAGAAAAATTAGATGACAAAGAGAATATAAATATTAAAATATATTCTAGAGTTCTTAAAATTCTCACTGAAAAACCACCTCTGTGTTTTTGTTATCTTAGTGAAAATTGATCCTATTTAAAATGCTTAGCCACACTTAAAACAAAATCACTCAATTGAAGAGTTCTGAAATAGTCTAGTTTTTCAGCTTATTAAATGGTGCAAGTATTTTGTGCAAGAAGAATTCTAAAAGGATATGAACTTCTGTGTTTCACCCGGCACACATTTTATATGGAGTTAAGAGGAGAATCTTTTTTTTTGTCTTACTTATTGTGTATGCAAAAATGAATAGAATAAACAATTATCAAGAGCTTAGTATAAGTAAGGTATTGTGCTAAGGGTTAGGTATACATACATATATTCATGCATGCATATATACACATGGGCCTGTATGTATGTGTATGTGTGTATAATCCTTGCCTCTAATTGTAGATAAGAACACAAAAATGGGAAGTAGTAGTCTGGGAAGGAGAGTTACAAAGGGAGAGGATGGAGGAGGGAGAAAGGGAGAGAATAGAGAACAGATGATAAAATTGCATGGATATGTGACTTGGATGGTATATGAAGGTAAGGCACAAGACGGGAGTCAAGAGCCAACCAGGAGACATTGTAGGCTAACAGGGTTGACTGCCAATCACACGGTCATAGATCAATTGAGTTGAGTCCTATAATGCACTCAAATGCTAAATTGAACTTCTATCATTCCCCATTCAGAAATCTGCAATGAATCTAGTACCTATGTCCACATTTAACTGATTCAGGTCCAAAACCTCAAATGGCATTTGAGTCCCTCTACCAATTGGTCACATGTAACCCAACCAGACTTATCCACCATGAGTCTGTAATGTAAACATTCCACTCAGCTTGGTCTCTCCAGCGGTTCCAAAGCATGTGCACGTGTGCACACACACACACACACACACACACACACACACATCCCTGCACATGTACATGCTTTGTTTCTCCCTATTTTCCATGCTTTCTATGCTATTCATTCCTCCTGAATTACTATCATCTGATTTTTGTCCATCCCAATGTTACTAATCCCTTTAGGATCAGCTCCTGTCTCTCCTTCAATCCGCATCTATCTGTCTTTCCTCTAAATTCCTGTAGTGTTTATAGTCTGTACCTTATCCCTTAGAATTTGTGCACTCTTGTATTATTTTCTAGTTGTTCTACATATGCATATCTATCTATCTGTCTGTCTCTCTGTCTCTCTGTCTATCTATCATCTATCTTTCTCCCTATTTCTCTCTATGTATATGTACTTACACATTTCTACTCCAATAAGAATGAAGAGAGCTACTCCCCAGTCTTATAAAAAATGTTTTTAGAATATATTTAAGTCTGCCTAGCATCCAGAAAAAAATATTAGTGTTATCACTATGAAATAAAAAGTCCTGCATTTGTTGACAAAGCTAAGAGAGCAAAATTGTCCAGATGATGCATGGTAAAGATTCCCTAATATTCCAGGGAAGGAGGCATCTTTTTTGGGGGGGGGGAGGACTATGGTGTCTCTTGGAGCATACAAAAAATATAATATAAAAATTCACTGGGTTCTCAGGAAAGGATTTGTCGTGATTCTAAGATTTCTACCTTATCATTTACCTTTGACAAAGAGAAATATGACAAAGCAATTGATTGCCACGAGATTTTCCAGCTGCGACATTGATATTATTTCAATATCCTTTGTAAAGTTACATGTTAACTAAAACATGCTATTTCACATTAATAATAATGCAAACAACAACCATTTTCTCAAAGGAGGTGAAATAGCAGTCTAGACAGAATCCAGGGCATCCCTCAGGAACTGGGAAGCTGTGTTGACCCAAATAGCCACTTGATGGCGACATTTCACCATCCAAACGCAAATAATCAAACATTTGACAGTAGAAATTCTAAAAGCTTAAAGAAAATACTCAAAATGGGACTCATATAAAAATCACCATTTTAAAGTTGCCTTTAATAAAAACAAATTATTTATACTTCAACTTGTACCCTTTCCATTATGATCTATGCATCTATGGCAAAGTTGAGCTTGGGTTCTATAATTTTGACAGTCCTTAAAAATAATGCGTACTGACCCCTTATTGCTTTCTATTAAGGGTGACATTAGCATGAATTAATTCAGTTTTTTTTAATATGGCACAAGAACTATATACAAAGATGTTCCCACATCTTGAGTGGATCTTTGAATAAATCATTGCTACTTGCTCAACCATCATGAGAGCCCTATGACATTGACTCTAGACTTTTTAACCACTGGACAACAGATTTTTAAAAAATCATTGTAATAAAAGAGTTGGGAGGAGGAGAAGAAAGGGATAAAACTACACCATGGCAAGAAAGCCTAACTAGATGACAGTAAGGAAGCCTGAAAAGGGGAATAAAGAAACTGCAAATCCCATTGTAGTTGCCTCTTCTGGGAAATCTTCACTATGTCCAGAAATGGAGGAAAATTTAGAAACTAGGTCACCATTAGTTAAGAGAACTAAGAGCTATAATACCCATTAAATTAGTAACAGTAATAAAGGCACAAATAAAGGATATGTTCACTATAAAAACAATCTCTTCAGGTTATAGGGATGTTTTGCAACTGCAATACAGGTTTAATGATCCATGCCTTACAAGCTCAATAGAATATTTAAAGAGACATTCCCTCAAGAAATGCTTAAGCAGGAATGAAGGAGCTCACTGTTTGGTTCGGTTCGTTAGCACAATCAACCAAAATTAAAGATTTCATCCCTGGATAAGACAGGCAAGGTGGCTTCTAGTTTGTATCTCTAGCCCCCATCAACTCATGAAAGTATGGCTTGGAGACGACAGTAACTCGACAAATGAGTCCACATGTCTTAATACAAATTCACTGTGACAGTAGTTTAGCACAGGACCTAACCAGGCACTCGTGGGTTCAAAACAGATAATGTGAGCTCATCCCTGTCCCTTGCTTTTCTTTATGCTTTGCCCAAGTTCATCTTGGGAACCTCAATATTTGATGTAATCTCCTATTCTCTCAATTACTACCTCATGATTCCATCCTGGCTCTTCCAGAGATAGTCTTATTTTTGGCTTTACTCGAAAGATTCTTCCCAGCTTGGGGAAAGGGAAAGGAGTTTTAAAAAAAAAGGTACCATGAGTACAAGCGTAAGTCAGGTATGAAACAGCTAGTTTTATTCCCACACAGACAAGAGAATGGTAAGCAATATAGATACAGAGGGATGCTTATAACAGAATCTAGCAACTGATCACTACTAGTACAGCCAGTTGAGAGGCTAATACTCAATCTCTATTGACACATTTGCAAACAGTTTCTTTGTAAGGATTAGTTATTTTACATCTTCAACTCCACTGCCCACAATCTGATTCATGCAAAGTGGACACTTTTCAGAGGCTTTTTGCCTCTGTACCAGCTCTGGTCACTGCTACCCTGCTGCTTGCCAGGAAGGAGAAAACCCCAGATGCTTTTAAAGATCTCTCAAGGCCTTCTACCAAAGGAAAAGAAGAAACAAACTAGAAGTGACCCAACCTATGTACAGGTTTGTCTAGAAAGTCATGAGCTCAAGGCTTCCAATGGAAAGGGAATAGATACAACTCCAAATCAGCCTTTTGGACAGCTCACAGAGTCATTCTTACATTTGGGAGTTGACAGAAGGGGGAGAGCTGAAGAGCTTAGATAACTCCTTTAGTATATCAATGGAGTTCTGGCTCAATAGCCAAACAGAACACTTTTTGACAGCATGCAGTATGAGTATTTGTGTCTGACAGGAAATAGAGTATATCACTGCACATTCTGAATTGAAGGAAGGGGACATCTATCATACATGTCCCTACACAAACCTACCCCTACCTTCCCTATGCTGAACTGGAGTTCTAGCTGAGTATGTCCTGAATGTGGAAATGGTGAGGAAGGCTACACTCACAAAGGTAATCCCAAATGTCAGATCTGATAAAAGACCAGTAAAATCATCTTCATATAGAAAGCATGACATATTATATTGATAAAACACAAAACCTGAAAATCCAAATATATTTATTAAACTAATCACCCTTCTCAGCCTAGCAAAGTCCATAAAATTATCAGGGGTAAGAAAAAATAAATATAATTTTAAGAAAAGATCATAGTTGTTATGAGCTTTTTATTTGCCACATGACAAAGAATAATTCTAACACACTTAAATAGATTATTGGATTGTAGGGTTTTTCTTTGGTTAAATAAATTATAGGAAAAAAAAGCAAAAATAAAAATAGATTTTGTGGCATTCCTGAATGAAGAAAAAGGGAGATGATAGATTTCCCCTAAGGGCTTTTATAACACAAAGACCATACATACATAGACATAGACATATCTATACGTATATCCTTGTAAACATATGCATGCAGTATGAATGAAAGATCTATATGAAAGGTAGTATGCTGAACTTGAGAGGGCATCTAGGTGGCTCAGTGGTTAGAGTACTGTACCTGGAGACAGAAAGACCTGAATTCAAATTTGGCTGCAGACACTTACTACCTGCGTGACCCTGGGCAAGTCACTTAACTTCTGTTTGCCTTAATCTGCTGGAGAAGGAAAGGCCAAACCACTTTGGCAAGAGAACCCCATGGACAGTATGGTCTACAGGGTCATGAAGAATCAGACATGACTGAACAAACAAGTGAAAACAAATTGCTGAACTTGGACTCAAAGGACACCTAGTTTTAAATCATCATATGACCCCAATTATTGTATGATTAGCAACAGTTTACTTACCTTTTTCCAAACTCATTTTCCTCAACTGCAAAATGGAAATAATATTACCTCACAGCATTTTTATGAGGATGTACCTGCCTTTTGTACCTAGCACCATATCCAGCATTCAATAGGCATTTAATAAATGATCAGTGACTTATTGACTGACCGTAAAATACTTTGTAAACCTTAAAATGCTATATACAAAGGCTAGTTAATTCTGTATCTACATAAAAATACATATGCTTGTATGTAAGTAGATGGAATCTGGTACAATGGCCAGAAGTTTGAATTCCTAGTCAGAGGACTGAGATTAAATTTCAGTTCTGTCACTTGTTATCTACACGACCATTTACAGATTAGATAAACTGAGGTTCAGAGAGGTTAAGTGGTTAATTTATTATTATAAATAAACATCCTCTTGCTGCTTCTTATATTATTTGATTACCGAGTGAATTTTATCTCCCAATGTAAAATTATATGAAATATGGAATTAATAACATTTCCTATTCAAAGATTCTCCGCTCTATATTACCACAATACTTAAGCCCTTTCTTACCCCCAAGTGACCAAGGACTGGATTTTAAAATGCTCGGGAGAAGGACTATTTTTAATTTTGTCTTCATTTCCCCAGTGCCTATAATGTTTCTTTGCATGTAGTAGGTACTTAAATATTTTGGATATTCTTTAAGGTCTTGAAGGAACTTTGCAATTGCCCCTTGTTTTTCTGGGAAGAAGAAAAATGTTCCTCATTTTAATATTTGGCGACTCCGGCATAAGGTATATGGTAATTCAGCTCTGAAGCTGAGATGTTATGGCTGAGGGAGGAGGAAGAACCATTCCTGTAGCAATTCTATGCCCAAGACATCAGGACCAGGGAAATCCCCTAAAGGGGAAATGGAACTAGGTTCCTGGACATCATAACCCTCATAGACAACAAATTCCTTAAAGTAACACGTGTGAATTGGTTACCATTTAACTGCAAGCTTTTTTCCTTTTTAAAACAGAATTTTAGACCCCAAATACCAATGTTCTATATTGACTGCAGCATAATCATTGACATTTCAGGTGTTTTCATTTTTTCATCTACTAATTAAATAGAATGGGTGGAACAAAATGCCAACATAATGATCATTAACTGAAATGTGCATCCCAAATATTGAACAATAAATACTTCTGGAATATTGAAAAGTGACTTTTTTTTCTTGTGTCTTATATTATGGATTTGCTCCACTACTTAAATACCTTAGAGATGGAATTAAGGGCTTGAAACAACTTTACAATTACTCCTTACTTCTCTGGGAGGAAAAAAAAATGTTCTTAATTTAGAATTTAGCAACTGAGGCATAAAATGTTTAGTGATTCAATTCATTGAAGCTAAGATGTTGTGGCTTAGGGAGGTTACAAAACCTCAGCAAAGTAAAACTTAATGGTAGAGCAGGTAGAAGGAGGAACCAATCATATGGTACCATCATGAATTTTATTCCTTACTTCATATTCATTAATGATATTTGAAATTTTAGAGCTATATAAATTTCTTCATATATGCAGACAGGGATAAATCATATTCTTTGATTTGACTGAAAGTTGATTTTGTATTTCCAGAATATAACTCTAACAGAAGACAACCCAACTCATGTCACATATTCCTGTACTCTCTTGAGTGATCAAACATTCATCTTAAACATCATTCTATATTGAGAAAGCTAAATGTCTTCTGACATTCTCCTCTGCATATTGGAGCATGGTCACTTGCTGAAGACTATTTTTCCTTTATCAAACAAAAATAAGATGCAGCTACAGGGTAAATATATTTCTTTGGTGGCAATATGCTATCTACCTTCAAGGACACATTCCTTCCCTTCTCCCCCAAATCAACCACGGTACCTAATTTGCACTAAACATTGCAATTGTTCAGCAACATACACTTGTTAACTAAATTTTAAGATCCAACTTTCTTTACTGTATATTCCCATCTCCTCTATATGTTAGAAGACAAAAAAAAGTTAGAAAAAGTGAAACAGATTGATTTTGTTTTATTAATATTATAAAATATATTTCATGTTTCTACTATTGCTATATTTTTAAAAGCAGGATCACACTTTATCTCCAATAACTTTCATTATTTTGTTATACTTTATGTAAGATAAATTAAATGAGGACAGGGGCATAAAGGGAGAGAAAGGAAATGAAACCATCATATATAAAGGGTAAAGAAAAAAACACTTTTTGAGAAAGAGAACTTTGTTATTTCAGATTTGATATCAATAAAAAATTCACTCAAAATATTATAATGGTTGGGAATATAGCTCATTTGAATTTTACCTAGGTTTGTTTGAAAAGACCAATATGAAAACACTGCCACTCTTAATCCCTCCATTTTTTTCTATAAAATTAGAGCAACACTTCTGAAATTGATTAAATAAAAGATGTCAGTTACTTTTAAGTAGGATTCTAGACATGGAAGAGGCTCCAGAGATTCCCTTGATCTTACAGATTAGGAAACTAGGGTGTCAGTATTGGGACTTGAGCACAGGTCTCCTGATTCCTAGGCTTGTTCTCATTCTTCTACACCACGTATCTTTACCCTTAGTTGTCCTTACAAAAGAAACCATTAAGTATGGTAGAACAGGAACACTCTTTTATTATGATTACAAAAATCACTGTGAAATCTATCCCATTTCTTTTTAGAAAAATAGTATTCATTTAATCCTTACATTCTCCTAAAGCTCCTCTTCTTTTGAAATGCAATTAAAATAGCTTCTTCTACACAAGGCTTTCTGTGATCTCCCCAAATACTATTGCCTTCCTTTCCAAATGACTTTATATTTAACTAAATGGCATGTGTTTGTATGTATTCATTTATTTACTATGTGTGTATATGTGCATGTATCTGTATGTAATTATTTGCCTTTCCCATTTGGAGATTAGCTCATTCCAGATAGAGATCATTTTATTCTTTGTACTTGTTTCTTTACTATCCTTCCTGTCTGGCATACAATAGGTGCTTAATAAATGCTTGTTGATCGATTGATTTGACATGCTAGGATTCATTTTGTTAAAGTTGTCAAGATTACACAGCTAAGGCAATTTGCTGAGAAGGCAGCAAGGCCCTGACTATCCTTTGTATAAGATGATGCTAATTTTCTGATTTAGTAGGAACTGACTGCTCTCTGCTGGTATAACCTTCAGGAATTAAGGTTAAACTCATTATCACAAATTAAAGTTCTGGTGGTGATCATTTGAAGTGTCAATTTATATTAAATTTCCTTGTTTACAACTACCCAATATCAATAATATTATTCAATATTATATCAATAATAATTCTACTGCAAAGATGTTTTATAACATTTCAGTTTGCTATTAAAAATCATCTGAGTGGGGGAAGGGGTTTTATAAGTGTAAAACATTGCATATAATGTCAGACTTTTAAAAATATATTGATACATTGTACTTTTTTCACTTCCTTTTTTTCCTTTAAATTTTTTTTAAAGAATGGCTCTCTTAATTGGGGGTGGGGAGTAAAGATAAAAGGAGGAATCTAGGTGATGCAAAAAACAAAATAATTATTCATAAACGTCTAGTTTTTCAAAGGTATGCCATCTGAGTTAAACAAATAAAATAGCAATTATTTTCTACATAAAACATAGAACAGGTGTGTCAGCTGCCAAATGCACAGAGCATCAGCTGCTCAGTTAAAGTGAAGTTAGAAAGCGAGAATTACTAAAATGACCAAACAAATAAACAAACAATAAATACCAAAGTTTGGGTGCTCTTCTGCAATTTGCTGAATCCTAAAGAATTGACCTACATAGGGAAGAACTATCTAATTAGGTATAGTTCTTTATTAACTTCAAATTATCTCAGTTCTTAAATCATCCTTGACTGACTCTGGTTTTCCAGAGGAAGAACGAAAAGGCAGACTGCGGCCATCATTAAAAGGCATTTCCTCTTCCCATTCCTGACAAAACCACAGAGAGAACTACTTTTGCAACATTCCAAACTGGATACCAAAAAGCCAGATGGCGAAGTGGATAGAGTGTTTGAAGATGTCAGAGAGACATCTTCCTGAATTCAAATCTGACCCCAAACACTTACTGGCTATATGATCCTGGGTAAGTCATTTAACCCTGTTTGCCTCAGTTTCCTCATCTGTAAAATGAGCTGGAGAAGAAAATGGCAGACCACTCCAGTATCTTTGTCAAGACAACACTAAATGGGGTCAGGGAGAGTCATGCATGACTTAAAGGCCTGAATGACAAAACTGACTACCTATATTGTTATGTTGCCTTTGGTGGCAATGTGTTACATTGGACAGAATTTCTGTTGAACATTAGACAGAGGAAGAACTCAGGGAAAAGTATCAACCCTCCATTGATTAACCTAAAAAAAGTGAGATTGGATTTTTATAACTTCTAAGCATCCTTGATTGTACAGGGAACTTCATTAAATGGTACTGTGACTATGTATTTTCAAATGAATTGTATCAATGTCAATCTCAAAGTAAATAAAGTTAATCATGATTGTCTAATCCGCTTTTAATTCACGTTTATAATCCATAATATAGAAAAGAACTTAGAAGATGAAAGGATTGGAATAAGCATTTATAAAGCACCTACTATGTACCAGGCCCTGTGCAAAATACTTTACAAATATCTTATTTGATAATAACAACAACTCTGTGAGGTAGATGGTGTTATTACTCCCATTTTATAGTTGGGGAAACTAAAACAAACAGAGATCAAGTGACTTACCCAGGGCCACAGAGCTCAGAAGTATCTAAGGCTGGATTTGAATTCAAGCTTTCCTATTTGCGGTCCCAGTGTGCTATCCCCTGCACCATCTAGCTGCCTCACCGTAATATAGTGTGGATTCAGACCCCTGAGAAAACTCTTCTGAATCATCCCACTAGCAATGTCATAAAAAAGCCTTTAAGAGAGTTATTTGTGAACTATTATATCCCAATGAATGTTGCTTTAAGAATATATTCATCCAGTAGAAAGGCAAGAGCTGAGTTCTTTGTTGATTCTACATTTTATCGGACATGAGAGAGGCTGAAGTCTCTATTTTTTAAAAAGAAACTATTAGTCTATCCAAAGAAATATGCTAAGCATCACACTGTCATTGAATTAGGGGAAAGAAAAAAATTAGCCTCAGCACACAAATTTAGAACTAAAAAGACCTTACTTCAAATTCCTTTACCAGGACCCAGTCCAATTCTTCCTTTTTACAAAGGAAGAAACTCACACTTCGATTATATGACCTGCTTGGGATCATGTTAATGGAAGAGCTAGGTCTTGCTCCCGATTTTCCTGAGTGGCAGTCTTTTCCCATTATGTCATACAATGTCATTGCTACTTTTCAGAATATAAGCTATTAAAGAAGAGATTTCCTGAGAAAGCTGATCTGTCATTCAGGCGCCATAAAGGACTTTTGAATCCATTATGACACTAAAGGTAGAAATGTTCAGGTAGCTTGTGCCCACTTTTTAAAATCAAATTTTAAGGGGACTGGAGACATCTATGATCTGGTGTCTGGATTGCAGAAATATCTTTGCCATCTAATAATGAAGAATATGCATGACCCTAAATAACTAGAAATAGCTACTTCTTCATCACATTTAGT
>NW_020954588.1:11724410-11724518 GCF_900497805.2 Vombatus ursinus | reverse complement strand
CAATGGCAATATCTAGTAGATTACTGGCCATGAGACTTGGACTCCCGCAAAAGTCACATTTCATTCACCCATATGCCACATTTAGGACCAGCATTTTGTGAAATGATA
>NW_020954588.1:11722761-11724286 GCF_900497805.2 Vombatus ursinus | reverse complement strand
TATCAGAGTGACTTATCCAGGACAATTTTTGTATGAATTTTACCTCACAAAAAGCTGAGAATAATGGGATAAAGACAATGAAGATAAAAGAAAAAGTATCTATTAAATGACCCAAGCAAGTGGCCAGAATCATACACCAGAACCTGGTTATTGTATATAAACTGACAAATGACAGTTCCCTATGCTACAAATCCCCAAATTTAACTGCAAAACAGATTGAATAGAAAAAAATAAGAATCATTGTACTGTCTAAAAGCTATGATCAACAAAAGAGCCTGGATAATCAAGATATCTTAAAAGAAAACTGCCCAGATTTCTCAGAACAAAGTGAAAATACAAAGAATCCACTGATTATCTCCTGAAAGAATCTCCAAAAATGAAAAATCCCAGAAAAATTGCAACCAAGTTCCTAGGTAAAAAAAAATCATTCAGACATCTGGAAATAAAGAATTGAAGTACTGAGAAACTACAGTCATTGGTTAGAACCACACATAATTTAGTATTACCATAACAGTGTAGATTGGAATCTGATATTCCAGAAGGCAAGGTATATAAGTTTACAATTGAGAATAACTTCTCCAGAAAAGCTCATACACAGAAAAAAAAATGGACTTGTAATGAAATAGAGAACTTCTAAGCATTCAGATGAAAAGAGCAGAGCTGCATAGAAACTTTGAAGTTCAAACTCAGGGGTTAAGAGAACATAAAAAGGTAGACTCAAACAATAATAAGGGAGAATACACACACATACACACATACATATAAACATAGTATTGAGTAGTGAGTACAGAAAGACATTTCGATCAATACAGAAATAGAAAGGAAAGGAGAGAAGGGGGAATTGAAATTAGAGGGAGGGCAGATTATGGAAGGGATTAGTCCTAAGTGAAACAAACTGAGGATGTACAAAATATCCATGGCTCTCTTTTGATATAAAAAATAATGGGAATCTGGAGGGAGTAACCATTAATTGGGAGATGGATGACATATATAAATATGATGAAATACTATTTTGCTATAAGAAATTATAAAAGGAATAGTTCCAGAGAAACCTGAGTACACTTGTTTGAACTGATAAAGAGTAAAGAGAATAGAAACTGGAGAACAGTGTATATGAGAACAGTATTGTAAAGACAAACAAATTTGAAAGACTTAGAAATTCTGATCAATATAATGACCAATCACAATTTGAGAGGATTAATGACAAAATGTGATAGAATGATAGAGAAAAATAGAGAGATAGGTAACATATACATATACCCATGCATACATGCACATGTGTATATACTTATGTACACACATATGTATACACATACATACGTGTGTATATGTGTAAGTATGTAAATAAAACATATGTATGTGTATATATATGAAGACATACATATATCTTTTGGACATGGCCAATGCAGAAATAAATATGTTTTATTTGACTACATATTTTTATAACAGGGATTTTGCTTTTCTTTTATTCTCAAAGTGGGGATGACAGAGAAAAGAATAATTTAGTTATTCTTAAATAATTTTT
>NW_020954588.1:11715035-11722723 GCF_900497805.2 Vombatus ursinus | reverse complement strand
AAAATTATTAAAAATAATTAAATTATTAAATTACAATAATTTAAAATTTTAATATAAATTTAAAAATAATTTTAAAAAGAACATTGGAAAGGCAGGAAGGGTCCAGGTTATGAAGGCCTTTAAAAAAACAGAAGATTTTATATTTGATCCTGGAAGTAATAGGGAGCCACTGAATCTTATCAAATGAGGTGCAGTGTTGACATGGTCAGACCTGTGCTTAAGAAAGATCGATTTGACACATGACTGAGGATGAATTGAAGTTAGGGAAGACTCGAGGCAAAAAGGCCAGCCAATGGGTATTGCAATAGTCAAGGCACAAGGTGATGAGGGCCTGCACCAGGGTGGTGGCAGTGGCAGAGGAGAGAAGGAGAAATTACAAGAGGTGTTGTAAAGGGAGAAATGACAGGATTTGGCAATTGATTGATATGGTGGGGATGGGGTGAGAGAGAGTGAGGAGTTGAGTATGGCACTTAGGTTGCATGCTTGGGTGCCTGTGAGAATGGTAGTATGCTCAATATTAATAGGGAAGTGAGGAAGACAAGAGCATTTGGGGGAACAGATAACAAGCTCATTTTTGGACATGTTGAATTCAGGGTGTCCACAGCACATATTGTTGACGATATTCAATAGGAAGTTAGAAATGTGAGATTGAAGTTTAGGAGAGAGGAAAGGTCTGCACAAATAGATCTGAGAATTATTTGCATTCAAATGATAATTAAATCCATGAGAGTTGAGATTACTAAGGGGGAAAAATCACTCGTGAATATTGAAACATCTGTTAGTGCCAGACTTTCCCACAATGTCTAAATTGAGATAAATCATGTTATAAAACACAGAGAGTTACTGGGACAAAGGCATTAATTTAAGGGTCATATAGGAGTCACAGATTAGGCTGGCTTTAACAGTTGGGTAATATTTTCTTGGACAGAATAGGGTATTAGCTTGAGATTTTAGAAAGGAAGAAGTTAGAAGGAAACTAGAATACATGCCCCTTCAAGCCTCATGAAAAGACAGTTTTCAAAATGAAAGTGCTCAAGCTAAACTGGTAGCTACAAATGACATGAATCTAAACTCTATTGAGTTGATCCATTTGCATAGATAATAATAGTATTTATATGATACTGTTACGTCATTTGATCCTCATAACAAGTGAGATAAGTGCTATTACATCCTTATTTTATAGTTGAGGAAGCTGAGTCTAAGAAAGGTGAAGTGACTTACTATTGTGTGTCTGAGGTAGGATTCTAACTCAGGTCTTCTAATACTACCCACTGGGTGGATAGAGATAGCTATATCAATACCTATAGTTAAGTAGATTATGACTCTTAGGATTTCTCCATCATACCTTCTTACCATGGTGAGTTTCTACCTGGGCTTGCATTTTGGAAAGGGACCCGGATTGGTCATTCTCAATTCTTTTCAAAGCTGTTCTTCTGACTCTGAGGACTTCTCTACCGTTCCCTACCTCCTTCCTTTAACTTCTCTTTCCATTTCCCTTTTATGTGTCGATTCTTACAATAAAAGTATATTCCTTGAGAGCAGGATTGTCTTTCTTTTTGCTTGTATTTCTATTCTAAGAGTTAACTACAATAACTGGCACATAGTAAAAATCTAATAGATGCTTGTAGACTTGCTTTGCCTATATTTATACCCCTATCTATATCCCAAGCAGACAATCAAGTTGGACAATGAGCTGAATAATTAAATAGGATGAGATTAGGCTTTGTAACCTTTGCGGAATTATTTTGAGCTTTTGGTGAGCCTAAGCTGCTCAGTTCTGGAACAGTTCATCTCTTTAACACTGCTATTTCTCAATGTGCCCTGTGGTTATAAATCAAGAAAAATCACAATCTCAAAAGAATTAATTCTGCAGGTCATCTCTGCTCCTCAAAATGCTTTATTATAAAGCTTTATATTGGGAGTAAGCAAGTCACATATCACAGATCACAATTTGCTACTGACAAGTGGCATAAGTGACATCAAAGATGTGTATGGCTGGAAAAAGAAATGGGTGCATCACATAATGATAATAGAGAAAACAGCTGCATAGACACAGTGATATAGTGACATTCCCAAAAGCATCCAGAAACTGTGCTAGACTCTTTATAGGGAACTCAAAAAAAGACATGAGCAAGAATTACACAGGAAGAGAAGGCATTGATAGGTTGTCATTTATACCAGGGCTTCTTAAACTTTTTCAACTCTGGACAACTTTTTGCATTTTGGCAGCTTTGTTGCATGGCCTGAGGACATGTACAGTGCAAAGTGTGCTGCTTTGTGTTCAGAAGGCTCCAGTGAAGTTGAGCAATGCGATCCCAGCAAGTGCTGCCAGAAACACCTTGGATTCATTACGGGTTTGATTTTGAATTATTTTTTGGTTGTTGCACATTCAGAAACCTTTTACTGTTGCTATATAGGGCCCCAAACCCACAGTTTAAGAAGCACTGAATACCAGTAGATAGATGACAGCAGGGAGATCACAAAAGTACATAGCAGGAAGTTTGATATTGATAAAGAATAATGTAATAATTTTTATATTATCAATATACTTAGTAATAGTCCCACTGTAGGGGGGCAGCACAGGAGATATCTTACAAATGAAAGTTATTTTTAGTGTTTTGAGTTTGTTAGTGATATGTTAGAATAAATTTTGAATCTTTTGCAAATCCATCAGATTATATCTTTCCTACAATAATCAATAAATCAACATAAGCTCAATATAATTAAATCACTTAGATTTGTTTGAAATTCCAAAACTAAAAGTGACTCAAAATATTGATGTTTTCTTTTTAGTTTATATTTTAAAGAAATAATAACATTTATATAGCTGTTTAAGGTTTTTTTCAAAGTGCTGCACTCATGTTATCTACTTAGATCCTCACAACAATGCTATGAGATAGGGACTGATGTGGAAAGGGAGTCTAAGAAAGGTTAAGTGACTTTCCCAGGGGTCACATAGATAGTAAGTGTGTGAGGTTAAATCTGAACTCAGTTCTTCCTGACTCCAGAGAGAAATTGGATACATTGCCTATAATTGTGGGTAATGTATGAGAAATTAATGGAAAGCCTATGTGGTAGCTGAAGACACAATTCGTATGCATACCTAAGTTTTTTCTAGATGTACTACCGATGTAAGATAGACCCATTCCAAAGTTAGCCCCAAGTAGATTATAGAATGCGTTTCATTTCTAACCTGCTTACATTCACACTGATTTGTAAGTAGAAAAGTCCATTGAAGATTTTGATATACCTATATGGAGATTTTCAGAATGGATTTCTTCATTCTACATGGCCTGGAGCCATCATTTACTGGCTCTGTGGGAGGTGAGACCACTATAAAATTGTTCAACTTTGTCAAATGCAGCCAGACACCCAGTAACAAATTCTTAAGTTAGAGTATATGCAATCAGAAACAAGTCCATTTTAAGCAGACTACTTTTAAAGGCAGAAGGATACATGGTTCAATTGTGTCAATACTCATAAAGAGTGGGGTTTTCTTGTTTGGATGGCCAAAATAACCAGTCTCCTTATTTTCTAGTCATACAATGAAAAAATAGCAAGACACTAGTAGTGAGGCAGACAAATAGCCTTGTTAAGGACAGGAGTAATATTGTGAAAAATCAAATGAATATATAATTAGGTTAATAACTCTTCAAGGACATGATGAAAAAGCTATGGTGCCACTAATAAAGAGAGTGTTTGAAAAATAGATGCATTCAAAATAAAACTTTAAATTAAAAATAACAAATAATAGTTGTTTGACTCCTTTGACTAGGATTTCTCAGTGATGCTATTAAATGAGGAAAAGAAATTAGATTGAGATTCTTAAATCCTTTCTTTATGATTTTAGAGGATAAATGCTTTAATAGAATTAAACTCATCTAAAACTTATTCCTTCACCCTGCTAATTAATAGAGCAGAAGCTTGAATTTGTTAATTAAAATAAGATACCTCAGGGAATCAAAATTAATTTTGATGTCCTAATAGTTAGCTTTATACCAATAAACTTTCCAGACATTTTGCCCACATTATAGAAAAGTGAATAAAAGATGTTTTGAGCCCAAATTTGGTGGGGGTGGGGAGAATTACTCATTTTAGAACTAATCACAATGCCCAATGTAGATTAATGTGGTTTTTCATTAAGGCTAATCTCTATGGATATCTTAGAAATTTCAAAGTGAGCTTTTGAATGCTGTAAATCTAAGTCATTTGTTCCAATGTGATCCAGCTCAATAGTAATAGAAAGCTATCACCATCTGGCAGATGTTTTCGGGTCTACAGGAAATGAGTTGAGGGGCTCATTTCAGGTTCTATTGAACACATGTCCAGGTCACCAGAAACACCACCACAATTTGCACCCAATTAGCAATCACCAGTATGTTGTGAGCTGCACAGTAATGGAAGCTGGGCTAGGATCCAAATTCAGAAATGATCCCATTCTGATCCAAATGGAAATGCCCTAGTGGGGTCAGCATAAAGGGAGCTTGTGCGTCTATGTTGTATAAATGAAAAAGGATTTTGTTGTCCACAGTGTTCATCTGGCATTTCCCATGAATGCTGTTCTTTCTCTCAGAAATCAGTTTTGAATTCCACAATACTGAAAGAGACATGGGAATAATACGAAGGACAAAGACAAGCAAAGTTTGCCATTCCAATCCAGGCTAACCTTTTGAAAATAAGGCCAAATTCCATGCAGCAATTTCCTCCATTTTGAAATTGGGATCATGGATGATAAATAATTGTCAAATCATGATTTTACAAAATGAGAGATAAAAAAAACCTGTGTTCTTTCATAGCAGGGATGGAATAATAATTATAATGTAATAATAATGACAATAACAATAACTAGCATTTACATAGAACTTTAAGTTTGCAAAATGCTTTGGATATATTATTTCGTGTATTCTTTACAACAACCTCTGAGGAATGGGCTATTATTATCCTAATTTTCCTGATGGTAAAACTGGTACACAGAGGTTAAGTGACTTGCCTAGGGTCACATGATTAATACAATCTAGAGAAAGGATTTCAACCTACATCTTCCTAAATATCAACCTACCACAATAACTTAATTCCTCTATCATGTATTTTTCCATATGCTCACCAAAATTATTGATTAAAGTTCTGTGAAAACCTGCACGTAAGCTATAATAATATCTATAATCTGTAAGACCTCAAAGCTAAATTAAGACTGGGATCTCTAAAGTATGAATGATGCTCAGTGGATGCACACCAAGAAAAATATTTTTTTCATTCCTTGTTTATATCCTATTAGCATAGATCCTAAAATCACTAGGATTGCCTTCCTCCCAAGGAGGAAAAAGTGGATTAATGTCAGTGTATTTTGACAAATGGAAATATTTGGCAAAGTAAAGAGGACAAGAGCAGTATAGTTCATGTAGGGAGTAAAATTAAACTACTTGTGTATAAAATATTCAAGACATCCAAAAGAGACCTAAGCCCAGTAAACTACAAACTAAATAAAACCTAATATTTAGTTTATAGCCTTATGGTAAGGATGCTAGGAATCATAAACTTACATTGCTTTAAATGACTTTGGAGATCATTCTAATCTAATGAACAGGCGCACATGTTTTTTTACTACTACAAATATATATATATATGTGTGTGTGTACACATATACACGTGCATATACATACACACATGTGTATATATGTTATATATACACATATATGTATTATATACATGCACATACATGTAACACACACATATACAAACAAGTATAATATGGCCAAACTGGCCTTCTTGCAGTACCACACACAAGCCTTTCAGTCTCCCATCTCTATGTCTTTACATTGGCCATCCTTCATGCCAAGAATGAATTCTCTTCTCATCTTCTCTTAGAAACCCTTGTTTCCTTCAAAGCTCAGCTCAACCACCATCTTTGATACAAAGTCTTATTAGATCTTCTGCTAGTGCCTGCCCCCCTCACTTATTTTGTATATTTTTAATTTTATTTTTAATACTTATTATTTATTTTAACCTTTTTCTTCTTTTTACATTTTGAGTTCTAGATTCTCTACCCCCTTCCACCCCTTCCCTACCCACTAAGAAGGCAAACAATATATCAATTATACATGTGAAATCATGCAAAGAATATTTCCATATTAGCTATATCACAAACAAAAAATAAAATTCAAAGTTTATCATCAGTTCTCTCTCTGGAGGTGGGTATCATGTTTTTCATCACGAGTCATTTGGAATTGTCTCATATCCCTTGATCAGAGTGGCCAGATCTTTTACAGTTGATCATCATTACAGCATTGCTGTTACTGTTCACAATGATCTCCCAATTCCTCTCACTTCACTTTGCATCAGTTAATATGGGTCTTGCCATGTTTTTTTTAAACCACTCCCCTAGTCATTTCTTATAGCACAACAGTACTCTATCATAATCACATGCCACAACTTGTTCAGCCATTCCCTAAGTGGTGAGTATCTCCTTAATTTCTGGTTCTTTGACATGACATAAGGAACTGCTATAAATAGTTTTTATACAAATAGGTCATTTTCCCATTTCTTTGATCTCTTTGGTGTATAGGCGTATTAGTAGTATTGCTGGATCAAAGAGTATTCACAGTTTTATAGACCTTTGGACAAAGTTCCAGATTGTTCTCCAGGATGGTTGGACCAGTTCACTACTCCACAAACAGTTCATAAATGTACCTATTTTCTCTCATCCCTTCTAGCATTAGTTATTTCTAATAGCTGTGAAGTGGTACCTCAGAATTGTTTTAATTTGCCTTTCCCTAATCATTAATGATTTAGAGCATTTTTTAAATATAATTATAGATAACATTGGTTTCTTCTTCTGAAAACTGCCTGTTCATAGCCTTTGACCATTTGTGAATTGAGGAATAGCTCTCCCTCTCTTTTTTTTTTTTTTAATAAATTTGACTTATTGTTGTGTTCAGTCATTCAATTGTGTCTGACTCTTCATGGACCTGTATGGGGTTTTCTTGGCAAAGATACTGGAGTGATTTACTGTTTTCTTCTCCTGTGGATTAGGGCAAACAGAGGTTAAGTGACTTCCCTGGGGACACACAGTTAGTGACTATCTGAGGCCAGATTTAAACTCAGGTCTCCCTGACTCCAGAGCCAGTGTTCTATCCACTGAGCCACCTAGATGCCTCTAAGTTTGACTTAGTTCCCTATATATTTGAGAAATGAGATATTTTATCAAAGAAACTTGCAATTTTTTTTAAAAAAATATTTCTTCATTGTCTATGGTGCCTTTTAGCAAAATGTAGTTTCCTTGATTTTCTCTTTTAATTAGGTGTACTTTTGCTTTTCTTTTTTTCTGATATCATGATTGCCAGCCCTGCCTTCTTCACTTCAGTTGAAGCATAATAGACTCTGCTTCAGCCCTTCATTTCAATTCTGTGTGAGTCTTTCCATCCCAAGTGTGTCTCTTGTATACAACATATTGTTGGATTTTGTTTTCCAATCCATACTGCTTTCTACTGCCATTCTAGAGGTTAGCTCATCCTGTTCACATTCACAGTTATAATCACTAACTGATTTCCCTCCATCCCATTTCCTTTGTTTATCTCTCTCTCTCTTTCTCTCTGTCTCTCTCAGTCTCTCTGTTTCTCTGTCTCTGTTTCTGCCTCTCTCTCTCTCTCTCTCTCTCTATATATATATATATACATACATACACATATACA
>NW_020954588.1:11685591-11714990 GCF_900497805.2 Vombatus ursinus | reverse complement strand
TCAAAAGTCTGTTTTCTGACCAATGCTATCCCTCTTTCTTCCTAACTCTGTATTGGGTATGATAGATTTCTATACACAACTGAGTTCATATATATACATTCTTCCTTCTTTGAACCAATTCTGATGAGAGTGAGGTTCAAGCATGCCCCCCCACCAGTTTCTCTTCCACTATAAAAACCTCTTCCTTGCATGGTTACTTTATGTGAGAAAATTTATTTCGTTCTACCTCTCCTTTCCCTCTTCTCCCAGTGTATCCCTCTTTCTCAAGCCTACATTCTTTTTTGGAGATCATCCCAACATAAGTGACTCATAGTCACTCCTCCTGTCTAGGCAAATTCCTTTTAACTGCCCTAATAATGATAAAGTTCTTAGGAGTTACATGTATTATATTGTTATATAAGAATGTAAACATTTTAACTCCATTGAGTCCCTTGTGATTGCTCTTTCATGTTTATCTTTTTTTGTTTCTCTTGAGTTTCAATGTTATATTTCCTATCAGCTGTGGTCTTTTAATCAGGAATGCTTGGAAGTCCTTTATTTCAATACTACCAAGAATAACCTACCCAGCAATACTAAGTATAGTCCTTTAAGGAAAAAAAGTGAGTATTCAATGAAATAGAGGATTATACTCAGTTTTGCCGGGTAGATTATTCTTGGTTGTAATCCTGGCTTCTTTACCCTCTGGAATGTCATTTTCCAAGTCTTCTGTTTCTTTAAGTTGGAAGCTGCTAGATCTTGTGTGATCCTTACTGGCTCCACAATAATTAAATTGCTTCTTACTGCTTGCAATATTTTCTCCTTGGCCTGGGAGCTCTGGAATTTGGCTATAATATTCCTAGCTGAAAAGTTTTGGTATATGATTGTGAAGGAATACTGTTGTGCTATAAGAAATGACAAACAATATACTTTCAGAAAAACCTGGAAATACTTATATGAACTGATGCAAAATGAAGTAAACAGAACCAGGAGAACATTGTACACAGTAACAGCAACATTGTACAATGATCAGCTGTGAATATCTTAGCTATTATTAGAAATACAATGATCCAAGACAATTCTGAAGGACTTATGATGAAAAATGAATCCACCTCCAGAGAATGAACTGATGAAGTCTGAATGCATATTTTTAAAAGATCAAAGTATACTTTAAAAAAAATCTTTATTTTTCTTTTTTTGGGGGGGTGGAGTTTTGTGTTTTCTTTCACAATGTGGCTAATATAGAAACATGTTTTGGATGACTGCATATGTATAACATATAAAATTGCTTGTCTTCTCAGTGAGGGTGAAGAGGGAGAAAAACTACTTGAAACTCAAAATTAAAAAAGTTTAAATTATTTTATATGTAATTAGAAAAAATAAAATATTGAAAAAAAAGTTTTGAAAGAAAAGGAGAAAGACAAAAAAAGTGAAACAGTCAGAATTTGAACCCGGCTTCTCTGACTTCATTTTTTTTCCTTTTAATCTTTCTATGCTCACATCTGGGGAAGGGGAAGTTTGTTGATGAATTTAATTGAATTCATTGGATTAAAACTGGTCCTAGCCAATGTTTCCAAAAGTAAATAAGCTTTATCTGTGGCAATAAGAAGTATGATTAGAAAAGCTCATGAAAATCCATACAGAAGCCTCCAAAATATCCTAGTCCATGGCATATTCCTATACTAAATGTTAGGTTAGAATAAAAAACAAAATAAAATATGGTAGGTTTGAAGGGACTGAGTATATTCATAAACATGGTATAATGGATAGAGGATTGAATTTAGAGTAGGAAAAACCTGGTTTAAATATTGTATCTCATACATATAATATCTCTAATGAAACCAAATAAGTCACTTAACGTCTCTCTGCTAGTTTCCTTATCTGTTAATTGAGAAGGTTGGATGAGATTGTCTTTGAGGTCCCTCCCACGTCTAGATCTATGATATTATGATTTTGTTTGTCTTCCTGAAAATGTTCCCGGAAGAAGTAATGCATTAAACTAATTTACAGTACAGTACAGTACTTCTCTGAGAGAAAGCCATGTAAGTATTAGTTGCTTACAGGGAAGGAACAGAGTCATACCTGGCAACTCTGGTGTCTGGGACACACACTGCAAGACTTACCAGAGAAAACAAAACAATCAGTAAGGATTCTTCAAATCAACTTTCAAGACAAATCCAGTTGTTTGCAGGAGAGGAGAAAGAACTCAAGGAGAGATCAAAACAAAGAAAGTTTCTCGTTTCCTATTCAGCTGCATTCCTTTGGACTCCATCATGCTTCCAGGATGATAATCATATTGTAAGGTCACACAGCTTTGGTCTTCACACATCATCAGTGCCTTTTGCCCCTGGTAATTCTCTTAATGGAGGGCAAAGTATAGAGCTTCACCTTTTATATGAAGGGCAGAGCAGAGAACTGCTCCCAAAACCTAATCTGAGGAGGGTATACAGATTAGCTATCTCTTCATTGCCCACTCACCCCTTTGGATATGTTCGTCTTGCCCCAGTGGTTGCCTGCCCTCCTCTTGACCCTCCCTTCCTTTTCAGTGTTGTCTTCTCCTATTAGATTGTAAATTCCTTGAGGGCAGGGACTGCCTTTCTTTTACCATATTCATGTCTCCAGGGCTTGGCACAGTGCCTGACACATAACAGATGATTAATAAACATTAATTGACTGATTAACTGAGTGACTTGGTGGTGGGGAGCAGAGATACCTTGATATACTTGCTGGGGAGGGAGCAGGATGGTACTATGCTAAAGAGCTTCTGCTCACTGGAATGTGACCATTAGGGAGGGAGAAGGCATAGAAAGTAGTAGTTTCCTATTTTACTGATTCTTCACAATTAAGTTTTAAAATCAGTTACTTTCACCTATGGAAGAAGTATAAATGCTATAAGCATATTCTAAATTTTGGCAAAGTCCTAGACACCCCACCTTAGTTACAGTTCTTAGGCAAAAAGACTGGCAGAAAGAAAGTACCTCTTTGGTTCTTTGAATAGGGTAGCAGTAAATTTGTAAATAAATTTGTACTTTGATTTTTATTACATTAGGAGAGACATGAGTAGCAAATATCCCTCCAAATATTGGTCTTTTCTCACTCATTTCCTCAGGCTTGAAAAAGGATTTCCTTAAGTGAATCTCTTTCCATTTCCATCTTTTAGTTATTATTTTAGCTTATTTGGTGCATTCTAGCATTTATAAGGTGTTCAAGGAGTAGGATTTAGATAAACTTTCAATCAGCCTTCATAGTACAAGTCTATTTTTGTAGTTTTGAAGCATATTTTACTCATGTTAAATTGAAAAGTCCACAAAAAGGACAATACACATAAGCCAATATCTCAAGCAGTCTGTTAATATTTCACATGTTATCCCCACAAAAGAGGTATATAAACAGACTTCACAGCTCTTCCTAAGGTCAGTCTCAGTAATAGTCTATATTTTCCCTGTCTACAACTGGTGTACATGAACAAAAAATGTTAAAAGCTGGAAGATATGAGAAAGAGAGGACCAGTTCATAGTTAAGGTATTCTAAAAAGTAATTAATCACCTTCTCAATAGTCAAGTTGACTGTGGTAACCAATAACAACTGATAAACCTATTATTTCAAATAGATCAGTCATTCTATGAGAAGGTAAGTTTTATCATTTCTGCCATCAATTGAAGGTTCATTAACTTGTTCAAAGCCACTAAATAAACAGCTTGAGTAAGATGAGGGCGGAGGCATAAGATGGCTAAGCAGAGAATTAGATCAGATTATTAACTTCTGGCTACAAAATATCAGTTAGGTCCCTGCTTGAAATTTGACATACATCACTTCTACTGCTCTCCTACTCATTCTCTGATCTCACTTCATGTTTGGAAAGAACATAGTCATGAAAATGTTAGCAAAATGATATGCCGCTCCATGAGGGTCTATTTAAAAATTCGTATAAATAGATTAGTAATATAATTTTTGAACAGCTCTATGATTTCATTAGTCTAAGAGATTCATAATAAGGAAACTTTTTCTACTATTCTGAGTCGCAATGATATTAAATGATTTGCCCAAGGTAATAAAACTAGTATAAATTTAGAAGGAGGTCCTTGAACCTAGGCTCTTCTGACTTCAAGTTCAGCTTTTCAGTAGCTACCACATCACCCATATGGTCATATTATGTCATATAATTTCATGGGCAGTGTATTGTAATGGTTAATGTCCTGGGCTTAGAGTCAGGAAAACACAGTTCAAATTGTTCCCATTGTGGGAACTATCTCTACCAATGCAGATTGCCACCCATCTTTGACTTAGTAGGTAAGTCTCAGGGGACTGAGCCTGTGTTCAAAGAGTTCTGGCCAGGAACACACAGCTAGGAAGTGATAGAGGTACCATTTGAATCCTATATTCCTGACTCTAAGCCCAGCACATTAGCCATTATGGTACAATGCCCATGAAATTATATAATATGATATGACAAAATGCTGAAATCTCAGATGATTCTAGTATAACATGTGTACAATAAAACATAATTAGATTTAATATTTGGAGTAAAGACATTTCAATTCTTCACAGCACTTCAAAATATCTCTCAGTAGAGAAATAGTAAAAAGAAAAATCTCATCATGTGCTATTGCAAATAGTGAATTATAAGTGTTAATGTAGCTTCATGAAAGTGGAAAACTTGGACACCATCTATAAAAATATCTAAGTATCAGCATTATGTAGCAGAAAAGTATATTGGAGGATTATACAGTGGATTGATTCTATGTCCTCAAGCAGAAAAGTTATTTTTGTTTATTTTTAGCAGAACTTAAATCCACACTTAGCTGAAGAATATTGACGGATATATAGATAAATGGATGGATGGATGGATAGATGGATGGATGGATAGATAGACAATTGAGTTTTAGCCACTCATGTGATACACAGACCACTAGATTTATAGTCAAGTATGTAGATGTTGTTTGCATCAGTTCATAAAAGCCTTCACTGGTTTCTCCGAAACTGTCCCCTTCATTATTTCTTACAGCACAATAATCATTATTTTGTCAGCCACTCTCCAATTGATGAGTACTCCCTTAGTTTCTAATTCTTTGTCACCACTAAAAGAGCTGCATATGTGGGTCATTTTCCTCTCTGGGCATAACTCTAGTAGTTGTATCACTGGGTCAAAAGATTTGAACAGTAACTTTTTGGAGCACAGTTCCAAATTACTTTTCATAATGACTATATAAGTTTGTAGTTCTACCAAGACAGCATTAAAGTATCAGCTTTCCCACAGCCCCTCCAGCATTTGCTATTTGCCTTTTTTTCAGCTTCGTCAATCTAATGGGTATAATGTAGCACCTCTGAGTTCCTGTAGTTTTCATTTCTCTGTTATTAATGATTTTGAGTGTTTTTGCATGTCTTTTGGTAGCCTGTATTTCTTCCTCTGAATACATCATATTCATATCCTTTGACCATTTATCAAATGTTCAATAGATTTTGTTCCTACAAATTTGAATCAGTTCTCTATATATCTTTAAATCTTCATCAGAAAAACTTACTACAAATATCCTCCCCCTCCCCTTTACTTACTTCTCTTCTAATTTTATCTGCATTCACTTCATTTGTGGAAAATCTTTAACATTTCCTATTCTCAAAATTGCCCATAATATCTTCTATAACCCTCTTTATCTTTGGTTATTCATAAATTCTTCCCCTATCTATAAATTTGAAAGACATTTTCTTCCTCCAGTTTGTTTATGATATCACACTTTATGTCTGCCTTGTAACCATTTGGAGCTGATCTTGGCATATGAGGTAAAATGTTTTATAGAAGCAGAATTTGGACTTCACAGCACATTCCACTTCTGATCAATACCTCTGCTGGGTTTGAGGAACAAGATGCCCTTTCTATGATAAACTGATCTCTTTATCTCATAACCATGCTACTAACTCAGCCTTAGATATTCAATATCTTCCCAGCTTCTTCACTCAGCCTCCTCCCTGCTGAGATAGAAGGGCTGTGGGGTAGTACACTCAACTCTTCCCAAAGCTTTGCTTTATGGAGGGAAGGATTAGACTTTCCAACTCTCTACGCTGTGCATTTGCAGCTCTGCTTGCTGTTAACTCCATAGAACAAAATGGACCCTGATGCTTCCTCCCTACCCAGCCCCACCACTTTTCCAGCTTCCTTTTATATCTTGCATTCCTACTTTAGATTGTAAGCTCCTTGAGGACAAGGGGTCTTTCTTTTTCTTGCTTCTATTATTGTTATTATTATTATTATTATTACTATTATTATTATTATTATTATTATTGCCAGGCTGCTTTCTAGTTTACCCAGTAGTTTCTGTCAAATTATGAGTTCTTATGCAAATAACTCTATTAAAGACTAGGATATTAAGTTCATTTGCTGCTATATATTGTCTACTTAATCTGTCCCACTTATAAATTTCTATTTCTTAAAGAGTACTAAATTGCTTTGCTGAATTCTGCTTTTTGGTATAGTTTGAGATCTGCTACTGCTAGGTACCCTTTCTTCCCATTGTTTTTTGTTTGTTTGTTTGTTTGTTTTAATTTCCCTTGAGATTCTTGACTTTTTATTCTTCCAGTTGAATTTTGCTATTTTTTTCTAGCAATATAAAACAATCCTTTTGTGGTTTGATTGCCTTGGCACTAAATAAGTAAATTAATTTAGGTAGTATTGTCATCATAATTAGATTAAATTAGACTACCCCATGAAAATTAATATTTCTCCAATTATTTAGATCTATATTTGTGTAAAGAATGTTTTATAGAGAGGTACTTATATAGTTCTTGAGCATATCTTCATAGGTAGACTCCCAAGTATTTTATGCATTCTGTAGTGATTTTAAATAGAATTTTATTTTTAATCTCTTTCTGCCATAATATATAGAAATGTTGATGGTTTCTGTGAATTTGTTTTTGACCCTACAAAATATATGAAATTATTAATTATTTTAATTAATTTCATTTGTTAACTCTCTAGGGTTCTGTAAGTAAATCATCATTTTATCTACAAAAGTGATTGGTTTTTTCTTCTTTGCTTATATTTATTTCCTCAAATTCTTTTTTTTTTGTCTTGTGATGGCTAACAGTTCCAGCACCATATGAACCAGTAAAGGTTAAAATGGATATCCTTGCTTTACCCCCATTCTTTTAGGAAGGTGTGGTAGTTAGATTTATCTAGGCATACACTGAGATATTCTACTATTATAATTTTGTTAGCTATTTCTCTGTAACTCATTTAACTTTTCTTTTAACTGCTTAGATGCTGGGTAATTCTAATGTGCTTCTTAGCAAATTGCATATTTGCTAATTCCATATTTGTCTCTTTTAATAAAGTCCATTTGTGCTGTTGCCTCATCTGATAATGTGTACATAAATTGTGCTATGTGAATGAAAGGTTATATTACTTTACTGAAAGAAATGTAAGAAGTTCTGAGAAACATAGGAAGACCACATCAACTGATACAGAAAAAGGGAGTAAAATGGTATATACAATAACTCAAATATGCAGATGGATCTTTAATATCATTGAATCTGATGTTCCTGCCAATTATGTGTACCATAACTCATCTATACCTGCTCACTCTGTGCACCTCTTGTTCATGTCTTCCCATAAAGCCATGGTAGAGAGTAAGAGAAAGGAGTTCTAACATGCTGTTTGGAAGTATTCTTTGCTTTTCTTATCTAATATAATGAATATTCCCACCAATATGCCCATGAGTGAGGGAGGAGAGACAAACAATGATTATTACAATGTAAAAAGAAAAATTAAAGGGAGTTGGTAGCTTTGGATTTGTCTTGGATTGTTGCCTTGATGAGACTAGCTAAGCCTTTCACAGTTCATAATCATGTAATATTACTGTTAGTGTGTGCGGTGCTCTCCTGGTTCTGCTCACGTCATTTCATGTCAAATAAGTTCACACAAGGCTTTCCAAATTTTTCTGACCCATCTCGCTCATCAGGATGATGAACAATCTTATAGAGAAAAGATGGGAAGTTTACTGGGTTTTTTTTTTTCCTTTGATGAGGTAAGAATTTAGGGGTGTGGAAAGATGCAAGTGTTGTCAGAAATGACCCACGTGAGAGTTTCCTTATCTGAATTTTGCTTTTGTGCTACAAAGAAATGACTGAGAGTGACGGGTGAGAGGGTGAGTCTTTATGTAAATGACCATGCTTTCAAAAGAGCATATATAAATCTGTGAAAAAAAAAAAAAGGTAGGGGTAGTTTCCTAATATAATGAAAACATACTATGGGATAAGTTTATTCCAGAAAATAATTTCATAATTCTATAACAATTATAACTAAAACCCAAGAAAAAATGATAGGGTCACACATAAGCCACAAAAATAATTAATCATTGTAATGAAAAAGAAAAGCTTAGAACAGAAGGTAGAGATCTTAAGCATTACTCCTTGTTAAATTAAAAGGTAAGTTTCAAAATTAATAGTTGTCAAAAGAAATCCAAACTATCCATAATGATCTGGGAGAAATGTTCAAAATCATGAATTATAAGCAAAAGTCAAATAGAGCCTCATTCCTCTCAAGCAGGTAGGAAAACAGTATTGAAGTGACTGTGAGAACAGAAGCAAGTTAATACACTGAATTGGTATAACTCTTCTTAAAAAACCATTTGACCCAGAAATCTGACCTCTTGGATCCTAGGGAGGTTATTGACTTCAAGAAAAGATTCATGTGTAAAAAATACACAAAATATAACTTTATTAATGATACTAAGAAGCTGGAAATTAATTATGTGTTTAACAATTGTGGCGTGGCTAAACAAATTATGGTACCTAAAAGTAATGGAATATTGAGTCCTAAGGGATGATGGATATGAAGGATTCGGTAACACATAGGAAGTTCTGCAGAGGAAAAAAAAGTAGAGATAAAAGAAGGAAATTGATTGTCACTGTCAAAATGAAAGGATACGTCCATTTATTTTTTTGTGTGTGTGAAATGTATTCTGGAAAGGGGAATTATCTGTGTGTTTATCAAAACAAAAAGAATCAATGATAATAAAAACAGAAAATACTGAAGTTCTGTTTTTAAAGTCTGATTATTAATTTTTGATACTGTCCACACTCTTTGAACCAGCAATAGCACTACTAGTTCTGTAAAAGAAAAGGAAAAAAAGGACATAGTTGTACTAAAAATGTTTGTAGCAGCTCTTTTTTGTGGTGGCAAAGACTTGGAAACTAAAGGGCTGCCCATCAACTGGAGAATGGCTAAACAAGTTGTGGTAAATAATTGTGATGCTATTGAAATACTATTAAATTGAAATACTATTGTGCTATAGTAAATGATGAGTTGGATGGTTTGAGAAAAACCTGGGAAGTCTTATATGAATTTATTTGGTGCAAAGTAACTTGACCAGAACCAGAACATTATACATAGTAACAAGAATATTGTACAATTATTGGCTACTAAAAACTACGCTACTTTGATCAAGCAACAATCCAAGACAATTCCAAAGGACTCATGATGAAAATTACTATCCACCTCCTGGGAAAGAATTGATGATCTCTAAGTACAGGTTGAAGCATGTTTTTTTTTTCACTTTCTTTATCATTATTTCCCCTTTTTGCTTCTTTTTTCCAACATAGCTAATATGGAAATATGTTTTGCTTGATTTTGCATGTATAATTGGTATTATATTGCTTGCCTTCTCAATTGGGTGGGAAAGGGGAAGGAAGAAGGGAGAGAATTTGGAACTCATTTTTTTAAATGAAAGGTAAAAATAGTTGTTTTGACTTACAAATATCTAATGTATCTCCACTACAATGAACATCCCTCTCAAACATTTTAACAAAATAATATATAAGAATGACTATGATTCCATTCATAAAGCAACCTTACACTCACATAGTTTTGCTTTTTGTTATGAGATATGGTGGATCTGTGTTTTACAAATTAGTAGTAATGCTTTTTTATTGCTTTAAGGTATTATTGTTGAAAACTGTCTTCATTTACATAAGTGAAGGAATTATGTGTATTTTCCTTTTGGTTCTGATTTATTCATTCATCATCATTTCATGCCACTTTCTTCATATTTCTTGTTTTGTTTTACTTGCCATTCTTCATGGAGCAGTAATATTCCAATATATCCACGTGCCACAGCCTTGAATAGCATTTTGTTTAAAGTGCAGACGACAAACAAATTTTATTTCTGTAACAAATCATATGTCCAATCACATTCAGAAGCATTCTGTTATATACACACATATGCCTCCAATTGGGAATGAATATTGGCTATGCTATTCAAGATATTCAAGAATTAAATAGTACATAGAGAAATAATTACTTTTGTTGAACTAGTGAATTTATGAAACCTAGAACGACTCAAATGACAGTGAAGTCAATGGATTAGACCTGATAACCTTGGAGAAAGGTTTTCTGTTTCCATGGCTACCAAGATTGCATCTGGGTGGTACATCAAACACAATGTTCTCTGATTGGCAGAGTAAACTAATGCTGATTTGGAGAGTTTTAGAGCAAGAGAAGATATTTTAAAGCCTCCTATCACTTGTCTGCTAAGAACAACCACACTGAGGCCTTTGGAATGGAAAAGTTAAAGGAGGGCATGTTTTTAAGAAGTCCTAACACAGCTCAATCCTATGAGGTTGATCAAGGGACCTCCATTTAGAATGCAAGAAAATTGGAGTCAGTACCTCCCTATGCTTGATCCTATATCATCTAATATAGTGTTTTTGTCTAAAAGATTGAACCTTTGACCAATTACGTAATTCAACAGTGCAGTCATCATCTTTCCTTTCTTTGTGGCAGGAATTATAAGTTAATAATAGCCTCTTCTCAAATTTTTGTACCCTTGTGTGCCAGATAAGATTTTTTGTGTGTGACTGGATCTGTGATTTCATTGATATAAAGAACTGACAATGAAGGTACATTGAAGATGGCACCTGCTCTGTGACTCTGTGTCTTAATTCCCTGAATCACTAATAGGTTAAAGGATTTAACTAGTTGGTACGTGTGTCAGAGATGGGCCTTGAGTTAAGGCCTTCATGTCTCTGATGTTAACTCTCTACAATCATACCCTACTACATTATTATAAAATTATTACTATATAAATATAGATAATGTATAAGTATTGTAGTGGATGCACCAATTCATTGTAATCGGTCCTTGTTGCCTCACTGAGAAGATCTTTTCTGAATATTCATGACCTCTCTAAATACACGGTGTAAAAGTTATCCTGCCCCCAGTGATAAAAATATTGTTCTTGTACTGATGAAATATGAATCCAATAAGCATTCATGAAACATCTACTGTATGCCAAGAATTATGCTAGATGCTGAGATATAGACAAAAATAAAATAAACCCTGTCCTCCTGGAGCTTATATTCTATTTGGGGGAAATAACAAACATAAATAAAAACAGAGAAAGTTATTAATTGGAGAAGAGGAAGAAACACTTCATCTTGGAGGATCAAGAAACACTTTGGGTAACAGATGGTACATTTTGGATAGAGATATTAATATAAATTGGTGGGAAGAATGTGCATTCTAGGCATGGGGAATAGCTTATTCAGTGGCAAAGAGACAGTAGATGAAAGTGTAGGTATGAAGAACATACTGGACTGTAGATTCATCTGTAATAATCATGGAAACATAGTCTAGAGTCAGGTTATGAAGGGCTTCAAAGGTCAGACAAAAGGGGTTGTATTTTATCCTGGATAAAATAGGAAGGGTGTCTCTTTTTTTTTTTTTTGGCTAGGCAATGGGGTTAAGTGACTTGTCCAGGGTCACACAGCTAGTAAGTATTATGTGTCTGAGGCCAGATTTGAACTCAGGTCCCTCTGACTACAGGGCCAGTCCTCTATCCACTGTGCCACCTAGCTGCCCAGAAGGCTGTCTCTTTAAGGTGAGAAATTCCCTTAAGGAAACAACATGATAAGATATGAATCCCTTGATTTGTCTTAAGCTTCCCCATTGGCAATCTTTTTTGGGCTGATGGATGGATTGATTGATTTTTGTAAATACCTAGATATAAGTCAAATCCTCATTTCCCATTATAAATTCCAGATTGGGGATTAATGAGCCTAATAATGATATTCCAAGTAGAAAACCTAGAATGAGGATTATTATTTTCCCAATTTCACAAATAAAGAAACTGAGACTGACTGAGGTTAAGTAATTTGCCTAGCGACACACAACTAGTAAATATTTGACATAGGAGCCTTCATGGCTTTAGCTCTAGAATTCTATCTACTGTACCACTTACTTTTCTCACAATACATACAGCTACCATACATACATATATGGATAGTTAGGAAAATTAGCATAAGATTAAGTCCAAGGATAATGAATTCTTCATACATGGCCAAATTAGAATCGACCCACTGGATTAAGAAAGCTGAGATGCTGATATATATGTATATATCAGAAGGGATGTATGGGGTGTTCATGGAGCACTAGTTCTGGCATGAGAATTTGTTGAGCCCTTTTCAGGGCTACTCATCTACCTTTGGTGTCCCCAAACTCTTCTCTGTGGCTTCCAGGAGCTGTAGCATGCACAGTGGTCACACCCCAGTAAAACTGTCTCAGCAGATGGGTTAAACCAGGTTGAGGGCAACTGACGGTCCTCAACTCCATTGGTGAGTTAGAGGGAAATCTACCCCAAGCATGTGAAGACTTCCTCCACTGGGATAGGTGCATGGGAACAATGTGTACCAATGGCCATGAAGGTGGCTGAAGCAGATGCCATGGGGAGCTTAGCAGCTAGGTCAGACATAGAAGACACCAAGGTCATCCACTGTATTCCTGGACATCGCCAGTCATCATGATCTTTATCTCACTACAGGACTTTGATGACTGTGGGAAAGTAAGGTTGACTATTTTGTGCAACTATGCCTCACTTAAATCCAATTCACACACAAGTCAAGACATCACCCCATGATGTCATTGGTCCTTTTTGCAAATGAAGTTTGAACAACAATGTCAGTTGGTTTGTCAATAAACAAGCATTCTCTCTGTCTCTGTGTGTGTGTATGTGTGTGCAGCATAAATTAGAGATAATCAATAGAAAGAATGTGCTAGCATTAAGGGGGATCAGGAAAACTTTCATGTAGAAGGTAGGAATGTAGCTGGGATGAGAAGAAAGCCAGGGAATTCAGGAGGGACAAATGAGGAAGGAAGGAATTCCAGGAATGAGAGAGAGTCAGTGAAAATACACAGTTAGGAAATGGAGTGTCTTATTTTTAAGAATAAACTACCTTAAGTATTTTTCCATATTGTATTCAAAGCACCTAACCCCCTCAACAGGGAGTTCCCTTTGTCATTGAAATCCCAGATCTAGTCCTTTTCCTTATATTATTCTATTATGTGAATGAGTGGCTCCTCTCTAATGCCAAAAGCAATATCTCAATTCTTCATTTTAATCAATTTTCAGAGTTCATTAATTTCTTTGTAGGCATCAAATCAGGAGCCAACACTAAAAGACAAACTATCCAACCTGGAATTAGTTTTTTGCTTTCATTAATAACTATTAATTTCTTCATTAGGCAACAAAAGAAATATACAAAGAAGAAGACAAGAAAAATAAGAATTCTATCGCCTTCAGTCTGACAAAAATTTATTGTGGGAGGCATCATCCTAGCCCCCAGAGGTACAAATACAAAACTGAACAGTCTCTTCCCTCACAGGACTTATAATCTATTAGGCAGACAATGGATGTTTAGATATAAGTAAATATAACATGTAAAATATAACATATAAAGAACTAAAAGCAATTTCAATAGCTAAATTTTTTAACAACTGGGAAGATCATGAAAGGATTCAAATAGCAGGTGATACCTGAGTTGTGTCATTGAAAAATTAAGAATTCCAAGAGAGAGAGGAAGAAGGATTGCATTCTAAATAAAGGAGACCACCATTGTAGATGGGAGACAGAAAGTTGTACATGGTGGGAAAAAACAAGTTGGCCAGTTTGACTAAAGTGAATGTGTGAGAAATGAGAAAGATGAAGGAAGGCAGGATAGAGAGGAGGAAGTTAGAAAAAAAATGAGGAGAGGAAGAAAGAAAAAAAAGAAGGGATGAGAAGATGAAAGACCTAGGAGAGGAAGAAGGAAGAAAGAGGACCAGGTAAAATAGGGTCTCCGAGGTAATTGTTTTCTCCAATTAAATTAAATTCAATAAACATTTATTAAGCATCTAATATGTGTCAGGGATTATACTAAGCTCTTGGGATATAAATAAGAAAAAAGAAAGACAGTCTCCACCCTCAGTGAGTTTACAATCTAATGGGGAAAGACAACTCACAAAAGGAAGCTGGAAAGCAAGGAGGGAGATAGCTGGCAAGGGAGCATCTTGTTCCATGGAATTGAAACACATCAGAGCTGCCAATGGAGATTGAGTTTTCTTCACTCCTGTCAAGATGAGTCAGATTTTACATCCCGTGTGCTCTCCCTAAGGCAAATGTCACAAATCTCCTTAGTTCCAATTATGTATTTTCATGATAAAAAAAAATTCTCTTCTACTCAGTTCAATTTGATAAGCGTTCTCCAGATACCCACAGTGTACAGAGCACTAGGCTAGCCCCACTCAGGGAGAAACAAAGTCCAGGTGAGATAACCATCAGTCAACAGAGCAAACACTTAACCATTCAGACAAACAGGTGGATTGTAAAGTAAAGTGAAAACCACTGGTTAGGCAAGGCTGCTAGCCTGAACCTGATGACAGTCACCACACCCAGGACAATGCTTTAGGGAAGGCTGACATTCGCCTCTTTTGCAGCCAACACTTTGGGGGCCCTTGGGGCTGGGCTGTGAGCTGCCTGGTTAATGCAGCAATCTGAGCTGTGTGTGATATGGCTGCTGTGAGTGAGGGAAGCAGCTTCATGCAGAGAGCCACTGTAATCTACTGTACTGAGCCGCAGTGAGCCAGCTAGGGGCTGGCTGCAGTATTTCAGTGAGACCGGCAGACCCTGGCAGATGTCTGGAGGACAGTGACCACAGTACCCCCACAGGTAAGCAAGGCACACCAAGAGCCAAAGTACAAGGTGAGATGGGTTTCAGCTGATGGTAGTAGGTTTAAGCAGCATTCCAACCCCAAAATGATTATCATTAGTTGGGGATAATAAGGTGCTCTAGGGTCTTGGGAATTTTTTTTGCTTGTTTCCTAGTCTCCATTTCAGTCTGCTTGAGAGCTGTAGCACAAAGAACAGAATGTGGAGTGAGTAGCTACAAGAAAGATATAGAGAGAGAACAGACTTTTCTTCACAAGAAGAAGCAAGTGTGATGGAGAGGTCAAGTGCTTCTGGAGTAAGAGGACTTGGGTTGTAATCCTGACTGTACTATTTCCTACCAATGGAACCCTGGACAAGACCTTTGACCCCTTTGGGCCTCAGTTCCCCAATTATAGAAGGAACTGGAAGGTTCTAAATCTATGTTTTTATTCTTCTTCTCACTGACTTTTAAATTCAGGATTTCATAGACTATAGACACATCAGTCACATAATATTATGTCTAAAAGGGAATTTAGTGGCCATCTAATCTAATTCCTCAGTATAAAGATGAAGAAACTGAGGCCCATCAAAGGGAAATGGCTTCTCCATGGTTATAAATCTGGTAGAAAGTAGAGCCAAAGGCATGTTCCTTTATCTGACTCCTGGTCCAGGGTTCCATTCCTTACCACCATACGCTCTCCTCATTGACTTCTGGGGTGATGGTTTTGTTTGTTTTTAATTTTTTAATTCCCTAGTACATGCATATTAGCCAGCAAATTTCAGAATTTTCTCCCTCTTTTCTAGACTCTTTGGAGGAAAAGATTGTTGGGAACTCTGACAGTTATGTATTATGTGGATCAGATCAAGCAAATGTCAGATGAGTGAAATACAATAAGTAGAGTTTACTGCAAAGCTCCTGATTCAACTTGTCTTATTCCCCCCCAAGGGAAATTTACAAGTCTGAAATTGAAAGAGAATTTCTGCAAACAGACCATGGCCCTTTGCCTTTGCCTTGGGTCCAGCTGACCTGGAGTATGGGAGATGTCATTTGCCTAGTGGGTCCTCTCTGTGGGAAGTGCTCTCCAGGTCTAGGGGTCTTTTCTGTGGGCTTTGGGTAGATGGGGACCCCTTCAGATATTGTTCCAGAACCCTCTCTTTCTCCCAGGTTCATCCTAGTACTGTCCTGTATCTCAGCTTAATTTATCTTTTTTAGGTTAATATCTTTTTTTTTTTAATGTAGGCATAAGGAATAGCCAATAAGCAATGCACCTCTGACTGCAGAAGGGTGATTCAAGCCTTTAACTTTTTTCCTTTTTAAATAGCACTCTTTATATTAATGATAACTTTCAAGCATTTAGCAACAGAGGGAAGAGAAGGGAAGAATTTTATCATTACATTGATATGTTTCAGATTCCAATTTTCTCTTTTGTTAGGGAAGGAGGAATCCATTTTTTGCACTTTGGTGTTTAAGTGGTTGAAAATAATTAGCCCTTGGTAGGGATACCTTTGGACATGAGAGTGATGTTAAATATATATATATATATATATATCAATAATAACTAAAAAGACAAAAGAAAAAACTAACCCCAAATGACTGCCACCTAAATGAAAATTTAAGTTCAGAATAGGATAAGAAAAACTAGTGTTGTACAGGAGAAGGAAAGCTAGATTTGAAGTGAAAGTATATGGGTTCAAATCCCAGGTCTGTCCCCCTTTTGATCTTGTAGCAAATCACTTATGCTCACCTGTAAAATGAGGAGATTAGACCAGATGACCTCTGAGATCTCTTTCAGGTCTAAACATCTGATCTTAAGTAATAGTACATCTAACAAACATAAAGCACTAAAGGAATATTCAGTTTAAATGAATTTATTAAGCATTTACTTTCTATGGAACACTGCCAGTCATTGGGGGACATAATCTAAATAAGACATAGTCTGTCTTCACGTACATCTGGCTTAAATTACAGCAGGGGGGCAAGATATGTACTCAGATAATTACAACATAAAATAATAGGGAGAAATGTATAGAAGAAGTAGAATGCCTTATGTAAAATCTGAAGGGGACTGTTACTGAGGATACTGTAGAGACTGAGAGACTGGTAACAGGCTTCCTGAAGAAGGCACCCTTGGACTTATGCTTTAAAGGATGATAAGGATTTTGACAGGAAGAAATGTATATGGGAGGAGGGGATGAAGGGTGGTAGTGTAAATCGCATACTCCAGATAAAGGTACCAAAAAGTTAGGCTATAAATGGGTGACTAAACCTCAGTGCCTGGAACAGTGCAAACAAAGACAAAAGTGATTATCCCTTCCCTCAATAAGTTTAAATTCTAGTAAAAAGGGTGAGAACTGTACATATTTAAATATAGCAGTTAACTTGGGTGTAAGATGCTTAGGTTGTGAGCAGGAGATTGTTTATTCTCTTTTTCTGGTTCCTACCCATGAGGTAAGTGGTACCCCAGCAAATGACTATTCCCTTCAGTAATAGCTTTATCAGCTCCATTTCAAAGGGGAGGAAGTTACTTTAAGTCTCCTGGGGTTCATGAATGGGAAATCAAAGGCACTTAAGCCAACTACCTTCAGGGGTGACCAAAGCTTTCTTTTCCTTCCTGCATATGAGCTACTTTAGACTCATATTCTTTTAGCCTAGATTATGGTTGGTCAATACTTACTTGGTCTTTCTCTCCTTTGGGATGTTATAAAATATGAATGAATAAAACCATTCATCAGTTTAGCTTCAAGCCCCCATATTTTGCTTGGGAATACCTCTCAGCTTTAAAAATTCTTCTCAATATCTCCTTCTGGGACAGATTGCCACTCATCACCCTCCTCTTTCAGCAGCATTTACCTTCCAAATACACTCAAGCCAGTAATACAATAAGCAAATGCATTAGCTCAGAGAAGCTGATTTCTTTAGACTAAATGGTGATGATCCATATAGTAATTTAAAGGAAACAAGGATTGGGGAAACAGACTCACTGCTCTGCCAGGATAATATTAAAAGTCTGAATGGGACAAGTAATGGAAAGTACAATATCCCCAGGCATTTATTCTAAGCCATCAGGATGAGACATACCTTACATATCTGTTCCACCAGGCTTCTATATAACTCAACTATGATCTCAGATTTAACATCTTGAATTTTCCCTTCCTGTATTCGTAGTAAAAGTCATGACCAGAGCAGAAGCAGCAGCACGTAGCAGATCCTAACAGGACTCTTTGCAAAATGTCTATGTCCTCTCTATCAATGGGCTTCTTTTCTTCTTTCTTCATTTTTGGGAATGAGAGGGACTGAGTCACGATGGGAACTTAGTGAGTTTAGCATTAGACACAGCTGGCCCCATGACATAAGAACACACTGAATAGGGGCAGCTAAATGGTGCAGTGGATAGAGCACCAGCACAGGAGTCAGAAAGACCTGAGTTCAAATCCAACTTCAGATGCATAACACTCACCAGCTGTGTGACTGTGGGCAAGTCACTTAACCCCAATTGCCTCACCAAAAAAAAAAAAATAACCACACTAAATAAACACAATATAAATATAAAAATAGTTTAGGGAAGTAGAGTACTAGGAGTCAGAGGGATGGGTCAGGAAAGGCCTCATATAGACAGTGGTGATTGAGCTGAATCTTAAAGAAATCTACGTGTTCTATGAGGTAGAGGATTAATGGTCTTGAGGAATAGCCAATGTAAAGGCATAGATAAGGGAAAGGGAGTAAGGTATGAAATGAACATCCAGAAGACTAATTTGACTCTACTGTAGAACACACAAATGAGGCTGGACAGGTAGGTTGGGGCCAGGTTATGAAGAACTTTAAAAGAAAAATATGGGAGATATATTATAAGGTCATGTCACATTATGAAAGGCCTTGAATGGCAAGCTCAAGATTTTGAATCTTATTCACTAAACAGTAGGAGACAATTTTAAATGGAGCATGACACTACCAGGTCTGTGCATGAAAGATTCATTTTCAAGTAGCCTGACATACCTAATTGCCATACAGGATAAAAAACATGAATATTATTAAATATGCATGAGATTGAGAAATAGTCACAAATGAAAGGAATCATAAGGAATGGATGGTGAGCCAGCCACAAAGCAGGAAGTCCTGGATTCATGTCCTAACTTGGAGATATACTTGCTGTGTGTCCTCAGTTAAATCACTGAAACCCACAATGCCTCCAGATAATTTTCTAAGATTACAAGCTCTGAAACATTTGTAGTTCTGCACCTGATAAAGGGAGTTTCCTCACTTGGAGTGTACCACTGATACCATTGAACTAGAACATAAACCCTTCCTTTAATTGTGTCTAATAAACTTTGTTGTAAACTGTATTTAAAATAGTCAATAACATTGATTTAGCACCTACTATGTGCCAGGCAGGATACAATGAAAGGCAAATGATTGTTCCTGCCTTCAAGGAGCTCATAGTATAATGAACTCAAAGTTCATGCTGAAGTTCCTAAGCTTATTGCTTATATAGCAAGGGTATCTGTTAATTACATGAAAAACATTAGAGAAACAAGAGTTTCATTTTTTCTATATTTATGATATGGACACATTACTTTATTCTCACATGAAATGTCAAGTTTTTTGAACATAGGGATGATGTATTCTATGGCTTTGTACCTCTTTACAAAGACTGGAAGACAGCCTAGAACGTAAGAAATACTCAAGTGTTTGTTGAATGAATGAAATCACCACTGCCATGGCATCAAAGGTTTGGGGGAAGCACTACACAAGTGATACCTGGGAAAACAAGGGATTTTGGGAACATCCTAGATTTAGGAGGAGAGGTAGCTCCTGAAGTGTAGGGGGGGCTGTTGGAAGAGCCTTGAGACAGCACAGAAGTCAAACTTCACAGCTTGCACTGAGTTCTTAAGATCATCAAATTACAGCAGAATAGAACCTTATGGCTCTATTAACCCATAACTTCATTTTACAAATGAAGAAACTGAGGCCCAGGAAAGCTAAATAATTTCTCCAAGGCTACACAGGTAATAAATGGCTGAGCTAAAATTCAAAACAAAAAATAAATCCAGCTTTTTTTTTTGCTATCCCACATTTGTTTTGACTAAAAATAAAGGTGGAGATATCTAAGCATACATCCCAATGGTACACAGCCCCCTATCCCAAGTTTAGAGTTGTGTCTGATTTTATTTAGCATTTTTATAAATCATCATGACTGGGAGCAGTTTCTGTCAGATAGGAAAATTTAAAGACAGGAATAAGCTACGAGGAAGCTAATACACAAGGTTATACAACTGAAAATTAAAATGACCAGACCCGCTTTGTTAGAATCTTTTCTTGCTTGCCTTAGAAATTGTGGAGAGAAATCTGGAAGCTTTACTATAAAAAACCCTTGATAATGACCTGTCAGTTGTTTTTGCCTTTCCTGTTGAAATGGAAAGTCAACGTGTCATCTCCCTGTGCGGTGAAAACTAAGGATGATTTAACAGCCGTTGTTGTTTCTTAGTGACACTATTTTTGTCTGGTACTGCACATGTGACTGCATCTGTAGGTATTAATCAACTGAGGCAGTAGGAGGAGGGGAAGGGGAAAAATGCTGAATCTGACCTTACTTTTCAAGATGATTTTCAATAGGAGAAATGCCATCATTTCAAATATTATTGTCACCATTTTCAACAATAAAAATACTTATTGAACTCCCTACTTTCAGAAAGGAACATGGCATACTGAATGGTAGATGGCCAACCTTAGAGTCAGAAAGACCTCTAGATTTAAGTCTCACCTTTGATACATATTGACTCAAAGACCCTGAACAAATCATTTAAACTCTCAGTGTCTACAGTCTGCATCATTAGAGGTAGTTTCTTTACCAGGAGTTTCTTACACCAATAAATACACCAGTCTGGATAGAAAAAAAAAATGACCAGTTTCAGGGAAGCTGTGAAACCAGATTCCTTGAACAACTTTATAGGGGGCTTGGACTTTCCAAATTAAAGCCCATTGAACGATCATTAAAGAAAGCAAAGCTATCAATTCAATTCAATTCAATTCAAGGTTAATTAAAGGCCCTAGTGATATTTATTATTTTTAAGTTTGTGATATTCATACTTGCAAAGTTTATAATTAAAGAAACACTTCTCCACTGGCATATTTTCTCTACTGTAAACCTTCCCTGAGCATGGAGGTGACCCAGGGTCCCTAACTCCACAATAAGTTTTAAGCTCGTACAGTGTACTCTATGCTGGCATACACAGATAAAAGCAACATAGTCTTTGTCTTTGGAAAGTTTACCTTCTACTGCAGAGATGAAATATGTAAATAGATGAGAATGGCATAATTAAATAGTAATAATAATACAAAATAGTCTGAAAGCTAGAAGGTGAGGTATCTAAGAAGATGATAAAACTGAGGCTAAGTGACTATGACTTGCCCCAAATAATATATGTCAGAAACCAGCAAAGAACACTAATGGATTGGAAATTGGGGGATTTAGAAGAGGAAACTGAGGAAGGAGTCATTGAAGAAGTGGCAATTGGTTTAGCCTTGAGGAAAGCCAAGGATGTCAAGTGGCAGAGATGAGGAATGAGACCATGCCAGGAATGGGGATTGACCCATAAAAATACACTGATCTGAGAGATAGAATGTCAAGTTCTTTGGCATATGCCTAAGAATCTGCCATCCCTTTCAGTTCTAGGATTCTGCAAGTATGGCAAGGTTGAGATGGCCAAAAATTCCATGCAAGGTTTCTTGCTGCCTTTGGAAACATAAATCAGATTTATCCACTCCTTTATTCACCACTCTGAGAAGGAAATATTAGGATTTTTTTTTTCTATTTAGAAGCAACTTTACCCCTTTTGATTTCATTTATAGGGAGAATGTCTTGAAGAAGCAAAAGCTCTATCAGGTCTTCTCACCCATATGGGAAGGCTGTCAGTGTAGACCCAATGATAAACTCTATTTCTGTTAGGCAAAGTTTGACTGCCTAAATTTGGAGAGAAACTTTCTAGAAATTGTACTTTAGGTAATGAATTTGGTTGGTCACAGCAGCTCATGAAACCATCAACTATAATATGGAATGATTGTCAAATATTGAAGCATGTGAATGCCTTATATTACAGTAATGATGATTTCATGAGCTACCCTAACATCGCTATAGTTAGAATATATTGTCATGTACTATTCAGTTTAGGCCACCCCATTTTAGAAAGGATATTTATAAGATGAAGGGTACCAAAGAGAGGAGAACTAGAATGGTTATAAGACCACAGGATCAAGGCAACGAGATTCTAACAAGAGTTAGAAGATGTCTTAGAAGTCATCTTGTTGGGGCACTTAGGTGGCACAGTGGATAGAGCACCAGCCCTGAAGTCAGGAGGACCTGAGTTCAAATCTGCCCTCAAACCAAATACATCACACTAGCTGTGTGACCCTGGCCAACTCACTTAACCCCAAGTGCCTAAAAAAAATTTTAAAAAAGAAGTCATCTTGTCTAACTTCCTCATTTTTACAGCCTGAGGAAATCAAGGCACAGAAGGGTTAGTTTGATTTGCGCAAGATCACACAGATAGTAATTGTCAGAGTATGAATTAAAATTCAGGTCCTCTAATTCTAACTTCAGCCTTCTTTCTGCTTGCTGTACCATACTGGTTATGGGTTTTTGGTTCAAGTCAAATAAGGTTCAGGTGAAGGAAATAGTTATCTTTAGCCTGGATTAGAGAAGACTTAGAAAAACCATAAGAGCTCTCTTCAAGTATTTGAAAGATTGCCACATGGAAGAAAGTTGACACTTGTTTTGTTAGAACCTAGAAAGAATGAGTCTAAGTTACAAAGGGGATAATTTACATTTGATATCAAGAAATATTTCCCAACAATCATAATTATTAAAGTAGAATGAGGTTCCTCCTTGGAGGTTTTATAACAAAGGTTAGATGACCACATGTTGGGTATATTGCAAAGGGGATTTTTTTTTTCCATTTTAGGATTGACTGGACAGTCTCTAAGTCACTTCAAAATCTTAGATGCTATACAATCATTTGAACTATATTTTTACTATTTTAAATGGTTCTCCACCCCTGTACATAGAGATTCACAACTATGTATTTGCACTGTTGGCATACCTATGGTATAACAAATGAGCTAAAGTTTGGAAACCCTTTTTCAAACTTTAACACTTTAAAAATATTTTATTAAGATGATGAATTGATGCCAAGTCCTTGGCTAAGAATGCACTTTCAAATTATAGCATTGTTTCCATTGGCAAGTATGATACATGTTATGATTTCTAGGAATACATAGGAGCAAAAAACAGGGAGGGCCTGCATAAGGATCCAAGTTCAAAGCACTGATAAACATGACACAAGTGTCTTGCTGGCATGCTATGGCAATGGTATGCTGGTGGGTAAGAAGAAACCCAAAACAGCATGGCCGAGCTTGGAGTAAGTACTTCTTGCTCTTTCTGCCTACCTGGCTTTCTTCCTGACCCAGCATAGCCAAGTCAAAGGGAAGCAGCTATATTTTCTATTAATTGTTTGACATTGGAAGCAGGAAGGGTAAAGGATTCCATGCCCTCAACAATCTTTTGACTGGCAATTCTCAAAATATCTAGAAAGAAGAAAGAAGAAAGAAGAAGAAAAGATACACCAAAAAAACACATTAGAGAGATTTTCAAGACAATAAAATAGAGGTATAATTTCTAGTGCTATGCTTGCTTCTAGGAACAATTTCTTAGACAAGAAGATTTTCATGGTTTCATCCAATGGGAGTTCCCTCTAGATCAGGTTTTCTTAATGTTCTATTATAAAATGGTGTGTTATGTGAGAGGAAGAGCTAGGAGACTGTTCTAACTTAATAGGGCAATTAGTTCTACCTACAAATAACTATGATACTAATTAGAATGTTGTGTTAGTCTCATGCATGAACCAGTCAGAACTTGATTTTTAACTTCACAATAGCCAGTCAGAATTTGAGTGTAAAAAGTGACTGTAAGAGATCTTGAACAGTTATAGAGTGAAATGTAATACATTCCAGGTGTCTTCCAGGCATCCCACTGGTAGCTTTCCAGTTAGTTATAATAAATCCTGGTGCCATATTCTCAAGATGCCAGACATTCTGATAAAAGAGGGAAACATTCATTTAGTTGAACATCAGGGCATTTCAAATATCTGCATACTCACTCAAATGTAGGCAAAATATCTGCAGGATTAACTCAAATCATTTTAAAAAATAAATTTCTAGGTTTGGCACAATACTGCTATTATGTAAATTAATTCAATTCAACAAACCTGATTAAGCACTTACTTTGTAGGAGGCATCATACATAAGGCTGAAAGTGATCCAAAGACGAATTATGACATGGCTCCCATTCTCAAACTGTTTATCAAAGGGGGGAAAAGACATGGAAACCAATGAAACAAAAAGAGTTATATAGTGCTATGAAATACCTGAGGTAGGGGGCATCCTTAGGTAAAATTAGACCTTATTCATATGCTGTGTTTTCTTCAGTGCCTAACAGTCAGTGTCAGTTAACAGCATACATTAATTGCTTGGTACATGCCAGGCACTGCACTAAGTGCTAGGGGTTAAAATAATAGCAAACACCTGGACCTTGCCCTCAAGGATATCACATTCTATTTGAGAGGACAATAAGCAAATAGCTGAACATAACAAGATATATACAATATCAGTGGAAGGTTATCTCAGGGAAAAGAAAGGCACTAACTGCAGAGGGGACTAAGATCAGTCTCCTGCAGAAGGTAAGATTTGAGATGAACCTTGAAGGAAATCAGGAAACCCAGAAGGGAGAAAGAGCATTCTAGGCAAGTGGAGACAGAGCAAATGCATAGAAGGCAAAACTGGAGTGTTGTGTGTAAGGAACATCACGAAGGCCAGTGTCCATGAATCATGGACTGCAGAGAGAGGAGTGAAGTGTGAGTAGATAGTAAGGGACTAGTTTGTGAAGGGCTTTAAATGCCAAATAGAGGATTTTACATTTGTTCCTGAAAGTACTAAGAAGCTCTATTAAGTAGGGGAGCAATAAATGTGGATGCACCTATGCTTCAGTAAAATTACATTGGCAGCTGAGTAATGCTCCACATTAAATAGGTGCTTAAAGTTTGCTGAATTGAATTCCAAATGAGAGTTGGGTGAAGTTTCTAGGAGATGGGTGAATTTGAACTGGCTTTTGAAGGATGGGTGTCAGCTGATATATATATAAAAGAATGATTTGCCAGGCATAATGAATGGTGTTAGCGAAGGCATTGAGGTGGGAGCACACAGTGAGTAATGTGTAATTTAGTTGGAACAAAACATATGTGAAAAGGAATAATAAAAGATTCAGTTGCAAAAGTTAGTTGGAGCCCAATAGCAATGAGCTTCTCCTGCTGGGGTTGAATGTTTAGGCTCCATTTGTAGATCACTAAAGACCTATTGAAGATGTTTGGGTGGTGGAATGATGTGATAAAGCTGATCACTAGGGAGACTCAAAAAGGAAAAAAAAGGAAATCACAAAATGTAAGAACCTGAAGGGACTTTAAGGACCACTTAGTCCAATCCTGACATTTTATAGATGAGGAAAACTGAAGTCTGAATTGAGAAAGAAATCACTTACCCAAAGCAAATCTGCCAACAACATGAAAAGGCGATTCAAGGTATGAGAAATTGGAAGCTGGGAAGGTCTTCAGGAGCCTATGACAATAACCCTGTGAGAGATAAGAGCCTGGAAAAAAGTGCTGACAATGGGAACAGAAAGGAGGAGAGAGAGGTGACAAATCTTCAAAAGGAAGAACTAATAGTACTTGGCTGCTATTTGGAAATGGAGATAAGGGACAGAGATGGGTCAAATATGACAGTGAGCTTTCCAGTCAGACAGAAGGGGCAGTGAATCATTGTTGGGGGGGGGAGGGAGGGAATGATGAATTTCATAGGAATCATTAAATTTTAGAACTGGAAGTAACCATAGAGATCCTCTAGTCCAATTCATTCCTTTTATGTAAACTGAGGCTCAGAGAAGTTAAGGGATTAGTATATTAGTATTAGTATGTTAGTATGTTAGTATAAATTCATTGCAAGTAGTATATAGCTGCGATACTTGCAAGCTGTGTGACACTGGGCAAGTCAAAACCTGGATATTAATTTTCTAATCTGTAAAATGAGAGGCTGAAACTCAACAGCCTCTAGTGTCCCTTCAACCCTAAATCCACATTCTGCAATACATTTCACCTGAACACTGGGAGTTATCATAATGCCTTTGAATAAAGGAGGTGCTTACTAGTCACACAAACTATTATAATGGCCTCCTAACTGTTCCCTCTGCTGCTTGTCTTTCATATCCAAGTCATCCTAAAACAAATAAACAAAAATACTTCAAGATTAATTTTCCTAGAGCTCGGTTCTCATCATCATTTTCCTGCTTGAACATCTTCAGTGGTTTTGCACTGTCTATGGAATGAAATCAATACCTTTTAGCCTGGCATTTAAAGTCTACCACAACTGATCAATCAAAAAGACTTTATTAAGCACCTGTGTGGTGCTAGCTAGACATTGTTGATGTCATTTTGGTCCTCTTCCAGCATGAAGGACAAACAAACAGCCAGGCAATGGGAGTGAAAACATAAAAGTGAAAGCCCCTGCCCTGGAGTCTATTCTATTCTGTTATGTAACTTGTCCACAAAAAACACAGGATTTATACAAAATGATTTGAGAAGAGATTACTAAGGGAGGGGCAAATGATCAAGGATAGCTTCTCAAAGGGAATGACACCTATGCTAAATCTTGAAACCTAGGGGTTCCAGAAGGCAGAGGTTAAGATGGAGAGTGTTATAAGCATGGAGAGTTTCCTATGCATGTGGAATTTTGTGTGCAGAGAACAACAAATATACCAAAATATATTGGGGGTGGGGTGGGTGGGTGTAAAAGGAATGCTATGACTTGAATGTGGAATAATAGATTGGCACCATATTATAAAGGTCTTTAAATGCCAATCATAGTAGTTTAGCCTAGAAGCAATAAAGTCTCTAGAGATTTCAGAGCAAGGGTGTCCCATAGTCCCACAATACTTACTACTTTTTGACAGACCCAATCTGCTTTTCTAGCAAAAGCCAAAAAGATGAGGGTCTTGTACTCAGTAGGTATTTAGTAAATTTTTGTTGCATTGTTCCTGCTTTTTCTGCTCCCTGGAATATCCTCTGTCTGCATCTCTACCTACCAAAATTCTATCCATCCTAGCCAGAAAAAGGCTACCTCCTTCATGAAGCCTTCCCTGGTCCTCTCAACCAAATTTGTACTCACTCTACCTCTGTATCCTCATAGCCCTCTGCACTATTCATGGCACTGTTCATATTCTGTTGTGTTTTGTAGTTATTCTTGGTTTCCTTTATAATCCCATTTAATTATAAGCTCTTAGAGGGGAGAGGTTTTACCTTATTCAGGTTTTCATTCTTTATAGAGCCTTGCACATAGTGGGTGTTCAGTTTTCAACAGTTCAATGCAACACATTTGTTATACCCTATTTAAGGTACTGGGTTAGGTCCTTGGGGGAGGTGGGATGGCTAACAATACATTTGGCAGAGAGAAATGACAACTTGGGAATGTCATTGAAAGAATTCCTGCTTAAGTATGGTGTGAATCACATGATTTCTGTAGTCTATGATACCTTGAGTCCCTTTTATGAATCTTTTCTAAGTAGGTTCTATCCTATATGCTACATTTTCCCAAAACACCAGAAAATCCTCATTATTGAGGAAGAGAGAAGTATAAGAACCAATACTATATGATTCTGGAGATTATGAGGCAGCACTCTTTTATGGAAATTGATAGCTGTACTGGACTTTGAGCCACTTACAAGTAAAAACAAAAAAATAAAAATACATTGGCAACAAAAGAAGTCATTTAACCTTTGGGTATTGAAGCCAAGTGGCACAGTAGAACATGGCAGAAGAGAGAATCCCTATGCTGCCAAGGAGGGTGATATCATGAAACCAGATGCCCCTGCTTGGTTGTTGACAAGGGCAGCTCTTTGGGCATAGGAGGTTAGGAAGGCAGAGAATAATGACACAAGAGCTGTGGCTGCCATATTTCCTTGCTTTATGTGAATGTTTCTTGAACTCAGTTTTAGTTTTGGCTTTGGAAAGCACAAAACCAAAGTCATGGAAACACAAGTAGAGCAAGTATTTCACTCATAGAAGGCAGTTAGTATGCACTAGTTGAACTGAAATGAATTGGAAGGAAATGAATTGAATTTCGAATATTTATGGTAGGAACTGAACTAGTACTTCATTACTTCTTACTGGCATCAGAGAAGTTGAGAAGCCTCTGATTTGTATGCTAAGCACCTCATTAATTGGCCCAGCCAATCAATGAGAATTGATTAAATATCCAATATATGCTAGGTGCTCCGGGTACAAAGACAAATCCTACTCAAAACAAAGCTGAGACTCAAGACTTGTGACATCCTGATTCAGTGCCAATCAAACAACAGCCCACTACAAGCAATACTTAAGGCTGCCTAAACTGTTAAGTGTTATTCAAATGAAAGTATACACGTGAAGTTCCACACTAAATTCTATACTTCTATACAAATATAAATTAGTATAGTAATTATTTCCTTTCAGTTTGGTTTTCCTCATTTAAAAGTAAATTTTCTGAATTTTGCAGTTACTGTTCTTACTTTTAAATGTAGGGGGGAGAAGAGAGAGAGAGAGAAAGAGAGAGAGAGAGACAGAGAGACAGAGAGACAGAGAGAGAGAGAGACAGAGACAGAGAGAGAGAGGACATGAGAATATCAATTTGACTTACATTATTAAAGTGACAGCCTGAAATTTTTCTGTGTTAAAATGTTGCTGATACTACAGTGGGGGTTCCCAGTCCAACAGCCCTAAATCATGTTTGTCAGTACAATAAACCAGGTGAGCATCATCTCCATGGTGACTTAGTCACCTGTGCTAGAAATATGAGCTTCCAGGTCAAGGTTATAGTTCCCTTTCTTTCAATGCACAATGTAGGTAATTAGAAGCTTTACCTATTGATTTGTAAGTTGACTAGAGTTCTGTATTTTAAAGTGTCTGTTATTGTCTGAAATGAGCCAAAAACCATTAAAAAAAAAAAGGCAGACTCCGTTTCTGAATCTAAAATAATTGAAAAGACATCCTCCTCTGAAGAAAAAAAAATAAGGGTGAAGTTCATAAGAATCTTGGTCAGGTACCACTTAGATTATATGACCTCTAAGGTAATTTTTTATCTCATAATAAAACAGCAAATTAAAAAGAATATGGGCAATTTGATAGATATTGTTTTATTTTCTATATTTTGAAAATACATTTAGAATTGGCAAGACATTCAGTCATCTAGATCCTTCATTACAAGAAGCACACTTGAGGAAGTAATCTACGTAGCCCAAAAATTAGAAAGAAAAAAAAATCATTCCAATCTCATAATGTGAATGGAAAAATACACACACACACACACACACACACACACACACACACACACACACACACACA